>NC_092476.1:1990000-2615000 GCF_047495875.1 Pithys albifrons albifrons | reverse complement strand
TATTCTTCATGCAAACAATAAACCATAACACAAGCACAGCCTGAAGGGCAGTAGGTCTGTCACCTGCAGCTCCCAATTGTTTCACCCATGTCATGATGAACTCTGAAATCCCTTTCTTAGGGAACACTGGAGCCTCAGCCCCACACCAGGAAGAGTTTGCCATCAAAACTCAGGCACACAAATGGAATGTTCTTTATAGGTCAGTGGCTGAGGCAGAGAGAGATTAGGGCTGGATTTATTTTCCTGCACTTTGGCTGTCTAAAAATTCGGTATCTAGTCCAACCTAGTCACCTAAAGTCTGTAATTGAGGGAGGAGACAGACACATCCAGAAAACAATTGAGCCCACTTGGATAAATGTCTGACAGAGGGTGATTCATCCTCCCTGGATTATCAGGGCTGGGTGATGGGTTAGTTGGACACATCCCACCTCACCCACTGACTGCTGTTGAGCAACATCCTGCAGTGCAGGTAGGAAACCACCCCAGACTGAGGACTTTTCAGTGCTGCAGCTTTTCTTCTGCCACTGTTTGATCCAAACTCCACTCAGCTGAGACATCCCCTTGTGAACTCGGGGCCAGTTCGCAGCAGTTGGTGTTCCTTGTCCTCTCTTTGCCTGGAGGCAACCAAGACTTTGAACCAAGCTCATGAAATAAAGTCTGAGAAAATTCACCTGGGCTTTTATTTACTTGGAAGGATGGCAGCACATCTTCTTAAGTACCACAAAAAAAAAAAAAAGATGCCACTTGAGGAAGAAAGTTTGACAGTGCTGGATGTCAAACACAACAGAAAAAAAAATCACCTGATGGGAGGGTCTGCAGAAATGCATAACTAATCTCTTAACACCAGGCAGCTGCACACACGGGTCTTCAGTGGCTTCAGCTGGGCAGTTTTGTCCCACTATTAAAGCAGAATGGTGGGGCAGTGTCCTTATCTACCTGAACAAATTTGATATGCATTATTCCTGGTGTCACCACTGTCTGTAATGTAAATATGGCAAAGATGTGCTGGGCATTTCCTGGGGGGAAAGAACACCAAGATTTCTGCTTGAGAAACAAGTGAGAGACAAAAATCTCCATGATTCCACCTATTATCCACCTTGGCTGCTTTGCCAAGCTCTCAGGGCTCACCATGAGGATGCAGAGCTGGGGGCAAAGAGCAGGAACCACAAATTCCCTGCAGTGCCCAGGTGGCCCAGCCACGACTGGGACCAGCAGCAGACTCCCCACAGCAGCCACAGGACAGCTCTGAGGGAGCTGCAGTTTGGACTGAGCCCTGAAGGAGGAGAACATGGAACTAAATTAGCCTGTACCGTTCCCAAGTGGGAGCTGAGTGTTCTGGTCCTTGGAAGCCTCGTCCCCCTGGACAGCACCCAGAGGCTCTGCAGAGTTCCCTCACCTCACTCCACCTTTAGGAAACTCCCACCCAGCCAGCTCTCAGCCCTGTCACCCACACCCCTGCACTGATACCCTGACAATTCCCAGTTATTCCCGTGGAACTCGTCCAACAACCCCCCCTCACGTCAGAACAAACAAAAACAACTCCAAGCGCAGCGCGCTGGGAGGGAGGGAGGGATTAGAGCAGCGCATGACTCTCTTTTCCCCGACACTTCTCCCACTCCCAGATACTGAGCGAGATCCCAGTCTCTTACTCAGCCCTGCTCAGTGTCAAGCCTTCGGAAAAAGGGCTACTGCAGTTACATTTCGCAGACTCCAGAGCCGTGCCAGCTCACACCTTCTAAATCCCAGCTCTATTTACATGAGGGTGGGGCGTGTAAATGCAGCGCCGAGCGTAGCGCAGCATCCTGGTGCCACCGCCCGATGGCAGCGAGCTCTGCAGGGCCGAGCCATCATCGCCTGTCCCGATAGCAGTGAGCTCTGCAGGGCCGAGCCATCGTCTGTCCCGATGGCAGCGAGCTCTGCAGAGACAATCCATCGCCTGTCCCGATGGCAGCGAGCCCTGCAGGGCCGAGCCATCATCGCCTGTCCCGATAGCAGTGAGCTCTGCAGGGCCGAGCCATCGCCTGTCCCGATAGCAGTGAGCTCTGCAGCGCCGAGCCATCGTATGTCACGATGGCAGCGAGCTCTGCAGCGCCGAACCATCGCCTGTCGCGATAGCAGCGCGCTCTGCAGCGCCGAGCCATCGCCTGTCGCGATAGCAGCGCGCTCTGCAGCGCCGAGCCATCGCATGTCACGATGGCAGCGAGCTCTGCAGGGCCGAGCCATCGCCTGTCCCGATAGCATCGCGCCCTGCAGAGGTCGCTGCCATCGCCTGTCGCGATAGCAGCGCGCTCTGCAGCGCTGAACCATCGCCTGTCCCGATAACAGCAAGCTCTGCAGGGCCGAGCCATCATCGCCTGTCCCGATGGCAGCGAGCTCTGCAGGGCCGAGCCATCGCTCCTCGTCGGGGAGGTGCAAAGCTCTCCGTTGTCGGCAGCCCTGCAGCGCTCCGCGGGGAAAGGAGCCTTTTGCTCCTGCTGGAATGCACTGAGGTGATAAATCCACACCCGTGTCCATCCTGGGGGCTTGAGGAATGATGAGTGAGCAAATATGGCCAGGCTGTAAATGCAGTCCCTAAAACATCCCACGTGCACGACACCAATCATGCATATGCTGGCCAATGTCTTCATTCTTTTAATTTACATTATTCCAGCTGTTTCCCTTGCGTTCTGATGACTGCCAGGAGTTATGGACAAGGATGGCCACAGTACAAGTGGCTACAAGAACATTGGGAAACGGTACCACACGTGGGAAACTGGAAAGGAGTGGAAAACTGATGCATTCTTTTAATTTATGTTTTTAGCATTTTCAGTGAGGGAACCATCCAATGAGTCGTCATCATCATCATCATCATCTCAGGAAATGAAAGACTATCAGCAAGCAATTGTGGCTGCCCCATCTCTGGAAGTGTCCAGGCCAAGCTGGATGGGGTTTGGAGCAACCTGGGGTAGTGGAAAGTGTCCCTGTCCATGGCATGGGGTAGAACTGGGTGAGCTTTAAGGTCCATTTAAGGTCCCTTCCAACCCAAATCATTCCAGGATTCCAAGACACAGACCTGATGGGGCTCTGCCTTCCCCCTGGGCACACTCAGATTGACACTGTCAGCCTGGGATCCACCTGCCCTGGAACAAGCCAGAGCTGCCTCGTGCCTCAGGTACCAACTGTGCATCTTCATCCAAGCTTTGGACAGTTCCTGATGGCATCAGGGGCATGTTTGACAGCAGGAGGGCTGGTGCTGCTCTGCACCTCCTGGAGCTGCCTCTGTGCTGGCCCTGCAGGACCTGCCCCTGCCCTTCAAACACGGTTCTGTTTCTGGAGCTTTCCACGAGGCTTTGAATCTTAGACAGCCCTGGTAAGGCGATGATCTAAACTGACCTAAATTCCAGGTCAAGCAAAATTTAGGTTAATTTCACTGATGTCATTTGAAAACTTTAATTGGCATAAACCCTCTGGGGCAGGGACTTTTTCCAGGGAGTGCGTGTACAAGCTAAATCCACTGATGGAGTCTCACCCAGTCACTGAAATCCTGATTTCCAAGCTTTTTCATATTTACCTGTTATATCTTCATATCAGGGGGTTTCTTCACATCAATTCAGAGAAAAAAAGAGGCACACGCACTCCAAAGAGGGTGATGCTCACAGAGTCCTGCCAGGAGCAGCCATTCCTTCAGATTGAAAGATCAGGAAAACATAAATGCAAACAGAGAGCCCATTAAACACTGGTGGAAAAATGGAAGCCCTGGAAAGTCTCCAATATAACTAAAAGGCAGTCCAGGGCTGGAGTGATTCTGTGTTTGTTTTCTGTCCATTTTTCATGGTTTGCTCATTGTCACTTCAAACTCTTCCAATATCATTAATACAGCTGACCAATGTTATTTCTAAGAAAAATATTTTCATTAAAGACATTTTCCTGAGAATAATTTTTCTGAACGTGGTGATATATTGTTGAAATACTCTTTTTTCTATAAACAATTGACTTTTTAAAGTAATGTTTATTGAAAAATTTACTGGAAATATTACCAATCTCTGTCAATTAATCACGTGGATAACATTTTTACTTTACAAAATATGTTGGAAAGAAGTGCAAAGCAGGGCCATCTGTAACAAGAGGAAATCCAAGTAGCGTTGCTTGTGGGAGCACAATAGTTCATGTTTTAAGGATTTGAGTGGTTCTAACAATCATCCCAAAAATTCACACTATTTAGAGTATTGAGACTCAAGTATGTGGTGACAAGGAGAAGCTGCTCAGCAAAGTTTTGTTCCAAATGGGCACCTCTGAACTCCTGTTTTGCTGTCCCTGCTCCCCTCCTCCTTGGTATGTTGGTGCATGGACTCTCCTTTCCCATCCCACCATCCAATTCCCTCACTTCCCTATTTCCAATGAAAATTTGCACTAAATATTCCTGTTTTCACCCTTTTTCTATCATGCCATTACCTTATGGATGCTCAGCTCCACCTATGGATTAATTAAACTCATAAAACTCCCTTCAACTTAATTTTTCAGGAAGGTGAAGAAGATCACACGAGACCCACTGACCCTGAGACACATTGGGATGGAGACAGACTGGGAAGTGCTCAGAGCTTCCAAGACCCCCAAAATGTGGAGGGGAGAGACCTGGTGCCCCCCTAGGCACTGCAGGGAGGTGTCTCTCCAGCTGTGCCACAGAACAGGAGACCTCACCCATGGGCAGAGTGAGGTGGGACAACCCCAAGTGATGCAGGGATTAGGTGTGGCAAGGGCAGGAAAATTGGGAAGTAGCCAGAAAATGAGATACAGGGGATGAATTGTGACCAGTTTAGGGGGAAAGGAGGTTCCTCAGCTACATATTAAAGAAATATCTTAATCACAGTAATAGCTTAATTTGGGGTGTAATTACAACTCTGCTGTTCCCTGCTCCCCCACCCTGCCAGTGGTTACTCCTGCACACACTGTGTGCACATTAAACCTTCCCTGGCCGTGGGCACGGGGCACTTATTGACACAGATGCAGAGCACTTGCAAAGGGGAGGGGAGGGGAGAGGAGAGGAGGGAGGGCAGGGGAAGCTCTGGAGCCAGGACACAGGGCCCAGCCCCACTGCCATGGTAATTTGTGGTTTTTCCTCCAACGTTTAGTAGCCACAAAGAAGTCTTAGAAATTTCTGGTCAGAACCAGGACTCCCCTGTTCCTCTGCAGACGAAACACTGAGCCCTTACACTCCAACCCAATAAATATTTCATCTGGTTTGGAGGGAGAAGGGGTGGAGTCCAGGAGAAATTGTGTTTCACAAATGCAAATGACAGCTCAGACCCTCCATCAGCCAAATCCCACCTTGGCCCCCACCTCCTGAGCACACGGGGGGCTCTGTGTGCAGGGGCAGGGGATGTTGGCACTGGTGGGCACCACGACACCTGGGCACATCCACGGGGCTCCCCCAGGAAACTGCAGCAAAACAGGGAACCCACACTGGGAACTGAATGCTAAAAATGTTACACACAGAGGGGAAAATCAGAATAAGCCAAGTCTGCAAAGATCCCAGATATATTAAAAGAGAGAAATTTGAATTTAAAACACTCAGGCTTTGCTCTGCCCTGCAGAAATGCTGATCAAAAGCTGGTATTATGATGCCAGTTGAGAGGACAGATTTCTGATAAGGCATTTATTTCATCTTCTACCATTATATCCTTTCATAATTTGGTCAGATTTTGGTGCTGAGTTGGAGCATTACCCTTAGGTTTGATCATCCTTCCTTTCCTTCCTGAAGACACTTGGTCTGACTCAAGGAGATTCTGTGATCAGAGTCTCACTGACCAAAGAGATGGAGGACAAACTTTGGAAGAGTGTGGACACCATCGTGCCTTTGGGTAGTCCGTGGGATGCCAAGCACAGCCCCATATTCCAACCAGTAGGGAACAATTCAATTTAAACATTACCATGAAGGAAATGGAAAGGTCAGAATAAAAGTTGTCAAATAAAAATGAAGACTGTCTAAAAGAATCATACCAGCACTTCTGACAGAAGGGAGATCCGACAAAGGATATGGCAAAGAAGGATTTCAAACCACTGGGTAAATGTAGACAAGGAGGGAGAGAAACCTGTATCTCTACTCTTGCTAATAGAAGAAAAAAATCATTATTTATTTTGGCACAGCAACTTTCAATACCCCCTGCTGGCCTGGCACTAAAGGAAATCACCCCCTCACTCTGGAAAAACCAGCTGTGATAAAGAAATCAATACATAGAGTTAAGGAAAACCTCCATGACTTGTTGAACTGGAAGGGAGAAGAAAATCCAGACCTCCATCTCCAAAGTTAAGGAGAGATGGAGATGGGAATTTGTAGGAGGGTTTTTTTCCCATAGCCCACAAGCACTACAAGGAATAAATCAGGGGCAGAAACCCTTTAGGGCAGAGCTCTGCTCTAATGCTGAGAGCTTTTAATGCCAGAGGGAAATGCCCCCAGCGCTCTCCTGTCGCTGTTCTTGGAGGGATTTAAATGCAGGTTTTGAGCTGTTACTGAGAGGAGGATTTAATTCCTGCCCCAGCTCATCCCAACCCTGTGGTCCTGAGCAGATGAACGGTGTCAGGATCAGGTCATGACTGAAATATTCATGGTAACAAGGACAACAATCAGTGGCAGAAATGCTCAGCTCAGTGTAGAGCATCAGTAACTGAGCCCCTTCTGCCAGTGCAGCAACACAGAATCATGGGATGGTTTGGGTGGGAAGGGACCTCAAAACTCATCACATCCCAACCCCTGCCATGGGCAGGGACAGCTTCCACCAGCTCGGGTTGCTCCAAGCCCCGTCCAGCCTGGCCTTGGATACTCCCAGGGATGGGGCAGCCACAGCTTCTCTGGGCACCTGTGCCAGGGCCTGCCCACCCTCCCAGGGAGGAATTTCTTTCCAACATCCCACGAAATCTTTCCTCCTGAACATCAGGCTCAGCAGAGCTGGGCAGAGGGGCTGAGCACAGCTGATCAGTGCCTTCCTCAGAGGTCAGAGGTGTGGGCACAGCTCTGCCTGCTCAGCCCTGTGTTTGTTTTCAGACTGAACCAATTAGTGTAAAACAGCAAAGAGTCTTAGAAACCTGTTAGCAAAACTTGTCAGGGTTTTAGCTCCAATCTTGTGAGCCATGGTGGGGATTTTCTGGGCCAAACCATTAAGTTCAGACTTTACTTCATTTTGACCAGTCTGATTAAAAGAAATGCCAACACAGTCTCTAAATGGACTGGTGGGAATTTCTTTTCTTTCATTGCCTGTGGGTGAAGGTGCCATTGGTAAATATCTGTGTGTGTTCTTCACCCCCAGAACAGAAAAGGGAGGAATTCTTTATGCAGCATTTAAGGCTGGAATTTATTGAAATAGAAAATGGACTCAAATGGGTCAAAAAAGTTGGTGTAAAATCTAAAATGAGCATTTAGAATCATAAATCATTTAGACTGGCAAAGACCTCAAGATCATCGAGTCTACCTGTGATTTGTAACATAAAGACAGATTAAAGTAGTTTACATCTGGTTTGGTCAGATATTGATACCATTCCTATTTGGTAACTTATCAGTTATTACTAACAGGAGCAAAAGGTATTAGATTTCTACAAACTACAAGAAAAATGATTCTGACTAGACCACCTAGTTTCATTATCTGAACTTAGAAAGGAGTATGGGCAGAAGGGAAAGGGTTCTGAAACCCAAATAAAACTCAGTGGTTCAGCTCAGTGATTTTTAACTGCCTTTGAGAAAACTTTCAGATTGACAAGGTGACAAGAAAAAACAAATCCTTCCATATTCCCTCAGTTTGAGTAAGTTAAGAGATATCTAATGAAGCAGGGAAAGTAATTATTATATTTTAAATACTGGATTTTAATACCAATGGTGTGTCTCAAGTGAAATGAAAAGAAAGGCTGGGACTGGAAATAGACATTACTCCGAAAATTTATGAAAAGCTGCAAATATCAGACTGTTTAAAATGATAATAAATCAGCCCAGATCCTGAAGCATATTTATTATGCTTGGAATTAGCAATAATAAAACCAAAGCTTCTGCAATATTCACGGTGGAATTTAATGGAAAGAAAATGAACCTCCACAGTTGGATTCTGCGCTTAATGCATTGTCATATTTTTGGACCCAAGGCACTTCTAAAATTCCATGACTTGAACAGTCCCAGTAAGTGCAGTGGAGTGGAAAGGGACAGTTTGTGTGTGGGGCTGGGTGGTCTCTCAGCCCTCCTGGCCAGGCAGGGCTGCCCCCACAGAGCACAGTGTGCCCAGCGTGCCCCGAGCCGAGGTCACCCCGATGCCTCCTCAGCTTTGCATCTCCCAAAGCCAGAGCGGTTCCAGGAACAGGGTCTGTGGGTCACTCTCCAATGAAATGGAGCTGGATGCAGGTTCCAAAAATAAAACAGCATTTCCATATGCTGATCCCCCCCCCCCGCCCCGCGAAGTTTCTCAACCTCTTTCTTGCTTTTTTCTTTTGTAACTTCTGTATTTTTTTCCAACACTTTTTAGTTCTTTTACCTCCAGAAATGCCACACTCTGGTTCTGGAAACCTCAGACCTTCACTTTCTAATAAAAAAGAAGCAAAGATTTCAGTAGAACTCCTCGAGGGAGTCTCTTGTTGGGTCAGCCTCAAACAGGGCTATCACTGCCACCTCCGAGACAAAACCCCCCCAAAAATGTGTTTCTGAGGAGTCTCACGTCCAATCCTTTGAAGTACCATTAGCTGAGAAAAAATTTGGCCATGATTTAAACCCCAATTTCAGTGTTTACCAGTTGGCTGGAACAATCTCCATTACGCCACTACCAGATGATTCTGACATCATCCCAGGCAGCAAATGTGTGACTGGGAGCAGCTCTGCAGAAAGCAACATCCTGCTTTTCCAAGGATCTCAAAGAGTTGAGGCCTATGTGGTTAGTGGGACATAAGCAAATAAATAAAATGAAAACAAAATTATTTCCTATAGGAACTTTATTCCGAGAAAACATTCTGTAAACAGGAACTTGCAGAAACATCCCCAAAATACAAATGGATTTTTCTTAATTCCTCCACTCCATGCTCGGGGAAATGCTGATATAGAAATGCAGGTAACAAATTCTATGAAAACCAATTTTTTTCCCTCTTTCTGTTGCAGCTCTGAGTTGGTTTTGCCCCAACACAAAACACCTCTGCTTGACCTTGAGGACACTCACTGGGGGTCACCTTCAAACCAGGCTGGACAAGGCTTCGTGTGAGTTTAGTCTAACTTAAGGTGGAAAACATGCCACAAAATATGGTTTTGATGAAACTGAGCCACTTCAGCTCAAGGTTTGCATTAAGGATTTCATTAGAGAATGTGAAATGTGGAGCTGAACTCTGGTTACAGCCTCGTGTGAGTAACACAGAGCTCAGCCACAGACCTCTGAGTGCCACAGCTTGTTTAGCTCCACTCTCCACACTTTCATGTGGCTTTAATTGTAATTTATTTGATTTATTAATTTATCAAGGCATGATCCTTAATCAAGAATTTATTTACTTATTTTTCAACCCCCCCCTGTATTGCACAATATTTCCTGCATTCGTGTTAGTTATTGCCAGGAAGGGTGAAATAAAAGGAGCTTTTGGAGAGCAGGGAGCAGCCCATTGATCTGTGCCCTGAGCTGCTCTCAGGCTGCTCTCAGGTGACTCCACAGGAGCTCCTGGCAGGGATGAAGGGCTGCCCAGCAGTGCCCACTTCTCCTGGGACATGGAGAGGGCCAGGAGAGGGCAAACAAACAGTGGGACAGCAGTGTGGGAGCAGAACAGCAGGAGCTGCCCTTGCTGTGCCCACCCCAGAGCTGCCCCTCCTCTGGGAACTTGTTCTGCCCCTCCCCAAGTCTTAGTTTCATGCCCAGTATTTGTGGATTAATGAAGCAGAAGCTACACTCATTTTCTTCCTTTGCCTGTTGTTATTAACTTGTTTCAATGCAAAACACACCCTATTTCAGTGTAAAATGTGCTCATCCTCAGTGATTTCAGGTCCAGCTGCAGGTGACCTGCTCTGACATTGCTCCACTGCCCTGTGCAGATCCACACCAGTTTAACCAGTGCATGACCCACCAACCTTTTCCAGAGGGAACCTGAAACACCAGGGAGATTAAAACACCCACAAATATCACACAGAGAGCGACACACACACCTAGTAAATAAAAACATGGATGTTTCCAAGTGACTTCTGCCTGCAGAGAGGCTGCTATGGAAGTGTTACCATTTTGGTCTCAGATCTCAGGTACAAACTTTACCCACAGCTGAATATCAACCAAAAGGAAAAGATGTGATGGCAGAGGCAGCGATGGGATGTTGTGCTGCCAGTTCTACTGACTGCAGCCCAAGTTCAAGGACATTCTGTAGGTGAGTCTCAACTTTCCACTAAAAGGAAAAGCCATTTTTCAGTCTGTAGTGAGCAAGGCATGAAAATACATCTCTAAAAACCCACGAGTGTTTCAAAATTTCAAACATGGTTCTCAAGTTTCTCCATCCTTGGAGGGCTCCTGCTCCGAGTCCTGCTCCTTAGGCAGGCACTTTCCATGAGCAGGCATGGGAAACCTCCAAAGCCAACATCCCCCTCACTTGTTCCACATGTTTTAAAAGGGTTATAGAAAATAAAAACCCCAAAGCACTCACAGGGGCGATTCATGACACCCAGAGACAGACACGCAGAGCTCAGGGGTCACCTCTGCCCCAGCTGAGGAGGGACATTCAGAACAGAGCCAGCTGGGTGGAATAATAAACATTTGGCTCCTCACTTCATTTTCATTCCTTCTACTGTTTCATGGACAGCTTTCCACAGGCTGAGGCACCTCCTGTGCCATCAGCACCACCACGAGGGGCTGGGGCAGAGGTTCCTTCCACCTTCCCACAACCAACCCCATAACCAACGTGCCTGGAGAAGGAACCACTCCAACCCAAACCCTCTGACCCCTGCAGCAGGTCCAACCATCCCTCTCTGCTGCTGTTCAGAAGGAAAAGCTGCTGGCTCAGGATAGTGGTGGGATCTTTTCTGGATGTTATGGCCACAGGCCAGTAGAGCACTGCTGCCTTTCCCCTTCCTGTGAAGCAGGAGAGTTGGCATTCCCTTGCTGAAATCTTCCCAAATTACCTCCTGCAACATGTGCACAGGTCTGGCTTGCTGAGCTGTGCCTACTCCTGCCTGGGCAGGGGTGATTTATGGTCACCTCCATCCCAGCACACCCTCTGTGCCATTGCCCACTGCTGGGAGGTGCTGATGCCCCCAGTCCCACCCCGTGGCAGCACCTGGGTGGGATGGGAATCCTTTTTCCAAACAGTTCCTCCTCACAGACACGCTCTGCACATCCGTGTCTGGCGAGCAGCTCAGCCATTTATTTTTCCTCTCGCTGGGCATGTTTGGAGCTGTGTGTGGCCTCTCCTGTTTAAAATAAAGAGTCCAGGAGGGAGCTTTGTTCTTTGCAGACTGGAAACCAGAGCATCTGTCCAGCACTGTGCAGGGTAAGAAAGCAGCAGAGCTCAGGCTGCTAAGACAGCTCCTCACCTTCAGTTTTGTTTTTCTTGGTTTGAAGGAAACAGGAACACAAGGCAAAAAGGAGACAAGAACCTTCCAGAAAGAAGGGCTCAGCTGCTGCATTTGATGAAAATGCTTTGAATCTGAGTTGTCAACATAGAGGAACTCCTGTTTCTACGAATGCTCAGAAGTTCAAAATATCTGACACCATCTCACAGCTACTGAGTGGCCTTGAGCCATGTTTTACTGGGTCAGTGATCCTGGAGAAATCAGCCCAGCTCAGACATATCTCTGCAGGACCATGCAAGGCAGAATGTATTTCACCCTACAGTCCCTTTAACATAAAGAACATCTCTTTAGAGCTTTGCTATCAGTTTGCCTCCACTTTTACTCTTTGAGGCATGAAATAGTCCCTCCAGTTATGGCTTTTAGCCCTGCTAAAAAGACATGCAAAAGAAGCAGAGCTAGAACAGGAATTTTAATTTTTTTTTTCCTTCTAAATATCCTGACATATTACAAAACCATCTTGGCAAATTGAAGACACCAAATTCCCTGAAAAACACTGAGCAGCCCAGCCCATGAGCTGTGGGCGTGCCCAGGGGGACGTTACACACAAAGCAGGAAGGGCTGAGGCACCTCATCGATCCTCCCAGCCCAGGACAGGTCGGGCTCCTGCCTCCCCTCCCACCATCCTATACCTTTGAATCTCATCGTAAATATTCCCCCTCTGTGCTGGAAATGTGTCCACTGCAGGGACATTTATGGCTTGTCATCAGATGTTGGACCAACACAAACACATCAGGAGCAGGGAGGTGCATCTCAGCCTCTTCCCTCGCGATTGTTCCTGACATAGCCAGTGACTCTTGGCTGTTTCTGGTCCTTCGTGCCACGTCCTGACAACGAAAGGAACAGGCTGTAGTGCCACCAGCCCCTGATTTATACACTGTTCATTATATCACTGCTTAACTCATCTCTGTGCATCCACTGCAAAGCCCATTTTTCTGCCTGCAACTTGGCTAAGGAATGGGAGGAGATGCTTCATTATTGCGTGTCTCTAAGTGGAAGAAGAACCTATTTTTAAACTGGTATTTTGCAGGTCATTAATCCCCAACCTGGATGGGAGCCTTTAGTTATTGACCTCCCCAGTGACCAAGTTATTTACTGTAGATGACAAATGGATATTTTTCATGGTTGTTTTCAAAGGACATTTCACATTTTGGAGACATTATGGAGCATTGTAGGAGCCCTCATGATACCCAGTGGCTTGAATCCTTAATCCACCCTGAAAGATATACAGGGCACTTCAGCAGTGACTCATGCCAGTGTAATGGGAGGGTTATGTAATGTCCTTACCATGCACATTATTCTTATTATTTCTTGGATACTTCAGTCTCATAACTCTGCATGGTATTAATATTGAGCAGTTATCCAGGGGAATTTGAGCTTCGTAACATCCCCAGAAAATCTCCAAGAGTCTTACTGATACAGTTCCCATATCCACTCCATGTCCATGACTTCCACTAAAAATGGGCAGAACTGGGTTTTTAGGGTCAACTTGAGAATTAGATATTGATTAGTGTTTATTGCACATGTAAGTATATCCTGCAACAGATGAACGTGGCTTCATTAAATCAAGATTTTAAGCAGCTCTCTGGCAACACTGATAATGGATATCAACAGATAAAAGGCTGAATGTTGATCTTCACAGAAGTTACTGAGCAGGGTCAGAGCTGTGATCCCACCAGCCCAGGAGCTGATCCCTCAGAGAAGGGAGTTCAGAGGGAGGGGGGGGAAATGGAAGCAGGGAGATAAGGAATAACCAGCCCAAGATTCAATTTCCAGGGAAAGGATCCAGCAGGAAATTTATGCACACAAGTATTAGCCCCAAGGTCCATTCTCTCTCATTTTTCACATCTTTGATTATGCCACTACATCTCCACATCCGTGGGCATTGCACAGACCCAGAGAACCTTCACTGCTGTTGTAACAAAACCTCCACACTGCCCAAACACCACTCGGCCAATCTCGAGACAGAGCCAATTAAAGAGCATGTGATGATGAGCAGAAGGTCCCCCCCAAACGATACCCTCAGCCTGAGTTGCCACGGCTTAATCTGTGCTTTGGTTTAGCAGGGAAGGACTCCGTGGTGGTGTGTTATTTCAGTGGTTGGAGTCTGACATCAAATAAAAGCCCTGAGTTCAAAGTGTGTGTCTGTTTATGGGAATGTCACCCCCACGGAATGCCACCCCCGAGGGAATGGCACCCCCGAGGGAATGCCACCCCTGAGAGAATGCCACCCCCAAGGGAATGCCACCCCTGAGGGAATGCCACCCCTGAGGGAATGCCACGCCCGAGGGAATGCCACCCCCGAGGGAATGCCACCCCTGAGGGAATGTCACCCCCAAGGGAATGCCACCTCCGAGGGAATGCCACCCCCACGGGGATGCCACCCCCACGGGAATGCCACCCCCGAGGGAATGCCACCCCCGAGGGAATGCCAGGGAATGCCACCCCCAAGGGAATGCCACCCCCACGAGGATGCCACCCCCGAGGGAATGCCAGGGAATGCCACCCCTAAGGGAATGCCACCCCCGAGGGAATGCCACCACCGAGGGAATGCCACCCCCACGGGGATGCCACCCCTGAGGGAATGCCACCCCCGAGGGAATGCCACCCACCCCAAGCACTGGCAGCAGCTCCCGGATTACTCACCCACGTTAACTCTTTGCATAAACACTTTCCTGTCGAGCAGAAGGTCGAGCTGCACATTCCCTGACAACAAACCCCATGTTCAAAAATAAACACAACGTGGGTCTGAATTAGGGGCTTGTTTCATACAAAGACAGATACATTTGCACAAGGGCAGCTCATCACAGTGTAAGCGGTTTCCAAACAAGCAGCTTCTCTTGTGGAGGGACCTGGGAGGGAGAATTGCTGTGGAATGGAGATAAATATCAATGAGTGACAGCACTTCAAGGGCAATGGTGCTGTTAAGCCATGCCAGCTCCACCAGGCATGGCTTTGGGATGGCTCTGGGATGGCTCTGGAGCTTGGGAGGGAAGGATCAGGCAGCTGCAGTGCTGCTCCTGAGTGCTGGCTGGGAAAACCATCTCAGGCTCTAATGACAGGAACACCTACGTCCCTCACACCCCACCATAAATTACTGCATCCATTGAATTTCCATGATGTCAAGGAAGTGTGAAGGAAAATCGACCGCAGCTAAATGGAGGATGGGAGTGTGGAACAAAACCACAGCAGATTTGGGTGGATTTTTGGCTTTCCCAAGGAAGGAGGCGATGCTTTGAAAAGTAAGAATTGAACCAGAAGCTCAGCTCGTGATGGTGAATGTTCAGAGCCTCTCCTTGAGGGCAGCCCTGCAAACCCTCCCAACACACTCTGTATGTGTGATTAATTTGGGCATCCAGCACTGAGGGTATGAGGAGGGTAAGGAGGCATTTCTGCAAAATAATATTCACAGCTAAAAAATGGCAGAGTATTTGTGTGTCAGGTTTGGAAAGACCTCTGTCCTACACACTGCAGTTAAAGGCAACTCATCAGTAGTGATTAATTAGGAAGAAACTCTTCCCTGGGAGGGTGGGCAGGCCCTGGCACAGGTGCCCAGAGAAGCTGTGACTGCCCCATCCCTGGAAGTGTCCAAGGCCAGGTTGGACAGGGCTTGGAGCAACCTGGGCTGGTAGAAGGTGTCCCTGCCCATGGCAGGGGTTGCGATGAGATGAACTTTGAGGTCCTTTCCCACTCAAACCCTTCCATGATTCCATGATAATTAGTAGTCTGAAAGAGCAGGGAATTATCCTTTCAATGCAGCACACATAGAAACTGTTCAATAACCACATGTTTTCCCTTTATTTTACAATTAAGCAGCAATGTAACTTCGTTTCCATTTTCCCTATTTGATTTTCCCACAAATTTTCCAGCTTTTTTTTTATTATTATTACTAAGCTACAGAAGAGATGGACTTCTGGTAAAATTCAGAGCCTATGCTGATATTTTGAAGCCAAATGATACTTAAAGGGTGGATAGTCTTAATAATTTGGCAAGACTGTTATTAAACCTCTTGGCTCTATCCACATGCTGGACATGATCAGCATCTCAACTGCTGCCCACACCAACTTCTTCTGGGCATAACAATTAAAATAAAAGAGAAATTCAAATATAACTGGAAGAAATAACAAGTATTATGTCCAACCTTCAGCTAGAAACGAGATGACAAATAGGCCAGCAGGGCCAACTAAGTTCTTTTGAGGTATTGATTTAGTGCAGAGAAGCCACATTTGCTAATTTATCAATTCAAGTGGAAACCAAAGATCGTGGGACTAAAAGATATTAATCACTGCGGATTAGAGAACCCAAGGCTTCTATTAATTTCCCTGCCAGCTTTGTTATCTCCTCAGCTTTTCCTGTCACTTCTTTCAGCCTTTCCTTGTAAATTCTGCCCTTGGAGCTGCAAGGAGCCCATTAGCCCATGGCAGGAGTCCTGCACTCTTCTCGTAATGAATTCTCGAGTTACTCCGGGTTTTCCTACGCAAACAAACTGAAGCCACACACAATTATCCTTGGGCTGCACTGCACAGACATTCTTCAGTGGGATCTTCTATTTTTAAGTCAGCTATTGAAATAAACTGGGGAAGGATCCCAGACTTTACAGCCCCTTGTTATTTGGTATAAAAATAAAACATGGGCAGTGTAAACACACACATGGTACATTATCCGTGCAAATAATAATTTGGGGTTTGTTCTAATTGGGATTTTAAGAGTTAGGGCACTCTGGAATTGCTTGCTGACCACCAACCCAGCATGTGGAGGTAGAAATCTTCCATTACTACACAACTCTCAATTTGTGAAAACCCCTGGGATTTATATCATTACAATATAAAGTTTCCTCTCCCATCCACCTCCTAATTAATTGAGACAACTCAGGTCATATTTTCAAGCTTCTTTCTACAACCATCACAACCAAAACTGAGCTTTCTATCCCAAACTCCTCTTGAATTACAGAAACCCAGAATCCTTTGGGTTGGAAGGGACCTTTAAGCTCATGCAGTTCCACCCTCCTGCCCTGGGAAGGGACACTTTCCCTAAGCCAGGTCACTCAGAGCTGCATCCAACCTGACCCTGAACCCTTCCAGGGATGCCCATTGATGCCAGGAGCTGGGCTTTGGGTTGCCACCAGCATTGCCCTGGGTCTAAAGGCTTTCCCTGCCATGGCTCCAGCCCCATCCATCTATTTAATGCAATTACTGTTTCCACACTGTTGCACATCCTGGCTGTGCAGCCCTTTAAACTGAGCAAATGCTCTCTGAAAACCAGGAATTATTGCAAGCAATGCTCCTCCAGTGAAACTTCCATGCTGTTCCATTTGCTGCTTGTGCTGAGTAAGGCAAAAATCAACACATTTGGTTACATTTATTTCATTTTTTATTGTAGTTTCACAATTCAGCAGCTGCTAATAAAGAGTGGCTGGAGGGAATTTCTGTTTGCAGGACAGAGTTCCCTGTTCATCAGTCAGGCCCTACACAGCATTTCCCCCTTGTTTTGTTCTCCTACAGGCAGGATCACTCCAGCACTGCTGCTCAGTCTGGTGACAGCACTTACCCTCCCTGAGAAGTACAGAGGGATCAAAAACTAGCCATTAACTTATGTGTGAGGGAAGAGTAGAGGAAAGTAGGGGAAGAAGGAAGCATTTCTTTGATTTTATACAGAAGCTTGCACCTTTTAGCAAGAAGCCACTTATTACTGCATAGCAGCACTCCAGAATTATCAGCAAAAGTGTATCTTTGGATTCTCTAAGTCCTATTTTAAGATTTTTAACCATGTCCACGCTGTCATTTGTTCATTCAGTGCTAAATCACTGCCCCACTTACAGCCCCTTCCCCTCCATGCACCAAGGGAGCATGTAACACATTGCAGGTTGCTCTCCTTTGATATCCCCCTCCCTGCTCTTTGCCCATCCCAAGCTGTGGATTCAGCAGCTCCCAGGACAGGACAGCACTGCAATAAGGCTTCAATTGAAAGCTCTGTGTGTCTCCCCACTGGGAGGGCCTACTGAGATAGGCTTCTTTTAATATTGCCTTAATAGGCTCAGTTAATTAAGTTCAGTGTATCTGGAGGGATTTTCCTGGCCTGTGGAGCCCCCGTGTCTTGGCAAATGGGAGCCTATTCCTGCCCCGGTTATTATCAATGTGGCTCCGAGAGGGTGATTACAGCACTCAGGAGAACGTGTAATCACCTTCCCTGGTCCTGCTGGCTCTGCACATTCCTGAGGAGGATCGGGACAGCCTGAACCCAGGAGGAGCCCAGAAGGAGCCCAGGAGGAGCCCAGCCTGGTCTCACCAGCCAGTGACCTGCTGGGGAACACGGGGCTGGGAAAACGCATCTTCTGTCCTCGGACCAACCCATGCTCCTCACTGTCCTCAAACACGCGAGCTGTTTGGGTTATTAATCACTCAATTAGGCGCTAATTATCAACACCCGCAGCATCAAAAGGCTCCCCATGGTCAGGGAAAGGTTGGAGCCATTCACTCTGACAGGCGATCCCTCCCCAGGCACAAAGCCCACCGAGGGCTCTGCGAGGATCAAAGGCAGGGAATCAGCTGATGCTGCTGGACCCTGATCCCTCTGCCCGGGCACGCGGACCAGCTCAGCGATCCCTCACCCAGCACGGGGGCTGAAATCCAAGCCCTGGCCTCGGGGATGGAGCAGGAGGGATGGCACAGAAAGGATGGGGCAGGAGGGATGGAGTAGGAGGGATGGAACAAGAAGGATGGAGCAGGAGGGATGGAACAAGAAGGATGGAGCAGGAGGGATGGAACAAGAAGGATGGAGCAGGAAGGATGGAGCAGGAAGGATGGAACAGAAAGGATGGAACAAGAGGGATGGAGCAGGAAGGATGGAACAAGAAGGATGGAGCAGGAAGGATGGAACAAGAGGGATGGAGCAGGAAGGATGGAACAAGAGGGATGGAGCAGGAAGGATGGAACAAGAAGGATGGAGCAGGAGGGATGGAACAAGAAGGATGGAGCAGGAGGGATGCATTGTTAGGGAGCTGGGACAGAAATCCCAGAGGTCAGAAAGCACAGCCCCTGAAGTGACCTCTGCAGTCAGATCCTTCTAATTATAATTATCTCTCCAATATTGAAAATTGGCACTGAGGGGAGACTTCCCAGCAGCCTGGGTTGTACTGAAAGCATGGCCAGGAGAGCCTTGCTGGAGGCTGCTGGATCTCTTCTAGCACAGGGGTGTCTGCAGGGCAGTAGAAACAAAGAATTTAGAAAATTCTGGGCCAGAATTCCCTACTTTGAAGAAGACACAAATATAAATATTTGTAAATTTCAACACCACAAATTAACTCAGAGAGTGGGGAGTGCATGTGTTTTCTTTCCTTCATATGTAAATACATTCCCTCCTTAGTGTTAAATAAGTTATTTTGCACATATTTAGGAAATTTTTTCTCTCTCCTTGAAGTCCTTCAAAATAAAGATCTCATTTACTAACCCCTACATGTCCTGACTGGGTTAAAAAATCCTATTATCCATTGCTTTGTGTTAACTACAGTCTGGTAAGAGTCTGTAATGGTGGTTTAACTTTTAATCTCTTTCTGATATTTGCCATATTCAGCTTAAATTGAATTAATTATTTCATTAACATTGTGCTTTAGTAGAGTAAAAAAACTTGTCGTGGAGCATCAATATATCCCAAGAGTAAATGGTGATCAGGTTGGAGCAAGAATGTTCTGACATCTCCAAGGGCATAAACATCCAGTGGAAAAGCAAGTCCAGTGACCTGGCATTGAGGATTCTCCAACAACACAAGAATTCTCTCACCCTCTCCAGGCCCAGGCTCATTTCCTGGGTTTTAACATGACTTGGGCTTATATAGGCATGCAGTGAGTCAGCCTGTATCAATTTTCCTAATCCTCCCAAATGTTGATAATTTGTTCAGCTGTTCTGTTTTAACAGAGTGGCAGAACAAATGCAGAGGGAGAATTTTAGGCTGGGTTTCTTTGTAACAGTTTCAAACTGGCAGCCAGTTGAAAGCATGTGAGGAGAGGCTTTAATTCCAGTACCCAGAGCAAAGGTATTTGATGACATACTTTTTATCCTCAATAACATGATAAAGGTTGAGCTGGAGAAAAAAAGGATGTTCCAGTCACCTTGGGGTTCCCTGAATTTGAATTCCTACCTGTCTGGCCTGTGTAAGGGCAGTTAGTCAGCACAGCCCAGGAAGGGCTGGTTCCCACTCCTGCTGCTCTTTCCCAAGGAGGTGAAATGCTGCAGCTCAGGGGCACAGCAGGGGAGGGAACCCCCCCTTCAACCAACTACTCAGAGTTCAGGGCAGTGAAACCCTCTCTGGTTATGAGGGAACAATGCAGAGAGAGCAGGGATGTTCTCACCACCTCGACATTCTCATCCTGCACGTTCGTTCTGCATAATCCTCCTGAGGGAATCACATGCAACCAGTTCCTCTCATGCATCCAGGAGTTCTTATCTAGGTCAGCAAACAAACATTTCCTAACAGGGACAGGTTATTTAACAGACAACAGAAGAGCTATTGTATATATTTGTAAGTTTAATATATAATAGATTCCTCCAGATGAAGTCCCAAACTGCAAGCCCTGAGTTCTCCTTGCCCAGGCTGAGAACGGTGCCAACATTTCTGGCAGATGTGGCATCCACTCCCTCACCCCCTGGGATTAGCTCTGATCGAAAGTGACGTCCAAGACGATCCTCAGAGCCAGTTATTTGTTTTCTTAATGCAGGCCAGAAGATTTTACCTGCTGATTCCTTACTTCAAGTTTGCAAAGTATTACAAAAAACTGCCTTGTGTCCTTCCAAAGTCCTGGCATTATGTGAAAGAGTGAGGAGTAGAGAGGTACCACAGGAGTTTAGGGGTGAAGAGGTTTAACATTTTTAACTTTTTCCTCTAAATGTTTATGTTAGAAATGTTTGGATCATAGATGAAATAAATTTACAATGGTGTCAAAAATGGGGAATGCAATTCTTCTTTAGATAAAAGCAGGACCAAGCACTTGGATATCAGAACCATCATCACAGTGTTTGAAGACATATTTGACCTAGACAGAGGATGGTGTTCTCAGAGACTAAAACAACATCCTCCTCCATCCTAGTCAAGACTACCCCAAACATGCAAAGTGCTTCTGCATCAGAGATCCTGTGAGTAACCCAAAGCATAAGATGTGGCAGAAGGGGTGGCATGGGGGGAGCAGGAAACACAGGGCAGTGAGAGAGGGGTTCTCCTCCAGCTGGGACTCGAGGGCTGAGGAGCAGCTTGTGACAGGGCAGAGGGGAGTTGGACTCTGCCCCAGCTCTTGAGTCACAGACTGAGCAGGGGAAGAAGCAGTCCGTGATTAGAGGATGACTAAGACTTCTCTCTGCTGAGCCCTGTGGCTTGGACACTTTGCTCAAGGTTTTGTTGGGAGCTGACATTTTTTGCTGTGATTAATCCTTTCCAGTCCCCGGGCTCAGCTGACTCGGCTGAGCCCTTTGGAAGCCATTGTTCAGCTCTGTGAACTTTATCTCTATTCAGTGCTTGAACAGAGACCCCCTTCTCCCCCCACCTCATCCTTCTTGCTAAAAGCCTGTTTGTAAGAGCCATAATGGAACTCCAGGTGGCCTGGTGATTCCCAAGTAATCCCCTCAGGGATTTGAAGCACTTGGTTATGCCTCATGCATGGTAACAACCCATGGATGATTTTCCTCCCTTTCTTTCTGCTGTGCTGGGTGATTTAATAAGTGCAGGGCATTGGATGCTGAGGGAGGACTAAAAAGAAGTGAAAAAAATCAAAACAATCCCTTGGAACACAACAAACTCTGCAGTGTGTGTGCATGGCCAGTGTATGCAGCACTTCCCACTGAACATTTTATTATTCCCTGAGCCAACCTCCAGCAAGAGAAGAGCAGATAACTCCAGGGCAAGTCCTAATCCCAGCCCCAAGAGCCAGGCACCCTGTCCAGGGCTACATCTGGCCCCAATTGTCCTTCCCCTCTGTCCCATATGGAAACATCTCCCTGGCTGTGCCAAATCTGAGCACCTTTGAGTCTGGGAAACAATGAGATTCAGGTCTGAAACTTTCCACCTGGGCCCCTCCTAAAGAAAGCAGCAGAAGAGGAACAGAACCAAAGGAGTTTTCAAGGCTGAAAAAAGGGGGTTTAGTGTATTTGATGAGTTTCCAGTGGTCTGTTTGCCACATGTGTGAAAGGCCAAGCTGAGCAGAAGAGACAGGAAAAGCTTGGAAAGGTGGCAGGAGATTATTGGGCTTGAGATGTTCCAAGGCTGCTACCTGGACACTGCAGTAGCTCCTCTCGTGGCACAGGAACCTGGTCAGCTGTTGAGCAGAGGTGAGGAAGGTGAGGGAGCCTTTTGCTAAAGACTCCTGAGATCAGGCATTGCATTGGCTTAGAGCTTACCCCAGTTTATTAGGTTATTTTGGATGTTTCCATGGAGAATTGTTCATATCATTAGCTGAACAAAAATAGGAGAACTGAAAAGGGGCACCTAAATTGGGGATTAACTACTAACTCTTAATTAATAGAAAGCAGGGCCTCCGTTGTCCTGTACCTACAACATGCCATGGGGAGCTGTGCCCCTTCAAACATGTGATGTTGGTCCTGTCAGACCTGGGCTCCCAGTCTGAAGGGATTACACACCTCATTCCTACAGCCACCCTCATCTTCCTCAGGGTGTGTTCCTGGGGAGCAGAGCATTGTGCTCGATTGGTTCCACCAGGGAAAGGAATTTCCATGGCAGAGCCAGAGGGAATAAATGACCAGCAAATTTCTGTTGGCAGGGGGAGGTCGAGAGCAAGGAGGAGAGAAGGACCTGGAGAATGGCAAGGAAAGAGAGAAGGGAAAAAAGCATCTTTGGTGTACATTGAACTCCTTGCCTAATTTTTGTGTAAGTCCCAATCTGGGCCAGCAGCTGCTCTGGTGATGTATTACAAACGACTTATTGCTGTAATGCATCATGAAGCTCCATGGCCCTGATGACATGTTACCATAATACATCATCAGAGCACTGCCCAGCAGGAACAGGAGTCCTGGAAACCAAACAGCTCCATAAATTTTAGTACAGCACCCCCCCAAATTGTTGGGAATTTCTTTTCTGCTCTATTAAAGATTTCAGCTTTGAAAAGTGTGGACCAGAGCAGGCACTCATTAAACAGGCTCCGATGGTTTCATAAGTCCCCTAAGTCATTAAAGGTTTTAATATAAGAGATTAACTATTGCTATTGTTGCTCAGCAAGAATAAATTATCTTTAAATACTTTTTTAAGCCCTCCTGGTAGTGAGTCAGGATCTAGAGCTTGCTTGTGAGGAGCACCTTGGCTGTGCAGCTGAGAGAGACACTGTTGACCCTTGTTCAAGCAAAGGGCAGAGCTTGGAGCAGCGAGGCTGCCTCGTGGGGACCCTGCTCCTCGAGCCCAGAGCTCCATGGAGCTGCTCCTGGGGCCACAGCTACACAGGGTTGGTGTGGCTTCAAGAGAAGCAGGAGCCCTGGATGCTCAGCCTTTCTGGAAGTTAAGCCCTGAAAGCCCCAAGGTTTAATTGCATGTAATAATAAAAAAATTCGGGATGGATGCAGGGAAGAGTTTAGACCTCAATGGTTGAAATCCACAGTCACAGCCATAAAATTTCTGTGTTTGGGTCTGATTGACCCCAAAATCTGACAACTCAGAGGCTCCTCCAACCACCTCAGGGGTCCCTGCAGGTCTGCTGGGGCTGAAGGACACCAGGGTGGTGTGACTACCACAAGGCAAGGGCACATGAAGGTTTGTAACATGCACCTTCTGGTGTTGAAATTGGGGATCATTTTTTTCTCCTTGTACTTATTATCTTGGAGAAAAATAAAGACTTTTCCATCCAGGCAACAGAACAGATGGGTTCACAAACAAGAATTAATCAGCAAAGTAAAAAAAAAAAAAAAAGAAAAAGGAAAAAAGAGGGAAATAGGAAAAGAGGAGGGAGTTTTTCCTGTGTTCAGGTTATGTGGCAAACATGAGCACAGCCTTTGCACAAGCAACTGGAAAGTTCTGGCTGGCACCGTTGGGTGACCCTGAGGAGGTGCCCATGTGCTCCTACTGAGAGGGGAAACTCCACTGGGAACTCCAAGAGGGAATTGCCAGCAGTTTCTACAAGAGCATTTCATGGCAGGGTATCAGCCAGTTGAGTGAGCCCTGGAAATGCCCCCCAGCCCGGGCTGGGCGGAGCTGCTGCTGCTCCACACTCAGTTTTGAGCCAAGATTAAGTGTCTTTTTATTTTGTTGAAATGGGTTTTAATTGAACTCTCTGCTCTGCTCGAGGAGCACCAAACTAACGTGCTTTGGTGTTTTTCTTTCCCAACTCCTGAGGGAATGTGCCCCTGGACCAACATTAGACTGTTTTGTTTGGGGCTTTTTTTTCCCCCCTTGGTCAAAAGATCCAGTGTGTGCTAATTCTGTCGGGCTCTCTCTCACTCAATCACTCATATTCAGTGCCCCCTAAAGAAACATTGCAGCAGCCAGAAGGGTAAGAAATTACCCAAATGAGCTGCCTGTGCTTCGCCCTCACATATCACACACTGAATTGTTGCCACCTTGCTGGTAAAATTAGCCATGGGTTGGCTTTGCTTATCAACCAGCAGAGAAGGGGCTGTGCTGCTCAGGCTCAGGGCAAAGCACTGTCCAAAAGTGGCACCCACCAGTCGCTTGAGGTGCTGGAGAGAGGGAAGGGATCCTGCAGAATTTGGCTAATTAATCTTCTAAATCAAACTTTCAAGGTCTGTGCTGAGACATGGTGGCCACACCTTCCCCATCTGTGACCATGTTTAATTTAAAGATAAAAAGTGGTTCTAACTGAGAGAGAAACCCTCTGATTTTATGGCTTTGCAAACTCTTTTCCTGAATTGTGCCGAAGTTTTTATGCTGAAATGGGCTCAAGAAATAGTTTATTTCATTGAAAAATGCAGCTTTGCAGTGATCCTTCTTTAGTAAAATGATTTTCATAAGAAACATCTTGATTTTTCATTTTTCAAAACTTGGTTTCAAAATTCACCTACATTTGAAAACATCAACAGTAAAATAAAGGCCAAATCCATGGAAGAGAAAGACTTTTCTTTTTGAGTCCTATTTCTATTTTCTGTTTCACTAAGGAGCCCAAAGTCATTTGTTTCAGTTCAACCTCAGTCATAAATAATGACAAAAAAAAATTAGTTCAGCCACTGAAGTGAAAAATCAAATTTTCATACGATTTGTGTAGAAAAGTATTTCTTCTGCCCCAGTGAGTGGGAGCTGATGATGGTGCACCTTCACCTGGGGGTTCCTTCTTTCAGTGCAACCCAGCAGAGGGCAAAAAGAAGCATCAGCCATCAGGGGAAGCTCCAAAGCTCCTCTGCCTCCTGCTGCAGGCGGGTCAGGGGCCTCTGGAATGTGATGGCAACAGGAATCCTGCTGGGGATTAAAAACTACCATCACAGTGAGTACAACTCCTGCAAATAACAGGAGTTTGAGACAGTAATGAAACCAGAATAATGAACAAAAAACTTATCAAAACTCTGAATTTCAGGAATAGCAGGTGCCTCAAGCGCTGTAGCATCTGGAGAGCTTTGTGCCTGTGCCTCTGACCACTCCTGCAGCCTTTCCTCTCCCTCTCCAGGATTCACCTGCCTCCCTTGCACCTCATACCCCACCTCAGCCTCTGCTGTTGCACTAATTATCTGAGCCTATCAAATTACCTGAGGCTCAGTTGGAAGTGTGTGTGTTTTGAAAGCTGCAGGAGCTACGTGAGACTCAGATTAGACACGAGAAACTGTGATACCCCGAGGCTGCATCTGCAGCTCCAAGGCAGTCCTTGACTTAGAACAGAGCAGCAAAACTGCAGCATCCTATTGAGACACTGGCCCTGCTGTCCTGCTTGCCCCAAATCCAACTCCTTTTAGTCGAGTTTGTTCTGCATCACAGTATTTTGGAGGCTGAACTACCATGAAAACAGAGCTAAGGGAGGTGATGAAGGCAGCACGTGGATGAGAGGAGTGAAAGCTCTCAGGGCACACGAGGGGAGCCTCTGAGGCAGTGACTTGCCCATCCTCATGCAGCTGATGCAGCAGCACAGCCAAAACTCCGAGGTCTCCTGAGCTCTCCCTCCCTGTCCAGCCACTGTCCTCAGGATTTTCCTCAACAGCTTCTTCACCGGAGCGTCTGCGCCCAAAGCCTGTTACGTCACCAGAGCCAGAAAACCCCCCAACCCTTTCAGCTCCCCAGCCTTCTGCAGCCCAATTTATGTCCAATTTGCAGACTTTCAACATAGCAGCCTCACAGTTCATAAAATCAAACTCAGCCAGGGCTAAGTCTCTGGGTAATGGATTTAGGATCACTCGAGGTGTTACTGGCAGTTCATGATGGGTAACTTTCTTGTTAACTAAAGTCCCTTTTGCTAAATGAGTTCCAGGTTTAACTCCCCCCAGTCCCAGCCTTCACTCTCCTTTTCTGCCCCTTTTTTTTTCCTTTTCCCCCCTTTTTTGGCAGCACTGTTGTGGATGGGAAGGGAGGGGGAGAGGAGGTGGCACGGGGCTTTTTATTGGGCTGCGCGTGGAGGGCTTTTCATGGCGAGGGCTACGGGGAGCAGAGACAGAGGGAGAGAGGAGGGGGGGAAAGGTGGGATAAGCCGGTCTTTGTGCAGGGGGAAGGTGCTGAAAGGAGGGCTGTGTGCTGGGGCCGGGGGATCAGCCCTCTGGCTCCGCTTGTCTGCACGGGGCCGTGGAGCCAGCGCAGCCGCGGCTCTTGGTTTCCGCAGGTAAGGGAGGCTCTGTGGGGCACGGGGCCAAGGGGAGCAAACCACAGCCTGCCAGGGGCAGGGGGCTCAGCCCCTCCTGGGCAGGGGCCCTGGGCTGGCAGTGCCTCCAGCAGCCTGTCCCTGGGGCAGGGAGAGGGTGGTGCCTGTTCCATGCCCATCTCCCATGTGTGCCATGCCCATCTCCCATGTGTCCCATGCCCATCTCCCATGTGTGCCATGCCCATCTCCCATGTGTGCCATGCCCATATCCCATGTGTGCCATGCCCATCTCCCATGTGCTCCATGCCCATCTCCCGTGTGCTCCATGCCCATCTCCCATATGTCCCATGCCCATCTCCCATGTGTGCCATGCCCATATCCCATGTGTGCCATGCCCATCTCCCATGTGCTCCATGCCCTTCTCCCGTGTGTGCCATGCCCATCTCCTGTGTGTCCCATACCCTTCTCCCGTGTGTCCCATGCCCATCTCCCATGTGTCCCATGCCCATCTCCCATATGTCCCATGCCCTTCTCCCTTGTGTCCCATGCCCATCTCCCGTGTGTCCCATGCCCATCACCAGAGGGTTGCCCTTTCTCCAGCTCTGGCTCTCCCAGCTGAGCAGCCACACTGTTTATGTGGCACAGATTAACTGCTGGGCATGTTGCAGGAATGGGATCCATTGTTTCCAAGTGCTACCAAGCTCAGGGTCAACTTTGGCAGCATCCAGAGCAAGACTGGGGAGAATTCTGGGGATTTAAGTTGCCTGAAAAGCAGCTACCTGCTCTGCACACCTGGAGAGAATATTACCAAAAACTTCTCCTCCTTGGACAGCAGTTCTGACCAAAATAAAAAATGTGGTCATTGTGTTTTTTTTGTTTTGTTTTCTTTTAACCAAAGCATCTACTTTGTCCTCGCTCTACAAGGCCACTTTTGCTTTCAAACATTTACCTTTCAGGTGTTTTCTCTCATCACCAAAGTGATCCTCCCAGCTCTGTGCCTCCTTCCACCACCCTGCATGATGGCCCAGAGGACAGGGCTTGGCTCTGATGCAGAATGGATCAAAACTAAAGAGGGCACTCAGAACAAAGTGTTTCTCAGTGGTTTAATCCCATTTTCCTGAGGTCCAACCTCTTTGCAGGATCTGTTTGCAATGAGGTTCCTCATTCAGAATAGACCTGAGGTGAAGCAATAATTCAGAAGTGTATGAAAAGCTCCATTTCATCATCTTAATATGAAAAAATGGTGCTGTTTTCTGGTCTAAAGCAGCACTTTGGTTTGAATTTGAACTGGTGTCAAACACCATCATTGACTGGAGGGCCCCCAAAGATCATGCCAAGGGCAGGCTCTGGTGCTGTACAGGGAAGGGAGTTTGCAGGGTAAGTTTAGCAACCTACAGCCCTGCTAATGGGTGTGCTTTACATTCTGGCTGCAACAAAATTAGCCCAGCAGTGATTTATTATTGATATCAAATAAAACCCCACTGATAATGTAGATTCGTTACCTCCAGGAGAATATTTCCTTTCCTTTCTGCAGTTGCCAGCCAACATTTTGTAATCACAACCTGGGAGAAGCCTGAAACTATAAATGGAACATTCTAGTAATTCAAGTGGAGGATTCTTCCACTCCATTTCATCACTATTTGTTTGGAGTAACTTATATTGTCATCTGAGCCCCCTTTCCTCCTGGAAGGGTGCAGTTGCTCACTGTGGCTGTGCCAGCTGCCTGCTTGAGCTCCCAGAGCACAATCCTCCAGCCCAGCCACGGATTGGCTTTCAAACTAAACAAATAATTTCATTGAAAAGAGAGAAAGAAGAAGAAAACTTCAGACTCCCCAAGCTCTGTTTTGTCATGGGCCCTGTACGAGCAGCTCTGACAA
The DNA here is from genome assembly GCF_047495875.1 of Pithys albifrons albifrons. NCBI lineage: Eukaryota > Metazoa > Chordata > Aves > Passeriformes > Thamnophilidae > Pithys > Pithys albifrons. Next base: position 2,586,877 of record NC_092476.1, on the reverse strand, counting down.
AAACAATTGATGGTGTCTTACTGAAAAGCTGTATTTTTAAAAAAATAAAGTGATTTTTAAAAAAAAGACAACTCACAAATTTAGATTTCAATCTGACACGTTTTCAATCATGATGTCATGATTGAATTATATGATTTCATGACTGATTTAATTGATTTCAGTCATGGCTCAATATTTCTGAGGAACAGAGATAAACAGGCTTCTGCTAATGACATGGCAAAGGTGAATTCATTGGAGTTAATGCTGATGAAATGGCAGAAATTCCCAGGCTGGATCAGAACAACTCCCACCTTCCCAGGGTCATGTCTTGGCAGAAACCAGCAGTCCATGAGGGATCATCCATGAGGGTGCAGAGAGAAAGCAAAGGTAGAGAGCAGGGCAGCAAGATCCTCCAGATCCTTCAAGTGCTTCAGACACTGCAGACCAGGAGGGTTTAACTCCCTGAATGCCCAAATAGGTGTCTGTGCATGTGGGAACACACGTGGGAGTGTTAAGAAGTCACTGCTCACAAGAACAAATCTGCCACTGACTGTGGGTTCCTGGTTCTGGTTTTGCCCCTTCGTCCCTGACTGCAGCGAAATCCCAAGTATGTGAATCTAATCTTCAAATTCCAACCAGGTTTCAATTTTGCCTCTTTCTCTCTCACTTTTAAAAGCTGCAAATAACTAATTTGGGGCAGGATAGAGACCTTTTGAATGCGAAAGCAATGCTAAAATAAACCCCAGTTTCGTGTCCTGTGAGTATCAGTGTCCATGGAGGAAGGTCTGATCTTCCAAAAACCAACATGTTCCAGTGACTCCCTTTGAATGTGAACTCCTGTTAACTGGGAGGCTTGTTGGCTGCTTCTTAAATAACTTAATTGCTTTTCAAAACATTTGTGGTGAGGAGGAAACTCCAAAAGTAAGGGACAAAGCTCTATTCATGTTAATAGCAGCAGCAGTGTCACAGAGCCCTGAGCAGCCCTGGGCATGGGCTGGGGGCTAAACCTGTGCCAGGTAATCATAGAATCACAGAATCATAGGATGAATTGGGTTGGAAAAGACCTTGGAGATCATCGAGTCCAACCCTTGGTCCAACTCCAGTCCCTTTACCAGATCATGGCACTCAGTGCCACGGCCAATCTGCGTTTAAAAACCTCCAGGGATGGTGAATCCACCCCCTCTCTGGGCAGCCCATTCCAATCCCTGAGCACTCTCTCTGCAAAGAATTTCTTTCTGCTCTCCAACTCCAATTTCCCCTGGCAGAGCTTGAGCCCATCGTGCCCCCTTGTCCTATTGCTGAGTGCCTGGGAGAAGAGACCAGCCCCCACCTGGCCAGAACTTCCCTTCAGGCAGTTCCAGACAGTGCTGAGGTCACCTCTGAGCATCCTCTTCACCAGGCTAAACACCCCCAGCTCCCTCAGCCTCTCCCCCATAGGGCTTGTGCTCCAGTCCCTTCTCCAGCCTTGTTGCTCTTCTCTGGACTCGCTCCAGCACCTCAATATCCTTTCTGAACTGAGGGGCCCAGAACTGAACACAACACTCAAGGTGTGGCCTCACCAATGCAGAGTCCAGGGGAAGGGTCACTGCCCTGGGCCTGCTGGCCACGCTAGTTTGGATCCAGGCCAGGATCCCATTGGCCTTCTTGGCCACCTGGGCACACTGTTGGCTCCTGTTGAGCTTCCTGTCCCTCAGTCCCCCCAGGTCCCTCTGCCTGGCTGCTCTCCAGCCACTCTGTGCCCAGCCTGGAGCGCTGCAGGGGGTTGTTGTGGCCAAAGTGCAGGACCTGCACTTGGCCTTGTTGAACTTCATCCCGTTGGAATCAGCCCATCTCTCAAGTCTCTCCAGATCCCTCTGCAGAGCCCTCCTGCCCTCCAGCAGGTCGACACTCCCTCCCAGCTTGGTGTCATCAGCAAATTTGCTGATGATGGACTCAACCCCCTCATCTAAATCATCAATAAAGATGTTAACCAGGACTGGATCCTTCTCCATCCTAATCTCATCCTCCTCAGTTTCCAGTGTCTCCAGCTTTAAAACGTGGCAAACCAGCTCCATTCTTAAAAACCAGCTGAGCCTTTTCAGACTGGGCAGAAATTCTGAGTTGTGTGTTCTCATTCACACAATGAACATTTGAAATGATTAGATTATTTCTATAATTTATAACAGAAAATGACATACAATGTCTAGAAAAATAATTGTCCTTCTTTCAAAGAGAGCAATTCTGAGGTTCTGAAGCTCCAGTTACTGACCAAGAACTTTATTTTCAATGCATATATGAAGGTTATATTTGTAGATGGAAATGCATAAGGGTTTTTCAATCACTGTCGTTGCATTTCAGAGAATATAAATATTTCAATTAAAAGTCTTTGGACTGATATTGTCCCTTCTGTGAGCAGTTCAGGCTGTAAATGTGGCATTGGCACCCAACAGAAAGCAGACAAATACATTCTGATGAGTAGAATCAAGCAAAACTTCTTCCTTTCAGCCTCTCTAAGTAGAATGAGGAGGTGTTTCCAGTGCTTTGGGAGGCTGTGCAGGTGTGGGGTCACGGCCACAGTGGGGTCCATCCATCAGCCAGGGGGATGAGGGGTGAAAGCCCCCACTCAGCAGGCAGAGAAGGAGTCTCAGGGGGCACCTTCTCACTCTCTGCACATGAAAGGGTGGCCAGGTCTCCTCTTTGGCCCTGCAACACAGTCCTGCACACCTTTGAGTGCCTTGTTTGTCCCATTTCACAGACATCTTGGGCACTTTGCTTTTCTCTTTCACTTGTTCTCCAGCTGAACCCTGGGAGGCTGCAGGTGGAAATTTCGGCTGTGCCACACCTTCACTTTGTTTCCAGTTGTTTTTCTTTCTATACTCAGAAGGAAATGAGATGTTTTGAATCTTTTAATATCAAGACAGGATGTCCTTTCTGAAGGTGTTTGTTGGGAAGCTGTTATTAGGCTGAAGGTGGTTCTGTGGTGGGGTGTTGGTGCTGTGCTAAAATAAAGTGTCACAAAACAAGAGAGATGGAGACAAAGGTTTATAAGGAGCATCACTTGCCCTTCCTGCATCCTTTGAGGAGAATGAAAAGTGTGATGGAGCACCTGGAAAATGGGACTGCATGAATATTGGAAAGCAAAAAAAAACAGAGAAAAGCAGTTGGTGCAGTGTCGGAGCTGCAGAGAGAAAATATTCCAGCCCAGGGTGAGCATCAGGGAGCTCAGAGGGGGAAGCAGCTCCTGATCTGCTGCCTGTGGAGCCTCCAGCCTTGGACTGGCCCTGGAATATGGGTCACAGGAACACAGAATCCCAGAATAATTTAGGTGGGAAAAGACCTCCAAGATCAAGTCCACCCTGTACCCGATGCCCACCTTGTCCCCCAGCCCAGAGAACTGAGTGTCACCTCCAGGTGTTCCTTGAACACGTCCAGGGATGGGGACTCCAAACCTCCCTGGGCAGCCCCTTCCAGTGCCTGACCAGCCTTTCCAGAAAGAAATTCCTCCTAGTATCCATCTTGAACCTCCCTTATTCCCCCTTTTTCCAGATAACCTTCCCACGTGTGCACAGCCCAACCCCAAGGAGCTTCCTGATGTCCTTTCCCATCAGAATCCCCTGAACCCACTTGCAGGTGGGATGGGACTGACACCCAGAGCATGGACTCAGCAAACACACTCATTCTCAGCAGCTTGAACAGCCAGGAAAGAATCTTGACAGAACAAATGGCTCCCCATAAACATGTCTGAGGAAATTAAGATGCTACAACTGATCTGCTTTAATAAAATTACTCAGCGGGCTCAGGTTCCAAGGTTGGGCACTGTATTTTCTGCATCACGCCATGCAATTAATCCTTCCTAAAATAAACACACTGATTAAAATTCCATTATCCTGACAGTTCACAATAAACCACAGGACCAATGATCCCCTTTCTTTTTAACCTTTTAAGCCATTATAATTAATTCTGGATTTATGTCATTTGCTGGTAAATGTTACAATCACCTTCCCAACTACTTAAACAATTCCAAACAGTTGCACTCCTCAAACATGTAAACAATGGACAATAATTGAACTATTTAACCTGATTCACATTTCATGAAGTTTCCTTTATGCACAAAGCTCAGTATTGAGTTGCTGGAGTCTCATTTGTTTGCATTTTTTTTTCAGTCTCTAATTAAGTGCTCATTAAAAATAAAATAATAACACTTTGGAAAAAGACAAGGTTGTGCCTGAATTTGCCTTCATGGTTAGTTTGGTCTCATGTTCAGTTTGTGAGTGGAGTGAGACCTGCTGAAGAACATTATTATTATATTATTATTATTATTATTATTATTATTATTATTACCAATATTTTTCTGACCAAGTTTTCTGCAGTTGCTTTTTGCCCAAAGTCGACCTTCCTTAGCATGGCCTGTGTTTTAGGATGACAACCACTAAGCTCACAAAGACACAAAATACCATAACCATTTGGCTCAGTGCAATCACTTCTAGCTCAAATTCCTCTGGTTTTCACACCAAACACGTCGTGGACATGAAACTAATCTTATAATCAAATTTATTCCTGCTAAAATCACAGGTTGAGAGGTTTGTCCTTGCCCCAACCTGTGACCAAAACAACAAGAGATGAAGTTCTACCTACTCTACAAATCATCAGCCAGCTTGGAGGAGATGGATTTACTAAATCAACCAGTATTTTGTGGGTATTTTTTCTTCTCTTTCTAACAATTTACCAAAAAGAAACCGAATAACAATGAGGTGATACAATGCTGTTGAAATTGCCACTTCAATTAATTCATCTTGGTTTTGGAAAAGAGCATCCAAATTTTACCTTCTCAAAAACCGTGATGACAAACAGAGATACAATCTCCAAATGTTTGAGAAGGTGGAAAATCCATTTTCTAACCAGCCCTACTTACAGCTGGGTAGATGGGTTACTTATCCAAACTAACACTGACCTTCAAAAATGTTTGGGTTGATGTCAGTATTTGGGCTGAGGTTTGGTTTGGCCAGTTCTTCATTTTCCATAGCAATGTACCCATCCCTAGAAGAGATGCAGCTCTGAAATGGAAAAAAAAAAGAGGAATTCTAAGCACACATAGGCCAAACTGAGCTGTTATTTAGTAGAAATAATTAAATAAACCATTTAGCTCATCTTTATCTGGCTGATGGCACAAGGTCTGTAAACAGCAGCTGATCCATTATGGAGCCATCAGCACTAATAGCCACAACCGATGAAAAGGAGGAAAGAAAACAGATTTATTAAACAGCTAAACTGTGTTTACATTGATAAATGAGCTTCCTAGAGATCCCAAAGTTCCTTTCCAACCCCCTTTTAGCAGCTCTCCGGGCAGGCAGCTGCAGAGCCCTCCCGGGATGCCCCCAGTGGCACTGGCACACACCGCCCTCCTCGGATCCTCCCGAGGGTTCCCCAGGTGTTGAGGTTGAAGGATGTGCTGCTGTTCACATCAGCTGCACAGGATGGACTGTGGCCCACACTGTCAGCACCCTGGGACCCAGAGAAGGCTGTCTTTGTGCACACTCCAGGCCGGGGCTGGGCCATCTCATTCTGGTTCGAATTAACCTCGGCGGCGATTTCCGCTGCCGTGGCTTTGTAGAAAGCTCTCTGTGTTCCTGCAGGCGCCATGGGAGGCTGGAGGCACATGCAAATCCTGTTGTCTCACTTTGCTCCCGTGGTTTTTGCTTTCCAAGGAGGCTGAAGAGGGAAGAGAGGAGCGAGTCCAGAGAAGAGCAACAAGGCTGGTGAAGGGACTGGAGCACAAGTGCTGTGGGGAGAGGCTGAGGGAGCTGGGGGTGTTCAGCCTGGAGAAGAGGAGGCTCAGAGGTGACCTCAGCACTGTCTGGAACTCCCTGAAGGGAAGTTCTGGCCAGGTGGGGGCTGGTCTCTTCTCCCAGGCACTCAGCAGTAGGACAAGGGGGCACGATGGGCTCAAGCTCTGCCAGGGGAAATTGAAGGTGGAGAGCAGAAAGAAATTCTTTGCAGAGAGAGTGCTCAGGCATTGGAATGGGCTGCCCAGAGAGGGAGTGGATTCCCTATCCCTGGAGGTTTTTAAACTGAGCTTGGCCGTGGCACTGAGTGCCATGATCTGGTAAAGGGACTGGAGTTGGACCAAGGGTTGGACTTGATGATCTTTGAGGTCTTTTCCAACCCAATTCATTCTATGATTCTAAGAGATGGGGGTTTGGCCATGGGCAGCCAAGAGGAAGGACGGAAAATCGGGTTGGGGATGAAGAGCTCTGCTCTGCTCTTCTGCTCTGCTCAGGGCAGATTGTGCTGTGGACAGTCCCATCACCTGCAAAACTCCTGCCTTGCAGAACTGCCCCAGCAGGGAATGCTGCCTTTCCTCAGCTGCCTTTCCCTGCACTCACAACATCACACACAGTACACCTGGCACTGTGCAAACACCCGAGGGTAATTAATCCCTGATGGTGATTAATTGCATGTTTACTCCAGTGCATGACTCAATAATTACATGCAACTTTTTCCCATCCTTTGCTGAATTTTATTCCTTTCCACTGGGCCCAGATACATCCTGAGATATGGAACAAAGCCAGGCAAAGCTGCCCAGAGAAGCTGTGGCTGCCCCATTCCTGGGAGTGTCCAAGGCCTGGCTGGACGGGGCTTGGATCAGTCTGGGTTGGTGGAAGGTGTCCCTGCCCATGGCAGGGGGTGGAATGAGATGAGCTTTGAGGTCCCTTCCAACCCAAACTATCTTGTGATTCCATGAGAGCAGCACTCCCAAGGCCATGTCCTCATCCTGGCCACACAAATCCTGTCCCCAGTCTGGATCAGGCTCATGGGCTGCAACAACCTTGTGGTGGCTGAGCTGACAGTATTGCAAGTACAAAATGTCTTGTCCATACATATATATGTATATATAGTTGGGAGGAAACCAGTTCCCAAAGGGAAGGGTATTGTACCCAAATCGTGCCCACAGGCCCAGAATAGATGGGTGGTTTTGCAAGAGCAGACAGAAGAACTGACCTGGTGATGTCAGACTTTAAACAGCAGCATTCAAAGTCAACAGAAGGGTGTTGAAAACATCTCTGCAGATGCCTTTATTTGCCTGCATTAAACCCAACTTGCCCTTGCTTCCCAATGCCCCAGAAATGGGGCAGAGTTGCCAGCATGGTGCAGATTTAACCCTGTTCTCTCAACGTGGTTATGGGACTAAATATTGGAGGCAAGTTTAGCCTGGCACGTGTTGTTCAGGCTGGGATGTGGCAGCTCAGTGGAGCCTGAGGATCCAGGATTGCTCCTGGCTCCCAGGAACACTGTGGGACCAGCAGTGCCTGGGACTGGGCAAGGGAACCAGTCCAAGCAGCCCCACAGTGGGCACACACTGCCAGCCACACCTCTGCCCTGTTTCCCTCCACCCCACTCCTTGTTCCTCTCCTCCTCACCCCCAGTGGGTTTTAGGATATTTCTCTTACGAGCAAAAAATCTTTGTAAAAATCTTTGTATTAACAGTTACCTTTTGCACTTTTGGGTAAATTACAAGATATGTGGAAAGTGGAGAGTTCTAGCAGGAAATGTATTTAAATTTATGCTTTGTATGTACCCGTTTGTGAATGAAATATTTAAAAGAAAGGAACATTAAACATTTTGCTATTTATTTTTAATGTGACTTGATAAACGTTTTTCTGCGTTCCAGACTCTTTGGCCACTGAACAGTTTCCTCAGTGTCCCTTTTTCCTCCCATCATTACAGAGAAAGTTTATTACTATTTTTTTTCACAGGAATTTATCTGTTTTAATCTTATGGGAAGAGCCATCCAAGACCTCAGTGCTTTCAGACCCTCATAGGAATAAAGTTGGCAGAGTTTTATCACGACTATTCTGGTGCTTACGCTCATGTCAAATGAATCCACATGATTGAAACCATCTTCAACTTAATCCACACCAAGATATCATAAGGAAAAAAATCCTGGGATTGTTTTATTTTCTTTGCATGGGGGGTAATTTACAGGGTGAAATTCCCAATTTTTCTTTTAAATTATTATCTTTCTTTTTGGTCACCAGTCACTTGTGAGGGCACCCTTGGGTGGGCTGGTCCATGCTGGGGAGGGTTCCCTCCATCCAGCCCTGAAGGTGATGCCCACTTTCATATATCCCACAGAAATAAATCCCCAGACTAATCATAAATAATTTTATCATCCTTATAACATCTTTCATTCTCCCCAGTCCCTTCCAATGACAAAAACTATTTCAAGTTTATGTCTGAGAAACCTTTAGGCACCTTAGAGGATATCTGGGAATATTCTGGATATTCAGGCTTCTTTTTTTAGCTCCTCTGGTGCAAAGCCCATTGGATTTATATTTAGTCTGTGTTTCTGTCCCTATTTTATAAACACAGGAATTCTGAGACAAAATAATAATAGTGTGAAAATGGACCAACCGCAGCGACGGCAAATTCATGGATCGACTTTTTAGTTTATAGTTACACAGAAAATGTTTTGCTGAAGTGGTGGGTCCCTAATGTAAGATTCACTTTTAATTACCCAGTACACTCATATCTGAGTCAAAAAAAATAAACACAGAACAGAGATAGAGAGAAGGATACGAAAGTCGGTGGTCATGAAATCATTGACTGGAAAACCCAAATTATGTATTTTCTTAATTTAACTGAGGCAGCACAGCCATGGCTTTTCATTGCCAGGGTGGTCATCTGGGGCTTGGAGCTTTTATCTTCCCAGAGAATATTTCATGCCCTTAAATCTGTGTGGTTTATTTGTCTAACTCTGCTAAATTTCTAACTGCAGCAGCAAATGCTATTTACAGTTTTTTTAAAAAACCTTGTTAAAATTATTAGATATCAGACAAGCGTCCAGAATACAGCAAATCAAAAATATTTTCTTTCCCATGTCTAGTAAATAATAAATATTTTAGATTTCATCCTTTAACTGTTCATTTGACTTTCCAATTGGAAGCGTTGCTGCTGTATTGGGAAGGAGGCACCAGAGGAAAAGACGAGATGTTAAATTACATTTTCAGCTATCTTGACATGCCATACTTGGCACAGCTTTCTGGGGGAACAAGCTAGTCTGTATATTTCTGAGAAATTAAAACCATATGGCAACACCTTTAAAAAAAAAAAACAAGCCCTTTTCTGGAAGCATCCTTGGAGTTTTCAAAATGTATGTGAATTAAATGTAGTCGTATTTATTTAGAAAGGATCTGCTCGGATTAGCTGTGGACCCCTCGCTCCTGCTCCAAGAGCTGAACTGCCAATGTGCTGCTGCTCCAAATCACAATGGGAGAGAGCCTCAGGATTGCATTGCTATTAATAACTCCTCGTCTCTAAGCTGAATAATGTGTTTAATTTTGGCTAAACTCAGCTCTTGTGCAGACTATTAAATTAAGGCATTGATTGGAGGATGAGCTGTCCTCTGCCAGCCCAGAAAATTGATGTAATAATATTGTCACTGGAAGTAAATTCCACCCTTCACTGTCACTGGAAAGGCTCCAGAAGGTTTTGGAGGAGGTTAAAAGGTTAGGACAGGTACTGTAACTGGAGTTCTGCAACCCAGCAGTGAAGGGGGTCCCTGTGTGTGCTGGCGTGGCTGGGGGGCAGGAGGGTCACAGTCCTGAGGCACCAAAATCCTTCCAGAAAGGACACAGAACAGGGAGGTGCAGCCCAAATGGGCTCATGGACATCACCAAGGGGTGCACATGTCCCCTATAGACATACCAAGGAGTGCAGATGTCCCTCCTGGGCATCCCCTCACATTCCTTAGTAAATTCATCAGAGATAGTTGACCCCTGAAATGCAGAGAGCCCCTAATTCCTGGAGGGCTCTGAGGAGGGGCTGGGGCACAGCTCTGCCCTCTCCCCACGTGCCACAGCTGGAAAGAAGTGCTGGAAAAAAGTTCCTCTCTTGCTGAATTATCTGGTGACATTACAAACTTTGACAAGAAGAGAAATGCCCTCCAACTCCTCCCCAGCCCAATATGTGGTCACATCTATGACTTCAGCGGAAAGCATTTGATTAGATGGATGTAGGGACATAAAACCCCTCAATTGCGCCGAGATATTTTGATATAGGAAACATATTTTCAATTTTGTGTTTTATGTCAGGGAGGAAGCATGTAAAAACTTTTCAGCAACATAATACCCTAAAAAGCAAAGCCCTCAATTTTCCCCCTGCCTCTGTTCCTGCAGACTTCTTGTATATTTGCACATTTGGATATGATGACAATTAGTCCTGTGCTGCGGGACTGGATTGATTTCCCTCGCTGGGTCTCGTCCAGCTCAAACCTTACAGGTTCAAATACAGAAGCCTCTGGTTAATGAACTCCAGAAAGTGTAAAATACTGAGGCCCTGCAGTTACACGATCACCCTTCCCAACAGCAGCACTAATATCCAACAAGGCCAGCTACTGTTCTACCCTTTAGAAGAAGCTCATAAAAAGGAGGTTTAATTTGTCTGGGAAAAATAGACTTCCAAAAAAAAAAAAAAAGAAGAAAACTGGTGTAAGTTCCCTGGTGGAAAAACATGCCTTCTATTATGAAGCCTTCCCACCAAATGTCTTGGAAATTAGGCAAAGTTAACATGTCCAGTTGGAGCTGAGCCAGGAAATGAACAGTGGATGTTCTCTTGTAAAAATCCTGAAAGCTGCAAGTAACCCATAAACAGTTTGCAGAGTGAGTCAAAATGGCCCATTTTATGTTCCCTAATGGAAATACAGCTTATTTGTACATGGATTCAAAGTAACAATGTGATGTCATCAAATGATTTAAGGTCAGAAGCATAGCAAGAGTCAATATACAGTGGTGGATGGAAACATCCTATTCTTACTCAAGGATTCTGGAGGAACCACCAACACTGGGGTTTGTCTTGGCCCTTTGGAGCTGGGACAGGAAAACCTCAGCAGCTCTATTCCTGGAACTGCAAGGTGGGAAGTTTACTGTTACCATCAGCCTGATGAGGGATTTCAGGAATATTAGGAAAGGCTTCTTTTGGTTCTGAAAACAGGGATGTTTCCTGCAGGAAAGCTCCTCTTTGGATGGCATGGCCCAATCAGTGCTGTGGGCTCAGTGTCACCCCCAGGGGCACTCTGAGCTTGGCACATCAGGGGCTCCATGCCCAGGTTGGCTGCAGAGAAAGAGCACACCTGAGAAAGGCCCTGGAAGACCAAGATTCCCCCACAGCAGAGGAACTGGGAGGTCCCTCAACCTCTGACTTCCAGCCAGAGACCCTTTCCTTGAATTCTGAAATGGGAGATTCAATCCCTTCTTTCCCAATATAATTGTAATTTGTGAAGGGGTTTTGAGCCTCTGGTAGAAAACTGAAGGTTGGAGTGTTGTCCAGCACTGACAGAGCTTTAGAACCAGATGAGCCAGGAACAGCCTTTCCATGTTTCTTCCAAAGGCAGAAGGAGCAGTGGATGGTGCAAACAGATAAAGGAGGACATCTGGGACCAGGTAATATAAATTCCATAGGTTGCTGAGAGCAGCAGAGGTTTGTTCCTCAGCAGGTACCTGCAGACAGGCTCAACATCCTCAAAGCTCATGGTCCACTGAATGATCCTTTTCCCCCCTGAAACCGTCTCAATGAAAGAATATTTCCTTCTTAGCTGCTTAAGGTAAAGTCTGAAAGTGACTTTTGAGTAATTTCTGTTATTTCCCTCATGTCATTTTGTTCATTACTATCATAAGAAAACATCCACATCATTTTGATAAGTGATGTCTTGCAGTTCACTCAGTTCTAAGAATTACCATTCATTTAGAGACTGAATAAAAATTTACCTAACTCAATTTCTATCAGAAAAAAACCAATTCAGAATTAATCTCTAGTTAAGGATGAGTTTGGGAATCTAAACTGGTCTTAGAACCACGTCCTGGACTCAGTAGGAACATGAAAAATCTCCTCAGCTGACAAGAGGGGATATAAGGAGAATATAATAAATAATATAATTAATAACAAAACTCACTCTACATACAGGGAGCACAGAGCTCATCCAGGTATCTCTCCAGGCCATCACACTGCCCTGTACAGACACAGCTGGATTTCCTTTACAGATGTTTTCCTACATGGTTTGTGGAAGGGAGTGGGATGATCATGATTCTTACAGAAACACACAGGCACAGCAACATGGCCTGAGATTGCTGAGCAAACCACAGAGAACAGTAGATTTTTATTCCCTGACTTCCAACTCACAGGTCTCTTTTTATTCCACAGATTATGGTCCCTTTTTTTTCTAAGAAAATTTCTGAAATCGGATGAGAACTTTTGCTCTGAAAAAGATGGGAAATTTCAGCCACTTACTGAGAAATTTTTAGGCAACTTTAACACTTAAAAATTAAAGCTATGATTTTTCAGTTTATTCATCTTGAAGGGAACTTCTAAATAAGTTCCATCTACTTTTATTTGCAAGCAGCTCTTTGTCCTCAGTCTTGGTAGGAGGTGAACTGCACATCCAGTGGAACAAGTCACTGTTTAATCCCCTTCTGTATTTCATGGCAGCTGCCAATTAGAAGGTGGGAGAGAGGCATGGACAGGCCAGAACCATATGTGGGACTCAAAAAGCAGATAATTTAGGAATGACATTTATTTGTGTAAAAAAAGAGTGTCTTCTACCTACCTGTCAGGCATGGCCCTTGCACAAATCTTGCCCACAGTTGCAAGAAAAGCAAATTGGAATAAAATGAGAAGCCAAGAACAGCACTTGCTGGTTGGGAACATTACAGTTTTATTATAGGAAAATACCTGTATCACACTCATAAAGGAACTATTAAAAATGTAGGTAAGCTCCCCTTTCTACCTCCCTCCTCATCCCCAAACCTCTACACAAAACCTGCCTTTCTTCTGAGCCCCAGTTGCAGCCAGGTCCTTCCCTGGGTTGTGTCTCTCTGAGCACCAGGGAAGTCACAGACAAGGCAGGGAAGGAGCAGGAGGAATCTCTCTGTTTCCACTATGGCTCCAGGAAACGTCAGTCCCAAAGGTGTAGTTTGGGATGCAGCAAGGAATTCCCTCGCAGAGTCTGCCTGGGATTCAGCTCCTGCACACACAACCAACTTGTGTCCTTGTCCTTGTCCTGCCACAGGCAGATGTGATTGTGGAATGTTTCATTGGACACTCTCCAGTGTTGCTGGGAAGGAGGACTGAGGAGGAGGATGATGAGCAAACCCTTCCTCCTCAGCCCTTCTGAGCTGCCTGGGGCTGGAGTGGAGCAGAACCCACTAAACAAACAAGGAATTTAAATGTTGTTTTCTTGCAAGTTGACTGAAACCAAATATACTTGATAACAGGGCTGAGTCCTCGTGGGAGCCCAGCCAGGTCTTTCACACATTTCCTCAGGTAGGAAACTGCTGTGCAGCATTTCAAAGCACTGTCCCTCCCAGTCTGCATAAAGAGCTCTTCAGTGGCTCCCAGGGCTGTGGTTTCAGAGTCTCCCAGGCTGGACACGCCGCAGGGTCCCCACAGGACACGGGGATGGAGTCTCTCAGGAATGTGTTTGGTTTGCAGATCCATACCCCCACCCTGTGGCATGACCTGAAGCCCACAGAGCTCTGAGTTCCATTCAGGCTCCCAGCCTTCCTCCCGGGGCATCCTCCTGCCTCCAAGCTTGGAAAAGAAGGAGTAAGATGGGTCAGAGGAGCGACATGGAGGAGGGAGAAGGGGATTCCAAAGTGCTTTGCAGCAGCCCTGAGGACAGCAGAGCACAGAGCTCCATGCACAGCAAGGAGCTGAAAGGAAATTCACTCCATCAAGAAAGATCCTCTGGCTTTTTCATCCAAAGGGACAGAGGAATTTAACACCTGGAATTCAGCCAAAGGCTGAAAGATCTTATAACTTAAATGTCTGCTCTAGACTGTTTCATTTCACTGCAACATTTTCATTTCCAATCAGAACATACACGAGCTCCAATCGCTCTGTCTGGACTTTCCCCTCCCAGAGGGGGAGCACAGCAGTTCTTGGGAACTATTATGTCTTCAGACAACCATGGGTTCTCCACATCCAGAGCCCCAGTTTTTGTTATGCCACTGTAAATCTGGAGGAACTCCAGTGATTCCACTGGACTTGGGCTCGTGGAAAGCCAAGGTAAACACAGAGAGTTGTCAAAGGACTTATATCACATTGGCACTTGTGTAACTGAAAGCTTAATTTGCACTATTTTTTAATAATATGGTGTCTTAGATCATTAGAAATGAGGGTCCTGCAAACACATTCATGAGTAACTTTCTTCATGTGAGCAGCTCCTGTGCTGGACATTTCTGTGAGGAACAGCCACACACCAGATGTTGGGATTTCAGCTGGAAACAGCCTGACTGGCACCACTAAAGCTCTGGGTCACTGTGCTCAGGCACAAAAGTGTCTGCTGGATTGGGCCCTTCTGAGAATGTCCCAGGAGCTGATAAAAATAACAGCTGAGAGACCTTGAAACAGGTTTTTGGTGAAATCTGTAGAGAAGGAAATCTTGACATTTTGGGGTGGTCGTGCCTGTAAAGGATGTGAAAGTCAGGCTGGCTTTGTGTGACAGTCCCAGAGTCAGGTGAGACATGAAACTTTTGGCATTAAAATCACACGGAAGATGGGAAGGAAGTTACAGTTCCAAAAGAAATGTGTCTTGTTCAGATAATCCTGGTGCTCATCCCTCAGTGCTGCCTGTGAAGCAGAGATGAAGATAATCCTGTCACAGGCACTGCTGCTGCTCCAGCAGAGCACAAACCCTTCCCTGCCACACTCAGGACACACAGTCCTCCCACACTGCTATCCAGGAAAATAAAGCCATTACATGCAGCCTAAAGAGTGTGCTGGCAGCTCCAGACCCTTGGGAATGTGGGAGCAAAGGGAGAGCAAGCAAAGAAGGAATGGGAAGGGATGGTCCTGGTCCCTCTGAATTCAGTGGCAACACCCAAAGACCTCCAAGTTGTTATGGGTTTGCCCTAAATTAGATTCCAGTGAGGATTTTCCTCTGCAGAGGGGTTGGGGCTGGATCTCAGGGAAAGATTCATCCCCTAGAGGGTGGTGGGCACTGCCCAGGCTCCCCAGAGCAGTGGGCACAGCCCCAAGGCTGCCAGAGCTCCAGGAGTGTTCGGACAATGGGACAGGGTGGGATTGTTGGGATGTCTGTGCAGGGCCAGGAGCTGGACTGGATGCTCCTTGTGGGTCTCTCCCAGCTCAGGATATTCCCTGATTTTGTGACTCTATAAACTGAGCTAAAACATTGCATTCAGCTCCTGCCAGGTAAACTCTTTCTGGGGGTCTCAGAATGAGGAATGGAGCTCGTTGGGGAGTTGTTTCCAATGAAAAGGTGTTCCAATATACCTTTATAAATACATCCCAGAGAAAACACAAGGATATTAAGTTTGGGCATAGTTACACAGCCATTTCCCTCTCCCCCAGTCCAGGTTCACTTGGAGACATAAAACAACACGTTGCTATTTCATTTTGAAGGCTCCTTTCTTCAGCTTTTTTCAAAACAAATTTTCCCTTGCTTATAGTTGTAAATAAAAAAGGGAACCAAATCAATTCACCACGGGTTTGCTGTGAAGTGAGGAGGAAGGTAACGCACCCCCTTGGTTCCAAATTGATTTCTGGAGGCAGGAGGAGCACTGAAGGAGAACTCTTTGGCCCTCGATCGTCCTGTGGAGTTTCCTACGGGTCAGCAGGCACATGAACATGGGCAGCCCCCCGGGGGGCATCACTGCCAACACAGTGCCCTCATTGCAGAGCTTCCCTGCCACAAACTGCACAGATGTTTTGCTTGGCCAGAGGAATTGGATGAAATAAATGATTCTGCAGCCAGTCTGACAGAGCTGGGCATGGGGTGCAGAGAGTTGGACACCCTCCCAGTGGGCTCTTGCCCAGAATTTGTTCTGAGGGCACAAGGCTGAGCAGGGTTTGCAGGGCACAGAGAACTGGACACCCTCCCAGCAGGCTCTTGCCCAGAATTTGTCTCAGGGCACAGGGCTGAGCAGGGTTTGCAGGGCACAGAGAACTGGACACCCTCCCAGTGGGCTCTTGCCCAGAATTTGTTCTGAGGGCACAGGGCTGAGCAGGGTTTGCAGGGCACAGAGAACTGGACACCCTCCCAGCGGGCTCTTGCCCAGAATTTGTCTGAGGGCACAGGGCTGAGCAGGGTTTGCAGAGCCACATATGGATCCCATGCAGGAATTCCCAATTCCCGTTTATCTCGTCACGTCACAAAAGCACAATGTGTTGCTTCAGCAAATCTCAATTATCAGAACTCAATGTGACTCCTTCCAGAGCTGGAAAACTCCATTATCTCCACCTTTGCATGTTTTAAGGTCAAACCTTGTGTCTATCACATGTTCCACAGCTGTGCAGGAAGGCTCTCAGGTAAACCCATTGCTGGTGTGACTCTGTCAAAGCCACTTGAGCAGGTCTCTCAAACCCTGTGTCAGTGGGAACCTCATGGCAGTGGCAGTTGGTTTATGAAGGATGAAAAAACAGGCAATGTTCTTTTTGCCATCAGATACAGGTTTCCATTTTGAACAGAAAAAAATCCCCTTTTGCTTTTAGTAATTAAAGGTCAGATTAAAAATAGCATTTTTGTATCTAATACCTATTGAATTCAAGGGCATCCAACAAAAAAACCTCAGCAAGATGAACTTTGTCTGTTTTGTTTTCAAAAATAAGATTGTGTGTGACGAGGTAAGTAAATATTATGTTCTCTTATGTCCTGTTTGTCTCTGGTCATGTACCTGTCCTGCTCTGCTTAGGAAAGCACCTGATTTCACTCCCTTGTACCTGTCTCTCTACAAAATCTTTAACACATTTAATGTTATAAGAAAGGAAGACATTGCAGGAGCTTTAAAATTTTCTCTGTCTTGCAAAGGTATTGACGTGATTTCATTGACTCCACATTAGCTTCTGAACTGGGCAAGCCAAGGAAGCCTCAGCAGTTTCTGCATTCCTGGAGGATGTGCTGATTAAGAAAGACACTGATTGTTGTGTTGAGAAGGCAGCTGGGGTCTCTCTCTGGGTTGTTCTGCACATTTGCTGAAGAGGAAGGTGCTGTCACTTGTGAGAAATCCCTCCCAGAGGCTGTTCCTGCCCTGGGTCCCACAGCAGCTGCTGGGAAGGACAAACCAGAGCCAGAGCAGTGCAGGGTGGCAGCTTTGCAGCTGCTTTGCTGACTAAGGTTTGGCTCCTGCCTGAAAAGCAAACGTTTTAAAACAACCAAATCCCACATTTTATGTGAGAAAGTCGGAAATCTACTCCTTTCAAGCTTTCCATTTCCCCATCTGAGAACTGATCCAGTGCAAGTTTAGCAAATGTGATAAGGTAAACCCTGAGTTATTAAAAGTGAGAGGGAATTCTTTCCCAGCTGAATAGTTGAGTGTTTTTTCAGAGTGTCTGACTGTTATTTCATCTCGACCATCCATATAAAATAATTGGGAAGTCAAAGCACAGCAAATATCTCCTGCTGCTGGTTGGCCATAACTGGGACATTATTGGGGAGTTAAGTGGATAATGGTGTGAAATCAGCCTATAAAAACCAACACACTTCACAGTTAATATTTTTTCGGGGTATGGGTAAGTTACTGTGACACATCTGTCATAACTCTTCTGGGGAGCTTCATAACGTGTCTGATCTTTCCCTCTCAGAGCTGAAATGGATCTGCTGAGCTGCAGCAGCCCCGTGGAAACCCAACACCCTCAGGTCAATGGCAATATGCTGTACAGTGTCAACAGAGGCTACAGTTACAGTGGCAGCCTGTAAGAATGCCAAGGCCTCTGCTTGTTCTGAAGGATCTTCTTTTCCACCTGTGCTCTGGCTCAGAAAGCCCTGCAGGGCATTTTCCTGGAGGAGAGAAGGACTCAGGTGGGACTCTGGCGTCGTGTTGTGACATGGAAGTCCTGATTCCTGCATGCATCACTGCTAGAAACCCTCTGAGCCCCTAGAGGAGGACAGGACAGGATGAGAGTGCTGTGAACTGATGGTGGCTTTCATGGACTGGGCTGGACAATGAGGGAGGAATTTCCAGTCTCAATGACAGTCCTACCGTCGTATTAGCTGAGAATGCTCAAACTGAAGGGGAAAAAAAGCACCAATGGCTCATTTTCCATAGTGGAAAACCAAACCAAAGCAAAACTGAGCTGTTGTGGACCTGCTGGACACCCAATGTCATGAGGCTGAAGTGGCACAGGTGATGAGGAAGGAGCCAGGGAAGGCAGGGAGCAAAGTGTCCCCAGAGCCCTGTCTCTGTGTCACACAGTGGTGGACACCAATTCCATGGCCCACTGGGCTCCCAGAGGTGGTCAGGGCTCCCAGAGGTGGTCAGGGCTCCCTTCCCTCCTGATACCACTCCAGACTGTTTAATTCAGCTGGGCATGGTGCCAGTGGGAAGGGCACGATGGTGACACTGCAGCCTCTCTCCAGACTGAAACTCCAAAGGACAGTGCTTGGCTGGCACCTGGCACTAAATCCTGCAGTTTTGAGTCGAGGTGTCTCACAGACACCCAGCTCTGCTCCCTGGAAAGGGCTGATTTCCAGGCTTTTGGCTGAGCTCAGCGAGCAGAGGGGATTCATTTCCAAGGAGCAGACTGAGCTCCAGGTTCTGCTTTCAAAGGAACCTGAGGGTGTCTGCACTTAGAATACTCCTTCAAACCCAAACCATTCTTCCTGGCTTGGACAAAACACAAAGCCCAACTCCAGTTTACTCAGTTTGCAAGAGAGAGAGAGACAGAAACTGAGTTCTCAGTTTTCAGCTTTGAAATATTTTCTGATGTTCCCTTTTAACAGATATTCGATGCTCTCCAACGATTTGAGGGGGTATTTGAAAGAGGAGCAGATCTCAAATCCTATGGCTACAGGGCAGGTTTGCAGCTCTGGCATTCAGCACTTCTCTGTGCACAAACTCAGGGAACTCGAGAGCCTCTTCTGCACATGATCAGGCTATAAACATGATAGAGCCCCAAGTTTAGAGCTAAAGGGGTTAAGGACAAGGTAGGGTTCAAAATGAAATAAACCCAAATGAAATCAAGTGAAATCAAATCAAATCCTCCTGATGAAGGGGTGCTAAAAGGTTAACTTCCCAAATGCTCCTGCTCTCGGCTGATCCTGTGGTGGCTCTGTGGTTTCCGCCTATATAAATTTGATAATATTTTACAAATGCAGTGTATGAAATATATTCTTAACATGTGTTTAATACATTTACAATCTATTAAAATGAAAAACAGAATATGCTTCAAATACTGCTTGGGTATTTGCTTAATGCAGTATGTCTGGAACATGTTAAACATTATTTTAGAGGTAATTGAAACATTTCACACACATCCACCCCGTGTTCTGTGAGTGTGCCCTGCGAGCACTGGGGGCCAAACCTTGCCTTGGGCACAGGGGGTGAGTAGCCAGGCTGGGGATGGAGAGGCTCTGCCAGCTGGGCATTTTCCTGCTATGGAAGCACAATCCCTCTCCTTCCTCAGCCCCCTGGCCTGGGGTCCTCACGGCTCAGCTTCTCTCTGCATCTCTCAGTTCACTTTAACTAAATAAATGGGATCCAAATTTACTCTGGGCAGCCAGTTCCCGAGTTTCAGGGTATTATTTCAGCTCGTTTCAGCACACACAGCCTGTCAAAGCAGCCATTAAATGCCTCTCAAATGAATATTTATGCAAACACACGTGGTACGGGAGGATTCCGAGGTAAGTATTTGCTTAGTTTCACAACATGTTCCTCTCACTCCTGCCAATGTTCCCAAAAAGTGAACAAGGTGTGTGGAATAATGATGGAGAGAAGTCCTCCTTCTTGCCCAAATAAATGGCCACAAAGACTTGATTATAGTCTTAATTATAGTCTTCCTCTCTTGAATATAATCTTTTCCTCATTATCTCTGTAGGGCCAGCTCAGGTTGCTGGAGAGGACAAGGTGATTAATCAGTTCTCCATCCCTGGGGTGATCAGTGGCTATCAGTGCTCCTGCTCTATTGGAGAGCAGTGAAAAATGGGCATTATATCCTTGTGTCCCACTCCTCTGACTTCCCTCTGCCATTTCCCTCCTGACTGAACCCAGTGCACACTTTTTGGATGAGGAACCTCCACTTAACTTGCCACAGAGCTTTAAGGTTTCCCATTCTTCAAACCTAGAGCAACAAATTGTGTAATAAATACTGGGGGAGACAGAGGTTACACTTCAGGCTGGCTGTCAGAAAAGCTGCACCTCGTGCTGAGAGCTCTGCAGCTTGGAAAGAGGCCATTTGTGTACAATTTAAACTGCTCAAGCTAAAAAGTCTGGGGTTTGTTTTTTTTTGCTCCCATGTAGATATTTTGCTTCATGTTTGGGTTCCAACCTCTCTGGAGATAGGAAAGCAAATTGGTTTAGGAAAAAAACATGAGAGATGAAAAGGGAGAAGATCTCTGTGCTCATGGAAGGGAGATAAGAGCAATCCTTCTGGTTCTGTGTCCCACTCTCACTTGGCAGTCTCATGCAATATGGCCCTTGATATCTCAACTTCTTTTTCCCAGCAGAGCCTTTACTCCCTCTCCTGCCTCCTCCCAGCTTTTTGAATCCCTCTAAAATCCTCTCCCTTTGCCAAGTAATGTGGGCAGCTATAAATTTGTCCTGGTGTTGGTAGAGCACAAGCTGTTTATCATTCCAGTTATGGTTGGGACACACATTTTAGCTGGGAGCCATTGGAAGAAAAAATAAAATTAATCAAAGCTTAAAATAGACTATATTAGGTCTCATTAGAGGGGGTTGGAGATGTTTAATAATTTCTACATGATCTTTTCTCCACAGTTCCTTCAGTGAGTTATCTCAGTACACACACTCAGGTGAGATGCCCCTGGGAATGAATTAATATCAGAAAGTAGATCAATCATTTTCCAAGGACAGCTCAAGCCAAACACATAATTTTAATTTATCCTATTGCTGTCCCTCTTCACATTTCATCTGTATCTCGGGGAAGCAGCTACTGGAAAGGGGAGGCTGTACTTTGTATTCCAGTTTTTGTTTTCAAAGGAAATAACTTTATTTCCCAGTGCAAGGTTGTGCTGTGTCTTATTTTTAAAATAAGAATTTTTAAAATAAGAATTATTCTACATTATTTATTTATAATGTTATGAACATAACAAATATGTATATATTTATAAATAAATTAATCCCCTCTCCTTTAGAGTTGTAGGAGTGTGCTCCACTCATGCAGGCAGATGCCTTAAGACACCTTTAAGACAAGTAGTGCATGTTAGGAAAGGGAGAGCTCTGATTTTAGCCATAAATGTCCCTTGTACCTCACTAAGCCTTGAAAGCCCATCTCAATGGCAAAGGCATCTCTGCCAGACTCTGAACAAGCCCTTAAAGCTCTTCTTTGAGAATATTTTTCATGTCCATGGCAGATCTTAAATATAAATTTACACTGGTTGTCTCTGCACTTGGAACTGGTATCAGCCAAAATCTGAAAGGGGCAAGAAATGCTTTCTAGAACAACCCAGGACTCATTTCTAGAACCATGCAGGAATTATTTCTAGATCCATTCAGGTATCATTTATAGCCCTGTGGATAATGCACAATATTGGCTCTTTCTGCTTGGGTTACAGACTGGGTTTTTCTGATTCTCTGGAAAGTTTTCCTGAGGGGCAAAGAAGTGAAAAAAATCTCCCTAAATGAATTTGCTTCTCCTTTTAAACCCCTCAGTGTTGCCACCTCTGGGAAATGGAGACATGAGCAGCACAGAAATTTGGTTTCTGTGCCTTCCATTTTTGGCAGCTCGGGGGTTATTCCTCCCCCCTCCCTGTCCTTTCATCTCTCCTCCTCCTCCTCCTTTTCCCCATTCCATCCAAGCCCAACGTGCCCTTTTCAGCCCAAAGGAAAATTTGGAGATTACAAATTCGAATAAACTTCATTTCAACAGCAAACAAGCAAAAAACAACCACATTTGGTGTCAGGTTCTTGATAAATATTAGGCCTGACGCAGGTTGGGGTTTTTCCTTGGATTTCTGCTCGCTCTTTGCGTTCCAGGAATCCTTTTTTTTTTTTTTTTTACAGTAGGTCTTTTTCTTTTATTTATTATTTTTTTTAATGAGCTGAAGTGACCATGGAGTGCATTGTATTCACTACCAAATGCCATGGTCACGAGCAGAAATCTGACTGCTCTGTCTGGAATCCTGACTTGGACAGACAAGTTTATCTCCAGATATTTTTTTTCCGTTCTATAAGAGGTGTTAAAGAAGGGCTGTGCTTGGTGAGATCACAGTGGCAGCTAATTTTAGAGAAAACAAGGTACCTAATCATTAATTTAATTTAATCCAATTCTATTTTATTCTGTTTTATTTTATTTTTTCACCATTTCTCCAAAACCTGAAGTTTGCACCTGAGTAACAACCAACGTGCGTCTCCTTTGCACAGCAATGAAGAAACTTCCACATGAGAAGTCCTGAGAGCTGCCAGTGCAGGAATTCTGTGGCTCAAGCAGAACTTATTAACCACAAGACATTTCTGGAATATCAAGCAGCTGCTTTGCCCCATCCTTTGCTGAGTTTTCACTTTGCAGATGAACCAGCTCAAGCAATTTTTAAAGCCAAGACTGGCAAAAGAGGGGCAGGGGTGTGGAGTCATCAGGTGGAAAAATGGTCAAGACTTGATTTTATATAAAAGAAGAGACACAGGGGAAATGACAGTTCTTCAAAAAGGGGTGAGATTATGACAAATTGCACTTTCCAGGTCTAAGAAGCCTCGAGGTTTTTTTTTTTTCAGAGCAGTGTTTCAAATATAGGAGTGGCTGAACCGCAGAGAAATCCAACTGCCCACATTTTCCAGAGTGTCTCTTTGAAAACAGGTGACTTTGCTGGTGTGGAATGAGAGGTCTGAAAAATCTGTGCAGCTGATGAGTCTAAAGCAAAGTTTAATGAGGACATGGGAGCCCTGAATGCCTCTCTCTGCTCAAAGGTTCAGCTTTGGAAATCTTTACACAATACAGTGAATTTCAGCAGACCCTGAATAAAACTGTTATGGTAGAATCCAAATAAATTAGGATTTATGAGGCTGATTCTCCACATTCCTCTGAAGTGTTTGCTTGGGCCAGTGGTCCCATTCAGTCAGAGAGATTCTGCCTTGTGGGTCTAGCCCAGAGTTCACCCAAGATTATACAGTATTTTTGACTTGAGGGACACAGGATCCATATACAGGGGATTAAAGCCCCTCAAAGGAGTGAAAAAGCAGCTGGTGAGTTCACCGTGTGTGGGACCAGCTGAAGACAACAGGCAGTGCTGAGAAACCACATGGAATTTGAGAGATTTGGCAAGACAGCCCTGAGGAGATGTGCCTGACACAGCATCCTTCTCCCATTGGAACTGGGTTACTCTAAAAGTCAGGGCCAATTCCTGCAAACCATGTGAATCCTCAGTCCCATTTTAGTGATCCCACACCATCAGACAGCCACGGAGCTGAGGGGCTGCTTCCATTGTACTCGTCTCTTTTGATGAGCTTGGGAATATTCTGGAAATATTGCAGGGGCTGAATTGCTGGTAATGCCCAGCCCTGGCAGAGAGCTCTGATCAGATAATTCCAGCACTGCAGTCACATTGTCAGGCAGCAAGAGCATTCAACCCATCTCTGGCCAGCAAAAACAAACAATTCTGAGTGTTAAACACTGTTAATCAGCTCATCAAAAGTAACATGTACCAATTTCAGGATTTACTCTCCCAATTAATCAGTAACATTTGCCTTATGTGTTTTTTTCACTGTCTCTTCCCAGCGTTGCATTATCTTTGAGAAACCTGCACTGCTCCACCTAAGGCTGTGGTCTGAGATGGGCTGGGGATGTTTATTTGTACTTAGACTGAAAACCTCCAAAAATAAATGAAAGACCAGGTGTATGAAGTGATGCTGAGTGACTCAGAGGTGGCACCAGGCCCACTGAGTCAATGCTGTGTTCATGGTCTGGCACCGAGTGGGGACACAATGTCTTCTGGCTGGTGCCTGGGTAAGACAAGGCACAAACCTTCCAGTTGGTCATATATAATATAGAATCTTGTTTTCTTCCCCTTTCTCAGGTTCCACTCCATAAGGTCACACTTGTGAAGATGGATCTTGGCGGAAAACCTGAGGGAAGAAGTAAATACGAGTTGCCCTTAAACCTGAATTACTCACTGTTCTGTCAGAGACCCCAAGAAGATGGTAGTGCTGGAACATCTCAACCTGGGTGTTACCTCCTTCCAGGCAGCCTTAAATCTTGAGGGCTTGGACTTTCAAGCCTGGCTTGCCTTTTCCCTGATGGACAGCAGCAACAGGATCGGTCCCTGATGCAGTCCAACCCTTGCTGGTGGAGGGAGTGGAAATTCCACATGTTCTGCAGCCACCAAGGGGAGTCACAGCCCCTCCAAGGTGAGTCACAGCCCCTCCAGAGCGTTTGTTGTACAAACACTGCCCAGACAAAACAAACAGAGCAAACCATGCCTGGCAGCCTCCTGAGCCACGGCAGAAGTGGAAGTGTCATCTGTTTTGGTGGCCGAGCTGAGAACAGGCAAATGTGACCTCAGCTGGAGGCTGGGACTGACAGTGACACCACAGGCTGTGCCAGCCAGGACAGAGGTGCCAGGGGGCCAGAATGGCACTGCTCTGGATCCAGAACCTGAAGCAGGGCAGGTGCAATACATGCCGGGAGAGCAGCTCTGGCACTGATGTTCCCAGTCCCTCTGGGTGGTTGTCCTGCCCCAGATCCCAGCAGGGACATGGTGCCAGTCCTGCTGCTGCAGAAGGGACAGTCCCTGCTGTGGCCCGAGGCCAAAAGAGCTCCTGGAGCAGGTCCAGGGGAGGATAATACAGGTAACTGGGGGACTGGAGCATCTCTCCTATGAGCAAAGGCTGAGGGAGCTGGGGCTGTTCAGCCTCCAGAGGAGACACTGAGAGGGACCTCCCCATATCCATCAGTGCCTGGTGGGAGGGGGCAGAGCATGGACCAGGCTCTGCTCGGGAGGTCCAGCAATGGCACAAGAGGAATGGGCAGGAACTGATGCCCAGCAAGCCTCATCTGGAGGAACTTTGCTGGGCAGTGACCCAGCACTGAGCAGAGACCAGAAAGAGTGTGGAGACTCCTCACTGGGGACATTCCAGACCCATCTGGACACAACCCAGTGCCTTGTGCTCTGGGATGGCTGTGCTGGAGCAGCGAGGTGGCACCAGATGCTCCACAGTGGTCCCTCCCAACCTGACCCATCCTGGGATGCTGTGAAACACCTGCCACAGGGAGAGGTGCCCATGGCAGCCCAGCCACAGCTCTGTGAGCCCTTTGTTGTGGAGCTGCCATTACATCATTGCCAGCATAAATCAGAGCGTTCTCCGAGATCAAATTTGGTTGGCAGGGTCCCAGTCCTCTCCAAGTTTCATGGCTGGTTAGATCCATATTACTTCCCAAAATGTTCCTATCTTTACACTTTCAGAAAATATCCACTGCTCCTAAAGTTTCCAGCCTTATTCAAAATGAGCTACTCCTTTTCTATTTTTTTTCCCTATAAGAAAGTGAAATCTGTGTGCTTCCTTATTAAGCCACTTTATTCTTGGCAGGCTTTGAAAAAAAGCCCTGCTTCAGCAATTTAAGCTTTTCTTCCTGGAGGCACAATACTCAGACACGAGGAAAAGTAAGTCAAGAAGACAAAATAAACATATTTTTCAGGAAGACTCCAAGCCAAGTGGAACTTTCAATGAATGATTGAGAGAGTCGCTGCTTTTGATATGCACAAATATATCCCAGCACTGGGTACCCCATGCAGGCAGCACCACTGCCCTGGACACTGCCAAGCTGGAGAGGGGGAAAATATAATAGATATTATAGTTTGTCCCTCACAATGGCTTTGAAATACATGCACAGCTCAGCAAAGGTTGCACAAGTTCATGAATGATGAATTTGTATTGCCCGGACAAAAAGGAGGAAGGGAAAAATCTACCATATTTCCATAAGATGTTCCAGAATTCCCTGGGATCTCTTATATCCTCAAGCTTGTATTTGCCTTTTGCTCTACATTTATTTGCTTAAATGGGAGGAGATAAAGATGATTGGATTTATACTGTGGTCTTATTCACACCAGATTTAGTACAAATTGAGGCAGATTCATCCCATTTTCCAAGTAAAGGTGCCGACTGCTGGATACCAACCAGGCTCCTGACAATAACCAGGGTTTTATCTGTAAGCTTTTAATTAGTATATTCAGGATCTTTAGTAGTGCTGTGCACTCTCCTGCCTTGTACAACTAGAAGCACTTTCAACCAGCCAAAAGGATCCAAATGCCTGTTTGGAAGACTGAATAAAAATAAATGGTGGGAAATCAGTGGGGAAGTGATTCACAGAGATAAATAGAAAAAATAATACTAACAAATCTTGCCAAAGAGTTCTGGGCATATAAGAAATTACTGCCATGAAATGTCCTCAGGCACCTTGAGCTGAAGACACTCACAGATCTGTCACATGTCTAAGAACCGTTGTGCAAATTGACTCATGGATTTTCTCATGGATTTCAAGGCAGCTTCTTGCTCCTAATTACTGCTTTTATTGAGGACAAAAAGGCAAAGCCTCCCACAAAGAGGGGGAAAATGGATTTAATCCGTGGCACTGCCTGACTGGACATGGTTTGTGTATCTGGCACAACTTCAGGGCTTCACCCTTGAGGTGACTATGGAGGACACTGGGTATGGGGAATTCTGGACCCACTCCAGGAAAGTTCAGATTAGTTTTGTTCATAGTGATGAAGAAAACCAGGGGATTAAAATGAACTCCAAAGTCTTGGACTCTTCAAAACCAGCTCAATGCCAATGGTCCATTCTCTCTTAAACCACAACAGAGGCTGAACCACTCATGGCAAGAACTCAAACCATGACAAAATGGAATGGAAACCTGTGCCACCAATGTTCCTTTGATGGCAAATATCACCTTCCCTGTGTTTAATGTCCTTGAATTGATTCCATGATCAAGTTCTTACTATGGGAGAGAGAAGGGCAGTTCAAGCCCAGTTCAGCTGACCCACGACACCTTCTCTGTGCAGATGGCCTTGGCAAGGAGCAGAGGAGAAGGAAGGCAGCTCTGCATCACTTCTGCTCCACTAAAACTGAAATTCAGTTTGAAGTTCAGGTTGTGCAACAACATGGCATTGTCTGGTTTTATTAAGGCCACCAGCTCGGGGAGGGCCCCGGCATGTTATTGCTCTCAATTAACACACTTCTCCTCTTTCTCCCTGGAATCCTTCCCGCTGCTTTGCATTGTAATAATACCTCCAGCTCACAGGCTCCAAGATACATTTCAGTTTGTGAGGCCAGTCTCACTCCATAACCCACCAAAGACTATCCACAGTCTCCATTCTCACGTGCTGCAATAATTAGAATCAAACTCACAGAAGCAAACAAACAAACAACAATGTTTTTGCTTTTTTTCTTGTGATTTTGCCTTTGTGTGTGGGATAAATCTTTTCATTAGGAAAAACCAGTCAGCAAGCGAAGCCAGACAGTAGCTGTGTCTTTTGGCAATGAAAATAATCTAATAAAACATCACCTTTCAAAGACAAAAAAGAAAAAAAAAGAAGTTTCTCTGGACACTCAGTAACGTCACCTCGGCACGAAATCTATTCCACTCTTGGTTTGTGTGCTTTGGACCAAGGCAGCTTAGGATGGTTGTTATCCCAAGCCCATGCCACCAGAGTTGGAATTAATAACATAAACGGGGAGCCCGAGCTCTGATTGACAGCTCTGATTCTCTTAATTCCTTCTAGTTGGTCTTCTGCTACGGTCAGAAGTTAACATTTATTTTGACAAGCTTTCTGCTGGTTATGGAGGCAAGAAGTTTTATGCTGGGCTATCCAGTGATTAAAGATCTGGCATAGATTATCACAAACCAGAGGGGCAGGCAAGGAAGGCCTCTTGATGACAAACTCGGTCCTGCAGCGCGTCGAACTTGGTTTTAATTAAGTTATTACCTTCCTTAATAGGAAGTAGCTGTTCCTTTGTTCTTTTGCGAGTCAGCAGACAGTGACGGAGCGTGGAATGTAAGCAACTCAATTAGGGCAGAGCTGCCTGGGCTGGGCTGGGCTGGGCTGGGCTGGGCTGGGCTGGCAGGGCAGGGCAGGGGTGGCCCCGGAGCAGCTGCTGCCTTGGGTTTCACCAGGGGTAACCCAGCACTGACGGGCACGGCTCAGGCACACAGACCCTGCCAGGGGCAGGACGAGTAATTCGGGATTAAGGACAGAGCTCCTGGGCTTAATCAGTGGCTTTGTGGTAATTAAAGGCAGAAAGAGCTGGGAATCAGCCCCTTTATTTCCCAGGGATTGTCTCCTTGGGTTATTTTCCAAAATGCCTCAGTACTGGATGAGTATTTCAAACGTGTTTCATAAAATGAACCTCTTATTATGTTTTTGATCACCTGTACCAATAACACTCAATATCAGTAATAGAGAAAGGGAGGAAAGTCTGGTTTTATATTCATTTCCACTCACAACAGTAGCTTAAAAATCTACAGCCATCACAGCTCAAAATATCATTTGACTGACTCTAATTTGGTTTTCAGTGATAGCAATTTCAGCTCACAGAAATTTGGGAACATCAGCGTGAAGAAGAAAACCAGACCCGTTAGTTTTCAGCTTTAATTTTATAAAAATCACTGTTCTTGCACTAGGAAAGATCTGAGGTGCCAGGGCTGCAGGCAGAACTGAAGCCAGGAGAGAACTGCACATCTCATAGAAGAATGTCTGGAAAAAAAATTCTGTTTTTTAATCTTTTACTCCTCTGGAACATCTTCCCTGGAAATTTAATATTCCCCATGGAGTAAATTGTGATATCAAACTCCCTCCTGTCATCCAGTCACACCTTATAGGGCATTAATATTTGGGTAAGATTACAAAACCCCCACAGAATACTCTAAAAAAGTGCTGTGTAGAGCAATTCTTGTCCAAAATCAATCAAGAGCACCGGAGAGCCCAGCCCAGCCCACACCCCTGGTGCTGGTTTGTGTGCAAGTGCAGCCAAGCACAGACGCTCCATATGGTCACGAGAATCCCTCCTATAGAGGGAGTAGCCACCCCAAACCAACTGCAGACTATACACTTTACAAAGAGGCAATGCCCGTGAAGGGGTTAGTGGGGAAAAAAGAGACAGAAAGAATTATCAAAAGGGAAAAAAAAAAAGAGAACAAGGCTATTTTCAAAAGTCTTTTATAGTCTGAGGTGCCTTTGAGCCACCAGTCGTTGCTCTCACTCTTTCCTGAAGGTGTGTGTGAACAGCTCAGTTGTTGCAATGTTCAAGCAATGGATATTTATTGTCTTTAGAGGTAAAAGTCATTTTGGTAGCAAAGAAACACCAGAGGATTGCACATTCCTCACTCTGCTGTCTGATGCTCTCAGATCCTCTGCTCCACTGAGGACTGCTCAGCATGTCCATGGGCTACAAAGGTTCCAGAAAATAGCCCAGTCAAAAGTGGGAAAATTACTCATTTTCCCAAGGGGAGGAAAAATGGTTAGTCTTATTTGCTGAGAGGCAAGAGGAGTAATTACTACATTAAACTGTAATTTAAATATAATGTTATTACAGCCATAATAGCAATAAAGTAATTATTTTACAGTCCAGTTTAACAGCACTCATCATTGTAAGAGCTGATACAGGCAAAGTGAACA
This sequence comes from Pithys albifrons albifrons, assembly GCF_047495875.1. Taxonomy (NCBI): domain Eukaryota; kingdom Metazoa; phylum Chordata; class Aves; order Passeriformes; family Thamnophilidae; genus Pithys; species Pithys albifrons. Next base: position 2,557,350 of record NC_092476.1, on the reverse strand, counting down.
CCCCTGTGTTGTGCAAATCTTTCTCTGGCCACAGACTGCACTTGCTGCTTAGAAGAAAAATGTTCTGAAATCAGCTGATGATTTTAAGGATGGCATTTGTTTTTTCAGTGAACTTGTAAACACTTTGGGACCTGAAATGTTCAGCCCAAAGCACTTTCACTCTGGGATAAAGGACACATTTTATTTGGGAGCAACAACTGAAATAACAGAAAATCAGATCAGAGAGGGATGACTTTGGGGAAGCATCTGCAGGGCTGGGGTCCCCACGGAACAGTGTAGTCAATAAAAGAGCTGGAGCTTGCATGGAGAGAGCATTCAAAGCAAGGCATGTAGAACAGCTGCTCTGGTGCTAAACTGCCATGTGCCCAAACTGAGACATGGGAGATGTGGTTGTACTGGCTGCAGGGAAGGCAGGAACGCTCCTGTGAGGGAACCTCATGGTGACATATTGAGTGTCACTGGAGACAAAGCTCCTCTCATGTTGGAAGATGACCCGGTTGAACAGCCTTGGGTGGCACCAACTCAACAGTATAAACAGAACAAAATATTTCAGCAGTTTTAATTGATTTTTAGTTCAGCACTTAAACTTCTTGTGGTGCCTTCTGAGAGCTGCTGTTCTAGAACTGTGAATCCTCATCAAGTATCCACACAGCTCCTCCTGATGTGCTCCCAGCCAGACTACAGAGCAGCATCACCATGGACTGATGTGTGGAGATAACTCTGGGAATCACAAAAGACCAGGTTCATCATGGGAGATGTCTGGGACAGGATGTGTGTCCAGCAGGAACTTTCCCAGATGGACCTTCTTGCAGGCTCAGATTCCTCAAATCAGAGTTTCTCTGCATAGTTCCTTTCTCACATTGTGCTGGTTTCTATTCTAGAAACCTTTCAGCTTTTCCAAAGTCCACTGAGAGACTCCTGAGCTTCCTTGCTTGCAGGTACAGAACTCCCAGTGCAGGTAACAGTAAGTGAAATTATTCTCTTTTCTTTTTCAGACACTTTACTTGATATGTCACTTGGAGGCTGGGTATTTTCCAGGCATCCTTTAGACAATTATGAAGCTTTTGTTTAGGAAATGAACACCTAATCCCTCAATCCCGTGAGACTGTGCACCCTTCTGAAGGGAATATGCTTTTTAAGAAAATCCTTTGCCCTTTGCTTTAAGAAAATCCTTTGCCCTGAAACTCATAAAACAAAGCAGCTTAGGGATCCTTGCAATAGCAGAGCTGAACTAAACACGCTTAACAAAGTTTCCCTTTGTCAACAGCGTTTTGGTGGGTTCTCTCCTGCAGGATGAGTGTCAGGCTTCAGGCTAATCTCTGTAATTCTTTAACTAGAGATTTGCACGTTATTAAGAGGTGTTTTTTCTCAGTGGGTGGAAAGCTATCATGGAGGGGAACGTTGCTCCTGACGCAAAGCTCAAGTGCTCCATTCTTCACTCAGAAGGCCACTGGTGTGCCTTGGCTGAAGGATGTAAATGGCAAATGAAATCAGAATAAAATACCTGTTGAAGTTTATTCCCCACATCTGCCCGTGGGCTGGGGGCAAGCAGAGGTTTCTGAAGTCAGCCCTGTGTCTCTGCTAATCATTACTTGGTCTCTGCAGGTGATCACAGCTTTGAAGGGCTCAGTGATGTGCATGGTCAGCAATCCCAGCCTGGGCTGCCCAGGACATGACCCAGTGAAGAATTACTGAAGGACCTGGCAAACCTCAGAGCCTGAGCACCTTCAGGATCCTCCACAAAGAAACAAAGCCTTTCTTGTACTGCCAGTTTAGTTGAATCCTGATTTTCTTCTACCAAGAGATGTCACACAGCTTATCAAATAGAGTAAACTTGTTACATCAGAGATCTCTGAGGTTTTGGCTAATACTGTCCTTTTAGAGACAGTGAGAAAAAGAGACTCACTTTTTGCAATAGGCATCAAACACTTCTAGGAGCGATCTCAGACCCCAAGATGTGACACACAGTCCATACATCCAACAAGCCAGGTCTGTGCCTGACAGGTCGGCACTGCCCCAGCACACACGTGATCTCCAGAGGGCCCTTCCAACCTCAACAATTCTGGGCCTCTGTGAAAAGTGACAAACTCACACGGAGTGGCACATCAAGCTCTATGAGAATCTGCAAGGTGGGAAATCACGAGGAAAGTCCCTTTGGTTCGCTGAGTTGTTGTTTTGGTGAATAACCAACCAGCCTTCACCAAACCAGGGTGACTTCTCAGAAACAATCTATCCCATTGTAATTTATTTCTAAGATCGCTTCCACATCCAACTCCCACCTCCTTCCCTTAACAAACACAGGGCCAAACTCCCCCGAGCTCTTCACAATGGCTTTGCTGGGTCCCTGCGCAGGCAAACTCCTGTTGGCACCGAGACTGGATGCTCAGGGTTCATCTTGAACCCATTTGCGTGTGGCATTTGCATGCTGATTTCTTTGCCGCCCTAATGGTTCGATTTCAAAGCACATCTTTTCCCTTTTATCTCTGCCTGAATGAGATGTCTCAATAAGCGCCAGATAAAGACGGAAGTCTTTTGTCTGAAGTCACACAGGCAGGGCCAGCTGTGATGAAAACTGGCTGAAGTTTCACAGGCTCTTGTCTGCCTTCAAACTGGAGCTCCAGCTCCTTTCAGTCTGCAGGGACAGAGAGGGGGAAAGGGCCTTCCTTGCACACATGTTTGCCAAAACAGCTGAGTGTCTTCCAGTGTTTATTTTTCCTTCCAGAAGTTATTTTTGATAAAGGACTTGGGGGGGAACAAAAGAGAAAAGATCAAGAGGGAAGAAAGGAAGAGAGTGGACACAGCACAATTTAATCTGTGATTTGCTTCATATGGGGTAGTAGATGGCAGATCATCTTTATGGTGAGAGTAGACATTGCCTTTTGCATCTGAGCCTCTGAGTCAGACGTTATTCAGTGGGATTGCCCTGTCTTGCTCTGATTTTAAAAGGACTTGCTTTTGTGCTTTTGGGTTAGTCAACCTGTTGAATAAAACCAGCCTGGCACTGAAAAGTAAAGGCTGTTTTTTGAGCCAGTTAACAGTGAGCAGGATTTTGTCCATCTTAAAAAATCTTCAGTCTTAAAAAATTGTCTACCTTAAAAAAAAATGCCAGCAGGCCTAAAAAATGGGGTAATTAAAAAAGGATTATTACAAAATTAAGGACTAATCAGTAAGTAGTGTCTTTTCAATATGTTTCAGAGCTTTAAGAGATCTACCAAACATGAAATCTCCTGCACTGGGTAACACACCAGTCAGATTTGCACCAGAAAAGCTAAAAATATTTAGCTGGGGAGTTTGTTCCCCACGTGATCTGCCCTGCAGCTAAACCAAACTTAGGGGTGTTTCAGGGACTTACTGGAAACATATTGAGTTGAAGCTCAAGAGGTCCTGACACAAAGAGCACAATTTAAAACCAGCAAGGCCACGATGCACCCGAGGATTCCACACTGTAGAGACTGAACTCTGGCTGGTTTTGGTCTCATTGCTGCCCTTGGTGTGGTTTGGGCAGGTCTCAGCTTGGCACAAGCTGCTCTCCAGAAATCAAAGAGCAAGAGCCACTGGCACATCTTTGATTGCACAAAGCCTCGGGTGCCACCTGAGCCCACCAGTCCTGCCAAACCAGCACTGTTTTATTGGGCTTGCAGTGGAATGACAAGGAAATGCAGCTTCCCTGGTGGAGCTCCAAGGGGTTAAATTCCCTTGGAGGAAGGCAAGTCAGATGGGTTAGTCTCAAACGAGCAGCCCATCTGGGAAATGTCAAGTTTTCTCACAATGTTTTTAAGGGTTTGTAATGTGGCTGATCACTTGCATGCATGAAAACAGCATGGGAATGCAATATTTCCTACTCTATGTGTGGTGGAGGCCTCCAGTCCAGCTGTATTTTGCTTGTCATGTTCTTGAATTCTGACACCATTTAGAACATGCCAGTTACTACCATAGAAAATGCATTTTCATTCTGCTCCCTGGATGAAAAGCACATTAAGGCAGAAGAGAAAAGCCCAACGATTTGGGAGCTATCAGTGAGGTCTCATTTATTTATTTATTTTTAACTAACATATCATTTCATCAGGGGGCTGAGTGGGTGGGGGTAAAACTGAGTTTGACACCGTCCCAAAAATGAGAACGTGGAAGTCTGGGCTTGATGCCACAGAGGAAGAGAGCGAATGATGACAACATTACTGTCACTACATTACCACAGGCTGTAAATTAAAGCTAGTGGTAAGCAGTTTAAGCACCATTCCTGTCTGATTCATTAAAAAAATACAGTAGCTCTATGGGCACAAAAGTCTGGTTCTTCATGAATCTGATATATGATTGGAAAGTTGCATTAGGGCCTGTCTTGAGGAGAGACATGAATTTCCAGCGTCCCAGGTGGAGCAGCAGATGTGCAGCCACGGAGTCTGTGGACAGGACCCTTTGCCTGCTGTGCTGGCTCTGTCTGAGGAGAATTGTTGGTGAAATATGGGAGCCAGATCCTCCGTAGGTGTAAACTGGCAAATCCCTATTAAAGTTAATGATTTAGTGATTCAGTCCAGCTGAGGTCTGGCACTGTGTGTGTGAGTGTCAAGAAGAGGAACTATTTATTCCTAAGTGAACCATTAACTTTGGGTCCTTTATGTTCATCTCTGCAGTTAACATTCCTCCTGCCTCTCTTCAAAAGGAGAAGGGGTGATGTATCCCTGACTCAGATGTGCACACACCACGCTCCATGGCCAGCACAGCCTGTAATTAGCACTTCTCAACAGAGCTCTGTGAGTAACTGGCTTTGCCTTTTCCTGCCAAGCCAAGCACAGACCTTTCGGATCGGATCATTACAAAAATATTTCAATGTGAATCCATACAGCAAATGATGTTTCTTGGGGGTGGAACAATGCTCAGCATTTCGTTCTGATCCAGCCTTGCTTAGCTCTGCTTTAAACAGAGTTCCGAGAAGCTTTTGGAAAGCAAAGGTCATGTCAGGGAGAGAAGTCAAAATGTTTCACTGTCAAATAGCAAAACTAAGTTTTCTGAATATTCCCAATATACACCCACATATACCAACAGGGAATCATTAATCAAAACTAAGGTGAGTACATGATCTGGAAGTATCTCTAAACTCTGCATTTTCCACCAAAATACATTTTACCAGAACATTTCCACTGAGCTCAACGACTTTCTGCAGAAAGGTCTAGGAGAAAACATTCCCTTTCAGGATAACATTATCTGCAGTGGGAGGTGTTTGTGTTACCTTGTCTGTCTCCTTCTCCATTCATCTCTCCAGGACAGTATTTACAGACCAGCTGAAGGAAATCGAGGTCTGCACATGATCACAAGGGGTACAGTAGGTCCTTTTGTGGTGCAGGTTGGGCTCTCCATCCACACAGGGAGCAGAGATGGATGCTCTGCTCTCCCTGCTGCCTTTGCAGACAACATTGACACTGTCTGAGCCCACGGGGGCTGATACCAGCACGGGTTTTATTCTGTTTTCCTAAACCTAAACCTCCTCTATGTCTGTGTGGCTACAGCAGTAATGGAGCTGTTGAAAGGAAAAGAGTAACAGAGCTGAGAGCTCTTGGCTCAGCCCTGTTGCTGTTCCCGTAATTTATGCACTGGCGGTTGCTGCTTCATTTTCACCACGTGTGAAGCTCAGATAAAGAAAGGGAAAGGAAAGCAAACTAGAGAAAATGCTGTTATTTTACTTGTTTAATGATAGAAATCTACTCTATTTGGTGTGTGTTTCTTCTACCTGTTCATATTTCTTGTTCTGCTCGGAGAAACCTCTTCCAGGTTAGAAAATCCTTGGCTTTTCCCTCCAGAGGAGCAGGAGCAGATCCCAATGTGAGCAACAAGGTGAGCTGTGCAGAGAGGAGCTCACACTGCTGGATGCATTCTGGCCATGCAGAGATTGAACAGAAATGGCCAGAACCCAAGGAAACAAACCTCCTACTTTAATGTGACCAACAGAACACCAACTTCTGATCCTTGTGATGAGGAAGCAGGAGGTTTCCCCCAGATGAGCTCCAGGAGAACACAGTTTGTTTTGCTGCCTTGTTTTGGTCGAGATGGGTAATTAAAAAGCCAAGTACACACAATACTTCAATGCCACACTCACACCTCAGAGCTGCCTGCACATCCTTGTCCTTCAGACAGAACAAACCCAGGCAAAGGCAGTAAGAACAGACCTCTTACTAACCCCATCAAAGACTTGCACAATCAGATACTTCCAAGAAACAGGACCACTTTTCCTGCAGTGTCTGACAGTTATCACCGACATGTTACAGGAGATTTTCCAAAGGCTCTCTGGCTGGAATATAATTCTTGGTGAATTCCAGCTCTTAGTGAGTCACCTCTGAACAATCACACAAGAACAACGAGATTGGAACAAATCTCAGTGGGCCAAGATTTCAATCTAAGACTTCTTTATTGAAGGAAGGTTTTGCTGCTGATTCCAAGGACAGAAGAGAAAACAAAAGTCTTTGCTCTTACCACTTTCAGTCCTAATGACACAAGACTGTCTAATGGCTGAGCCAATATTATTACTTGGAACTTTGCTTCAAAAAATAGTATTTTGGGTCAGCTAAAAGTATTTGCAAATTAGAGTCAATCAGAAAGATAAAACATAATCAAAAATTTTTTAAAGTTGATGCTTAAAAATGAAATGAGCTTAAAAATGTTATGAAAAGGAGTAAATGCTTTCCACTGGATCCTGGAGCACCTCCTATTTCAGTTTGCTGGCTTGGTTTATTTATTGCCTTGGTGCTCATGAGTAGAGCACATTGAGGTGTAAAGCAACCTTGGTACAGGCTGTGAAAACTCCCCTCACTTAATGTCCATTTCAATATTTCAAACCTTCAGGTAAGCTTCTGGCTTCCCAAAACCAAAATAGAGATGGAAATTATGAAAAAGATCATTCTTTATTTCTGGAAAGTTGCTAACTCTTTGCTACACTTGGGATTAATTTTGTCCAGAGAAAACAAAGCCACTGCCACTGGATCTGAGTTTTTCTTTCTTTCAGTGTGTAAAGACAACGATCCATGGCCATGCACACTCCAAATACAAACCACATACAGTGGCACAGGACTGAGCAGTGACTTGCAGCAGAACATTCTGGTGAAGCTAAAATTAGAAAATGATTATTCAAAACTTGTGCTGGTTCCAGCTCCCAAACCTGATTCTCCCAAACCTGGCCAGGCTCAGGCAATCAGCTCTTTTTCCTGAGCTTTGATTTCCCCCAATGCCATTTGACAAACTCCTGTGGAATCTTTAACGTGACATTGCTCTTATCTGGCTGCCCAGTGTGGGGCTGCTTTTTGCAGCCATCTCAGCTGCTTATTAAAAGCTGCCCAAGGTCATGGCTCTGCAGACCTGGGTCAGCCACACTGAGCCTGGATGTAGATGGATGGGCTGCTCGGGGCTCCCCCACCTGCTGAAGGCTCTAACGAGCCAGCAGAGAGTTCCTGTCCCAGCAAACACCCCCCCAGCTCAGCCAGGACCTGCACAGAGGGCTGAGGAGCACAGAGAGCTTTAGGAGTCTGTGTTTGATGGTGATGAAAGAAATAAAAACAGGCCCATGCAGAACACTGAAAAAAAGTCAGCCCATACTTTGGCGAAAGATGTAACGGGTTTCACTCTCAACTCTGGGCACGGAGCTCATTTATGCCTCTCTCAAAGCACATTGCTGGTGAGTGATAGGGGTTATTGCTCCAGGTAATGGTCACAGAGAGGGAATAGCCTCAGGTGCAGACAGGGAAGCAAAGCCTCCTCTGCACGGTGTGGACAGCACAGGCAGCACCTCCTGTGAGAGGAGCCCGCGGGATGCAGGGCTGGGGAAGGATTCTGCTGCCAGTCCTGGGCAAAAGGAGCAGAAAGGCATGGAGTCACAGAACGGTTTGGGTTAAAAGGGACTTTAAAATCACTCAGTTCCAGTCCCATGCCATGGTTTCAGTGCAGAACACACCTGATGTTGTCCACAATTCCATTGGGAATACAAAGACTTTCAGTCCATCTTTTTCAGAACGAGTTGTCTGTCCCTCATGAGCACATTTAGGGACAGATGTTCGGGAGCCAACACACCGTTCTTGGGGATGGGGGGACACATCTGCAGGAAGAGGAGCCGCGTTCCCTCCGCTGATGCCAGCAGGGACCTCGGGGCACAGCGACCAACGTCCCTGTGCTGAGAGACAGGCACAGCTTTTCCTGGAGGCAGCGATCGGTGCCAGAGAGGCGATGCGGCTGCAGATCCGCGGCAATGTGCCTCTGTCCCTCGGGGCACCGGGCGCCACTCTCCCCGCTGCCCGCTTCTCTCCCTCCTTCCCTCAAAATCGATGAAAACGCTTCGAAATTACGCAAAAATGTGTGAATTTATCCCATTAAACGCGAGCGCCTGGCACGGCCCGACGCTGCCACCTGGCGGGCAAAGCTGGGACTGCAGCCCCGGCCGGGACCGCGGGGACCCACCGGGACAGGGTTGGGAAGGAGCGGGAGGGGCAGGGATGGGGCAGGAGAGGGATGGGCAGGGATGGGATGGGGCAGGAGCGGGATGGGCAGGGATGGGGCAGGAGAGGGATGGGCAGGGATGGGATGGGGCAGGAGCGGGATGGGCAGGGATGGGGCAGGAGAGGGATGGGCAGGGATGAAGCACGAGCAGGAGGGGCAGGAGCGCACAGGGACAGCTGATGCCCGGAGAGCCCGCCCGGCCGTGGCAGAGCAGCCCGAGGTTGCAGCAGAGCAGCCTGTGCCCCTGCCATGTGGTCCGTTGCATGGTTGGATGTGAATAGAATACAGAATGTTTATAACTCTGTAGTGATAGAATAAGATATTTCAGCTGGGACCTAACCCAGCCACTCGGTCCAACTGCAGTGGCAACAGGAAAGGCCAGAGTTAAGTCCCAGTGCAGCAACAGAAGCAAACTAAGGCATTATTTTGATGTCTGATTTATCCATCAATCCGTGACTCAGCCCGGACTCACCACTGGCAAACAGGCAAAAACTGGATCACTCAGGACTGAAAAACAGGGAAATGGTTCAAACAGCCCAGGTGTGGGAGACTAACTAAAGACAAGGCTGTTTGCTGTAGCTTTGGTCAGAAGGCATTGCTGCCCTGATCCAGCATCCTGGTCCAGCCTCTTCCTCTTTGTGATGCACTCCAGGTACTTGTGCTGTCCTTTCCTCTGTCAGTGACATCACTGCCCTCTGAGGAGAGGGACATGATGAGTGAGGGCACCACTAAAGACCAGACAGTAAAATTCAGTCCATTTGAACCTACTAACCCTAAGGCAGAGAGATGACTGGTCTATCAGCTGCTCTCTGCTCACACTGCAGTCACCCCTAATCGTGACAAACTACAAAAAAGCCAGGTATGATGTTTTATCTTAATGACAAGGCAGCTCTTCCATTTCAGGCTGCTGAGAGGTTCATGAAAAATGTACAGAAATAGCCAAATTGGGAAACAAAGCAGCATGAAGTCACCCTCAGAAGCCTGAAGCTTATATATGTATAAATTCTAGTTATTCCACTGGAGCAATAAACACAAACTACCTTTCTGCTGAAGGTGGGCAGGCTGTGGGGCAGGCTTAGCACAGCAGCACAATTTTAGGCAAAGTTCTGCACAGCCCTGGTGCCTTGGCTTTGCTGTTGTAAACCATCTGCTCAGCTTCATTCCCAAACACTGGGGCTGGGAATCAATCATAGTTTGCTTTCGGTTGATCCTTGTTTTGCTCGACTTCTCAGCTTTTAATACTTCACGGCCCAGGCTCAGAAGTCCGTGCCAAGAACTGCATCACAACGATAGCAAGCAAACCCTCACAAAACTCAGGCTGGCCCTCCAAATCCATTAGTGCCCCAGGAAATTCGGGAGTTGGAAGCGTGGCAATGGAAAGGTAGAGATTTGGTTTACATCTGTTGACATGAGGATCTCAGTGGCACCCGTTGTGAGAGGAACCGCGCGCGGCGATGAGTGAGGGCGTCCTCGGGGGGGACTGGGGAAGGCAGAAATGGACCCTGTGTGGGGAGCAATGCACCAAGGTGCTGACAGCTTAATGAATAACTTGACTGTTATGACAGTAGGACACCTTGCAGTTCCAAGAGCAAATATTTGAAATCATATGCAATGCAGGAAATGTATATATGTATGTAGAGAATACAGGGCTCGCCCGTATCACGAACAGATGGGCTATGTTTGCACTTCAGAGCTTTCTTCTGTACAGTCCTGAGTTACTGGGGGTGAGAGTGAATCCATGGCCTGCAACTGATGACATAAAATGGAGCAGTGTATTAAAATCCCCTTTTTATGGTGGCCATATGGCTCAGAGGTTTTGGTAACAGCTAATTAAGATCTTTGCCTGTAGGCCCCCCCTATCAACCCACCTCTCCTTCTACTGCTCTGAGAGCTCCAGCCAGGCTGTGGGGTACAAAGTGGTGATTAAAGGATGGTTCTTTATGGATATACCTACAGCAGAAAACAAATAAAAATAGATATTCTGGTCTTCATCACCATCATTTGCATCTCCTAAGACTCCGGTGGACTATGGAGACAAAAAGCCTGCCCTTTGTCCAAGGGTTTTGCCTGAAGCAGGTTCTAGGAGTGCACATCAAAGAGGGGAATTTGTGAGGATCTGGAAATACCAGTTTCTGCCATGATCAGTTTTGGAGACCTGAAGACTCTCTCAAGCTTGTCATAACTCCATCATTCCCTGACACCAGGCTGGCCTCCCCCAAGGATGTACAGCTGGTCCCATCCAGAGTTACTTTTATTCTGTCCTGAGAATGGATGGCAATTCTTGAAATCCAATTTTCTTAGATTATTCATGGGTAATTAGTATTTATTGCAGAGAGCTCAGATTTTTAAGCACCATTTTTTCCTTAAATTTAACTTCTCCCTAAGGAAGCTGTTGTGGTGTTTTCATTAAGGAATTCATCCTCTTTTCAGCATCCTCTGTTAGAAAAATATGATTATTTTTTGTTTAGCAATTTGTACTCTTTGTAAGGACAGTAAGTTGGTCTTTATGAGCACTTAGTTAATTTTATCTCTAAAAAAACCCTCCACCAACCAACCAAACCAAAGACTTTGGAAGCTGGAGACAGCTGATTATTTGAAGCAGCTAAAAGAAAGTCTGATTGACAGCAGAAAAGCAAAGTTATGGAACTCCTATAACAGTCAAGATGCTTCTACAGAACTAATGGGAAGAAAGAACATTTGCTGCCTGTAAACAGCACTGAAGGGCTTCAGCACTGATGCAATTAAAGTGACTAATTTTTGGGAATATGTTTTCTTTATGGAGTGAAATTTTGAATACAAATAAATTAAGTTGACTAATAATAGAGAGAATTAGTGCAAGAGGTTTCCCTCAAGCAGATGTTCCCCTGCTCACTACTTTTTAACTCCTGTTTTCTGATTGTTCCTCACATCCCACGGCTCATCTTTGGGGGGTCACCTTTCCAGCCTCACACACAGGATTTGTGGGGCTCAGTCCTTGGGGAAGGAACAGTCCAGCACAGGCATTTCAGGGGAGCCTGGCAAGGTAATTGTCTCCTGCAGCTGTCAGGGCTAATCACTCAATGGAAACCAGGCCCCAGCATTTGTGGGAGCCTGAGGGCAAGCAAAATATCAATTGGGCTACAAATCAAGAGCGCAGCATCCTCCTGCCCCATGAATCAGTTAAATGAGACAAGCAATTCAAGTGCTAAGTCAACATGGGCTGTATAAACAGGGCTTGGAAACTACTGCAGTGCTTTGCTTCACATTCCTTCTAAAAGGCAGCGAAAAAGGAGAGAGAACGTGAAGAAACTGCTTGGGTTGGCCAAACTCATTGGGGTCAAATGACCATCATTCTGATGCCTTCACAGAAACTCCAGCTCAGTATATGAACTATGTTGGCTGGAAAAAGTTAAGATTTAAAAAAAAAAATCCATACTTCATTCTTGTTCATTTAATTATGGCTCTGAAGCAGAAGTATAATGCACTACATGATATTTGAACTCTATCCTATTCATCTGCAAACAAACAGTGGGTGTTTTTGCACACTTGTGATTTACAGATTGATTGGCAGACTGAAGAGACTGGAGTCAGCTTTGCAGGGAAGAGCCCTCTAAGTAGGCAAATCCTTATGACAATAAGCTGACAGAGGAAACTTGGCATTTTTCCCTGATTACTTTCCCCTTCATCCCAAATCCACATTTCAGGCTGTGAATCCAAACCAGAAGGAAGCTGTAATATAAATCCTGGGAATTACTGGTTGCACAAGGGTGATGAGTACAGGCTTGTTGTTGGGTACAAAGGGAGCAGAGAATTCCCAGCAGGTTCAATGGGCTCCCCTGGCCATAAAAAGACTAAAAGACAAGGCAAGATGAGCAATCAGCTGCAGCAGCCTCCCCTCTGGGCACAGGTGTCTCCTGAGCTGGGGGAGCACAGGGCCCAGTCCAGACCCTTTGCAGAGCATTCTTGAGGCAGTGACTTGGTCAGGAGGAGAACAGCACAGGAGGTGACATATTTACTGTCACTTTAGAGGAAGATCTTTCAGTCCAGCATAGACATGTGGCTGAGCAGAATTTCAGAGTCACAGGATGGATTGGGTTGGAAAGGACCTCAAAGCTCATCTCATTCCAACTCTGGCATGGGCAGAGACACCTCCCACCAGCCCAGGTTGCTCCAAGCCCTGTCCAACCTGGTCTTGGACACTTCCAGGGATGGGGCAGCCACAGCTGCTCTGGGTAACTTGTGCCAGGGCCTGTCCACCCTCACAGGGAAGAATCCCATTTAAACTGCCCTCTGGCAATGGGAAACCATTCCCCCTTGTCCTGGCACTACATGCCCTTGTGAAAAGTCCCTCCCCAGCCTTCCTGTAATCCCACTTTTAAGTTCTGAACACAGAATTGGAAGAAAATTACCCCAACTGCCCCCAAACCCCCAATCTCAAACCCAGGAATAAACAAAGTCAGGCCCAAAGTGACATTGTAGGCATAAGGGGCTCCCTGTTTAGACAGGGACACCTCAGAGCTGGGCATGAAGGGCAGTGGGGGCTGATAAGGGGCAGCTCCTGCCTGAATCTCCTGCCACAGTCTCCATCTGAACCAAATCCCTCACATCTACCGTCTGTCTGGCATCATTGATCCTCTTTCAAGGTAAATATTTCCCTTCCCTCCCAGGTCCAGGGTGGGAACTGGGCCCATTTGCACCATCTTAAGTAGGTGATACCCATTTGTAACACACAGCAGGGCTCAGAGCTCCTTCTCCTCGCACTTCCCCAGCTCCTGCACTCATGTCACTCCAAGGCCTCTAATCCTTTTTTACACCAAAGGCAGAATAAGAGTCCCACTGTTTCTAAATATGACGCTACCAACATATTACAGACCCCTATTGTAAGTGCTGCCTGTGCAGAGCTCAGCCTTGGACACCAGTTTAGACTCATCAGCTGTTGATTTATATAATCATGACATCCACATCTCCTTTCCAACCAAAGATGGAAGAGAGTCCCAAATGATGGGATAAATAAGTGGGGTTTAGGGTTGTACCTACTGGAGATGGAGAACAGGCTCAAAGCTGAGCATTAATCTAGAATCAAAATAAAAGATTGTTTCTCTTTGCAGCAGAAATGGAAGAAAATGGAAGTAATGGGGCATAGAAATTAATAAAGATACAGACCAATATCACTTCAGAAGGGACTGAATCTTTAATAGCACAGGGCAGTGACATTCTGTTGTCAGGGTGCCTAAGAATGGATAAAAGAAAAAAAGTTTGAAATTTACTTACACAAAAATAAAAATTCATGTTTTTCAATAGGATTTTTAAAAAAATAATGTTCTAACTTCTCTATTTTTTTCCCCTGTTCATTGCTCTGACCTTTGTGGGGAGACAGTCAAATTTACAGGAGTATCCAAGTGTCTGGAATATCTGGATTGCACTTTCAAAAGCCTTGAGGCTTTCATGGGGAAGAGACATCCTGAGAATGTTTCTTATGAGACATGGCTGCACTTGCTTCCACTGTAAAATTAATGACACCTTGATAATAAAAAAAGCAGCAAACCAGTCTGTGCTTGGCACCATCCACACCAGCAGAGCCCCTCGATGGGCATCGACTGTCAGGCCTTGGAAACACAGCCCTGGTGGGAGTTATCAGCCCCTGCTGTCACAGCCTGGGCTGGAAGGAGATGTCAGGCAACCCTGAGAAGGGAGGGAGCTGTGAGGTTATGGCTCACAACCCTCTGGGAAGGGGGAAAGGCTCCTTGGGGCCGGAAATGTGCCCCAATCCCCTCTGCCCCAGCTGCCACTGGGCTCTGCACACCCAGAACAGACAGAGCTTATCACTGCCAGTGTCTTTAAAGATGCCCACACACGTTCCCTGCAGAGCAGGGAGAGGGGGGGGAAAGCCCATGTAGTCTGGCCAGGTATCAGCTCGGAGCTTGTCTAATCTGCACACACCCACCCAAGTCCCCACGAGGCAGAGGGGCGAGGGGACAGCTCCAGCTCTGCCTCCCCAGCCCCGATAACCAGGGGCCATGAATTGCCCTTTTCAGCCAAACTCACGGGGTGCAGCCAATCTTTATCTCCAGCCTCAAGGAAGGAAAACCAGAGACCAGCTAAAAGCCTTTCTTCCCCTTAGTCCCTGATATTCTGTAAATCACACTGGGAGATTAATATTGCAACCCTTCCCCTCCTCCTCCTCTCCCTACCCCCAAAAATCCCTGTTGTGACTGAGCAGGCTGATAAACTTCAAAATAAAAACAGATGTGGCAGGAAGAATGATTTATGGACTCCCCCACTCACTCCAGTTTCTACCTAATGCCAGGGCTTGGGGCTTTTTGTTTTGTTTTATTGTCCACTTAGTATTATTTAACTTATTTCTACTTCCAGATTTGGACAGGAAGAGAGGTGGGAACAACACCCAGACCTAGAAACATCAGCCTGAGGAGAGCAAAACACCACTGAAATGTGATGGGAACTGCCAGAGAGGCAAAGGGATGGCTGCAGATCACAGATGGAAAGAAGGAGGGAGAAAAGTTGTATGGAAAGGAAGAAGGAGAAAGGAAAAACCCCCAAATTTCCTTCCTTCAACAGATTAAAAGCCAATGAAATTAAAATATTGGAAAAAAATCAAACTCGATTGTTCCATAAGGAGAAAGTGAACGGGACTGGGACAAGTGGGAATGAGAGTGATAAAGCTGTAGTGAAAAAAATAAATTGGAGATATGAAAAGATGATAAGAAATGCTGCAATGTCATCTGAAGAACCACAAATGCCTCTGAAAAGCATTCCAGGATCTTCCAGCTGTTTCCAGTCACAGAGGAAGGAGAACACATGAAGACAAACATAAAGGCACACATTTGGAAAAGTTTGGAGAACATTTTGAGGACAGAAATGTGGTTTGGGGATAGCAATGCACCTTTATGAGTGATTGGCAGTCTTGGGATACTTGTAATTTTGCAAGCTTTACTTCAAATGCCTTCAATGGGAGCTGCTCACACTAATTACTGATACTGGAGCATTAAAATCTGCATTGAATAATGAGGTCAGCAAAGAGGACGTGGAAAATGTCTCACCGTTGTATTGGTGTGTGAGGAAGTTGTTGAAATAGAAAAAATAATTAAACATTAAATCACCCCATATTAGGCATCCCCAAGTGTCTCTATCAGTGTGTAGGCAAATCCTTTAATAAACTGTCTGTATGGAAGTGGATTTGGGCTGGGGAAGAGGCAGGAGAGGAGGTGTTTGAGCCCGAGGCCCTGCTGGCTCAGCTGTGCTGGCTCAGCCCTCGTGCTCCCTTCATTCCTCCACTGCCTTTTGAGCATTTCAGGCCTGTTTTCACTCAAGTGTTTATTTCTATAAACAGACCTAACCCCAGAAAACAATATAATGACATCCTTCCTGGGGGAGGGCAGCGAGGGAGAAGTTTCCTCAAATTACTGCGCAGAGTTTCCGCCGGGTTTTGATTTCCAATAATGCAGAGGTAAATGGCCACTTCTGAACTCTGCCCTCTGCCCTTTGGAGTTTGCAACCTGGGCAAAGATCAAGCCCAGAGCCAAAAAGTGGCAGCAAAAATGGCTCTGCTATGGGGGGGGGGCTTTCCTTCAGGGAAGTCCTCGTGATTGTGTTTACAGAATTCATTAGGAACTCTGGGCCTGGATTAAAAGCAAATGTCTAAGTGTCCTGTGGGGAATTGCAGGGCTGAGGATGCAGCTCCCAGAGGTGTGTGGGAGCTGGGGGAGGTTGGCAGCACCACCAGGAAAAAGGGAGCAGAGTGATGCTAGAGGTGGAACGTGGACATGGAGGTCACCAAGAGGACCAGAGGTGAAGTTGGGGAGGAAGCAAACAAGAATAGTCAGGAAGCATTTCAGCACTTTAAACCCAAGACAAAGCAACACTGAAATCTCCTCAAAGTGGACACACAATCCCAGCAGTACCTGCTCATGGTAGAACCTCTGGTGAAGAAAAGAAAAAAAATCTATGTAGACAAAATTGGAACAGTCCAAGACAGTTTATCAGACCATGTTAAAAACAGAAATCCACCAAAATCTGGACTTCTATGCTCCTTCTGAACACATAAAAGAGACATTTAATAGCATGAACTGCAGAGAAAGGTACCGTATCCAGGGCAGGCCAACTATATATTTCTTTATTCACTGTTCCTGCTGCTCCATCCCCAGCCAGATGAATGTTTGCATCCTTCATCTGTCCCTTAGTGCACCAAGGCCCCTGTGCCACAGAGCCAAGGGCTAACAAAGGCTTGGGCTAAAGCAGAGGCTCTACCAGTGCCATGTCCTTGCTCATCATCAAAGGGCATTTTTCATTTTGAAGGAGGACCTGGGAACACCAGAGAGGCAAATAGTCTAAATAGGTCCCTTTTCTTCTGCAAGAGCTTCCTGGTAATTGCTGCTGACAGGGCTCCTCTGCAGCAGAGAGGGCTCAGGAAGAGCTGGAAACCATCTCAGAGCTGATTAATGTGAGGTGTTATCCCTGCCCCCTGTCACAGAGAGCCCCTCTCTGCAGCCACCACCAGCAATAGGGAAGTGGTGGGTATTGGTTGATTTGGGGTAGGATTGGGAGGAGTGGATGAAGAATAAATTGTTTCAAGTTTTAGTTCCTGAAATGACTGTGGATAACTTGTTGGCTTTTTTGGTTATAACTCTTTTGAGGCTTTCAGTGCAATTGTTCAGAGTCATTTGGGACAGGGCTCAGAGAAGCCACTGTTTTAAAATGTCTCTGTGGTTTCCAGGGTGTCAGGGCTGAGGGCAGAGCTATCCACAGTGCTTGGAGTTCTCTGGAACTGCTTTGGATCCTCCTGTCTCTTTGCAAAGGCACAAGGACCCTTGTGCCTTCCTTTAATGGCCTGGGCTAATTACTCACAATGACCCTGGCACAAGGAACCTCCTGAAGAACATCCTGGAAGTTCCTTAATTCCTAATATCATAGAACCACAGATTGGTTGGAGTTGGAAGAGACCTCAAAACCCATCTCATCCCACCCCCTGCCATGGGCAGGGACACCTTCCACCAGCCCCTGTTGCTCCAAGCCCTGTCCAGCCTGGCCTTGGAGACTTCCAGGGAATTGGCATCTACAACATCGAACAAAAAAAGGTCTAAGAAAAAATAACTTTGCTTTCCATTTTCCTCCTCCTGCACAACAACCTGTGGCCTCTATTGACCGGTGTGGAACTGAAGCACCATCTTGCAACAGATCCATGGAATTTTTTCCCCAAGTCCTGCTAAAAAACCTCCTCCCATTTGACACAATTTAGCAACTTCAGCACAGCCTACACAGCTTTAAACATATATGATTTCATTTAAGTAAAATGGGCAACTGTATAGCCCCAGGAGGCTCTTTAATGGGTCACTCATCCATCAGGTTGGTGGGCAATGGCCTTTGTGGATTGTTTGTGCTCTCAGAGCACAACATCCCTCCAGCTCTCCCCAGAGCTGCTTGGAAATGGCCAACCCTTACCAAGGATCTATTCAGATTTCACTTTATCCTGGCTTGTCAAACTTTGTGTATTTTTCCAATGTCAAGCAGATTTTAAGATGGAGGAAGGAGATAATGTGATGACAAAAAGACCTGAGCAATTTAAAGGTAGCTTTGAAAATATTACATACAGCACAGGAGAATTTACTTTTTGCCCAAATTTTCAGCTGAGTGGTAATGGAACACATACACAGAGTGGGCCAGGAGCAAATTATCATAAAGAAAATATATGTGTGCATGTCCCTGCTGCTCTGTGCATGTGCACATGCACACACACAATCGACCATGTGGTGCTGGATATTTTTTTTCTCTAAGGCATATTTCTAACTTTCTTTTCTATCAGCTTGTAAAACATGATTTTTATTCTTCCTTTAATGGCCTGGGCTAATTACTCACAATGACCTTTGACCTTCAAGTGCCTTCATTTATGGTAGCACATTCCTTTCAACAGAAACATATTGGCTTGGTTTTACAGGGTGCTGATGTCTGGCCTGGCAGCCCAAACCTCACCAGTCCCACCAGCATCCACAGCCTGCCCTGGGAGCCAAAAGCATCATCCAAGTTCCCCATAAACACCCCAAAAGTTTCACCTGAGCAGGAACAGCAAGATTTCTCTCGATATTAAGATTCTGCCACTGGAATTTCTCTCAGGCAAACTTGCTAAATCAGTGTAGATTTGGGAAACTGGGAAGGCATTTGCAATACTTGGGCTGAACCAGGGAATGAAAGTTTAGCTGTACTGGTAGAAAAATCCCTGGAAGTGTCCAAGGCCAGGTTGGACAGGGCTTGGAGCAACCTGGGCTGGTGGAAAATGTCCCTGCCCATGGCAGGGGGTGAGATGAGATGAGCTTTAAGGTCCCTTCAACCCAAACCATTCCATGATTTACCTTTAATGCACCAACATTCTGAGAGGGGCTGAGCCCTGCAAATGGCTCTGCTGGTTCAGCTCCAGACAGTTCTGCTGGCCCTTGGAGAGGCAGCACCACAGGATTTCCACTCGTCAACATTCCACAGGGAAGGGTTTGGTGTTCATCTCTTCCACCAACAGAATTCTGCTCCTGAGCATTTAAAATACAAGCAGCAAAAAATTCCAGGCACATCACAAGGTTAAGTCCAAACCACTGTTGAATTATTGCTAAAATTTATCAAAAATATTCTACTGAAAATATCACAAAAGTGTTCTACCAAATACATGGAAGTTACAGAAAGAAATCCCAAATCCTGACTATTCCTAACAACAGAAGGACTGTGAACAAACAAGGCTTTTGGGGAGGTCCCATGGCTGGTTTAAAGCTGTGCCTTCCATAATAACCCTGCCCAGATCTTTGACAAATGGCTTAAAATTTGAAACTGGAAGTTGTTGAACTTTCTGGCCCAAGTTCAGAAAAATCACAGAAGCTCCATATTAACATAGAGTTTAAGAGCAGCCCTGAGTCTGTTCAAAAATATACTTAGGAATATGTCTGAACTCTTGAATAGGGAGGAAGAGCTGAAATGGGGTTTCTGTCCCAGCTTTTTGTACGTAAAAAATCACATTTTGTGATGAGCAACAACATTAAATACATTAAATCTGCTCAAGTGCCATTTCAATGGGAGGAAAATCTAATCAAACAGTTTATAAGTGGATATTGTGCACTGTAAAAAAAAAGGAAATAATTCTTTGTCAATCACTGTTTACCTAAAATAGAAAATCAACCCCAAAACTCTGGGAGATGGACCCTGTTGAGTCCTGGGGAAAGGAGAGGAAGAGTCACACAGAAAACAAATGTGCTCGTAGGTGTTTTGCAGTAGTTACACAGTTTTTGTGATAAGCCTTTAAGCTTTGGGGTTATTTTTCTTGAGTCTTTTAGAACCTTCTCCCCCTCCCTCAGCCTCCTCTACACTAATACAGACTCTCAGAGCAAGACCATTTACTTGCTCCGTTGTCAACGCATCTGGACGTCTTGTCAAAACAATATAATTTTACTTTGTAACTTTTTGACACTGGTATTTATTGCACCTGTCTTTGGTCATGATTTATGACTTGTCTGGTGAGTATTACTCTACAGCTCCGAGTTTACAATACCAGATAAGTGAAGCATTTGAAGTCCCGAATGGGCTGCAGATTTATAGATGTGTATTCCTCTCCCCTCCTCCGAAAAGGGAAATTAAGATGAGCATTTTGTCCTGTTTTTCTGGGTGGTAGAAATCAAGATAAGCCAAAGTTCTTTGAAAAGGGGGAAGATAAAAAAAGAAAAAAAAAAAAGAAAATTGCTGTCTGCTGCTGTCTCTATTAGAGGGAATAGAGCAAAGTGATCTTTGCTAAGGGAGGGCTTTGCAGAGGAGGGGTTTGTTTTAATCAATCAATAGCTGACTGTCTGTAGAGGGCATTTAAACACCCAGAACTGTGTCAGTGCTGAGAACATCAGCATTATGCAACTTACAGCATTCAGGGAAATCCATCAGCTTGACATTCTGAGTGAGCAGATTTGTACCACTTTTGGGGATAATACTCCCACTTAACACTGAAACATTAGGGCCAAATATATAAAATCTAAACTTTACCTGAGTAACCTCTCTGAACAAACTGGGATAATTCACTCACGCAATAACTGTGGCCATGGGAAGCTGCTGTAGAGTGTGAGTCTAAATATTTGATAAAAGCAACAATCTTACCTTGTAAATAACCCAATTTTTCTCTTCTCCTTTCGTTTTAGGAAACCTCAGTTTGGGGCCTAAGTCAACTTGACAGTATCCCTTAAATACATAATATGTTTGAAAGGTATTTATTATTGTATTGCTGTTAAAATGTGCCAGACTTTAAAACAAATCTGGGCTCCCTTCCTAGCCCAGGTTCTCCTCCAATCTGAGCCCCACTGCAGATGTAACACAAGACTTGCCCCAGCTTGGGTGTTGTAATGGAATTCTCCTTCCCATGGCCCTCTGCTGGGCCAGAGCAACACGTGAACATGTGGGTGTCAGATAAAACTGTTTGGTAAACCCCTGGCCCCTTCATTTGTCAGAGTTTCATTGGATTCTAAAGGTACTTGACAGGCTTTGCTGCTGCAGAGCCCTCGGGATCTGCATCGGAGATTCCCTGCCTGAGGCTCTGATGGGACCTGGGTGGAAATTGGGCTCTGGAAGGTCTGGGGAGCTCTGGGAGCAACACCTGGGCTTTGCTTTCCGAGTATTTCTTGGTGTTTGAGTGAAAACAAAACAAATAAACCCTCTGTAACCAACACCAGAGAAGGGCCAGAGGCTGCTCAGTGGCCAAGGTGGTGCCCAGCACAAAGCCCCAGCCCTGATGTGCCCATCCTGCCCCAACCCTGGTGTGTTTGCAGCTCCTTTGATGCACTGCCAAGGCACAGCCCTTCTGTTTTTTTCTTTTTCCTTTTTTTCTTTTTTCTTTTTCTTCTTTTTCTTTTTTCTTTTATCTTTTTTCTCTTCTTTCCTTTTTTCTTTTTTCCTTTTTTCTTTTATCTTTTTTCTTTTTTTTATTTTTCTTTTATCTTTTTTCTATTTTTTCCTTTTTTCTTTTTTCCTTTTTTCTTTTATCTTTTTTCTCTTCTTTCCTTTTTTCTTTTTTCCTTTTTTCTTTTATCTTTTTTCTCTTCTTTCCTTTTTTCTTTTTTCCTTTTTTCTTTTATCTTTTTTCTTTTTTTATTTTTCTTTTATCTTTTTTCTATTTTTTCCTTTTTTCTTTTATCTTTTTTTATTTTTCTTTTATCTTTTTTCTATTTTTTTCCTTTTTTCTTTTTTCCTTTTTTCTTTTATTTTTTTTTATTTTTTTTCCTCTTTTTTTCCTTTTTTTCTTTTTTTTTTCTTTATGATTTAAGACTAACCTTTTGAATTCTTCTTTCAAAATGAGCCATAATGAGGCTGGCTCTATCAGTCTGATGTCCTTAATTGCTATTTGGAGGTATCTGCATTGTAGACTTTGGGATGCAGAACCAGTTGGGATTCTCACCTCACACAGATCACTCACTGCTTTGAAAAGGAAAAAAAAACCCACAAATCATTGTCCCAATGACTCCTGAGGACATAAGATCTGTAACTGGAGCTGATTCATTATATATTTGCTACAGATAAAACTATCATGTATTTTTAACAGCAGAGAGCCTGGTGGCAACTTGTGCTTGGAAGGTTTGAAATACAGAAGATCTTGACAGAGCAGAAAGAAATAAAGGGAGATATTCCCCAAATGGCATTTCAGCTGTTGCACACAGAATTGGGCATTGATTCATATCTGAGTTTTCAACATTTTGATTCAATCTTAGAGGTCTTTCCCAACCTAAATGATTCTATGAATTCTGATGCTAAAACATTCAACTGAAATTTAGGATTTTTTTTCACTAATAACCAGCAATTTGTGGACAATTTTTTTTTTGTATATAAACTGATGTGAATTTCTACTTGCAAGTCAGAAGTAGCTGCTTTAGATTTAAAAACAGAACTTAAGAATTTAATGACTGGACTTGCCCTAAAAGTGATGTGCCCAGGAATATTGCATTTAGAAAGAAAAACTAACATTTGATTATCTTATGAAGCCCTAAAGGCAGAATGAAAATTATGTTAGAATAAGAAACTTGGAGATTGCTTACAGATTTCCATCCAACTAGAAATATATTTTCAGGCACTTAGAGCAATTAAATTATACATCCTGATAAACAAGCACGAATTAAGTGAAATTTTATACTGAGTTTAAATGAAACTCAAGATCTTTTCAAGACTCTTAGGAGAATTTGTGAAACCCCACCCACTAATGGTTCCTTATGTTCTAAAAATTAAAGTGCTGTGTCCCCTCCTAGAGATCACAAAGGGGTTGGTTTTTAGGTTCAATCACAGCAAAGATAAGACAAAAATACACAATTTCTGTTACTGTCATTCGACTGAGCCCAGTTGGGTGGTGGGAAAACACAGACTGTGACCTTCAGGAGGGAAGAACAATCAGAGGAAACACATTTCAAACAGGTCAAGGTGGTAATAACAACCAACAGCTGGAATGGACAGAAAACTTCAGCCTTCAGACCTTAAAACAGCAGAGACCAGAGTGAGCCATGGACAAGTGACATGGACAAGTTATTGCAGCCTGTGGAAGTCCTTAATCCTCCCTGGCAGCAGGAGCCAGAGGATACTGATAGTCCAAACCTCCTGCAGATAAGCTTTGCCCCATCCTACCATGTCCCTCTGCATTTTCACTGAGCTGGGGAAAGGATTTCACCCCTCAGTGCTCACTGGAGTTCCATGGAATTCAGTGGGACTGGACTTGATCCAGTGAGGTCTGGTGGAGTTTTCACTGGAATTAAACCAGAGCATCCCCGACACCAGCTGGAATTGGCAGCTACATCTGTGCACATCTGGCTGGTTTGAAACACACCTCCCCACTTAAAACCAGCTGTTCTAAAGAGCTCAGAACCTCAGAGTGCAGGACGAGATCTGAGGGAGAACATCACACAAGCCCAAGCCATTGCAGCTCTGGTTTGTTGATGAGCTGCCTCTCCCTGTGTTGTGGTTGCATTAACACCATCTCACAGGTAGGATGAATTATGCAAACACACAGTCCTTCCACTTCTCCTGCAGATAATCAGCACAAGTGAATTCTTTCTGTAGAAAGTGGGAGGAAAATCACAGTGCTACTCATGCTTAACCAACTCAACCAGTGGGTTGCCAAGCCCATGACATCATCACTGGCAACACACAGGCTGCAGATTAGAAGTGGCCTGATGACATCACCCTTCCAGCTTCTATCTAACAGATGGTTTCTGTATATTGTGTAATTTTAGATCATTATTCATGGTTTGGGTCAGTATAATTCAGGAAGTGAAAAAACTGCCAAGAAAAATTGACCTGGAACTAGTTCAAAGAGAGTAAATTATTTTATTGATTAGACTCCTTAGCTTTCATTTTGCAGCAGAGCCATCATGAATCATCGATACCCCACAATATCTGAGTCCCTGCTGTGTGAGCTGCACCAAGGGCTCCAAAACAAGGTAAGCTTTGAAGGGTTAGGCCTTCAAGCTGTTTGACAACAAGATAGCTCAAATGATTTGCCAGGAGCTATTTACTGAGGCAAGTGGTTTGTTTGAACTGGGGGTTTATTTATTTTCATATTAGACTTGTTGACTTCATCTCCTCCTTCAGCTCAAAGGCTTGGGAGAGGCCAGTTTGCACCAGCAGGGACATGGGCCAGAAAGGAGGGTCTGAGAGTCCTCAGCAGGCACAGCCCCAGCACTGAGATAAAGCACCACGAGCCTGATGGAGGAAGGGGAAAAAACAGAGGGAAGGGGGAAAAAAGGCTGGGGAGGGTTTTTCTTCCAAAGGTTTACAAGAAAGTGCAGCCAGGGAGGAACCTTTGTGGGACAAACACACGATGAGGGAGCTCTGCTTGTACCAACACATGTGTGAGTGCCCTGGTGGCACTGAGCACCCAGGCTTACCATGGGGGCAGTTGGCCTGGCTGCCTGATCCAGAGGGCATCTTCCAGCCCCAAATCATCTCAGACCAGGATTGGGCTGCAGGAAAGGTACTCAAACAGCACTAATTTTGTGGTGCCTTCCACCCCCAAGACAAGCCACGAGAACAGGTGAGACACTTTGACTGGAATGGTCCCCTACAGGCACATTTAGAAATGTCTCAAACCCACTTTGATCAGAGTGGTCAACAGCCCTAAAGCACAACACAAGGAGTTTAGGTGTGATGAGACATCAAGTCCAGTCAAGGCTGCCATTTATTTCCATCCCACCCCCTGCCATGGGCAGGGACACCTTCCACCAGCCCAGGTTGCTCCAAGCCCTGTCCAGCCTGGCCTTGGAGACTCCCAGGGATGGGGCAGCCACAGCCTCTCTGGGCAACCTGTGCCAGGGCCTCACTGGGAAGACTTTTCTAGTTACAAAGATCACTTGTGTCAACAATAAAATGAATCAAAAAGGCCTGTCTGAACCTGAGGGGTGGTTTAACTAAAATGATATATTGTCCAAACCTTCATGAAGGCTGATTATAATGGCCATAAATAAATTCTGAGAAAATATTCCTTCTATCCTATATCCACAAGGAGAAAATACAAAATATTTTCTCTGAAATTATGATTTTTATTGAGAGTTGGGATTTGTTACCCAGAACAATTTTTAGCCCTCTGGTTATTGTGAGATTTTTGTTTGTCAACCGTTCCCAAATAAGAAAATTCCTTTCCTCCTTCCTGATTTCAATAGCCAAAGAGAAATCACTGTGGTGATCATGATATAATTCTGTTTTCTTTCAAAGCTTGAGCATTAAGTGCTTTCCCCTCAAGCTTTTCCAGGCTGGATCACATCCCTTTCGAACATCTCACTTCAGGAAGGGGCAAAAAAACCCCACTGACATTTTCCTTATCAGTTGTGTGAGGATCAGCTCAGGATTTTTGCAGGATTTAACACAGCACAGAGGAGACAGCAGGGATTTGGAGGAGGATGTCTACAGATAAGAAGTTTCCCTTGGCTCTCTTTGCCAAACCACGTAAGACACTGATGATTATTTGCTTTATCCTGTGTAAATACATTTTGTCTTCATTTTCATGCTCTTAAAGGAGAAAATCATGCTTTAAAAAATGAGAGGCTGCTCTGTATGGTTTCCATGCCCCTTGTTTGCTGTTGCCTGAGGGCTCTGGTGGGATGTTGGCCAGCTGGAAGAGGGAAGATGCTGCTGCTGATCTCCAACAGTGACCCTTGAGCCCTGGAACAAATATATTGGTTACAGCCAGAAGGGAGCACTTTGTCTCCCAAATCCCCTGGAGTGAGTTGGTTTTCTTGGCCAGTCTGTGATTGAGTCATCACAGGTCAGTGATGGCTGTGGGTAAATATTCCCTTGGAAGGTTTGACCTTTACAAACCAGCACAATGAACTCCAGCACACTGGGCTCAGTCAAACAAGCAGGACCTCACCAGTCCCAGCTGGTGTCAAAGGAGGGTTTGTGGGACCTAAACTGTCACCAGCATTTGGAGACAACTCAAAGTGCACCAGATTCATGTTATTTTGAAGTGTCCTTCTCCTGAGGAATATGGAATTGTTCTGGTGGTTTTCCATGGGGCCCTTCCCTGCTCCATCTGCCCTTCCCTGCTCCATCTGCCCTTCCCTGAGCATCAGTCACCACAAACTCTCCCTCTGTCTGCAACATTCCACATCCACCTTCATCAGTCCTTCAGGAGGGTCAAGGGAGAGGCCACCAACCTTCTAACTGGACTAAAAAAGGGAAGAAAAGATGGTTCTCAAAGCTTCCCACCAATCTGCACCAACACCACAGCTCCTGGAGGAAGGATTTCTCTGCAGACTCTCACCTCAGCATCCAGAATATTCTGTGCAGCATTCTCAGTGAAACCCCACCAATTTCACCAAAATATTACAGGGACCAGTGAAATGTAGAATCCATTGATTGTGGCTGAGGGAAATATTCCTATGAAGGTTTAGAAGATGATTCTTCCTTTCATTTCTCCAATTAAGCCCAATATTCAATATCAAGGCTAATTATAGAGAAAAAAATAATATGAAATGTTTTTTTTCTAGACCTATTTATTTTGCTTGTTAATGGATTAAAATAGTTCCCAGCTGTGCAAAGTTCTCATTATGTTCATTACTTATAATGCTCCTCACAATGAGATGATTAATTCACACACTTGCAGGCCCTTCATTGAATGCTGATGATTAAGCAATTATGTTAATCCACAAGTGTTTGTTTTCTCACTGCTCTGATGATGGTTGGGACCAATTTCTTCGCTGAATTATTCCATGCACACTCTCAAAGTTTTACTGACATTTGCAAAGGGCAAATCCACCCCTCACCAACAATGTGAGGGTGAAAATTGCACATTATTTGTCTCTGCTAAGAAAATGCTGGGCCTCATTTTGGTTCCTTCTGTTTTGGGCCAAGTCCTGGAGAGGAGTAACATTAATTTTCTATGTCTGCTTTAACACTGAAGTGGCAATTTCAGGCCTAACAGAGTTGAATCCTTTGATTTAAAATGTGTTTTCTTGCATTGATTTTATTCACAATTGATCTGATCTTCTGTTTCTATGAGACAAAAAGGATTTCAGAAACATTGTGCAGGTGGGTATAAAAGTAACCCAAATATTGGGCCCTTCCCAGCCAGAAACCTGATGTTTGCAGGAGGAATTTCAACCCCTCAATGTCATCAGCACCATGAAAAATGGACAATTATTGCCCTCATTTCAGATTTAGTGATTTGATCCAAAGAGCAGAGAATTAGCCAAGGGAAGGACATTCTCCTCCTTTCAAATGCAATTATTTTTCCCAGCAACACAAATGGAAAGGGAAATACCTTGGCAGGAGAAACATGTAAGAAATTCTACCAGTCTTTGCTCAGCTTAGTGGTTCTCTGAGTATATTTGTGCACCACCTACAGACACATGGGAGGCAAATACTTTCCAGAAGGCAGAAACATCCTGCCCATTGACTGCCCCCAACTCTCGGGGTGTCCAAGGACCCACCAGCACCATCTGCAGCTGTGGCTGTTTGTGGTTCCTCCAGCTCAGCCCATGGCAACAGGAAGGAAAGACCAAGTTCCACCTCAAACAGACTAAACAGCAAACCCAAGGCTGGGGGAGCTGCTGAATAATGGACAGGAGAAATGCTCACACTTCCCACCCAGCACAGGGGCCAAACCCAAAGTGCAAACCATCAACGTGAGCCAAACCTGCACAAAACTCACCATCCCAAAAGGTCTCTGATAACTTCTGAGCTCCCCACTTAGGAAGGAATCTCCCAAATCATCAGCCAAGAGATGCAAAGCAGCAAGACCTAATGATATCCTCCCAAAGCCTTTCTGCTTTGGCCATTTTTATCCCTAACTTTATATTCACAACAACCTCGCTGATATTTTTTTGAATATAGACCCTGAGTGACCACAGCTTTTATTTTGGGAGGTCCATTTCCTTGGCAGCAGCTCATAAAAGCCCCCAGATGAGCTCAGATCTCTGCACTCAGGTTGGCTGTTATATATTGGTCACTGCAGTGTGCTGACGGCTCTCCTGCAATGTGGCCTCTGTCTTTTTTATTAGGTACATTCCTGGTGAGTGTTGGGCAGATTGATCCCATTCCAGTTATCCAGGGTTTAAAACAGATGTGTGGGAAAAAAAAGCTGCAGAAGGTGCAGGAAAGAGGTGCAAAAAAAAAAACAAACCTGAGAAACAGCCTCTTAGAGACCTGCTCAGGTTGGTCAGAGAGGGCTGAAGCAGCACAAAAACATCACCAAAATACCTTCACAAAAGGCAGGCACCAGTTGCTAAAGAAGCCTAAACTTAGTAGGGAAAAATCAGTGGGATTAACCAAGGGAGCTACTGAGGAAGCACAAAGTTCTCAAGGTCTCATTGCCTTTAGGTCAAGAGCAGAAGGACTGGCTAAATAGACATTATTGGTCTTGGTTAGAGGTTACAGAAGGAATTTTATTCTTATGGATGTCAAAATACACAATCAAGTGTCATCTTCTAGATTTAAATCCCTACATAAATATATATACAAATAAAATATATATAAATGTATTGTGTTCATCTATCAAGAAAGTGACACTGAGATTGGGGGGTTTAAATACAAAAGTAGCAGCATTTCCATATAAATGCAATGAGAAGCATTTCTTTTTGACCATAAAAACTCCTGTTGGAAATTAAAAACCCAAAAATCTAATAAAGCCTGAAGGACAGTTGGAAACCACAGGAAAATCTGCAACATCACCCTAAGGAGTAGATTCCTTTGTTCTCTCCATTCCTCCCCAAACCAGCTCTGTCTGGGCCTTCCTGGTGGCATCACAACTGAGAGGTGAATCCCAGAACAGAATCACCTCCCTGGCACTCAGTGTCTTGATTTCCTTCATCCTTCCCCCCTCTCCAGGACATGAGGATTCTGTAATTGGGATTAATTTGGGATTTTTTTCCAACTGCTTCCAGGAACTGAGGGCACCCTGTGCTTCTCAAGGCAGGGAAGCACAGTGTGGGGCTTCCTCTTAATATTCATCCACATGTTTCATGAATTTCCATATTTGAGTTTAAGCCTGGATTTTAAAGCCAGGCTTGTTTTCCTTCATTTAGGTCTTAAACTCAATACCAGTTTCAACATTCTCCTCTACTGGGAAGCCTGAACTGCATTGCTTTGTAGAGGAGAAAATGGATCAGAATTCTCTTTTTCTCCCTAAAAACTCTGCTAAAATTATGCATCCTGCTGTTCCTGTGAGCCCAAACTGCCACGGAGCTCAGCAGAAGGAGGAGACTGCCAGAAAGTAACCTTAGAAACCACCAAGATCCCCGTGGGCACGGGGAGGTGTTGAAGGGAGGTCAAGGAGCAGCCCAGACATGAAAAGGCTCTTTTGCAGCTGGTTCCTTTGGCCCCTGAGCTGTCCAAAGGCAGAGGCTGGAGCTGGCAGGGCCAGGCTTTGCACCCATGGCCAGGAAATCAGGGAGACCAAAGGCACAGAGCAGCCCCCCATGGCAAGGGGCTTGGCCAAACAGCCTCCTTCCTCTGTTGTTTCCTCAGCAGCCCGGGAGCCACGGCTCAGTTTGTTTTTCCAAGGAAATAATTAAAGATGTGGATAAAAACAAAATTGCAACAAAGGACTGACCCTTCCTTTTTTTTTTTTTCCCTTTTTCTCCCCCTTTTTTTCTGCCTGCCCACTCTGAAGGAAACCCTTTCCATGCCCCCCTTCCCCTCTCCCGACACAACGACACGAGCAGGGCTTGGTTTACATCCCAGTAGAAGGGAATACTTAAGGAAACCTTTGGCAGTATTATGGATTGAAGTGCAAGGAGATGGTTTTATCAGGAGGCTTCAAGGCTATTATTGTCCAAATAAACACTTGCTTTGCCAGACATGATCTACAGCTGCTGCACAGAGACCCCTGAGCTCCATCTGAATTTCAATCTCCCCGTCCCTTCTGCCTTTCCCCCTTTCTGCAGCCCTGAATAGGCCACTGTGCTGGATTACTTCATTTTTTCCATCTTAACAGGCTTCACCAGGCTCCTGACTTCCTGCCCACCACTCTAGTCCCCACTTCATCTAGATGGAGGAAGCTGAGCCACCTTTGGGGTTTGGCTTTTTTCCACTTCCAGGGGACAGGATGCTCCCCCAGACTTCACTATCACGATGCAGCCAGTCCCTGGTGCCCAGGGCAGGGACCCACGGGATGGGCATCCCCTCCCTGCAGCAGCCCCACACTCCTGGAATAAAGGAAAAAGCAGCTGAGACAAACTTTCCAAGAGAGTTGTTCAGTCCTTATCATTTTCCACTTTGCTATCCCCACAGTGTTCTCTGGTGTCACAAACAGCCCCACAAGGCACGAAGGACAGGAGGTGTTTCAGCAGCATCACCACAGGATCAACTAAAGCACAAGCACTGCCACAATTGCATTAAGGAAATCACTTCAGAGCACTTTAAACAGCAGAACAGCAGGAATAAGCATTTCTGCCCAGATCTGGGTGTTCTTTTTCTAGAAAGATTATTCCACAAAGAAGTTCTACCAGCAAACCAGCCAGCAATTAAAAACCTTCTCATGTTATACCACAGGAAATAAACTTCTGTTTACTCCTTTTTATTTTGTGTTCTTTCTCTTACCACCCATTCATCTCACTCTTGGATTACAAGTTTTCAGAGCTTTAAACACCCGAATTACACTCATGGGTCCAGACACTTCAGCAGGAAACATCCTCACCACCAAGACCCCTAAAAATCTGGACATTCCAATCCCCTCATGGTGAATTTAATCCAGCACTGACCTGACATCTCCCCTTCCCACTCCAGCACCAGGAGCTCCCAAGGACAGACTTTCTGCAGGTTTGCTTGGGCAGGCCAGGCTTAACCCAACCCTAAAGCTGAGCAGAGCTTTCAGTAGCAGCAGCTCCAGCCAGGCAGAGCCTTGAGAAGGGGTTTATGGGTTTATATTTCATTTGCAGCACAACTTCTCCCACCTGGGTGCTCAGCCCCAGAGCTCACCTGGCCCTCACCCAGCTCCCCCTGGCACCATCTTGGCACTTACTGCTTTGGCCTATGAGTGAGATACTCTGAGACTTCCTTGTAGCACCGTTTGACTTTCTACTTAATTTCCTTGCTTTAATGGCAGTATTTTTGGAAGATGCAAACTCTTTTTTCTGTAATAAACCCAGGATCTTTCTTTGGATCTCCTAGGTATTAGACTAGAGAGAGACTAGATAAAAAGTAAAGGTCCTTTAATAACACAGGGCCTACAGCCCACAGGAATACAGGATGACATGCACGTGTCTCAGTTCTTGTTTCCATGGCTTTTATAATAAGATCTCTCCAATCATTGCTTTACACATTTCTCAGTTCAGCCCCAGTCCCACCCCTGGACCAACCCCTGGAATTGGGTCTGGGGTCGTCAAGACCCTCTGTCTTCATCAGCTCTTCTTCCTCAGGCACACAAAGGTCTCTTGGAGTTCATCCAGTTCTGGCTTTTGGGTCACTCTGACCTATGTTTGTGTTTCATTTTGTGGGCCTTCTGATGTCCTTCAGCTCTACCTTGGAAAGGAGTCTAAACAAGATTAATTAACTAAAGGAATTGATACCTTAAATACACTATTCATGCTGGTCTAAAGTAGTTTATACTCTCACAGTGATCAGAGACACAGGAAAAAGTCTGATAGTTGAGCTCCCAAATTTCAATCTTTATCAAAATTCAGGAATATTTATTTCTAGTATTTAATCTTAAGACCTACCAAGCTTGAACTGCAAATCCTGTACCTGCAGCCCAGGATTTCTGATCTTTGTCCCTAAATTCAGCGTATTTTTCACTCCAGGTACTGATCTGAGTGGTTTTTTTCTCCCACCAGGCAGGTTCAGATTTTTGCCCAATGTAGAAACTCTTAGTAAAAGTTTCTCCCTCATTCTTACACTCACTTACAAAGACAGAGTATTTTATGTGCAGGTTGTTGATATTTTGGGGAGTGACTGCACAGTTGACAGAAAACAAAACTAAGAGAACTGGATTTGATCTGATGTTTTTCATGTGCAGCTGCTGAGCTGATAAACTGCTTTTTCTCTTCGTTGCCTTTCCAGCCATTTCCCTTCTTTCTGAGTTTTGTCAAGGTGAGTTTTGTATCCCCACAACCTGCCTGGCCCAGCAGTGGGTCCGTGTGTCCCACCAGGATGCAGGGAGAGCCCTTCCCTGGGGATGGCACATCCTCAGATGAGAAGGGTTGGTCCTGGCTCAGCTCCTGGGGTTAGTCCAGCTCAGCTGCAGGAGTTAGGTGGGATCAGAGTGTGCAGCTTTGGTTTGTTTTTTATGCCTGAAAAGCAAGACTTCATAAGTTTTACCTTTCAAGCCTTAATCTTCAAGTTCCTCACTTTCCACCACCTCCTCAAAACCTGAATGCAACATTTCTAAACCACTTCAACTCGATATACTCCATTTAACTTCTCAGTTTAAAGGGGCCTTTCACGCTCTCCTGGTGATGGGCACCAGCTCCAAATGGGGCATGTGGGAGCCCCTGGCTTTGGATTTCCTTGGGGCACAGACAAGCCACCTTGTTCCTGCACCTTGATGAAAGGATGAGACAAGAGGGCACCTTGTCTAACTCAGCCAACCTTGGGGCTGGCCTTCAAAAGCTGCTGTCAGGAAGGGGGAGATGTTTAGACCATTAAAATTTTCTCCTTGATTGGTCTGGGAAAATAGAGAGCCCTCCTTTCATGGCAGCAAATGCAATATACATATGCAAAATAAATAGCAGTTTAGTTTCTTTCTGCACTGCAGGGTATCCAAATAAACAGACCTGTCCTTCACCAGGATTCCTCCAAACGTGGCTCAACATCCAGAACTGTGGGACACTTGTTCCAGTCCTTGGGGATGTTGTCAGCACATCTCTACCTGTTTTCCCAGGAAATTGAGGTAATTACTGGCTTAACTCAGGCCTGGAGTGGCACCATGATCTGCAGATGTGGCAGGGGGCGTTTTTTATGTGTTTCTGTGTTCTATTCCAGGGGTTCAGCGACCTGTGTGACTTTAGAGCACCTTGTAAGAGGCCAGTTTTCTACCTTTGGATTGATAATAATCATCCAGAGCACTGCAAGCAAAGATAAATCATTTTATCAATCTCCAACCACAAATTCTGTTTGTTTGTTTGCAGCTCCCTCTGTTAGGGGGGTCATAAGTCATTTGTCTTTGCCTGTTTTTTGGCAAGATGCTCCTGAGGATATTCAATAATTCTATGAATTATTGCTTTCCAATCACATAAGGAAGATCCTTAAAAGTGTTTCATTCCTAATACAATTTCTCAACCTCTTTGAAATAATCTCAGTATAAAGCTGAAGCAGGGAACACTTTTTAACCTTTTGGACATTATTTAGGTAGAAAGTCTCATCACTACACCCTTTATTGTGTCATCTTGACTCTTCTCACTC
Source organism: Pithys albifrons albifrons (assembly GCF_047495875.1). Lineage (NCBI taxonomy): Eukaryota > Metazoa > Chordata > Aves > Passeriformes > Thamnophilidae > Pithys > Pithys albifrons. The sequence continues at coordinate 2,524,062 of NC_092476.1, read as the reverse complement.
CATGTTGGGAGCAAAACCATCTTGAAAACATCAAAATTGACCTGAAACCATCAGTGAGCCACATCTGATAAGGAGCCTCCGGGTACCTGTGTGGTCTGATGTCAGAGAACCAGCCTGGAAATGGCAAATCAGATGGAATTACACGATCCTTATCTTCTTCCCCTACAGAGGGCAGGAGCTGCTGATTTAGAAGTTACTTGAAGTGAAGGAAAATGGGGGAAAAAATGCTTTTTCACTCAGTTTTCAGGAGTTGTAGCAGATATTAGCAAGGGACCCAAACCTGGTTATTAGCTATGCAAGCTATTGTTTATTTTTACACAGGAACTAAAGGAGAAAGTATCTCTGCTTATTTTTCTTTACTTAACTAAAGAAATTGTAGAGCTTTTTGAAAGGGTTAAATAATTTCCTCCTTTTCTGCACTCCCTGTGTGTGTGAGTGTGTGAGTGTGTGCAGGAGGTTCCCCACTAACCACAGCTCTGTCTTCCAAAAGGAAATTAAAATGAAATACGTGAGCCATGTTGGGACTTCACACTTCACAGACTTATACAGCAGAATCAGCTGCTTAAATTGATGGCCACTTTAACTGCCCACAGCTCCTCTTCAGGAAAGCAGCTTAAGGTTTTATTGTTCTTAATGGGACAATATCTCCCTTCCAGTGACTCCATTTGGGCTGTGCTGACACTCCTGTGAAAAGCAGAGCCATTAATATTTCATTAAAAATGCCTGTGATGGCAACCTGTGATGCTGCTCCCCAGAAACACCATCCCCTTGCCCTGGGGATGTGCTGCATCCCAGAGTGGACTGGGAAAAATGTGTGCAGAATTCCATGTTCTCCTCAGGGCTGAGCTCCTTTTCTCTCTGTGGGCTGAAGTTTTTCCTGCTGGGTCATTGTCTGTGCTTGTACAAGTGTTATTTTCATGATAACGAACCCCAAGTAATGAAGGAGCTGGAAAGTCAAGTATTGCAAATATTACAAAAGAAAATGTGTCTTGGCCAGAGAAGCCACATGAGCAGGGAATTAAAATATGTTTATTTCTACAGTGCTCATTTCTGTATGTCTTGTTCCTCCTGGAATGCAGGGGGAAAATGGGCAGGGAAATGTGAGCCATAGAATTGTTAAGGTTAGAAAAGGTCTCTAAAATCATGAAGTCCAACCTTGAACCCACCACCACGTTCACCACCAAACCATGTCCTCATCCACACCTCTTTGGAACACTCCACACTGCCCTGGGCAGCCTGTTCCAGTGCTTGACAACCCTTTCCATGAAGAAATTTCCCTCAATATCCAATTTAAATCTCCCCTGGTTTCACTTCAGGCCACTTTCTCTCCTCCTGTCACTGGTTGAAGATCCCTAACCCAGGAGTGGTGGTGGCTTTGTCAGACAAACAGCCCCAGAATGTGAACATTGTATTCCTGACTGCAGACTCCAAGGAGCTCTGACATTGCCCAGCACCAGAGGTTGGGTTTCCACAGTTTATCTTTACAATCAGGGGGCTCTCTGGGGTAAAAGGAGAACTCTTATTATGAGCTTAGCAAATTAAACTATTTGTTCCTCCAAAAGGAAACAGCAAAAAGCCAAAATGCCTCTTTGGTGATCAGGTTCCACAGGGCTCTGAAATACCAGGCAGCCATCCTGCAGAAATTCATGGAATCATGGAATAATTTAGGTTAGAAAAGACCTTTGAGGTCATCGAGTCCAACCATAAACCAAACATTGCCAAGTCCCACTAAACCATGTCCCTTCTGTAACAGGAACCCAACCCAGACTGGGAAACCAGGACTCCTGACTCCCATCCAGCACCCAGGAACAGCATTTCTTAAAGATCTCATTTATAGCAAAATAGAGGGGGGGGAAAGAACAGAAAAACCTCTGCAAATACACTTTGAAATGTTCCTGAAATGCAGTCAGGTGGGATTAGGGCCAGGCTGGGCTGTGGGAAGGTGCTGAGGAGGTGGCACAGCCCCGGTGAGCACCTTGTGCTGCTCCTCCCCAGCCCCTTCAGCCTGGGCAGTGGTGCTGCTTTGACACCTCCTGCTGAGTGTGAGACCCCTCAGGGACTGCCAGGACTCGGAGCAGCCCCAGCACTGGAGTTTTGGAACTGGGGGAGGATGTTTGCCCACTCTGGAGTCATTAGTGCTTGTTGCCCTTTGCAGGTTTGACCCACACGGCGGCTCAGGAATTTCTTTGACTGACAAATTCTGTGCAGCCCAAAGGAGTCCACGAAGATCTCACCAACTGTGAGATTGTGATTTACTTGCAATGCTGCAGGATAAAAATTCCATAATAAAAAGAAATGAGTAAAATTCCTTTCAATGAAACTTGAAGCAAGAATTCCCTGTCTTTGAACATAAAATATTTGATCCCACAAAACTTTTTTCTGTGGTTATTAAGTTTAACTTTTGAGCCTAAACTTTTGTTCTTTACAGCACCAAATATAAATCAAACAGCTCCCCTTTTCATAGAAATAGATGCATTTTTTGTTATTAGATGTGGCATTATTACTACTATTGTTATTGCAATAATAATAATAATAATAATAATAATAATAATAATAATAATAATAATAATAAAAATTACTACTATTGTTATTGTAATAATAACAATAATAACAATAATAATAATAATGATAATGGTAATGATAATACTAATACTAATAATAACAATAATAATAATAACAACAATGATAATAATAATAACAATAATATCAATAACAATAACAATAATAACAATAAATAATAATAATTACTACTATTGTTATTGCAATAATAATAACAATAATAACAACAATAAATATTAATATTAATATTATTATTATTATTAATAATAATAATAATAATAATAATAATAATAATATCATCCTTGTCATCATTAGCTATTATTAGGTATGGATGGAGCTCTGAGGAACACCTTCCACTAGCCCAGGTTGCTCCAAGCCCCATCCAGCCTGGCCTTGGGCACTTCCAGGGATGGGGAAAGTAGTTCCAAGTTTCCTGGGTCATGGAGTTTGAGTTCTAAACAAGCACCATGGAATTCTCCAGGTCCAGTGTCACTGCACTGCAGGGAATAGCCAATAATGAGGGACTGAGGGACCCCCGAGCAGCAGGGATGGTTCTCCAAAGGGCACCTGCCTTTGCTGCAAATCCTCCTCTGTCCTCCCCTTCCACAGAGGGAAAAACACAAGAATACAGCAGTAGCGTTAAAAAAAAATTGCAACTCTCCATCCTCCGTTATTGCAGCAAAGTAATTAAAATCCTACTGCTGACTCCATCCCCTGGGATCAAATTTTTACTGGAAACGAAAAGGAAAGGTGGTTGAACTGTGGAAACATTTACCAGCTGCAGGTATAATACTGTGTCTGTTGTCAGAGGGAACATTTCATTGGTTTATTTCTGGAGGATTATTTAGAGGGTTGTGGTCTTACGTCCAGGGCTCAAGAAAAAAAAAAAATACAGCCTATGAGGTGTGCCTTCTTTCTGCAGAATAGTGATTTGTTATGTGTTTGTCTGAGTTAAATATAGCAGCCAGCCATTCTGCACAGGCCGATATTTCATCCTGCTCCCTCCTGAGAAAGAAAAAAAGCAGAAAAAAAGGGAGGGAAAAAGCACAGAAAGTCTTGTTTGGGGAGATGAAAAAGGCAGCAGAAAAGCCACAGTTTTGTTTCCAGGCTGGTTCGGGTGCCCAGGGCTGGAAAATGAAGAATTCAGCTGATGGGATGGGACAGTTTCAGCCACAGTTTGAGGCTGTTTGTTCACACTTTTCTCTCCAGTGGTGGTTCCCAGCCCAGAGGGCACCTGTGCTACCTCTTGGGTTCAGTCACTGGGAGGAGCTGTCCCAGGGCAGATGGTGGTTCCAGTCAGTGTCTGTCAGGGACCAATCCCAGCTGCCATGGGAAAAAAGGCTGAGGGAATTGGGATTGTTCAGCTTGGAGAAGATGCTTTGGAGTCACCTAATTGAGCCCTTCCAATACCTGAAGGGAGATGTGAAGAAAGATGGAGAGGGACTTTGGACAGGGGTCTGGAGTGACAGAACAAGGGGAAATGGCTTCAGACTGACAGAGGGTAGGATTAGATGGGATACTGAGGAGAAACACTTCCCTGGGAGGGTGGGCAGGCCCTGGCACAGGGTGCCCAGAGAAGCTGTGGCTGCCCCATCCCTGGAAGTGTCCAAGGCCAAGGTTGGATGGGGTTTGGAGCAATCTGGGCTGGTGGAAGCAGGTCAGGGGTGTTCTGGTGTGTCACTAGTCTGTGCCTCCCAGGTGAGGAACTCAATCTTTAAGGGAAAAGAACAATTGTGTGTCATTAAAAGCACCTTCATGTCATGGGTGGGGGTAGACAAATGCAGGTGACCCACCCAGTGCTGGCTGTTCTTACCAGGAGGTCCTGTGTCTCAGAGCTGGTGCTGCTGCTGTGGCCATCCTGTTTTCCATGGAAGTGTTACACTGAACTGAACATTGCACAGGTATCTGAAGAGGGTTTTTAGGATAAAACAACTTTCAGAGTGAAAATCTGGGATATTTCCTTCAATGCCTTTTCTATTCCTGAACACAGGTCCCGTTTTCTGCTCCTGGGGAGCCTCTGGCTGTGATTTCAGCCTCACTGGCAAATCCCAGCTTAAGGGCAGTATCTCTGAATGACATCCAGCAGAGATATTTATTTTTCCTCAACAAGATTTATTTGGCTCCCATCCAGGGCTCAGCCTTTCCCCACACTCCCTGAATTTTCCTGGAGTTGCCCATTTTTCCTGACTGCCTTCATTGAGAGCAGCCACAGCCAAGAGCCTCTCTCTGCACACAGTGGCCTGTCCTTCATTCCAGATCATTTTCCTTAAGGAATTAGGCTTTGTGTCTTTTCATCCCCTCACTATTTAACGTATCCTTCCTTCTTTTTAGATGGAATTCCTGCTATCACCCTTTACATGCTCATTCCTGCCTGTAATGGGATCAAGACCCATAGAGAAAAAGCTGCTGACTTTGGGCAGGAGACTATTTGCTTTAACAAGCTGAGTTACATATTTTGGTTGAATAATTACAACCTTTTTCTCTTGCATCAATTTAGAGAACCCTTTTATTTTCTCCCACTGAAGCCCAAAAAAGTATTTACACAGCTCAGTGCTCCTCAGACTGAACACTGCTGGGATACTCTAATAAAGGGAATCAGAGCAAAAATTATGGATTTTTTTCCTTTTCCCAATGATCTTTGAACCAAGACTATACAGAAAAGACAGTGAGACATTATAGGCTGGAAGGAGAGAGGGAAGGAAGGTGCTGAAGATGTTATTTTCTTCTAGTTGAGGAAAGAGTTTGATTCCATTTGTTGATTTTCTCTGGGAAAAGAATGATAAGAGTTTTGTGGCACTGGAGATTTGCCTTTTGGCTGCTGAGAGATGTAGCAATGGAAAAGGAATGAGGGAGAAGAAGAATTATCCAAACATGGCCTGTGATTCTGACAGGAGGGAATTCTTTTTGGTGTTTTCCCTTATTACTTTTATCAAGCAGGGCCAGATTATGGCCCTGGGGTTGTGAGGATGTTGTGGCCACCTAAGCCCAGCCTGAGGGAACAATCTTTCCTATCTTCCTAATTTATGCTGTAAGGCTGTGCTGGATCTCTTAATCCAGGGGAAGGGATCATAAGTAGGAACATACTTTGGTTTGCAGTTTATTTTTCTCTGCTTTCCCTTCCCTATTTCAAACAAACCAACATTTTCTTTGATTGGCTCTACTCAATCCCAGGATGGGGTTTCTCTGGAGTCTCCCTGCTGCTCCTGCTGGGTTGGATGTGGGTGGTTATGATAAACATCAGGAGATGCTGGAGTGATACCAACTCATGGGCTACTTATTTCTTAATCAGGCTTAAATAAACAAAGCGTGGAGGCTGAAAAGTGAAAATTTAATTATCTGTTCATTTCTAAAGCTGCTATTGAATCATGAACTGTGAAAATGGAGGGGGAGAAATCACACAATTTAATTTAAAAATGTGGTCTATTAGTTTTGGAAGGAGAACCTACTGATGTGGCTCGAAGGTAGCAGCATGTGAGTCAAGAGTTATCCTGGCTTAATGCTATTCTGAAATCTCAATTCCAAAACATAATTATGGCCACTTTCCTCTTTCTCTTTCCACTAGTTTTCCATAGGTTATGTCTGGTTCCATTTGGGAAATGTCTGTGTCACAGAGGGCAGCCCATGACTTGAATTTCACATGATGAGCTGCAGGTTTGGAGTGATGTGCCCTCATGTACCATCACTCTGCCAGTCAGCAGGGCACATAAATGAGATTATTTAAACCTTTTTATCACCTGAGCTGATGTCAAGTCCTGTGTTTCTGATGCTAAAACTGTTGAAAACCCCCAAATTTGTAGAAGTACCTCCTAGAGATAAAACTTTTTTCTTTTTTTAACTTTTCCTGGGTCTCTAAAGCTGGAGAGGTCATTGCTGAGTGTCTTAACCAGGGAATAGATGTGCCCTCCCACACTGCTCTCTGTGCTTCTCTGCAAGAATAATCCCACCTAAGCATAGAGATGTGAGACCAGGCCCAATAAAATCAGGGCTTTACACTGTCATTGATCTGTATTTCTTTTTGTGGGGTTTTACTTTCACTCAGAGCATTTGTCAGTGCAGCTTGGAGGTGACAGCAAGAGGAAAACCTCTGGAGCAGACTCAGAGGAACAAGGCCAGAGTTAAAGCATAAAACCTGCTCTAGGGGAAGGTGGCCCTGCCCATGGCAGGGGTGGAATGAGAGGAGGTTCAAGGTCCCTCCCAACCCAACCCACTCCACGATTCTGTGGCTCCTCCAGACACAGTTTTACTCACCAGCATCTCTCAAGGCTTCTTTGTCATCCAGTCCCAGAGGTTTGCTGATTGTTGGCCTGAGGGTCCAGTTTGTGGGTCAAACCCAATCACTGACCATCTGTAAAATGCCACCTGTGTATTCACACTGTCAGGGCATCAAGGGGGGCATTTCCTTTTCCTGCCCTGCCACAATAAGCAGAAATGATCCCTTTTTCATTCTGCTCCCCCCAAAATGGAATTGTTTGAGGAGGAGGAGGAAATGCTTCTTTCTTGGGAGCTTTTCCCCCCTCTTTTGTGTAAAGCATTTTATAGAATCCTGGAATAACAGAATGGTTTGGGTTGGAAGGGACCTAAAAGATCAACCCATTCCACCCTGTGCCATGGGCAGGGACACCTCCCACCAGCCCAGGTTGTTCCAACCTGGCCTTGGACACTCCCAGGGATGGGGCAGCCACAGCTTCTCTGCCCAACCTGTGCCAGGGCCTGCCCACCCTCACAGGGAAGAGTTTCTCCCCAATATCCCACCCAAATCAACCCTCCTTCAGCTTAAAGCCCTTCCCCTTTGTCCTGTCATGTCCCATATTTGCATATCTTTATGTATATTCATATGCACACACATACACATAAACATATAAATATATCCTGGGTTTGCCCAGCTCTTAAAAATGTTCTGCATCTGGTGCAAAAAGCCACATTTACCACCAGCTGGAGAGAAAACATATTAATATGAAATCAAATATTTGGCTTGTTGAAGGCAAGATGTAATTACATTCCCTTGAACACACTTACACCCAGGGAAGAAACCATATTTGGGGGGAAAAATAATTTTCAAAGGTGTTTTCATGTCTATCCTGGGAGAGAGAAAAAACGGGGGTGACTTTGCTCTAAATAGAAGGATCTGCTTCTTTTTACAAAATGAATCTGAAATTTCTGCTGCCACAGCTCAAATCCTGTAATTATAAAGTAGCCTTTGCAAAGAAGTTTTTCACCTCATTAGTACATGTTGGGTTCATGGAGCAACTTTTTTGCTAAGGGTTTAAAAACCTTTTCAGAGAAAACAGCCAAAAATAGAGGAGTGAAGCTTTTGGCTGCTCTCTGATGCTCAGAGCCCACCTCCTGCCTTGGGTTTGCTCATGAACCATTTGAACCATTGCAGACATGGGAGCTGAACCTTGCTGAGGACAGGGCTGGTCCTTTCCTGGGAGAGCCATCCCTGGCACACACAGGGCACAGGGACAGGTGGCACTGGAGCTGCCACAATGCACAGCCCATGAAAGGAGAGCTGAGCACAGCCAAAAGGGGCTTGGAGCAGGTCCAGTCCTGGATAAAATTGGTACAAAATAGTCAGTGCTGGAGCCCAGGCTCCAAAGCTGCTCAGGCTCACACTTTAGGCTGAGCAGTCTGAGGGTTTGTTTAGTACTGATTGATTCTCCCACCTTCCAAAAAGCAAGCACAGGCTCAGTTACCTTCTGGCCTGAAGCCTGAGCCAGGTGGGATGAAACACAGCACAAAGGGCAGGTATTTGCCAGTCAGGGGCAATTATTCACTCTGGATCACGTTCCCTCAGACCTCAGCACTTCAGTTTGATCTCTGGCTGAAATAATCTCTGATATCAAGCAAGAGCAGGAAAGGTTTTTATTTTCAAACATTTTTTTGGCCAGATTTTGCCACCTTAAAAGCTACAACTTCATCCCTTGTGTAACCTCGTTCAAAGCAAAGGAGATTTGAATCAGGTCTCAATTTGTCCCTGAAGATTGAGATAAGTTTCAAACAAGCCTTAGAGTTGGAGTAACTCAATCTAATGCATTTTTTAAATGTCTAGCTAGAAGTTAAAAAGTCCATTTTTTTTCTAGCCTAAAAAAATGACTGAACTGCAATAATTACCCTGTTATTGTTTGCATGTCTGATACTCCAGGTGGAAGCTCCAGGTTTCCAAGAGAAAAGGAAATGTTGCCTCGAAGTTGTCAGGGATTCTTGACTTGTTTTGTTTGTTTTACAGGCAAATCCACCTAAAATCAGTCCTAAAATTGGATTCTGCACACATAATTGAAGTGTTGTTTTCTGAGCCTGTGCAACATCCAGAAATGCAGCAGGAGGGAATTCAGGAGGATTCTCAGTTGTGGGATGGACTGACGGACAATGAGCAGCTCCACTGCTGGAATCTCTTGCTTGTCTAATTTCAAGAGAGCCCAAAGATCCTCACCTGGTTGTTCAGTCCTGTCACAGGATCTGGAGTCAAAAAGCAGAGTTTCCAAGATTTCCTTTGGATATTGATCAGGGCAATTCCTGCCACACTGGGCAAAATTCAGCCCTTTAGGAACATCCTGGATCTGGGCTTTTTTGTAGGCTGTTTTTATTTTGCTCTGAGCTTAATGGGACATTCAAAGCCTTGGAAGAAGGAGTGAAACAACCCGAATTTCTCTGCCAGCTGAGCAGAAGCTCCTGGAGCTGTCAGTGAGCTCCTGGAAAGCCAAAGGCTGCAGGACTGAGCTCAAGTGCAAAACAAGACCTGTGTGTGCAAACCCCACTGTCCTGAGGTGCTTTCCAACTGTCAGAGTTGCCAAATGCACTCAGAGTTTGGTGTTCAGGGAGAACCTTCAGCCCCTGCCTTGTTTTGGGTTCTCTGCAGCTCAAATAACCCCTGACAGTCACATGGAATCCCACGGCCTCTTTATTTGGGGCTCTCCAAAACATTTGATGCAGGTAATTATCTAAATTTACAATCACCACTGAGGGCAGGGGACTATTATCCTCCTCCATGCTGGAGATAGGATCTTTATGGCTATTTTTATGGCTCTGTCATTATGACTTCAAACCCATCTCTTGTCCAGCGTTTCCAGGGAGATAAGGGAGATGAAGTCGGAGTGAACCTGGAATCTGTGACAGCTGGAAGATTTATTCCTCCTCACTTTTGGTTTTTGGACATTATTTCAGGGGTAATTCTGAATTTTGGGGTTAAAAGGGAAATGTTCTGTTTTTATGGTGTAATTTCTGTGAATTTACCTTGTTCTGAAGCTGATATTGCAGTGAGGTGTCTCCATGGAGCTGAAACGAAGCTCATCTCCCCTTTGTCCCCTGCCAATCATTCCCTTCTCCACATTTAACCTGGCAGGGAAAAGTTTGAATTCCTTTTTCCAAATCAGTCAATGTTTAGCTCTTCCCTCAGGATTTCTCTTTGCTGTTCCAGTCTGTCCTGTGGCACTGCAAGCCCCAAGTGCCCATTCACATCCCCAGGGTGCTCCTGAGCTCTCTGGGTCCCTCAGAGGTGTTTTGTTGGCTGAGTCCTGGCCCTGCTGGACTCCAAGGCTCAACAAGCACAGGAGCAAAGGTTCCCATTCCCACCTCCAGCAGCACCAGTGGCACCCAGAGGAGGAAGACTCTGGTCCTGACATTTCATTCACCTGCAGGCTCTTGGTGCCAAAATAACCCACAGCCCATTGGGGTTTTGTTTTTCTCCACATGTGTTTTTTTTTCTTATTGTTTATTTATGTGGCAGTTCCAGCACTGAAGGTGGTTCCCTCACTTGCCAGAGTTTGCTAAAGTTGGTCCCAACTTGCAATTTCTGCTCTTTGTTTTCTTTGCATCCCATTGATTTTGATAATGAGCCAAACCCTCCACTGAAGGAACCTGAGCCTGAGCCCTGGTTGGTCCCTCTGAGCTGGGCCTGCTCCATCCCCTGCCCAGCCCCAAGACCCTGCCCTCGGTCTCTGAGTCTGCCCAGGTTTGATTTCAAACCACAACTGTCTGAGACAGCACTGGAAAATACCAAAATCCCACGGAGAACTTGTTTCAAACCCCTGCAAAAATAATTGCAGCTTGCTGAAAACACTAAAAAGTGGTTTCCAAAGTGCATCTGCGTGTTTGGAGATGGGACAGTCTATAATCAAGCAATGATTCAATGAAATTTGACCTCAGCCTAATGTATTTTGTCAACCCTTTTATTTTTCAGAGGGTGTCTGTGGCTCTTTGCTGCTGCCCACAGTCCCTGTGCCCCTCCTGGGCAGGGTGGTGGCTCCTGGCATGGCAGAGAGGGCTCCTGGCATGGCAGAGGACACTCCTGGCATGGCAGAGAGCACTCCTGGCATGGCAGAGGGCACTCCTGGCATGGCAGAGGACACTCCTGACATGGCAGAGAGAACTCCTGGCATGGCAGAGGGCACTCCTGGCATGGCAGAGAGCACTCCTGGCATGGCAGAGGGCACTCCTGGTATGGCAGAGGGCACTCCTGGCATGGCAGAGAGCACTCCTGGCATGGCAGAGAGTACTCCTGGCATGGCAGAGGGCACTCCTGGCATGGCAGAGAGCACTCCTGGCATGGCAGAGGGCACTCCTGGCATGGCAGAGGACACTCCTGACATGGCAGAGGGCACTCCTGGCATGTCAGAGGACACACCTGGCATGGCAGAGGACACTCCTGACATGGCAGAGGGCACTCCTGGCATGGCAAAGAGTACTCCTGGCATGGCAGAGAGTACTCCTGGCATGGCAGAGGGCACTCCTGGCATGGCAGAGAGTACTCCTGGCATGGCAGAGGGCACTCCTGGCATGGCAGAGGGCCCTCCTGGCCCTCCAGCCTGGTTCTCCTGGGCTGCCACATTCCTCATTTCCAGCTGTGTTTCTGATGTGCTGCAGAGCATTTCCAGCTGAGGAGGAAACACAGTTGTGCTGGTGGGGTTGGGAATCTCCTCACCTGCCTGTGAAAGCCACAGAATTTCACACACTTGTGCCTGTAATAAGTTGGGTTTAGCCAAAATCCATCATCTGAGACGGGGCTTAAATTAGATCAGAGGCTTCAAGAGGGGGAGAATCCATTGGAAAAGTCAGATCCTCTCCCTGCTGTAAAAGGATGCCTGACTTTCCTCTTCATTTTGGCTTTAATTAGTTGGGTTTATGCCTTTCTTCAGCAGCCTGAAAGTCTCTGTTTCTGAATATTTCACTCCCCTGATGTACCATGGCAGCACCACTGTGGTCACCTGCACTGGCTTGAATTTATCAAGCCTGGTTAACAGTGAGAAAAGAAAAGTGCTATTAAATTCCCCACCTTAATGCCCACAGATGCCCCTCCCACAGGGACATTTGGAGTCCAGTGACAGTTACTGGGGAATAATCAAATCTTGAGCAAATTCCACACCTTCCATTTTCTGCTGAGGATTTTTTTTGCTTTTCCAACTTGCAAATTGTCTTCTACCTTTCCAGTCCTTTAATTTTCCAAAATTTTGTAGTATTTTACATCCCCCAGCTCTGCTTTCAGAACACTCAGTATTCCAACTAATGCAGCCTTTGTGGATTTTAGGGCTTCCCAGTGACAGTAACCATTATTGTGCCTGCCAAAAAGTTACTATTTTGAAAAAATCCTCCACAAGAAGATAAAAATCATTGCCCTGAAATAACTGGGTTTGATTTGATGTTAATGATGGTCACCATTTCCAGGTGAGAGACGTGGAAGGTTTCGTGGGGCTCCTTTAAATGGAGCCTTATTATTTTTCAAGTTCCATTTTTCAGAGAGAAACTCATCTCTTTATGGGGGAGAGAAAGTCTGGATTCTTACTTTGGGACGTTGGGTATATCATTTAGATGTTTAAAGGTCAAGTGTTTGCCCTTTAATCCACACAGAGATGACTAAAATTAAGACAGCTCATGTCTGCAAGTGCTCTCCTTAGATTTTCTGTCTTGATTCATTCACAGATAAAATGACTTTAAACACTTGCTAGTTTTGCTCCCTCCCCCCTCCAGCTTTGGAAAGCTTCATTCATTCATTTTCAACAACATTTATTCATACAAGTCAGAGTCTTTCACTGTGCTGTGATTTGGCCTTTTGCACATTTTCTCACTTGGTAATTTTTGCAGTCAAGTCTCAACATGAAGTACATTATTCCAGCAAGATCCTGTCATTCTCCAGAGCTCCATCTGCCTTCCCCTCAAGAGAAAATGATCATTTCTTTTTTGGTCCTGTCCTCATACCCCTCTTGGAGAATGATTTGCTTTCCTCGCTGTTGTATTTCTGACCCCCAACTCCTTCTCTGCAGCTCCTCCTGCTGCTCCTCTGGGCTGTGCTGTCCCTGAGGTCTTCTCGAATCCTTCCAACAATGTGCCACTTCTGTGGAGAATTTCAGATGGGCACTCCTATTTTGTTAAGACTTATCACAAGTTTTATATATATATATATATCTCCAACTTTTTATGTGCCTCAGCTTGAGATGTGTGCAGACCATGGAAAGTCTCCATGCTGTTCAACTTCAGATTCCCAGGGCTGGTAACACTTGCACACCAAAATTCTTTGCCTTTTACTTCTTCACCTTCTCTGACTTTTCCTTCCATGCTCCCATTGATTGAGTCCAAGATCACTCCAGAACAAAAACTGGAGTTTTGAGCACCCTCCACAAATCCCTCACCTCCCTCACGTGGGGTCAAAGGAAATGCTCGATGCAGCTGATCCTCCCACCTCAAATGAGAGTTCTTTGGATGGTGCAGGGACATTAAATGTGTCCTGCCCCTGGAGTAACTTCCCAGAGGAATACAAGGCACAAATTAAAGCAGGAGGCTTTATTCCCATCCCTGGAATAATTAGCACATGCCCTACCCAAGGCACGGTGTCTTCTGCTGTATTTGAAACCCATTTTTGATGGAGGTGCTTTTTATTAGGAGAAAAGTTTTAACTGGGTCTCAAAGTCCCATGGACTTGTTGCAGCCCAAAGTTTTGCTCTGTGATCTGGATGGACCAGTGATTTACTCCCACAAGTCAGTTCATATTGTGGATCCCAGCAAGGTGGAGAGCAGAGTTTTTATGGGCTGAGTGAGCCCAATGGGCTTGGCATGATTGGCATCAAATGCAAATTATTTTCCAGAATGGGACAACTCTGAGACAGACACTGAGATGTAGGAGAGGAGCTGGACTGATCTCCACCAAACCATGGGGATGCCACTCAGAGATCTCCCTGCCATTTCCTCCAGGGCTCTTGGCTGTTGTTCCCCTGGCCTGATGCTCTGCAGTTTCCCACTGCTGGCATTTCTGCTCTGGGTGTAATTTGGAGCTGGATAGTCTTGAAACCATTTAACTTGTGGAAGTAAATTGCTTGGAGCACTGTGAAAATATCATTGAGACCGTGTGGTTTTTAAAGTCCTTTTCACTGCTCTGTGTTACTGAATTATTTCCAGCTGCTTCCAAACACTCCTTGTTGCCTTGTAATGGTAAATCTCTATCTCCTGCCCATTCAGGTGATGTTTGTGTGTTTGGAGACAATAAAAGTGCTCCCAAAGCTCTGCTATGACTTATTTTTAGTGGTATTCCTTGACAGGTATCTTTTTGTATTGGGAAATGTATCTACTTGGGGAAATATGGGGTTTCTTTCAGAAATGCTGAATTTTAGAACCCAGGTAAAGCCTTTTTCCACTTTATCTCCAACTCAGTGTCGATTGCCAGGGGACTTGGATGGTTCTCAGTGTGACACAGAGAGCTCTGCTGAAACTTCCCACGGAAGGAGCAGCTGAATTTCAGGCTGATGCAGATTCCAGAGTTCTCAGAGTGGCCAATAAGAGGCAGAGCTGGTGATGCTCCATCTCCGAAGCTCAACCATCAGCTCAGCCCGTTGTGGTTGGACATTGTGGCCGCTGCCAAAGCCTTTGTGCTGCTGCCCCCAGGCCATGGGATGGAGAACAGTTCCCTCTGCTGACAGACACCTGGGAACAGCCACAGAAACCAACCTTGCCTTGGCTTCTCTCAGCCAAAACCTGGAGAGGATTCAGGTTCTGCTTCAGAGGATTCTAAGCTTAGAACAGACTTTGTTTTGATGGATTTTAACCGTAGCCTAAAAAGAAAAACTCGGAGGGTGTGAACTAAGCAGGGTTAACTCATTTTACTGGCTGTGCTCTCCCCCTTCACACCAGTCCAAAACTTCTACATGGGAACCTATTTCCAGAAAACTCATGTTGCTAAAAGCCTGATGAGAATTCACCAGGTCTCCTTTACTGGTGCTCTATTACTTCCAAAAATAGATTGTTTTTAACTTTTATGAGAAACTTGTCCTGGCTGAATTAAAATGAAATGCCAACAATAATAGGAAAAGGACTGCTAATTGATTTTAAATACTGGTGGTCTTGCATGGAGCCAAAATTAAGGACAATGATAATAAATTTATGCAGCTCTTTTTATCCCAGAGCTCCTTACAAACTGACTTACAAATTATTTAAAGAGAAGAGCAGCCAAAAGTTGGGTAAAATATGGCAGTTGTTTTACACACACTCTACAGCACTTCAGGATGGTTTTCCAAGTGAAACTGCAGGAGGAATATTGGGAGAAGGTATTAGTGAGGCTGGACTTTGTCCAGGTTCCTCGGATTTACACACTTTTACAATCCTTTCTGGGAGATCTTTCAACATCCTGAATGCCCAAGATAACCATCTGCAGCTTCCCCTGCTCAGTTCCAAATTGAGTGTCAAAAATAGCCAGCCCAGGATGACACTTTTAGCAACCAAAGCCTGCAGGGTATTAATAGATGGGGAAAGTCTCAGCTCTCCCCAAACCACTAAGAGCATGTTTTCAAGTGCAAGTGTTTTAAAGTGGTTGGAGCCCTGATGACTTGTTTGTACAATGGGAACTTTTCAAACAGGTCTCCAAGACAGGCTGAACCTCTTGGTCATCTCTTCCATTTTCTGGAATAAAAAATAAAAGGGCAAAGATGCCAGTGCAGTTTTTTGCTGCAGGATTTCTCAATATTTCCCTCTGGAGCCATTCCCAGGGAACACAAACTCCTGCAGGGGTGGGGTGAGTGGTGCTTGCAGGGGAGGGTGGCAGGGACATGGCAGGGGGTTCAGTTCCTGCTGCTCTTCATTTCTGAGCCCATTGGCAAGAACACCCGAAAACTGAATAAATCACAGCAGTTAAACTGGAAGTTTTGGAATTTCAGTTCAGAAATTCCAGGCCTGTATTGTTCTGGCAACCTTTATCTTTGTATCACCCTGAAAAGGCCTGCAAAATGTAAAGAATGGGGTTTGTTTTCTTACACCCAAAATGTCAGTTTAGTTTGAATACAGAAAACTTTGCATCTGCTTTCTCCTGGTGATGGGGCTGGTCCCACTTGGCATCCATGGACTGTGGCCCCAAGATGCCCCATGTGGGTCTGAGCTGAGAGCTGGTGGGATTCAAACCCCAAGGCTTAATCCCCTCATTCTGTTCCAAACTCGTGCAGTGCAGCCAATGATCCCTTAACTCCAGTCACACCAGCACTGGGGGGCTCAAACTGGGGGGCACATGGCCTGGGTTCTCTAAATGTGGTTAAATTCTTCCCTTTTGCTGGATTATCCTTGTTGGATGGGAGAATTCCCCAGCAGTGTCCCCTCAGTAACACAACACTGGTCTCCACGCTGGGGAAAGGGTGTGTGATATCACCAAATCTGGTGCCCAAAGGCAGTTTCTTGGCTTTTCTGCTCAGACTCCCCAGCTGTTGATCTCAGCCACTCCAGCTCTGCCCAAGGATGGAAAAAAAAGTGCCAGTGAGTGAGTGCAAGGCAGACACAGGGGCTTCCAAAGAGTCTAATCCTCCTCCTGCACTGTGGGCAATTACTGGCACTCCTGTTTATTTTAACAGACTCTTATCTCCCTGAACAACTCTGGCAGTGACCTCATGTCCCCGAGGGCAGCTGTGACATCACCAATGGCCACGCTGCTTCCTGATCATTTTAACCCCTGTCATAACCAGTTATAAATCCAGAGAGACACTCTGGGTTACTCTGCAAACTTCTGGGCTACCCCAGCTATCTCTTTGTAGGAGAACTGGTTTAGCTGACCTGTCAGTGCCCATTGAGTGGCCAAATAAATCGATCCTGGCAGCCCTTAACATGTTAAATTCCATGTAACTGAGAGCGTGGGGAGGATTTAACTTTCTAAATATACCTGAGCTCTTCTTTTCTTTTTCTGAGCTGGGGAAGGGTGAGAAGTGTGGTATCACCTGGATACTGGGAATGCCCAGAGCATCCCACAATATTCAGATACCAGAGCTATTGCCTTCCCACTGCTGGAGGATCACACCTTGGAAACCTCCCAGTTTCTGAATATGCCACTCCCAGCCCTGATAATTTGGCAGTGACTGCAGTGCTGAAGGTACCTCTGGTAGAAGAGCAATCGTTCCTAGCAGGAATTACACAGCTTTACATTCCCAGGTGGACTGTGAAGAGCTGCTTTGATGGCATTTTGCATAATTCAAATTACGATCCCGTGAAGCTCATCTTGTACAAAGAGCTCATTGGCAAGAACCTCTGAAAAGGGAATAAATCACACCAGTTAAATTGGAAGGTTGGAATTTCAACCTTTATCTTTTTATCATCCTGAAAATATAAAGAATGGATTTATTTTTTTTTCATCTACACAGAATGTCAGTTTACTTTTAATACAAATAACCAACTTCTGCAGCCTGCAGGGAGTTCCACAGCTGGTCATAGCCGGGTAAAGGAGGGTACAGTATTTTTAGGTGGTTTAGAGACAAAGGGGGGTTGCCTTTGTGTTGCTGTAATAACACATTATCCACATTATCCCAGGGTAGCTGCGAATCCAAGGAAAGAATTTTTTATTCTTCCACAACTCAGATAGCAGCTCAAAGGGGTAAATCTGTTGGCCAGTGCTCTGCAACCACAGCACACACTTAGAAGGCAAATCCCAGGAGCAAATGGGTTTATAAGTGTTCTTTTATTCATATAATAACCATAGATACTTTCATAGAATCACAGAATCACCAAATGGTTTGGTTTGGAAGGGATCTTAAAGACCATCTAGTTCCCACTTCCCATTTTGCCCCAGCTTTGTTTAAAATAAATTGGTTTTCTCCAGTTCAACAGGTGGGTAAAATCAACCAGAATCTCTGTGAATCACAGAAGGCCAAAGCTGAACTTGGCTTTGCTGCCACTTCCAGCTCTGGGGATCACACTCTGCTCCCTGCTGTGGGGCAGCAGGAGAACATCTGCCCAGAACATTCCAGAAATCAGACCTCCTGGAGGAGCAGCAGCTCCTCAGTTCTTGCAAAGTGACTGTTTGGTAGTTAAGTGTTAAATGGAATGTTAAATGGTAAATGTTTGTTAAATATTAAATGGAAAGCTCCCATTCTGCATAAGATTTTGGTGTAAACTCCCCCCCAGGGCAGCCTGGTCAGCAATGCTGGGGTTTGGTTGAAGCTCCGACCACGAGGGGATGGAGTTTGTTATCCCTGAGTGTGCAAAGGCAGCACAAGCTCCTTTCAAAGAGCCCTTGGCACAGCATATCAAGTGTTAGTGCAACTCACTCCAGCTGAGAGTCATTATTTCCAGTGGCAGTGGAAAACCATTGAGAGCTCCCCTGGGAAATGGCACAAAATATTATGGCAGGGATAATATTAACCCTTGCCACTGTTTGATGGGAAATTTCCAGCCACAGCCAAACTTTACTGGGAAATCATTCCAAGATTTTAGAGAATGGCACTTTTGCCACCCTGATTTTCCTGACGTAGGGAGGGAAAATGTCAAAGCTGTTGCTCAGTCTGTTCTCCTTTACCCCAGTGCAGGGAAAGGGGAAAGCAGCTCCTGGTCACTTCAGGAGCTCACAGGATTGGTGGGAAGGAAAAGTAGGGAATGGAAATGGCTCCCTTGCAGGGATGCAGCTCTAGAGCCACAGAGGGATGGGGGGAAAGTCACACTGAAGTATCACTGCAAAGATCTAACTTAAATCTTGGAAATTCTGCTTCTCTAGAATTAAATGCAGGATAAGGGATATAAATGCACTGAGGAATTAGGTCATTTATTTACATGTTTAAACAAAGAAACAAGACTGGTTTAATTTCAGCTGAATGTGGGCTTTGATCATAGACCTGAATGAGGAGCTCTGGATACTTCTGAAATAAATTCAGCCAGTGAATCTGGATTATTCCTCCATTTAGGTTCTAATTCTTACAAACCTTCTAGATCAGGTCTTAGGAAGTCCCATAATTTAAAAGTCCAAATCTTCCTCCACATGTTGCACCTGAAGGATTGGACTGTGAAGTGAGCAGTTCTCAGTGGGAAGGATGAGCCTGGGCACACAGCTCAAGATTTGAGCAGATTCTCTCTGTCTCAACTGAGATGTCTCATGAATTGTAGGCAAAAGTCTCTGCTCAAGAGGGAATTATTTTGTGTGTGACTTTTATCTAAACAGCTCTCATGGAAAAACAAAACAACAGCTCCCAGCACACCCAAACTAAATGCTTAATGAATTCTTTCTGTGAATAGCTGGTGTGCAGAATGGCCCGTTGCTGCTGCAGCATTGACAGTGAGGCAGCGCTCAGTGGGGCACTGACTCTCTGCCCATCCAGCCAAGGAGCTGAAATAGGGACTAGAAAATGGACCTTAGAGGGAGAAATGAGGCTTCTTAAAAAGTGTGATTGCTGCCCTGGGATGTTTGGAGCAGTCTGGGGGTGCTGTGCAGCCCCCCAGAGCCCCTCCAGCACCATTCCGGGGCTGCAGCTTGGCTGTAATTAATAAAGCCAAAAGGGAGAGGTGGGGCCACATGTGGTGTCAATACACTTTAATTAAGTGTAATAATTCCCCTTTTCCTGAGGTGGACGTGCTAAGACAGATTTCTCTGCAGAGATTTATGCCTCGCTGAGCTTTGCTGGGCTCTGCCAGTGCTGTGTAGAGCGTCAGTGCCCTCTTTGGGCACTCCGGGATTCTGCAGGACGTGGCAGAGCCACAGCTCCGGGAGCTGCCACACGTCCACTTCCAAAAGCGTTTTATAGTCTTGCTCACCCTGAAGCAAAGGCCCTTTTGAGCTTTAAAGCTGTAAAACACGTTCAGCCTTGGCTGAACTTCAGTGGCTCTCTGGGGAATCCATAATTTGGTCAATGATTTACCTGTAACACCATCCTGGGTGTTTCAATACACTGGGAGTCTCTTAGACCTTTCATCAGGCTGGGACATCCTGGGGTGGAGCAACATCGTGGCCAAAGCTTTTATCTGAGCTCTTTCTTCTTTGTCACCTGGTCTGAGAAGAGCCACGTGCAGGGAACCCACCAGGGCAACACCTGCTTGTAAATGCTCTGGTCAGATTTGGGGTGAAAAGCTGCAAATCTCACCAGACAAGAATTGTCAAATCTGTGTAGGAGTTGAAATTTTTTGCAGTGATAAGTGTGGAACAATGTCAGACCCTCCTCATGAGTAGCACTTGGGCATTGCAGTTCTAGAGGACAACTCAAACCAAAAAATCTGGGAGAAAATGGCTTTGCATTTGCAACCCAGATCTCAGTGCAAAAGTCAGCCCCAACTGAGGGTGAGAAAAGTGAGAAAAGCCTCTTAAAACCTGTTGCCATCCTGGGATGAACTGCAAGTTCTGCTGATTGATTCCAAAATTTAGACCATCAATTCTCTTTTTGGTCTTACTGTTTAGAAAAGGCCCAAGGTGTTTGTTGCCCCCCCATGTACAGCACATGCCTCATCCACTGAGTATAATTTCCTTTCAAAAGACTTTAAAACACTTCAGACTTTTTCTACATTGCGTTGATATAAATATCATAGATGTTGCAAAAAATATTATACCTTGTAAGAAAAACATTGAGATCAGTTTGTGGCTTGAACATTCACAGTGTCCAGACACATCCCATTTCTTATTTCATTTCTAGCACCTTGGTTAAGTCACATACCGATTTAGGACAACCATGTCTGTGTCCAAATATCGCCAGACATGCTTTAGAATTTGCTCTCATATTCAAAAGATTATTTCTGAGCCTAATCCAAGGTAATGCATATGAATCCAAACATCCCAGCTGAGGTGAAACCCAAGCCTTCCTTGGTGGCTGGAAGCTGCAGTGACCCGTGCCCTGGGAATGCAGAAGAGGTGCTGGCAATTTGCAAACCCATCTGCAATTCAAACTCCCAAGTCATCTGGTTTGGATTTTAACCATTCCGTGGCCCTTTTCCAAAGCCTTGGGCTCACTCCGTGTCCTGAGGTTTTCCTGCTTGCCAGGGGGGTGGCTGTGCCTGTCCCTGGATGTCCCTGGGAGCAGGTTGGGGCTCTGAGCTCCTTGCCCAGCTCTGTGTTTCACTGAGCAAGCCTTGGCTGCTTCTCTGTTTTCATTAAAGTCACTCCAGTGCACGACCTGGCTCTTGCCAGGAGTTTTCACAGCCTCTGCCACCAACCCCCCCAAACCCCTCCACAAGCAGGCAGGGTCCTGTGATCCCACTAGAACACAAATCCCAGAGAATGAGGTTCCAGTGCCACCTTTTAGCCTGTTTAACTCACGTGCTGAGGATGTTCTTCAAACCCCAGGTTATTACAGGGCCCTGCAGCAGTTTTGTTTCATCAGAACAGCAGAGTGTTAAAATTGCCTTCCCGAAATCGCCCTCAAATCTCTGCACTCTCAAGGACGGGTCCTTGAAAGAGAAAGCAATAATCAGGAGGAAGGCAGCCAGCTAGGGCTCAGATTTTATAATGTTTTCCTGCTGGTATTTTCACCACAGGCTATTTTATATTCCCCACCTCTTCTTTTTGTTCTCCATGAAGCTGCTTTTTAAGGTCACATCTGTTGAGGGCACATAATGATTTTTATGACAACTTTGCAGAGAAGTGGAGCCCTTGAATGCAAAGGGAACTGCTGTGAGACAGGTTCATATCAGTGGGGACTTTTCTCCATCTAGAGACGTTTTCTCAGATCTAGACAAGATTCAAACTAGAATTTTTTACCATGAGGGTGGTGGAACACTGGCATAGGTCGCCCAGAGAGGTGGTGGTGGGTCCCCCATCCCTGGGAACATTCAAGGTCTGGGTTCATGGAGCTCTGAGGAGCCTGGTCTGGTGGAAGATGTCCCTGCTCACTGCAGGGGATTGGACCAGATGGCCTTTAAAGGTCCCTTCCAGCCCCAAATCCTCTGTGAATCCATGGGAATTGCAGCAGACCTTCCCCCAGGCTCTGTTTGTCATATTTTACAGCTCCTTTGTCTTGGGGCTCTGACTGACTCTTCCCAGCAGCCCTGAGCAGGGAGGTGTTACCTGTCTCTGCACCAGCTGCAGACAGGGAGTCCAGCTCTGCCTTTCTCTGTGCTTTTTGCTATTTTAATCCAATCTGATTCCCAGATAAATTGCTACCAAACCAGAAATGCAGCGTTTTAAATCCATTTTGTACCGACACAAATGACTTTGGACAGAGCTAAGCAGGAGATTCCCAGGTTATCCTTCTCCCATGCAACCTGTAGGAGATCATATTGTACAAGTGCTGCATGAAATTATGGCAACTGACTTCTGGGAGCTGCTCTGGGAGCTCTCCCAGGCATGTTAACCTCCTGTGGCTGCATTTTTCAATTGATATCCCTTAAATAACCTTAATTATGTGTATGTTAAAGTGCCTCATCCAGCAGGGAAAATTGAGGAAGACACTTATTAAAAAGAGGCACCAGCACATGTGGTATTATTTTTACAGTCATCCCGTGTGTTGATATAAAGTATTACATTTGAGTCAAAGCTCATTTGGGTGAGCAGTTGAAGTGAAAGCCGAGCTGTGCCCGCATTGTGTCTCCAATGACTGTCCAATTAGCGGGGTGATTAGCCCTGCTAATACCACCAGAGCCCTTCCTGGGGCAGCCTGACAGCTCCATCCCCACACAGGGCCCAGCCACTTCCTGAGGGTCCTGAGTCCCCCCCAAGGGAGCTGCCCCTTCCCAGCCTCCCCAAGGACAGGGGATGTTGCACCAGCAGCGGTTCAGGAGCCGCCAGCCAAGGGAGCCTTGCAGAGGCCAAATATTTGTGTTGATGCTTTTTCACAAGTTTCCAGTGTTTTTTCTCAACATTTGATCTGTTGTTCTCAGCTCCTACCGCTGCTGGAAAGGCTGCTGAGGAATTGTTTGTTTTCCCTGAGATCTGACTTGACCTTCAATGCAAGTTGTTGCTTGAGCTACTGAGTGCTGGTTTATGCTGATGATACGTTGGCCATAAATCATGCCAGAGGAGTCTGGAGGTGCACAGGAATATTTATTTGGTTTAGTTTTTGAAAAAAAAAATAATAAAACAACTGCATAAATCCCCAGTCATTAGCAGAACACATTTTTTGCTTATGTAGAAGGTTTACAAATAAATAAATTCTTTTAAGAAGCCTCATCCTTGTTGATCATCTGTGGTTTGTTCCTTCTCTCCCTTTTCCCTCTAAAGTATTGCCAGGAAACCAAGCTGGGCTTTATCTGCCTCTGGACAAGCAAACCTCTTTTCTTCCACTTTGCTCTAAGTTGGTATCAGTTTTTATATTTTCACCTGCTCCTTCCATCCCATTTTAACTCTTTTCTGCAGACTCTGTGTCCAACCTTCCACTGGGCCTTAAAACCAGGGGATCTTCATAAGGTTTTTGTTTAAAAAAAAATAAAGACAAAAGAATCATGATATTAGAAGTATTAATATTGCAAAGAAAGTCTGGTTTTAGAAAGGTTTGAGCATCTGCTTCTGAAACAAACAGAGGTTTTGAAGGGAACTTGTGTTGGATATCAGCAAGGGAGAGCATCAAACTTCCCCAGGTATTTTATTATATATATTTGAATTAGTTAATATATAAAGGCTCAAATATATAATATATGAGAGAATTATGTATGTAACTCATATATATATATATGAGAGAATTATATGGAGAGATTTATAGAAATGCAGCACGAGAGGAACTTGCAGCCTTTGAAATGGCTGAGCAGTTTTTATAGTGGACCAGCTGCAGATAATTTTATGTCCAACAAATGACTTTTGGGATGTTCCATTTGATGCAAAATGAAAGTGAGAATTCAAGTCTCCTGTGAGCTCATGGCAGTTTCCCTGGCAAAGCTGAAGGACTGATATTAATAACACTTAATTTTGTTCAGAGCTGGGAATCCTGCTCAGAATTTTGCCCAGCCTGAACCAGCACTGAAATCCCTTCCTGTGACTCTGGGCTGTTTCTTCAGCCTTTAAGAAACATCATCTTCTTCTTCCACAAGAATAAGATGGGTCACAACCAACCCCACAGAAACCAAACCTGATGGCAACTTCAGCCCTGCCCAGTCCTGCTGGTTGAAACTTTCTAAATGTAATTAAAAACTGACAAATATCAATTTAAACCCAACACTGTCATAGTCAAAGTCAATGACATAGACACAGAACCCTGGAATGGTTTGGGCTGGAAGGGATCTTAAAGATCATCTCATTCCACCCCTGCCCTGGGCAGGGACACCTTCCCAGCTGAGGTTTCCTTCAGCATTCAGTATTCCTTTTTTCCCTCCCTCTCCTTGTAGAGAAAAATTCATGACACTAAATGGAAGAATTTTAACAATCATTTGATCCAGTTGTTGAAACAACAATTAGATCCAAATTGTCCAGTGCTCTGGACAACTTCTTCTCCTTGTGTTTACACATCATTCCCAAAAGCAGAATTGCTTTGAAGGGGAATTAGTTGGTCATTGTCTTATCCCAAAAGAATAAAATCAAAGAGAACTACCCTGGACAGAGCAGGGATGGTTTTCTAATAAGCAATTCCAGAGTCATCTGAGAAGCTTTTGGTAAAACATTCAGTAGCTCCAGGAAGTGCAGTCACTTCCTGATGGATTTCTACAAAGTGGATGATAGGAATGTCCAAACCAATGATGGCAAAGCCCTGACACTGGGGCTAAATTTGGCACTGGCAAATTTGGGCTGGCACCAACGACAGGGAGCTGCAAATGTTTTCTGAAATAACTTTGGCACCAGGACTGGGGATCTGTTCTAGATTACCATTAATGCTGCTGGGGATGGCTGGAATTTCTTCCATGTTTCTTCCTCTCCAGACTCCCTTCTAAGATCCATCTTAGAGTCCATAATTATTAACTTCAGAAAAACCCTTTTTGACAGTATTATGCTGTCACCAATTGTTTGGATTCTTTTCCACAACACAAACCCAGATCTGATGAAGTTCCTTTTGTGGGTGTTCCATTTGTTTTTACCTTTGAGGGGCAGAATGAAGCCAGAAAGGCTTCACATCATACTCATAGAATATCCTGGGTTGATGAGTCCTTTCATTCAGGATAGCAGAGAACAAGTTCAGGTACCAATGCAAACCAAATTAATTGAATTTATTAATTTTTAATTTGTACAGATAACTAAATAAATTTAATTTAATAATTTGTAATTTCTATGTATGTTTTAGTCAGAGTGTTTTTTCTGGTCACACATCTGGGCCATTTGCAGTGGAATCTTTCCTCTTTCCCCCATGTAAAAACACTCATTTAAATATATAAATGTAATTTTTTAATAAGAAATTCTTCCTCTTCTTCATCCCCAAAGGCTCCCTCGGGGGGATGTCCTTTGGTGGGACACGAAGCCAAGAAAGCAAATTGGATCATGGTATAGAACAGTAAAAATCACTTGAAATCCCTCAAATTCATTTTGTTTAGGAAGTGTTAGAAATGTGTTTTCTTCTCAGGCATCATGGGCTGTTGTCCTGGAAAGGCCCAGGAATGAGGCTCTTTCCCCTCCCTGCCCTGAGCTGACACTGCCTGAACTCCTCCCATTAGGGCACTTTCTAACGAGCAGAATTAGGGTTGCTGCTCTCAGTTCAAACACATAGCCCTTCATTTCCTCTCATTTTATACAATGTAAATAAATCCTCCGTGGGGCTTGGAGGCTACTGGAAGGCTCTGCCTGCTGCTCATGTGTTCTAAATAAGGCACTCCCAAAAAAAAGCCTTGCCTTTAGGCTCAGGAAGGCAATTGGCAGTGGTGGAGCACAGAGGTCGAGGGGTGCAAGTGGCTTTTTCCTGTGTTTGTCCGAGGGGATAAACAGCAGGGAAGAAATGCTCTGCTGAAAGAAAACCAAGCAAAAAGTAGGGAGAAAATAGATGGCTCTCCTGATGGATGGCAGGTTTGGCTAAACCCAACTGCTCCATAAAACTGAGGGGTTTTGCTCAACCAAAGAGGGGGTTTTGCTCTGATCAAAATCCAACCTTTCCTGAATTTTCTGTCCTCCAAGAGCAGAAAACTGTGGTCTGAAAGAACTTGTCGCCCACACCAGCTTCAAAATTATTGAAAATGGAAGTGGAAACTGCACGTGTTTCTGTCTTAAAATATTAAACCTGTTCCTACTGAAACATCCATGCAAACCAGAAGAAGATAAAGTGTCTTACTTGCAACCACTGTAATAACCAACTGCAATTAAAATAGCAAAGATGTTGTCACTGTTCAATCTGATGCCTTTCAGGTCCAAAATTCAGAGTTAGGAATCTCCCTTTCTCCATGGAACTGGTTCAGACACCAGGATTTGGGGGCATGGAATATGTGTCACTTTTCCTCAGCTACAATCTGCTCTTCTCCAGCTGAAGGGCAAAATAAGGCTAAATACAGACATAGAAATGGTGGGGAAGTTGCTCATAGGAATATTCCCATCATCACCAATAATACTTCCCTTTAATGCACTCAAGCTGGCAAAATGAAGCTCAGAAAGATGAAAGAAATTCTTAGATGTCACACCAAAGCTTTAGCCCAACAGAACAGTGTCTCTGGTCTATTCCCATTTGTTTTCCCGATGGTTTAATGTAAGGCACAGCCTTCCTTCAGTTTTAGTGTTTTTGGCCGGCTCTAAGAATTTTAAAGAGATCATAATGATCCCTAAATCACAGATAACTGAGCCTATAAAACATGAACTCTGCTCTCCTCACAATGGCATCTCTTGCCAGCTCTGTCGGGAGTGCTTTGCAGGCCATTTATCTCCAATAAATAAGGGGCTGGGTAAGCAGGTGAGCTCCCAGGGGCAGGGAAATCCTCTCAGCCCTTCCTCACACACACACAGCTCCAGGGCCAGCAGGAGGGACACTGAGGAGATTGGCAGGACATACAGCTGTGGCCATTGCACTTTTTCAAGGGCTTAAATAGCCCTCAAGTGTGATTTTATACTCTAAAACATCCTAAAATATGACCACATCCTAAATGCATTAAGGATTGTTCCAGGGCCCCTGTGGTTAAATGGAAGAACCAATATCCTCGAGTCGCTCTGCAAATAGGAAAAGAAAACTACATCAAATGTATAGAGGACTATGGTGGGGAATAAAGGGATATTACTATTTTGCTTGGGTTTGAGGGAAGAATAGGGAATCAAATGTCTTGCCAGCAGTCAGGTTCATTTCTTGCTGTGGTTTGGGACAGAAGAAGGGTAATGAAGACTGATCAAAATGAGCCAGAAACGATCATAAAACGCCTTCATTCCTGAGGCTGCCTTGAGAAACAAGACAGACAGATAGACAGACAGACTCATGCTGTTCATCAAATTTACACCGAGATTTTTATCTGACAAGAACTTAAATTGCCCTTAAATTTACTCTCACTGCAGATCCAACCCCGAGGAACATTTGCTGCGATTTCCTTGGAGTATCACACTAAAATAACTCATTTTTCCCTAATAGCTTTGCTAACTCAACATTCATCCTGTGGCACATTCGAGTTCCAGAGTAGTTCTCATGGATAGAAAAGATTAATAGAAGCAGCTGATCCTTTCAGACAGTTTCAGTTGACTTCAAATCAGGTACAGAAAGCTGCTTTTATGGAGTCATTCTTTTCTCTGGGTATTCTTTCAGTGGAAATACATTTCACCTCATTCTCAACTCCACGTCATTGCACTCAACTTAATGTCATTGCCTTTGACGTGGCTGGCTGTTTCTAATTAGAATTTTACAAAACTAATCAGCAAAGCCAGGTAAAATCCTCTCCCCAGAAACAAACTGGCCCTGTCTGCCTGCAGGACTCCATGGGCTGGATGGACTGTCAGGCCCTATAGGATGTCAAATCCTCCTGAGCAGCTGAATGGAACCAGATGTGCTGAGCCCTGCCCAGCTCCCCTCCACGTGCAGGGAGCAGGTGCCTGGTGAGTCTCAGCTAAGCTGGCAAATCTGGGCTGCTTTGGGCCTTTTGCAGCCTTGCAAACATGGTGCTTGAGGAATGGCATGAAGCTCGTTGCCACTCAGCACTTGGGGGGTGTTGGGCTCACCTTTCCTGCCTTTCCACTCTCTATTCCTTTCGTGACTTCTCCCCTTTTTGGTCTGAGGCCCAGCAATTTGCTGAGCAAGGTATCCAGCCCAGGAATGGGACTTAATCCAGGGTAGTGGGTGGTTGGAGAGGACTTGGGAGAAACTTGAACTAGCCTAGTTGATATAAAATTCCTAAAGCCAGTTATAAAATCACTCTTTAAAAAATGTATTTTCATGCATTCGAATTTGTTCCGTTTTTTTGCCAGAAATTCAGAAATTGGCCATGTTTTCATCAGCTCTAAGTTTGAATTTCCTGGTCCAATCCTATGGGTTGAAAGATGGTTTATGAAGCCCTTTCTGATCAGCCTCTCTAATTGCCATTCCCAAGCTGTGCAGTACATCAGTACTCCCTGCAATCCTTGTTGGGCACAGAACCAGGAGATTTGACATCCACTGGAAGAAGCAATTTGTAATTTCTCAAGTGTGTCCTGGGCTGGAATTGTTCAATGGGACAAAATCATAGAGTTAGCCAAGGTAAAATAACTGCAACAGTAATAATTCATCCCTGTTATCTTGAATTAAGGTTTAAACCACAGACTTTTGAAAGACTTTGTGAAAAATTGAACTGAGTCCAACTTCTTTTGTCAGGTTCAGGTTCTTTATTTGGAGTGTGTGGGACTGAAATACATCTGAAGGAGTGAGTAGTGAGGGCTGTGCATAATATTGTGCTGGATATCAACTACATTCTAAAAATTAATATATAATATAATGAAAATCAGACTGGCAGAAGAATAACTCTCGTATTTCTTTATATAGACTTGCTCTCTACAACCTGAGACACTGATTTTCCTGTTGGTTTCATTGGAGCTTCTCTTGGAAATGAATGTAGAGGTGTTAATTTTCCCCTAAGCATTATCAGGCAATTTAGAAACTGTCTCACCACTGAGAGGTGCCTTTTCCAGAAAAAACTGCCTGTTTCTTGTTATTATTGTAAAGTGTTTCTTTTCTGCCTCAAAAGAAGTCCCCTTGTCTGCTCTGCAAAGGCAGAACTCTTGTCCTCATCTGTGAAAGGAAACAGTTCTCATCTCATTTGCATCCCTGTCACAGCATTGAGTTATTCTGAGATGCCACAACTTGATTGGATTGTCAGCACAAAAGGGGAGGAAAAGGAACCTTGGCCTTGGAACAAGTTTCTTCCCCTGGTTCAGGAAGAGCATCGTCCCCATCTGCTTTCCCTTTCATTCATGTATTAGTTTCACTGTTTCCTGGATCCTGCTTTCACATTTCCTTTGCTGTTATGTGGTCAGGATAATGTATTGTGATATTATAAGAGGGAGAAACAGGCTGTAAACTTGAGCTGGATGAACCTTGCCAGAATTTATCTCCCTGCAAAGCTGATGAGACAGCAGGGAGGTCTGGAGCATGGGTAGGTGGCACAGCCCATGGAGTTTAATGTTGGCCACTGTAAACAGAAAAAATGCAAATAATAAAGTCACTTGTCCTTGCTTTTATTCATCCCTTCTCTGCAGGCTTAAGGGAGAGCTTTGTTAGAAGTAAATCAGCACTGAAATAGATAAGAGAATAATAATTTGCTAACAGATACTCTACCATGTTAAAAACAATTGGCCTTTTAAAAAATTATTATTATTCCAGCAATACCTTTGCTCCCTGTTGTTCTACAGCCTTTTTCCTTCCAGGAAAATGTAATCCTATCACCCAGTGTTTCTTACTCCCTTGCCATAGCAGTGAGTCAGGGCCCCACTGAGCCACGATGCTCAGCACAGTCAGCTTTGCTTCCTGCCTGTGTTGGTATAAAGGACCTACAATTTAAAACACAACAAACCCCCAAAACTGAATAATCCACTGAACATCTTCTCATTTTTCTCAGTGCTCCATTTCTGCTGTTTCCTCACTTTGCAGCCTCATCCTCATCAGACTCCAGCCCATTCCCAACATTCTCCTCCCTCACTGAACCCTCCCTGATGCCTGTGAGGTGAAGGGATGGGATTTTCCACCCTAAGAAGGAACAAAGCAGCTCCAGCAGACCAGTGTTGACTGTGCAAACCCTTGGTTACTCAGTAAACCCCTTTTGTTCCCCCAGCTCTGGTTTAGAAGCCAGCTGGTGCCATGCCCATCCACCATGTGCTCTTGGCATCCTCCCAGAGGAGCAGGAAATGTTTGTGGCCAGGGCACAGGAACCTCCATCCCTGGCATGAGGACCCCAAAGAGGCAGGTGCAGCTCAGCTCCTCCCAAAAGCTGAGCCAACCCATCCCTCCTTCACCTTGGCCCTCAGTTGTCCTTTGGCTTCTCTTTGGTTCAGCTGCAGCTCCAGAGCTCAAAGCACATCTTATTTTCCCAGAGAACAAAGGCCACTCCTCTGAGCCCTTCACCCCCAAGACAAGAGCTTTGTGCTCCTTGCAAGGCCCAGGACCTCCCAGTGAGAACTTCCCATGCTGAAAAACATGGCTAAGGAGTGTGGAAAATCCTGCTGGAATAATCAAAGACACCTGTCACTGGGAGAAACTGGTTTCCAGTCAAAGCACAACTTTTGCTAATGGAGATATTGGGGATCATCAGGGCTCTTCAGAAAGCTGAGGTTTCCTTTTTCCCCTTTGGGCAGAGGGTTTGGGTTTGCTTTCAGCTCATTCAGAAATAGTTCAACCACTTCTCTGGAAGTAGCAAGAAAAATGTTATTTAAGATGTTAAATAGGTTCTCTACCCTCAAGCCTTTGCCAATATTTGCCCCTAAAATGGAAGTTTAGGGAAATTCTGAGGAAATGAAACATTCATGAGATTTAGCCAAAGATCTACCTTCTTCTAAGTAATAAATTGTGTTTGTGGAAGAGCCTCCCAGCCAAATGTGGCTGTTTCTTCATTTGGAGCTACTGGATTATGCTCACCATTTTCACTAATTCCTCTAATAGCAACAAGCAGACTCCACACATCCTGGTGCTCCAACTCAAAGCTGCATTTTACTCTGTTTTTTAAGAGCCTGACTGAAAATTCCTTCTGTGCAGATGGAGATTTTTAACAGCTCTTTGATTTGTTGCCCTGCTACTCACTCCTCTCCTCCATGGCTTCACATGCTATTGATTTTCTTCCTCTCCACTGCAGAAATCTTCTTATCTGACTGATGGGAGATTTCAGGAGCCCTGCACTGAGGCTTCTTCCTTCCCTTCCAAAAGAGTTTAACAATCTCTTCTCTCTTCATTTTTCCTTTTTCCCCTCATTTTTTTCCCCACTTTTCCCCCTTTTTTCCTTACCTCATGCTCAAGGCTCACATCCTCTCCCTGCATGTCCCTCCTGATTCATTATGAAACCATGAATCTCTCTTCAAACACGGAACATCTGGGGATGGAAGGAGAAGGGGATAATTACTATACCATATGGGAAGAACAGCAGATTATTTTGGTATTATCATTGCAGCTTCCTGATGTTTCTGCTGCTTCCCTTTTGGCATTGCAGAGGATACAAACTGGCTGAGTGAAACGTTTCCTTCCTCTCCAGAGGACTGGAGGGACATTCTTGCCAGTGGGGAGAGACCACAACTGAGGACATGGTTTCAAACACACACAGTGTCAAGTGATGCCAAGATTATCAGGTGTTGATGCCCTGGCAATGCCCACCAGGAGGGCAGGGAATAAGTGGCCCTGTATTCCTTAGAGGTGAGGAAAACAGAGCAGTGTTCCAGTGCCATCAGCACCACCACTCCTTGGAGCCACCACCGTGAAGTCCATCAGGATCAGCTCCATCTTTTATTTGTGGTGATATCCCTTAATACATGAGGGAATGCTGAGATGGAAAATCCCCCAACTCCACAGTAACTCCTGAACTCCTGTAATATTTTGGGGTTGGATTCTGTCCTGAAAGACAGTCAGTAGGTCCCAGCCACCCCAGGTGTGAGTTCCTCCACATGAATCCCATGCTGAAAGAGTCTGGATCAATCTGATGAGGAAGACTCGGATTTGGTGTCATAGCAAACAAACTTTGCTGTGTTAGAAGCTCTCAGTGCTGACAGCCAATGCTTTTTCTGCCAGTAGGATCTGAGCTGTGGCTCCTCAGCACAGCTGCCAACCCCAAACCCAAAGCTATGGGTGAGCCTGGTGTCAAATGGCACTGGAGGACACTTGGCAGTCAGACATTACATCAAACAGTCTGGGGGCAGAAAGGAAAATTCTTCATTTAAACCCTGGGCTTGCAGGAGTTGTCTGGGCTGCAGGGAGTGGATTGGGCATTGCTGCAGTTACTGACACCCACCAAGGCAGGAAGGGATGTTTGGCAGGTGGATAGGCATGAAATCCTGCTCCCCAGCAGCAGTGCTAGAGATGGTAATGCTCTCCAAGAGTAATAATTCCAGACCTTTTGTCCAATTTTCACCTTAGTACATCGCCAGGAATCTTGATTGGAGATTATTGTGGTGCAAATATGTAAATGTGGTGCTAATCTAAATGCACCCACTGTCTGACTCTGCTGAGTTCTCACTGTACCTGTGTTATTTATCACAGGCATTTGCCATAAAACAAGGGCTTACTCTCCCTCAGGGTGCCACCTTCTCCTCCCATCATGCTTGATCCCACTGCAGGGACAAGGATTGTGTCAGATTTATGAGACTGAATAATTTTTGGAATTATTCAAGTTGCAGGTGAGGGAGGAAAGAGCCTGTAAGTGGGCACCTCCTCATTGTGCCCCGTGCCAGGAGGGGCAGAAAAGCAGCTTGAGAGCTCCAGTATCACTGGCAACCACATCTACAACCTCTTGTGTTCAACCTTGTTTAATAGCAGGGATTATTTGCCATAATACGTAAAGCTCAGTGAATAATTCATGCCAAAATTCATGATAAAGAAGTTGCCTGAGTTTCCACTCATGAATTACCCATGAGCAGATGTTGATTTTCCAACTTTGCTCATTGCTAGAAAGTATTCATTAGATAATTTCTGCAAACACTCTTTGCCTTTCTCCTTGTTTTGAATTCAGTTCCTCGTTAGCATCTGACATTAAATAT
The DNA here is from genome assembly GCF_047495875.1 of Pithys albifrons albifrons. Lineage (NCBI taxonomy): Eukaryota > Metazoa > Chordata > Aves > Passeriformes > Thamnophilidae > Pithys > Pithys albifrons. The sequence goes on along the minus strand of NC_092476.1, from coordinate 2,491,352 downwards.
TCAAATATTTTACGTCATGTAGACATCAAGGATTATAATCTTCTGATTTCTCTTTGGAAATTTCTAGTCTGCAGGAAGAGCATTTAGTAAGTGTGGATCCAGATGCTCAATTAATATTTTATATGAGTTATTTAATAATAACTGGCTGATTTTTTTGCTAATTGTCTCATTTGTCAAATAATTCAAGTACTCACAGAAAATGGCCATGACAAAATTATCTGCAGAACTGTCTTGGTTTGAGATAAGCAACTGCCAACCCCCCCAAGCACAGAGAGAAAAGCCTCCCTCCTAACACCAGGGAAAGGGAGGAAAAGAGAGAGGAAAGAAAAAAAACACTTCAATCACTTCAATGATCCCAATCATTGTCCAAATGGAAATGTCCAAAGGTAAATTACAGGAACTTTCCTCTTTTCCTCTCCCCTCACTGAGTTATTCATGTCTCTCAAAGTCTCAAAAAGTGCTGTCCTAAATCATCATCATTTGCTTTCCTACCAGTATTTAGGGATTATTATAATCTTTCAGATCCACTCTGTATTTTTTCAATGGAAATAGATCCAAGTGACTTGGAACTACCTTGCACATGTGGAAGGGTCAAGTGCAGCCACTGCAATTCCAGTCCTGAGCACAGTCCACACTGTTTAGATCATCCTTTTAGATCCTTATGGAATGATTTCCTGCCTTTTGCCCATCCTTGAGGCTCCAGCACATTGTGATGCCCTTCAGGAGTCCCATCTTCCCAATTTTCTGTTCTCCATGGGATTTATTGGTCACAGCCTCCCCTGTTGGCCTGTTTGCTGAGATCATGGAACTTGACCCATCAGGACTCCTTGGCCTCATTTGATAATTAATTGGCCATATGGCTCAGAAAACAACAAGCAGGGCTGTTTCTCTCCCTGCACAGTGTCCTTTAAGGAGTCTCCACGAAGTTCTGTCAAGATGAACAGCTAAAGGCTTCGAGAAGAGCAGCATTTCTGAGTGCAAAACTCTTCCAAAAGTTAAACCTCTTCCAAACTTTAAACCTCAAATTGTCAAAGGCACTCCCTGCAGCCAGAGTTGCCTTCCTTGCAAACACTCATAAATAGAAGTCCAGCAAAGAAGGAGGCTGATAAATTAGACATAGATCTCTGAAGAGAAAGGGAGCCAGAGAGCAATACCTACAAGACCTATGTCTTTATTTACTCAAACATAAATCAAACCCAACAGGAACTTCTGCAAGTAAATCGGATTCCGTTTGTATGTTTTTCCTGACACATAAATCTGGCTGGAGCAGAATGGCATGAATAATAGAGGAACCAAACTCCCACAGGGACTAATCCTTCACTGGATCTGTGCTGATAACTTACCCTGCTGAGCTCACTTGGTGCTCTGGGGAATCCTGGCACCACCAGAGGCAGCCCAGGCTGTGTTTGCTGCAGAGCTTCTCTTGAAGGCAGGATTGGCTGTGGGCTCTGCTGTGCTGCTGGACATCCAGCCTTCATGGGTGCTGCTTGCTGGTTCTGTTTCGCTTCTCCTGAGGCTCTGGAGGAAAAGCAACAGCTGTTGAGGTAACAAATACTGAGAAAATGCAGGGGATCCAACAAGAGCAGTGCCAATTAATTTCCAAATGAGGCCAAGGAGCCAGTCCTGAGGGGCCAAGTTCAATGGCATCAACCAAAAATTAAACCACTTAAACCTGGTGGGTTTGTTCATGAGCTTCCCTGTGCCAAAGCCTGGCAGGAGCCCAGCTGTCCTCCTAAGATGCTGGGAAGCATCACTTGGCATGTGATGGGAGGTGGCTTCACTCTCCCAGGTTGCCAGTTCCCTCAAGGCATCACTTCCCACCTCTCAGGCTGATGGAACACACCCACAAAGCTGGGACATGGTAAGGTGTACAAGGTCTGTTCAGCCTGGAGGGGACTGAGGGGAGACCTCAGTGCAGGTACAACTTCCTCAGGAGGGGCAGAGGAGGGGCAGGCACTGAGCTCTGCTCTGTGGGACCAGGGACAGGACCCAGGGAATGGCTGGAGCTGTGTCAGGGCAGGGACAGCACCCAGGGAAGGGCTGGAGCTGTGCCAGGGCAGGGACAGCACCCAGGGAATGGCTGGAGCTGTGCCAGGGCAGGGTCAGGTTGGATCTCAGCAAAAAGTCCTCCCCCCAGAGGTGGTGGGCACTGACCAGGCTCCCCAGGGCAGTAGGCACAGCCCCAAGGCTGCCAGAGCTCCAGGAGGGTTTGGATGATGCTCTGGGGCACAGGGGGTGACTCCTGGGGATGTTCCTGTGCAGGGCTGAGGGTTGGACCAGATGGTCCTTGTGGGTCCCTTCCAGCTCAGCATGTTCTCTGGTTCTGTGCTCTCTGGGAGCTGTGCAGGGTCCCTGAGGCTCAGATTCCCCTTCCCCAGCCAATGGTGGCCCTGCTGCCCCTGCCTGAAGAGTCACCCACGAAAGCCTCTTACAGCCAGATTCAAGAGGCAGTTCCAGGAGGCAAAAATTCCCTTTTTCTTAGCTGTGTTTTGCTGCCCAAGCTGCTGAGACTGCAAATGTAACCTTCTTAGAACTTGAAGAGACCTTAGGTGAGTCCAGTCTCACTCTTAGGAATGTTATCTTTGCAGTTTTGGCCAACAGAGGGTATTTTCATAGAGATTCCTCTTGCTTGTGCTAAAATGGGGAAAGATGGAACATGAGAGAGGGTTTTACTCCTTTGGCTGACAAAGTCTGCTTTGAATAAAAAAAAAAAAAGGACCATGCAAAATATTATTAATGATCAAATCCACAGCTTTCACTATGCCAGAACATTACTCAAGGTCATATCCCTTGAAATCCTCCTCTGACTGATGGAGTGGTTTCTTCCAGTTTAAATGCAGTCACAATATTATCCCTACAACAAACTGGCAACATGGATGTTTTTGCAGTCGTGTTGGTAAAGCATTCCCAGGAGTGGCAGGTTACTTTCCACCATGGAAAAACAAATTCCACCCTCCCTGCCATCAGCCCCAATTCCACTCACCTTTTCCAAACAGTCTATTGGGTAGGAAATCCTGATGATGTTAAAGCTGCTTCTGCTGAAACCTGCCTACCTTAATTGCTGCTGCTCACTTGATATATGACAGTTTCTAAGGCAAAATTTTCCTATGTGGAGCATCCATTAATTTTGTCTCCAGTGATGCTGTGAATGACCCCCCCAAAGCAAGACTCTGAGCCACGTTAGTGTAGGGTAAGATAAAAAGTAAAGGTCCTTTAATATCACAGGCCTACGGCCCACAAAAATACATGATGACATGTGCTCTCCAGTTCTTGTTTCCATGGCTTTTATAATAAGATCCCTCCAATCATTGCTTTACACATTTCTCAGTCCAGCCCAAGTTTCACCTCCTGGAATTGGGTCTGGGGTCGTCGAGACCTTGTGTCTTCATCCATCTCCTCTTCCTCGGGCACACAAAGGTCTCTTGGAGCTCTTCCAGTTCTGACTTCTGGGTCACTCTGACCTGTGTTTGTGTTTCATTCTGTGGGCCTCTGATATCCTTCAGCTCTACCTTGGAAAGGAGTCTAAACAAGATTAATTAACTAAAGGAATTTGAGCTCCCTGTTCTGGGACAGAGGTAGTGATAGAAAGGCATTAAACTTAAACTGTTAGAAATATTAACCCTCTAAAAATTTACAACTACTGTGTTCCTAAAATCTACAAAATGTGAAAATCAGAACAAAACCCCTTTGGCATCACCAATGAGGGCTGACCTTTCCCACTCCTCTGCTGCAGTTCTGATCCTGGGTACAGTTCTGGGCCAATGGCTTGAGAAGAAAACCCATGGCAAATCTTTCCATCTCAAAGGCCTTGGCTGAAAATAGCACCCTGACAACTTTATTCTCAGCAGTTCTCATGTTTTGGGGCTCTGGGCTAAAGATGTAGTTCTTAGTTTTGGGATGTTCACCTGGGAAAATAAGAACTATAATGATTAAACCTGTGGTAGTAGGTGTAAGGAAGTCAGTAGAGAGTTTATTGGTGAGTCTTCTTTTAGAAAGCTCTAAGTGCTCCCAGAGTGCCCCACAGCTGTGGTGAGGCTGCTTTGACAAGGCTCTCAAAGAGCAAACCCCTCTCAGATGAGGTTTGCACACTCACCCAGGCTGTGCACTGGAGCTGAACCAGATCCTGTTTATACTGTGCTGATTAGACATCTCTGCCTGCTGAGATTTGTGCAGCTTCTTAACTATCCATCCATTGCCCCTGATGGCCAGGCTGGTTGGTTGGGGTGGAATCCATCTTCTTGGAGCTTAGACACTGCAAATTTAGACATCACTCACCCTGGGCTCCCGTTATCATGAGAGAGGAGAAATGTCTCTCTCTGGAGAGAGATCCATCACGTGCTGAAATGGGTGTCTGAGCAGGGAGAGATGGATGGCTCCTTGGAAGGGTTTATTTCTAGGCATGTCCAGGCAGAGTTATTGCACATGAACTCATCCATGTCCCAGGATCCAGGTCTGCTCCAGCTCCTCTGGGCAGGTATCTGGCTGCACACCCACCAGCCCAGCCTCTCTGTGCTCAGAAGGAACAGGCATCTATCTCGAGGTGTGGATGAAAAAGGATTAAAATTCACCAACAACTCTAAAGGACTTTTCATATTTCACTGTCTGCTTATCTCTGCTAACTCAGATAAATTAGGTCAACCAGGGAATGTGGCCCATGTGCTAAAACCATCAGTGGATGATGTCATGGTCAAAATGAGTCCTCTTTTAGGAGTTTAAAAGGTAATTGAAAGGTTATTTTTTTTAGAAGTTCGGTTCAACTTTTTTTTTTTTTTTTCTAATGGGAAGTAAATGAGATTCAGGTCATATTGAGGCAAGCTCAGGGTGAAGTCATAGGGTGAAGAGAGGGAAGATGGAGTTGAAGATTAATTTGATTAGGATTTCTTAAGATAATATTTGATTTTATGAGGGGTTTAAAAGCACCAAGGCCCATTTACTAAGTCTGAGCTGCTCAGGCAATTTTTTTGCAGCTTCAGAGAAAGGTAAAGAGCTTTGTTGGAGTTAGATGGTCACAAATGGAAAAAAAAATTAGTACCAGGTACAATAAGAATCTGCAAAGTGTTAGCAGAATAAAAAATGGATTTGATTAAAAACAGAGTTGAAGATTCTCTGATTTCCCTGTGAGTTTCCTCAGTTTTGTACTACACAAACTGCAAGCTCTTACCTTGGGTAACACTTTTAATTCTATTACAAGTAAGTTAAAAAATCCACAGGAAGAAAACACACCTCTGGCCTCCAATAAAAAGTTATTGAAAGTAGAGATCGATCTATTGCTGCTCACAAAGCAACTTAAAACTTTGTAACTCAGTGAAAGAGGAAATAGTGTGGAGTCAAAGGGTAAAATCCAAGAATGAGTAAATGCAGGATAAATTCCTTGAACCTTGAATAACATGCAGTGTTTGAGACTGAGAACACACTGAGGGTGCAGGACAGAGATCTCCTTGTGCCAAAGGGAATTCCCTCTGAAATCCAGAAGCCTCCCCTGGGTTCCAGAGCACGGAGGGTTTGTTGTGACTCTGAGGACACTCAGGACAGCTCTGCAGGCTGTCCCAGCCCTGGGCAATCCATTAGTGCCACCAAAATGAAAAGATGAGAATAAAAGGAAGGGGAACCCCCCAAATCTTTCTGTTTGCAGCTCCTCAGAGCATCCCCAAAGGTGGCAGAGCTGTTGAACATCCCTCAGGCTCCTGTGCCAGCACATCCTCTGGGTTTGTTTTCACAGAATTTGGAGACTCACAACATCTTCAGTGGTGTCTGGCACAGAGTCCTGGGTGCTGCAGTGTGGATTTCCTACATGATGCACTTCACTTTAGAGCTGTGACAGGGATTAACAGCTCAGGAGAAGCCTGTACAGACAAGAACTGCTCCCACTCCAAGGACACTTTGTGCCTCTTGTAACCTTCAAGTGCTTTCTTGACTACACAAAACCGAGCAAGGATTTTTCAAGGGGAGAGATACAGAGAGCAAATTTGGAGGAGAAAAGCTAAGAAACTAACTGGGTCTCCCCAAACTATGTTTTTTTCTTTCTCTACCTGAAGAGGCCTGAACCAACCAAGCAGACTGAGGGGGATTTCAAACTGAAGCTCGTGGTTTGCTCCCCTCCTTACACCCACCTGACTGGGAACATCCTACACATGCTGACAAGGTTGGGAACCCCAGCCAAGGGCTCGCCCCTCTCTTTTCTTACAACACAAATATTTCTGGTGAAAATGTATGCCAATGTGCAGATCAGTGAGGTTGTCCTGCTTTCCTCCTGCCTCTGGACAGCAGCCCAGTCCTGATGTCACCCTGTGACTCACAGGGACGTCCTTGTCCTCCCTCTCCTCCAGGAGCTCTCCCTGCCCTGCCATCCCATCAGAGATTCAGGATTTGAACAGCTCCAGCTTCACTCAGCTGGTTTGTGATGAACGGACCATGTCTGCAGGCAGAGCTGAGAGCTGGAGGCTGGCACAGCTGGCTCCAGAAGATCTTGTGTGGCCACAGCTTATGAACCTGTTGCTGTGGCCAGAAATACCAGAATCATAGAATCGATTGGGTTGGAAAAGACCTCCGAGATCATCAAGTCCAACCCTTGGTCCAACTCCAGTCCCTTTACCAGATCATGGCACTCAGTGCCACGGCCAATCTGCGTTTAAAAATCTCCAGGGATGGGGAATACACCCCCTCTCTGGGCAGCCCATTCCAGTGCCTGAGCACTCTCTCTGCAAAGAATTTTTTTCTGATCTCCAACTTAAATTTCCCCTGGCAGAGCTTGAGCCCCTTGTCCTATTGCTGAGTGCCTGGGAGAAGAGACCAACCCCCACCTGGCCAGAACTTCCCTTCAGGCAGTTCCAGACAGTGCTGAGGTCACCTCTGAGCCTCCTCTTCTCCAGGCTAAACACCCCCAGCTCCCTCAGCCTCTCCCCATAGGGCTTGTGCTCCAGTCCCTTCTCCAGCCTCGTTGCTCTTCTCTAGCCCCATTCCAGCCCTTCAATCTCTTTCCTGAACTGAGGGGCCCAGAACTGAACACAACACTCAAGGTGTGGCCTCACCAACACAGAGTACAGGGGAAGGGTCACTGCCCTGGGCCTGCTGGCCACGCTATTTTTGATACAGGACAGGATCCCATTGGCCTTCTTGGCCACCTGGGCACACTGTTGGCTCATGTTGAGCTTCCTGTCCCTCAGTCCCCCCAGGTCCCTCTGCCTGGCTGCTCTCCAGCCACTCTGTGCCCAGCCTGGAGCGCTGCAGGGGGTTGGTGTGGCCAAAGTGCAGGACCTGCTCTTGGCCTTATTGAACTTCATCCCATTGGAATCAGCCCATCTCTCAAGTCTATCCAGATCCCTCTGCAGAGCTCTCCTGCCTTCCATCAGGTCGACACTCCCTCAGAGTGCATCACCAACCTCCCTGGGCAAACTGTGTCAGGGCCTCACCACCCTCAAAGGGAAGAATTCCTTCCTAATATCCACCCTAAACCCCCTCTGTGTCACCATGAAGCAATTCCTCCTGGGCCTTATAAAATCTCCATGTCCTTATAAAATCTCTTTCTCCATCTTTATTTCAGCCTCCCTGCAGGTACTGGAAGGCCACAATTAAGTCACCCCAAAGCTTCTCTTCTCCAGGCTGAATTTATACATTTGTCACAGGGTGATCTACTCAGAGGAGCACAAAGCAACTTGAATTCCCCACCCATTACTACTTGCAGGTGCCATCCCAGCAAATATTAATGCAATTATTAAGGAAATGCTCCTTTTCTGGATGGATAAAGAGGGTGAGTGATAAAATCTGTGAAAAGCCGGAACTTGAACCTCCATCTCCCAAAGCAGGAGTTACTCTGCTGAAGAACCAACTTGTGCTCATTCTCTCTTACACAGAGCTCTGAGGAGCATCTCAGTGTGGGCAGAACAGCACTTCTGTCTCAGCACTGGGTAAGGTAAGAAGACCCAGAAAATAATTTACAGCATATTTTTCTTAAATCCGTGATTGCCCATGTAGGTTTGGTCCTGATTTCATTTAGGGTTGGGAAGGGAGTTCAGGAAAACAAATGGATCTCTCCAGATTAAACATGGGTGGAAGTCTGTGTAATGAATTGAGTTGGCTCTGGGATCATTTTGCTCATCCTTGCTTTTGTGAAAATATTTGCAGTGTGGCTTTTGGGCCAAGGGAGCACTGCCTGTGTTTGTTAAGGGCTGCAAGGAATGTTTGGAGTAGAGAGTTGGAGAACACTGTGGAATAATGTGGATTAGTGGCTGCCTGTGTAATTTAAACTTTGCCATAATTAAATACCAGCAGCAATTAGCAAATAACAACCAGAGACTGAATTTATGTAAAAAACACCTTTAGAGAAAGATGGAAATGGTCCTGTGGGTTTTTACCTCCTCTTCCTCTCTTCCTCCAAAGCCCTGGAAAGCCTCCCAGGATTTCTCCTGCAGCTGCCTGTGGTGGAAAAAGGCACTGGACAGTTCCAACCTGACTCACCTGTTCAGGTGCTCAGGAAGCCCAAAGACTATTTGCTAAATATTTGGTGACTGTTGTCAAAGGAACTGGGATCTGCTGCCCAAGGCACTGGGATGCCAAGGGGCTCTTCTCCACCTGTGGCATTGGCACCCAGAAGGGCTGCAGAGAGCACTGAAGGATTTACTGGGGAGGGGGAAATGCTGTTCCTGCTGCTTCAGTCTACATAAAGCCAGGCTGAATTTCTGTGAGCAACAACTACTTCTCTGAGGGCAGAAATGCACAGGAAATAAAACCACTGAGAGAAAGTAGGAAGCTGGAATGGAAAAGAAAAGAATAATAGGAATCCATGATTTACAGAAGAGCACAATGAGAGACAGAAATAAAGGGGCCTGGAGTTTTATAAGATTATCTGAATTCATTTGAGGAGCAATACAAGAAGTGAGGCTTTGTAGCTCTGCAGACGATATTCCCTCGACTTTTTATGTCTATTCCAATGCCTGGTGTGTGGATTTGTCAGGCTTAGAAGTCTGGCAGGCTTGTCAATCTGATTCTTTTATCTGCAAGCCAGGTAGGGCACAGGCAACTGCCCAACTTCCCCGTGTTCTTCTGCCAACATTTTCACTTCCCACTCGAAGGGACTCGGTGCAGAGGGTGCAGGGAGATCAGCCTTTGTGTTTGCTCTGCTCTGTGGCACAGACAGACAAAGATGCCAATGATGTGTGAGGATTACGGGAAAGTCTGACCCTTTGTTTGCTTCCAAACGAGCTGAGGAGATCCAAGAAGGAGCATTAAAGCAGCACAAGCTGAACCTGGCCTGGGAAACAGGAGTCAAGGCAATGTCTGCTCACTGGTTTGGGCAGGGAGGGCCAAGGAGGGTTTTCTGCTGACTGCTCACCCAGGGCACTCACCCAGGACACAAAAACCTCTGAAACTAAAGCTAAAGTGTCTCGCTGGGCTCATTAGTGGGATAGCAGAGCAATTCTCCAGCTTCCATGCTGTATTCCCAGCTGCTTGGCCAGACCCCCCCCCCAAAGAGGCACCCACCAAACCTTTACACCATGGGATGCCAGGAGGGTCCCTCTGCTGCTCCTCAGCTCTCCCTCCACAGGGTAGAAATGGCTGGTGCAGACACAACATCCTGTTTTCAGCTGGATAACATGAGGGAAGGTGAATTCTGCCTCCCTCCAGTGAGGGTAGCATGTCCCAGCAGGGAACAGCCCAGCAGGATGCAGGTCTGGGGTGTTCCCATCCAGGGGATGAAGGGCAGCCCCAGACTGTGCAGCAGAGCTCAGATAATGCTGTGCCTGAACCATTAATCCCAGCTCTGTGGGTGATAAAGACAAATCCCAGCATGTCTGTGCTGGAGAAAGGAACTGAAGCTGCATTTCTCCTCTTTCAGGAGAGCATTCCAAGTTATCTAATTCCCACTCAGACTTAAACATGCATTCTTGTTGTCTGCAAACTAAAACTCAATATCTGAAGATATTTTGTCCTCCATCCATTGAAACCTAACCCTGTTTTTTGCCCATTAGTTTCTGATGAGGCTGATTAAGATGTAGTGAAGTCAGATCTGGGATGCAGGGGAACACATTCCAGCTCTGCTCACAATAAGCCTCTCAGATTTACTCCTGGATCCCCAGTGTTCCCCTCTGATACAGGATACTGCATTCCCACAGAGTTCTTAAATCCCTGCTATGCAGCACAAGTGTGTGGTCAGGAGTATTTTGCATTGTTGGAGAACAGATTTCAGTCATGTTTCTCACATCTTCCATGCAGCACAAGGTCTAGTTTTTGTAAGAGGAGCCACACACTCCTTATTTTCTGGGGAAACAGCAAAAATCAGCCATCAATCAAAGGCACAAAAATCTAAAATCTGCCTTTCCCTGCACTGTTCCAGCGTGTTGTGAACAGTAGACCCAGATAAAAGGACTGATCTCTGAGAAGAAGGAACTGCTTCAAACATGAAATATTCCCTTCATTTAGGGCCTACAAGGTTTTTGGAACTGCCTGCTGTGCCCCAGCCCTTTGGCTCAGCCCTTTCCATCAGCCCCTCCAGCTCCCCCTCTCCCCGGGACAGGCTGACTCCAGAGCAGGAGCTCACACAATCCATTTTCATACCTGTCCCCTGCACTCGTTTCCATGGACCACCCAGACCTGGGAGCTCAGGGAGAGCCACATTTCCACATTGTTTGGGGCTGCCTTTGGCTTTTGTTGGTTGGCTTTCTTTCCCCTCCCCATACAAATAAACTGTGACAGTCTCCATTGGGAGCAATTGAATCCAATTAAAGCTGCTTTCACATCACAGCATAATCTGGATGGACTTGTTTTTGCTAATTGGCACTAATTATGTGTCTCTGCCAAACTGGTAGGTTTGATTGTGGGAGGTTCAGGGACTAAATCACTTTTCCCTTTGGGAGCATGTAAAATGTGCTTTACCTGGAAGGCACATGGAGCAAAAGGGATAAAATCTCCATGAGCTCCAGCCTTGTAGAGGGGGAAAATCCACTCAGCTTCACTGGAGTGCCGTGAAGAGGAGCTGCTCTGGCACATCTCTGCTCACAGGAGGCTGTAAATTCATTTTGAGCAGAACACAATAAGAAGGACAACAATCAGCAGGGCTTGCTGGGGAGGGCAGGACTGCTGCTGTGAGTGCTGAGCAGAGCCATGGGGAGCTGCTCTGCAGGAGGGTTGGCATTCAGCTCCCAGGAACCATTAAGAGGAGACTTTTGTTCTGCTCCACTTTATTGCCATGTTGGATCCTCTGCAGATGAAAAGAGAGGAACGTGTGTAAACAGTGCATGTGACAGGATCAGCCCAGCACTGGGGTCCAGCTGCTCCCCAGCACAGCCAGACTTTCCTGGGGCTGTTGTTGGATCAGCCACACCAAAGCTCTGGAGACACATGGAAGGAGCAGCTACCCCAGAGCTGCTGAGACATGAGTCACTAAAGGGCTGGGAAACATCCTCCAGGAGCCCTTGAGACAAACATCCCTGGGATGCTCTGGAAAAGCCAAGTCCTGTGGCCTCAGACAGCAGGACAAGCACCAACCTCATGGCCTAAATTCTACCTAAATTACTTACATTTACATCATTGTAATTCCCATGTCTTTAACCAAATGGCAATAAGGGTAGTTGATGCCTGAGCTGTTTAAAAGATGAGCTGCTGTGGCTCTAAAAGTCAAAGTTCTTGGTTCTTCAGACCTTGCTGCCATTTAGCCCCTAAAACTAAAACTGTAATTTTAAAGAGGTGTGGGAATTAAACACACCCAGGAGTTTTAGATCCATAAATGCCCATGGATCTTCCAGGGACATAAATTTCTACATATCTCAGGACTTAAGATATCAGAAGGTACAAGGTGGCTTTTGCTTCAGGTGCAAAAAGTTCTGGTTTTATGCTTTTGCCACAAACTGAGAATAGAACAACACTGTAGGGAATGCAAACCAGTTTCTGAAAGTGGCTGAGCCAGTTGCAGCTGTTCAGGTGTTGCTAATGCTTTTTCCTTCCCTTGGATATGAAGCTGGGACTCTTCCCAGGATGGGACTTTTGTTCATCTCTGAGTATGTGCCCAGTGCTTTGGGTGTCAGACTTGCAGGAGCACTTAAACTATTAAAGAGGGACCAACCTTTCATAAGGGACTTCAAGTTTTAAGAACTGGAAGGTTAATCACAAAGGAAACTGTGCTTTCATCTGCATTTGGAGAAGAGGGGGAGGCAGAATGGGTAAGGAAAAAGAAAAGAAGAATTAAAGATACCCAGAAGGGGGGGAGACCAAGGGAAGGCAAGCAATGAATATTGTGTATCATATGAGCTCCAGGGCACCGACTTTCTGTGCCAGCATCTTATTTGCATGGCTGTTCCCAAAGAGAAAATCAACAGGCTGTTCCAAAGAGAAAATCAACAGGCAGCTCCACAGCTGCCCATTGGCATTCCAGGGCTGTCCTGGCGCTGGCACTGAGAGCTGGGGGAGCTGGCACTGAGCCCTGCAGCTGCCCCAGCCAGGGGGGCATTTACTCCCAGCTCCTTTGCCCTCCTGTGGCACATGGAGAGAGGAGGAGGAGGAGCCCTGGCTGCTGTTTCTCCCGGTTTGAGCAGTTGGGATGCTCAGCCCCGCGCTCGGCGCTGCCTCAGCAGCTCAGGAGTTTCCAGGCTTTCCATAGCATGATGTCAGAACAAGATTTAAATGGAATACCAATCGTTTGGCTTGCAGTCAGGGAGGAACATGTGGTACCTTTTTACTGTTTTGCTATTTGTCTAAGTTAAGCTACATCATTTTGTGTTAGCTGAGAGGACCTGTGGTTCCTGGGGAAAGCTCTGCATTCCACGTTTCAATATTTTATTCTGTTGCAAAGTTTGAAATGGAGTTTTATTTTCCCTTTCCAATTGCTTTTAAAAAAAGGTTTGTCTTTTGGTGTAAATCTGAATAAAACCATCCTGGTCTTGTCTCCAGCACCCTAGTGGAAGGAGGAGTGGATATCACATTACCTTGTCCAACTGGCTGATTGCCACGAGCTCTGACTTCCCTGACTTATCCATGAATTCACTGTGTCTGAGACAAGAAGGGTCCCATATAATTTTGCTCCTTTTCAAGTAGAAAAAAAACTGCTTCCCCAACAGAAATTCCACAGTAACCTCTTGCCATGGAGCCCCACTCCCTCACCCATTAACCTACTATGACACAAATGTTTGTGGAAGTGAATCTGAAGGTCCTGTGATTACTTGAACACTCAGTTTTTCATGCCAAAATCCATGGGAATTCAGCCAGGGGAGGGAAAAAACAACACAGCAAGAACTGTCTGCTCCAACAGGACCCTCTTGGCTGTTCCATATTGAAAGCCCACACTTGTCTGATCCATCAGTCACTGCCATGGTTGGCAGATGTACCTGGTGAAACCCCCCCAAACTGCTCATGGAGGGGAATATTTTGTCTCCCCCCTTGGCTGGCTCTGTTTACAGAGGGCCTAGAAATGGAAGCTGAAGATCAAATTCCATCAGATTTCAGGACAAAGGCAGAGGAGCTCCTATCTCGCTCACTGGCAGCTCTCAGACTCTTCCTGCTTACCATGGAAGTACCACCAGGACAATCCCTTCCAGTTCACTCATTTACTTTGGAGCAAAAGCTGAAAATGCCTTTTATAATCTCAATATTACATATTACTATTGAGTCTGAACCATAAACCTGACTTGAACCTGCTCCCAAAGCAAAGCTAAAACTCATCACTTAGATTCACATCCATTTCCAAAGGAGGGGAGAAGAGCAGCCAGTTCCTTTTTGAAGGGAATTATTCAGCTCCCAAAGCACTCAGAAAGAGCTGACAACATTAATTTAGGATGGTCAGTAACTTGTAAGACTTCCAGTAGTTCAGTTCAAACAATTCACCAGGATATCTTGGTGTCTTCAGATTCTCCATCTGCAACTCATTTTGGGAATGGAAGGTGCAGGGCTTGAAGAATAAAAAGCAGTGCAGGGATGAGAAGGGATCTGGATGGAGGGTGTGTGGCCTCCATATCAGCTGAGTGAAATCACATTCTTTTAATTCACAAAGCTGCCTTTCCCCCAAGCATTTGTGTGGCTCTGCTGAGGGTCTGTCAGGATTCCTCTGCACCCTGTGGTATTTTTTTGGATCCTCACTGAAGGCTTGAGCACACAGGGCAGGTCAGCAGTGAAATTGCAGCAGTGTAATTAGGATGTTATTATTAGGCCCACTTTGTCCAGAGTAGAAACTCCAGAGAGAGCAGCACCACGAGAGCTCTGGCAGTGCAATCAGACAACAGCCAGACTCCTCAGTCACGCTGTATTTTCTAACAGGGGCTCCTCCAAAGCTGACAGGATACCCAGGAAAACCAGGATGACTGTGCAGATTTCTGGAGAGGACCTGTGGGATCAGCCACATGGAAGAGACCCTGAGTACCCTTGCAGAAAAGATACCCCAAGCTTATTGGAAGTGCAGCCTTTGCCTGTGTGTTGGATTCAAGTCCATGGCCTTCAATCTGAAAGCAACTCTTGCCCTACAACAAGGCAGTTCAGATCTTTATTTCTTGGGGAATTTGACTTGACTCATAAGAAGCACTGAAATCCAAGATTTAATCAGCAGTTTCTCTCCAAGGCTGGATATCAGGCTGGGAATCTCATCAGAGCAGGAGTTCTTGTGAGATTTCCAATTCCTGATGGCAGAAAACACCACAAGAAAGGCCTTGCTTTATTCAAGCCAAACCCAGACATTGCAGAGATGTGCAAAACTCAACAGTGAAACACCCCCAGTGTTCTGAGACACAGAGGAGTTTTTCAGGATTCCTGTTAATGTGACCAGATCTCTTTGTGGTCCCTCTGGTTCAGCCACTACAACCTGATGATAAATTGGCATTTCTCAGCAATTCAGGCTGATTTCTTATTTGGAGGAATGAGACTTCTTTGTGCTGAAGAGATTCTGTCCTGCCAAAATCATTGCTGTGAGACGACTCCACACAACTCACCAGTTCTTAGCAATGGGAGAAAGAAACCCCAAATCCAAACAGAAATTATCTTAGCCTGTTATTAGTGGTTAAAAGGGGAGAAGCTGTAATACTGGAGTCTGATGTGGTTCCTCTTGCTCCTAAAGAGGGTTAATTTTTTTTTTAATAGTGAAGTATAAAAAGCAGCTTGGAGCTTTCTCTTCTTCTGAGAAATCATAAAGATCTCGAGTGCCCTCTACAGCCACACTGGGCTCCTTCATACCCTGAACACTCGACTCAGATTTTGTGTTCTTGTTCTTCTCTGTGTTTCTCGAGTGAGCTGCAATATACAGCCCTTTAAATGAGCTTTCAGCACTGCATTAATCACATGCCTTAATGGGCAAATCCAGCTTTTTCCCTGCTAATATATTTGCATGCTCTTTACATAAGAGAATGCTAAAAAGCCCAGTCTGTGCAGCTGCAGAACGAGGAGCTGATTCCATTCCCAGCTCTGCAGTGTGTGGTTTGTATCCCGAAAGGAGAAACAGAAGGCACAGTTTTCCTCCCTGTGCACTGACACTTCATCTCTTCTGCTTGGAGCCAACTTGCCTCTGATTATGGAGAACTCACGGAAAAGTCTGGAAAACCCCAAATTGCCTTTTGCAGGCTCGTACATTCACGGTGACTTATACAGAGTGTGATCACAGAATCATGGAAGGGTTTGACTTGGAAGGCACCTTAAGGATCATCTGGTTCCAGTCCCTAGATGGGGACAATGGGCTCATGTGCTCGTTTAGAAAACACAAATGAAAGCATCTTCCCTGAGCCATGGGAAAGGCCTGAGGGCAAGACTGAAAAAGCTGTTGGTCAGTGAGGATGGGGATATAATCATGGTGTGAGCTGGGATGACCTCCCCAGCCTGCCATGGCCAGAACATCCCCCAGCATTTCCCAATGTTCCCCCCCAGCAAACAGCCAGCCCTGCTCAGGTGGCTTGGCTGGAATTGCAAAGCCAGGCTTTGTGTGTCCAGGCTTTGTGTGTCCCACCCAGGAGCAGTTCCCACACGTGTCCTGCTAACACAGCCACATCTGCTGCCCTTCCACCGGGGCTGTCCTGGTGGGGCCACCCACTGGCCCAGCCTCCCAAACCTGCTCTGTCACTGTGGGTATCCCACGAGGAATGAGCCAAGGTTTCTGAGCCTGGACTTGCAGGGGCACTCCAGCCACCACCTCCTCACCCAGGTGGGTCGTGCTGGTCCTTCTCCAGCTTGACCTGAGTCCCTTCAGAATGAGCTGAGATGTTTGTACAAGCCCAGATGTGTTTCTGGGGGACTCCCTGGAGCAGGGGCAGCAGCCCTGGGAGCAGGAGCCCTGAGTGCACCAGTTCCCCCAGTCCAAACTGGGAACCACCCAGCCCAAACTGGGAGCCACCCCAGCCCAAACTGGGAGCCATCCCAGCCCAAACTGGGAGTCACCCCAGCCCAAACTGGGAGCCATCCCAGCCCAAACTGGGAGCCACCCAGCCCAGACTGGGAGCCACCCAGCCCAAGGAACACTTGGTGTGAAAGGCAGTTTTTCAGCCTCATGCACTGTTTGTTTCTGGGGGAACCATCACCCTTTTACTGCTCTGTTCCTGCCCCCAGTGTCTGCAGAACTCTCCTGTGTGGGACAAGCTCACTGACAGGAGCTCAGCCACTTCTTCATCAGAAACTCCATCACCTGAGGGGCTGCTAAACCCCTAAATAACAGCAAAGGGTTTATTTATAATGAGGAAATCAGGCCAATGTGTTTCTGAGCAGATGAATTAACAGGCCAGAAATAATCTGTGTTAAAGCACATATTTTTTTTAGCCAACCTTGATGCTTATTATGGCAACCCCTCCTTTTGTTTCATTATGTTGCACCCTCTGTTCTGTTTTACAGTTTCCTGGAAAACTAATTTTTTTTCTTTTTTTGGGGTGTGTGTGTGTGGGGGGGGGGACAACAACTAAAAATTTTCAGTTTTAAGTATTATTCTCCCTTTGATGTTTGTATTTCAACATATATTTTGAGGGGTTTGTGTGTGGATATGAAATTCTCTCCTGAAGTGAAATGTGTTACATTTTGAAATGTCAGACTGAAGGAGATTTTCAGTCTAGAGATGTGGCTTTAGTCCAATGTTTAAAAATATAAAAATAAATCCCATGCTACATTTTAAACACTTCAATTTTCCATCACATGATTTGTTTCCCTTATTGATGACTTTTCTCTCCTCCTCTCCCCTCTACTTATTCTTTTCTATGCTGGAAAAGCAGAAAAGGCATAAAATTGGCAAAAATATGATAGAAATAATTTCCATTTCTTTTCATATTTGTTTCCAGACAACACAATATTGAATAATTTTTCCATTTATAAAAAACCTGACAAGAGCTAAAACTGGAATAATTTTATTTTTTCATGTTTTCTCATTTTTTTTGCTTTCTATTGACCTAATTATGAACTTTGTAGTGAAAAAACACACAGGGTGAGGGAGGCATTCCTAAAATCTAAAATCAAGGAGCAGTAAAGGAACAATCCCATCCATTTTCAGAAGTACAGCCTGGAACCCCAAATCAAGGAGCAGTAAAGGAACAATCCCATCCATTTTCAGAAGTACAGCCTGGAACCCCAAAATCAAGGAGCAGTAAATGAACAATCCCATCCATTTTCAGAAGTACAGCCTGGAACCCCAAAATCAAGGAGCAGTAAATGAACAATCCCATCCATTTTCAGAAGTACAGCCTGGAACCCCAAAATCAAGGAGCAGTAAATGAACAATCCCATCCATTTTCAGAAGTACAGCCTGGAACCCCAAATCAAGGAGCAGTAAATGAACAATCCCATCCATTTTCAGAAGTACAGCCTGGCCCAAAGACAAGATGAAAAGAAAAATTGAAATAAAAAGGAGCAGGAGACTCCAGCAATGGTTACTGGGAGGCACCATGAGCTGCCCCAGCTCTCCAAGAGCCCAAATTCCTCTGGGACCTCTTGTTCCAGGGCCTCAGTGCAGCTGGGAGGTCCAGGAGGGAGGGAGATGCTGGTGGACACCAAATTCCCCGTAAAACAAACCACTGACACCTCCAGCCACCCCTACTTGGATGCAACAGTGTTTGCCCAAGGCTGGGCAAGCTCCTGGAAAATCAAACCTCCCCTGTGAAAGGCTGTGGGTTGGGAATATCAGCCCCAGGGAAGCTCCAGCCTCCAGGAGAGTCCAGCTGCAGTTGGAACACAATCTGGTTCTATTTACAGGTTTGCACCACACACACACACACGAGTTATGATGGAGGACACAAGTGTGGAGTTGCTGGTGACAATAAAATAAGATTAGGCTGGAGCCTTGTCTTCACTTAGTGATAGAAAAGCAAAATCTCCCAGCAGACAAGTTGAATCCAGCTGTGAAATATTTCAGGGGCCTCAGATCCATATCATGTACCCAGAAAAGGATAATGGGAACAATGAAGCTCTGACAGACACATCTGAGTGTTCTGAGTGGGTGTAAAATCACTTTATCATTTTGGAAATGACAGGCAGAGTTTATATTTCTGTTATTTCACATGGCTCAGAAAGCAAACAGGGAATGCAGCGAGATTTGGGCACAGCTTTTGCTGGGAGGGGGGAAATGTTACACTCCAGATTAGTTTCCTAGCCCAGAAATTCAGCACTTCCACACTTCAGTTCTTTGTTCAGTCCCACACCCCTCCCTGCTCACAAACCCCCTCACAGAAATACAGACCCGCGTTGCTCCTGGTGCTGACTCTTATTTTCCACCCAGTTCCTATAAAACAAACTTCTTTTACATTGTGCATAATTGCCATGCTGGGTCAGGAGCTGGGTTTGTACCACAAAAGCAGCTGACTCACAGTTCACTTTGGTGTCTGACACATGAATTGAGTCCAGCTCCAAGGAGACAGTGACCTGCTGGTCTGGCTCCATCCCTGCATGGGATTTGAAGCAACCTGGGACAGTTGAAGGTTTCTCTGCCCATGGCCAGGGGTGGAATGAGATTATTTTTAAGGTCTCTTTCAGCCCAAATCATTTCATGGTTCTGTGCTGCAAACTCAGAGAGAAATTCAGATGAAAAGTGATGATGGTAAATGTAAGGGTTATTTCTAACACTCAGCATTGTCTGGAAGGTGAAGTCATGCTCAGATCTCTTTTCAGCTTCTCTTTGGGATGAATGTGCTGGATGGATCATTACTCTTATCACCTCCAGCTCTCATTATGCTGCTGCAGAAACCATGGACAAACTGGGAGACAGAGATATGGGGAGACTGGGAGCAGACAGTGCCAAAGGCCACAGCTCATTTTCAGGGCTCTGTTTTTCCAGCCAGAAAAGAAAGTTCCTTGTTTCAGCCTTTCAGTGCTTAAAGGGAGTTTATAGGAAAGGACCAGGACAGGTTTTTGAGCAGGGCTTGTAGTGATAGCACAAGGGGGATTGGTTTTAATCTAAAAGAAGGGAGATTTAGACTAACTATGAGGGACAATATTTTTGTGATGGGGTGGTAAAACACTGGCACAGTTTTCCCAGAGGGGTGGTGGATGTCCCATCCCTGGAAACATTCAAGGCTGCAGCTCTGAGTAGCCTCTGGTTAAAGATACTCCCTGCAGTGAGTTTGGACTAAGTGACCTTTAGAAATCCCTCCCAGCCCAAACTATTCTGCAATTCTAACTCTGTGAGCATTGTACAAAGTTCCTTTCACCCTCTTCCATCTCCAGATGGATCACAGCTTGTCCCCAAGCCCCATCCAAGCCACCCCAGTGTGCTGAAGAAAGACACCCAGTCTCCAAATCTCAGCGAAGCATTTGCAGAGCAGATGAGAAGTGGAGAGTTCCAGGACAGAGCCAAGGCCATCATTTTCTGTGGAGAAAACAGGCAGGGGAAGAAAGGGAAAGGAACAAGTCAGAGCTCTAAAATTCAAGGAGATGAATCAGGGGGTGCTTCTGTTTTCCTAATCACTGCCCATGGCTGTGCAGACAGTGCAGTGACTCTGGAGCTGCTGCCCCAGCCCAGCCTGGAGCTTTTTGTTGCTGCTCACTCAGTCTAACCACCCTTGACACTTAAAGGCCAAAAATTAATCTTCCAAGGAAAAGACGGCCAAGATTACTAAATTATGTGCCTCTTCATTATCTTTAAGTCCCTTCTCAGGACAGATGAATTGCCTTAAAGTCGGGGAAGAAAATCCTACAGGGAGAAAGCAAAGAATAATGTGCAAACACTGAATGAAAGACATGAATCTGCAGCGAAGGAAAAAGGGAAAAACACACATGCCATTTTTTTTCCCCCACTCATTCTGCTTCCTTTCTGTTCCCTGGTTCAGGGCCACTGGTGGAAGATGGAGACATTTATTAATTCTCCATGCAGGAAAGTAAATAGTGATCTCCATCCTCTGGGATCTCGACGTCTGGTCTCAGCTGTCCCTGAGGAATCTTCTTCCACTGCCTAATGGGCTCTGACCATGGCAGAGCCATTTAAGGGATACCATATCATTTTCTAAAGCCTCATTTAGACTCAAACACAAAAAAAACCCACATCACCCTGTCACACTGAAGCGATTTCAACCCCACAAACCTCCCTTTTCTTTATTTCTCGTAACTAATTTAAAATGCAGGGATGGATTTGGGAAAGAAAAAGAGAGGGAAAGGAAGGAAGGAAAGGAAATAGCACAGGAGCTGCCTTTGCAGAGTTGCATTAAATGATGGATTTTAAAAGTCCATTTTAAAGAAAGTTGTGTAACTTTTTTAGAACAAGTGCCTGCCATAAAAGAGAGGGAAGGGAAAAAGACATTATCTGGTCTGGTAGTTTTCAGGAAGTTGTGGTCCCAATTCCCTGAAAATAAAATTCCTTTATGATCATCATTTTGCTTATTACTTCTGTTGGAGTAGCACTCTGAAAACCTCAGCAGAAATCGGGATCCTGTTGTAAAACCACATTTCTGGTGCCCACATCTAGAGAGGGACTAAATCTGCCCCAGGGTGAGCCCAGGGATCCCTTCCAGAAGAGGCTCAGCAGCTCAGAACTTGCTTCAAATCTTGGTTTCAGCTGCAAAATGCAAAGATGATCATTATTTGTGAGCTCACATATGTCAGCAATATTTATTTTGACTCTGTGGAAATGTTTGACTGAGACAAGAGCAACTTGTTGCCTTTGGTGGTGTTGAGCCTCCCTCAGTTGCAGCCACACAGCAAAACAGAAACGATGGCAATGACAGGATTGGCCAGGAATGATTTGAGAGGAGCAATAAGAGCCTGTGAACGATTCTGGATAACATGAAAGGGCATTGCCTGATGGGGAACTCTCCTGGATGAAACTTTTCAACCAAACCAAGTCAGATTGGAAACTGCCACGGCACAGAAGAGGCTGCAATGGGAGCTCATAAAATAGAAAGAGACTGAAGGACACTTGACAGCAAAGCCAGGAGCAGATTGGGATCTGCTGCCTCCTTATTCCTGGAGGAATGTCATGTTTAACTGCCCATGAATTTATTCCTGTGCCCCCTGCCCAGCACAGCTCCAGCTGCCAGTCTGGGGAGAGGAATCAGCCCATCTTTCTGGAAAACAACTGATTCCATGGGCCACTCTGCTAATGCCATTAAAGAGGATGTTCTGGAACAATAAGTAATCTGTTCTCTGGGATATTTGAACAGTGGGGGTTTTTTTTCTGTCCTGATTTTTTTTTTAATCTAAGAAAGAAACCTAAATTGCTGCAGGTAGTCTAAAGCTGACCTGACTAATTAATGGTGGATAATATGATTGGTGTGGAGTCCATCTCAGAGCCTCCATGGCCTCAAGAACAGCCTTTGCTTGAGGGAAGAATCAGAATTATGAGTTGCTAGAGGGGTTTTTAATTATGTTTTTAATCTAATAGGAATAAAATGGACAAGAAATCACAATTTTCTTAATGCTCTTTCTGTTTTTTGATTGGTAAGTAAAAATCTCAGAGCAACCTGGTCTCATGGAATGTGTCCCTGCCCATGGCAGGGTTGGAATGAGAGGAGCTTTAAGTCTCTTCCAATCCAAATCATTCTGAGATTTGATGAAAACAACTTGGAAAAAAAGTCTTGTGATACCATCTTGCTCACCACCTAAAAATTCAGGAGACCTGGCATGAGGAGAAAGCCCCCCATGAGACTATCTGCCCAAAAAGGGCACAGTGGACAATCTTTCCAGTTACCTGCAGAAGAGGTTCCTGATCAGTCTTGCTATGGAAACCCCCAAAAGTTCCATTCAAGCCTTGGATTCCTGGCATGGAGCTGATCTCAGGCTCCAACCCCTTCTGGTGTGCTCAGCACCCCCAGCCCAGTGGGTGTTGTCCGGGGAGAAGGAGACACTCAAGCCCTGGCAGGGAAAGGATCAATCTGTCAAACCTCAGGCACGAGGCCTTTGGGTGCTTGGCCAAAACCCAAACAGTGCTTTCCAACTTTTCAGGCTTTACTTGTTCCTGTGTCAACTCCTTTGCTTGCTGGGACATGAGTGGCACAGGATTTGGTCTCATCTACACTGAGATTCAGAGGTAATTTATAGAGGAAATAAACCTCTTGTGGTGGGACAGCCTGAGTTACACAGGTATGTGCAGTGCACATCTTTCCATGGTGTTTAAAATGTATATTATGACTCTATACATTTTGAATGTATGTTGTTTAAGATTTATTTTGGGCCTTGGTTTTAGTGCAGTTGAGACTCCTGCATTAACTCAGACCTTTGCAGGCAAAGGGGGTCTTTGTGAAACAGATGCTGGATCTGTGTGAAATGCCCCAAATCAGATCTACATATTTGGCCTTTAGCAAAACAAAACAAAGAAAAAACCCTCTTCAAGCCATAATTTCTACCCAGATTGAATGGGTAGAAACCTTCAATCTGGCTCTAAACCTTCCAAGATCAACACTGATGTGGAGAACCCATTAACATCTCTGTCTTTTTATGGAGAACCCAAACTTCCAGCAACCACCTCTACCTATCTGACCATAATTTAGCTGAGACTCCAAATCCAAATAGCCATTAATTTCAGAGAAGTCAAACTTAGCAGAAGGAACAGTTTCCTCTCGGATGGCCTGTGTTTATTTGCACTGGACTTTGGTCCATATGCTCAGTGCTGCTTTCTTGCTCAGGATATGGGGAATTGCAAATGCTAATTTTTCTGACACACTGTAATTACTGCAGACACCCCCTGGCTTCATGCACTTCTCCAAAAACACGGGCATGAGTGTTTGCACAGGAAATTCTGCCTGGCAGGAACGCCCTGGATTTCATCCCTTCTTGCCTGTAACTCAACCCCTTGGAAAAATCAGAAACTACTTGGTTCTACTTGTCCAGTTTGTAAGCTGCATGAAACGCTGGGGTTTGCTCTAGACAGAGCTGCTCCATCCTATATCCATGCTGGCTACAGAACTTTTCCAGCAATACCTTCTTTCTACCTTTCTAAGTGTTCCCAGTTTCCTTCTCAAAGCCAAACCCTCTTTGCAATTGTTTCTGCTGCTTTTTCAGCAGGAACAGAGAGCCAGCACAAAGCCACGGCCTCATGGGGGAGAGGGAGAATCAGGACATGGACTCCAAGTTCTCTTGCAATTATTTCCCATCCCTGACCATCATGTCTGTGATTAGTGGTGCACTGGGGCAGGGGCTGCTCATGGAGCACCCCTTTATGGAGCCCACATTTCAGCACTGGTCACTGGGCAGAGGCTGCTGCTTCTCCACTTGTGTGCAGAGCAGTGTCTTTGGCAAGGCAAAAGCAGGACATGCATGTGCAGACATCCAGGTGTCCACTGGCACTTGGTGCTCCACAGCTCCTGAGTGCTGTGTCTGTACAGGTAGGGCAGGATTTGGGCAAGCAGAGAACTGAAATACCTTCAGGCTGAAGAGCCAACCCCAAGAATCTCTTGGCTTTCTGAGATGGGGAATTGAAAAAGAAACATCACAGACACATCCAGTGGGTTTGCCTTGCTTTGCAGGAACACATCCCACTCACCACATCCTGTGTGGGGCTGTCCTTCCCTTTGTCAGGCAGTTTTCCTGATGGATACATGTCTGCCTGCTCCTTTTTCTCATGCAGTGAAAGCTCCTCAGCCAGGATTGTCCACCCAAACTGCAGACTCTGCATTCATGTCATCATTGGACACGAGCCTGAAGCTTGTTATTTAAGCCCAGAGGCAGCACTGCCACCAGCTGGGCCTTTATGTCTGCAGAGTTACAAGAACTGAAGTCAAGATAAAAATAAAAACACCCTTTTCCTCAGGGAAGCTTTACCTAAATATCAAATACAGCATCCCAGGAGCAGTTCCAGAACATCATTAATGATCCTGATCTGCCTGGGGACAAGAATTTTACTCACACAGACTCTTCCAGCACTGCACAAATCAGTTGTTGCCACTGGGAACACACATTTGCACTCTGAAAAAGAGCTTTAGGGAGAGGGTTTTGTTTCCTTGTTTGGGGTTTTTTGGCCTGTGGAATGTTGGTGACCAATTTCCTTTTGCACATGTGTATCTATAGGATACACTCCCAACAGAGCCCTTGGAGCTACTTTGAGAGACTGGACCAAGAGTGGATTTTATTTGTCTGGAAAATAAACCTTTTCTATCCAGAGCACTTCCAATGGACTTCCTCACCTTGGAGGTCTTTTGGAACCTTGAAGATTCTATGAAATAAAATTTTGAAACAAGGTCTAATGGATCTACCTTAAACACTTCTCTGGGTCTCACCTGATGTCTGGTGACCACACAAATGGGAATTCTTCAACACAATAAACTTCCATTAAAAAGAAAGATGACTTGATGAAATCACACACGTTTTTGGGAACAGGACAACTCTGACCAAATCTTGTGGTTTTGAACAATTTCTGTCTGTAGCCAAGAGATTGCCAGAGCAGCCTGGGTAGGTATTGATTTCATGCAAGGTATGGGACTATCAACCTCAAATTCCTGTCATAGAATCACACAATCATTTAGGTTGGAAAAGGCCTCTGAGATCACTGAGTCCAACCTTTGGCTGATCATCACTTTGTCAACTGGACCAGAGCACTGACTGCACCTCAGAGAGATGTAATTCTAGAAGATGTGATGTCTGTCAACCCAACATCCTGTCATATAGAAGAGATACTTAAAATTCAGCCTTTAGTCCCTAGATTATATATTGGGGGAAATTTAAAGCTAGAGGAGCTTCAATCTGGCTCTTCTTGTGACAACATGGGCTGGTCAAAGCAGCATTTGGGCAGTAGACAAAGGTAAAATCAGCTGAAGAAGTTGTGTCAGTGTTAGAAGGTGCACACCTTTGAGATGATGCCAAAGGGGTTTTTGTTCTGATTTTCACATTTTGTAGATTTTAAGAACACAGTAATTGTAGATTTTTAGAGGGTAAATATTTCTAACAGTTTAAGTTTAATGCCTTTCTATCACTACCCCTGTCCCAGAACAGGGAGCTCAAATTCCTTGTTTAGACTCCTTTCCAAGGTAGAGCTGAAGGATATCAGAAGGCCCACAGAATGAAACATAAACACAGGTCAGAGTGACCCAAAAGCCAGAACTGGATGAGCTCCAAGAGATCTTTGTGTGCCCAAGGAAGAAGAGCTGATGAAGACAGAGGGTCTTGACGACCCCAGACCCAATTCCAGGGGGTTGGACCAGGGGTGGGACTGGGGCTGGACTGAGAAATGTGTAAAGCAATGATTGGAGAGATCTTATTATAAAAGCCATGGAAACAAGAACTGGGACACATGGATGTCATCCTGTATTCCTGTGGGCTGTAGGCCCTGTGTTATTAAAGGACCTTTACTTTTTATCTTACCCTACACTAACGTGCTCAGAGTCCTGTTTTTGGGGGGAAGGGTCACTCACGGCATCAGAGAACAGAACACTGCTTGGTAAATGGGTCCTGAGATCTAAAATAAAAAATAGCTGTTTAAC
Source organism: Pithys albifrons albifrons (assembly GCF_047495875.1). NCBI lineage: Eukaryota > Metazoa > Chordata > Aves > Passeriformes > Thamnophilidae > Pithys > Pithys albifrons. Next base: position 2,465,580 of record NC_092476.1, on the reverse strand, counting down.
TTGATCTATCGTAGTGTAAAAGCAGCAGCTGATGACAAACCTCCAGTCAGGGCACATTGCAGATGGTGTTTTTCATGGCTGCAACCTGATGGCAGAGCTGCTGCAGAAGTGGAATTAAAACTCTTCCCTGCTTTGTGGTGAAGACAGACAGATGCTTTCCTGCTCTAATTCCTGAGTGGCCAGAACACGTTCGTTGACATTTCAACTTGATGTTTTAATTGGCTGATTTGAATAAAACTCAGACAGGTTATGTTGCTCACTTTTATTTGGTGTCTCCCAGCCCAGCAGCCAACAAAAAGAAGACAGCGGGACCAGGAGGGGCACTGACTTTTCACCTCTCTGATTTTCTCCCTGTTTTGTTTAGCTCTTAATATATTTAAATTCATGCCTTGTTAAATTAGCCCTGTGTCCTGGAGGGACTTGAAGTCAGACACAGCAGTCCAAAAAGAAGGTGCCCAACATTCCACCTGATTGTCCAGGAAAACGTTTTCTTGCAGAGTTTTATTTTATTTTATTTTATTTTATTTTATTTTATTTTATTTTATTTTATTTTTAATAAATCTGTTTCTTTCTCATGTGCAGCTCTAAAAGTGAACACATGATTTGCCACCAGCACATCTCAGGGGTGTCCTGCATCCCTGGACCAGAGGAGGAGGTTCCTTATTTTTTTCAAACACACTTGCTGGGGTGGATCACTCCTCCCCATTCCCACCAGCCCGAGGAGAAGGGGAAAAGCTTCTCTGGAAACAGGTCACGTTTCTGTGTCTGCAGCAGTGGCACTTCCTAAAGGCTCATGGGCTGCTCAAAGATCACTTTAACCATCAAGACAGTGAAGCTTTCAGGTTGTGACCTCACCAACCTGGATGTCTGTGGGAATCAGGCAGGTTTTGGACAATTGTCTTTCCTTGTCAGAAGGATGAAGAGTCAAGAGGGCTGGATGGAGTGAGAGGGGAAGAGGAAAACAAGGAAAGCAAATCAATAATAATAGCCTGGTCTATGTGGGGTTTGCCATCTGAGACTTGCTCAAGGTATGCCTAAAAACTGCTCTTCTCCCTGAATACTTAAAAAGTTGCAGGTACTGAAAGTCCCTCACTCGTTATTCTGGTGAATAACTTCAGATAAAACCACACCAGCATCAGCATCAGCGACTCCCTACCCTCCTGTACTTGTTTCTAAAGTACAGATACAAGTCTGTGCTAATTAGGTTTGCATTTTTCTCCCTCTGTACATAAACGTGGACCATGAAATGAGATGCAGTTTCTGTCTTTGTCTCCCTTAGGTGAGCAGACGAAGCTGAAGGTCAATATCTGCAAAACCACCTCCAAACCCTTGTGGTGGTTGAGGCTGTGTGTGTGTGGCTGTGCCAAGCTCAGGGGCATTCTGGCTCTGAGGGGATGCCAGGGAGGGCACAGGGAGCTGGAGGTGCCTCAGGCCCACAGGGGAGGCACAGGCTGAGTGGGAAGGGGGTTGGCTCGTCCCAGGTTAGTGCTGGAGGTGCAAAGGCACAGCACAGAACGCCACAGCCCATTAGCAGGGCAGGGCATCCATCTCTGTCAGGGGCAAGGTCAGGGCTCAGTGAGCATGGAGTTGGAATTTCCTCCACCCTGGAGATCCAGGCTGGGATGGAGGTCACTGCCAGGGCAGCACAGAGATCCCCCAGCACTGGTTTCTGCCTCCCAAAAGGAGATTGCAGCTTCCCCCTCACCTCTGTGCAGCTTCAGAGACCCCAGGACTTTGTTCTTCCCTGTAAATGCTCCCAGAGCTGTCCCACTGCCCCTCTCCCCATCCTTCATGTTCCCACCTTCCATCTGCACCCCACATAGTGTTTAGTCTGAAAATCCACACCGGGTTCCAGAAATAACCCAGCAATAATAAACTGCTCTCTCTGCAGGAAGCGATGCCTTGACTAAGGTGAGGATCATTTTTTTGATGCATAGGTGGCTTTGTTGAAAAAAAAAAAAGATCACAGTAAAACTTAGAGGAGAATCAGTATCTGTGGAGCAAGTCCTGATCTGCTGTCATTTGCCATATTCTCATCACAACTATTTCTTTGATGATTACTCAACCTGAATTCAGAAACTGGGCTGTTACCATGTGGGAATGAGAAGTATTGAGGTGATACTGAGATATTTCCTATGGAATAGAGGCAAGTCCATATGAAATGAGTCCTTCATTCCCATCAATCAACTGTCCAACTAGATTATCTCAGGATGCTAAGACTGAGCTTCTGGAATAGTATAAGAATTCTTGTTTTAAATTCTAAACTAAGCAGCAGCTGAAATAAAAGCACCTCCTTCCAAAGCAGCACTCAGGATAAATTACCTGTGAGCAAATTTGTCAGCCCTGGATATTACTTCTTATTTTCACCTGGGAATTTTCAAAGGCAAACTTCATCCTGGGCTGCCAACAAGAGCTGGAGCTCCAGTGGCTGCCCGAGGTCACTGCTGATGCCCCTGCTGGGATGAGACCACCTTTGGAGGGAGTGGTGTCCCAGTGGAGTGAGTGGTTTCCTCCCAGGATGTGGTGGGAGGAATCTGACCTGGGTCAAAGCCACCAGTTCTCAGAAACTCAGCTGGTGCTGCTCTCCTTTGAGCTCCCTGCTCAAGGAGTCCTCTCAGCCCTTCCCAGGATCCATCCCTGGCTGTGTCTGGAGCTGTTGGTGCACAGAGGGATGAGCCAGTTCCCACTCCTGTCTGGGGGTGTTCACACCAGGCTGGGCCCTTCTCCAGGCAAATCTCCACCTGCTTTTATTAAGAACTGCCCAAAGCCCAAATAAAAGAACCTTTTACATTTTATCTTTGGTTCAAATGATGCTGTGCAAGGGAGGAACATGAGCAAAAGCTGTGAAATTAAAAGGCTCCCCGTGCTAAACTTCTCAATAAATTTTATTTTGGGGTTGATGTAATCTAGAAAACCCTCCTTTTCTTCCATTAAATTCAGAATTCCTCCAGACACACACAAATCCCACTGACTTTGGTGAGAAAAGTTACATGTGTGCCCATGGCCAGAATTCCAGCATGTGAGCTGATGCTTAGCAAGAAAGAGAGGCCTATTTTCTTCATGTAGCAGAAAGGAAATTGTGCTTTACTGTATTGTTTACTCTTCCCAGTACTTTAATTTTCCCTTTGTTTAATATTTCAGCAGAAGCCATTTATCTTCCCTGATGATCAAATAAACTGGGTGGTAAAACAACGGATATGCAATTCATTGAGAGGGGGAAAATGGTATTAAAAGGCAGAGCAAAGGGATATAGTTTGGAAATACAGTAATGTGTGATTTGCTACCTCACACTTGCCTCAGTGCCCGAGGGAAAACAGGGGATTTTTTCATCCTAAGCAAAGATGTGGGTTATTCTTTAGCAGCTCTGCAGAGCAGGGGATTGCAGCTCTGAAAGCTGATACTTGGCTGCTCAAAAGAGCCACATCCCACTCCAAGCAAGATCCTTATCCTGGTGGAGATAACGGGTTGTCGGGATTGCTGAAGCAGGAGGAGCTAATTAGGAGAGATGGGCAGAGGCTCAGAGGGGGGAGGCTCCAGCAGCAAGAGCAAAGTGCTGCTGTCTGGAACAGGGCCATTTTCCTTCAGTCCTCCATGGCCTTGATCTTTGATCCAGGCTCTTTTCAGTGGTGCCCAACAATGGGATGAGGAGCAATGGCCATGAACTGAAACATGAGAAGTTTCACCTCAACATGAGGAAAAACTTCTCTCAGTGGAGGGGGACAGAGGCTGGAACAGCTGCCCAGGGAGGGCATGGACTGTCTGGAGACATTCCAAACCCACCTGGACATCTCTCTGTGCCACCTGCTCCAGGTGACCCTTCCTGGGCAGTGGGGTTGGACTGCATGACCTTCAGAGGTCCCTCTCAGCCCTGTTTGGTGATCCCATGAAGTTTTCCCATGGGCTTCAGAGGGATTTCCATGCAGAAGAGCAGACTGAACTCAACTCCCATCATACCCTGTGGCAAATGAACTTCTCAGCCAGTTTAAAGCATGAGCAGGTCTGGCACAACTTGAAAATTGGGAATTTTTGACTACTGCTCCCATTGCTTCTCTTCTTTTGCAGGGAGAAGGTCGGGATTCATTTGTTTTCCCATCAATATTCATGGGGTGAAAATGCTGATCAGCCTTTTTTCTAAGAGTTACTTAAGTAGAAGGTGCTGATGTTCCCTCTGAACTGACAGCACGGGTTGGTATCAAGGTGTTCATCATCATTCCTTTCATCATTTTTCCCTGGGTTTCTGGAGTCAAAATGGGAATTTAATCCCCATGTAAGTGGCACCTATTTGATTACAAACAGACATAAAAAGGCTCAGATGCCGTTTCAAATCTGTTCCTTATTCAGATTTTTTATGGGGAGTCTTTGCCTGGGAGACACACAGACTTTGTACAGCACAATCACCAAGAAAGCAGATAAATTCTACAGATTAGACTCCTTATTTCATACCTATCTTTTTGCAGCAAATTGCTAAATTAAAATTCATTAAGAAATCTGCTGTGGGTATCAAAGCTCTTTTAAAAATACCTTCTCTTTTCCTCTGATCTGAATTTCTTAGTTTGAGGAAGGATTAACCAAATTAAGAACAGGAAAGTGTAACAACATGACATGCCTTTGAGGACCAGCCTTAATTTTTCCAGCATATCTCATCTAACCACATGAATATTTTTTCCTGTGAAGTAGTACTTAAATATTTATTTTAAAATGCTGAAGTGCCTTCCTATAAAGACACAAATAATTGTTTTAGTTGGCAGGCCCAAGATCAAATAAAATGCCTAAACGTAGTTCAGATATTGACATTTATTATTTTTTATGAAGAAAAAAGTGTACACTAAAAAGAAGACCTCAAAATACTTGATTATTTTGGGGAGCAGACTGTGGGCAAGAAACCACCATTTCTAGCTCAAATTTTTGAGAATAAAAGATAAAGCAGACCAATATTCACAGGCAGATATATGTTTATGTGCTGCATAAAGTATTTTTGTGGTTTGGGTTTTTTTAATTTTACAGGCTCAAAGACTGGGGATGTTTCTTATGGGTAGCAGGACTTGATATTCTGCTTTTATCAGTGTTAAAATTACAGTGGCTGAAGTTCCAGTTTTTCATTACATCACTATTATACTCTCAATTTAGAAAGGCTGATTTTCTGTGTGGAGTCTCTGGAGTCTGATGGTGAGGCTGAGCCTCCAACATGCCCCTGATGCTGGTTGTGTGCTCGGGCTCTGCTCTGCAATAAGTGATGCCAGTCCAGGAACATCCACTGGGCCATGAGCCCTCACTAAGATTTTTTTCATTTAAAGATAACGGTTCACTTCTGAAAATATAAAAAAAAAATTACAAGTCTATTAAAGGTCACAACTTGACAATGAGGAAAGCAAAGGTGATTCCCAGAATTTTTGCTGCAGAAGGTCCAGGCACTGGGAACACATCCTGGCTGTGATTGATGACAGAGAAGTTGTTGACTTGGATTGGTTCTGCTCAGAGGGAGGCAGCAAATTGAGGAATTTATAATAAAAGCCTTTAAAGCAGGACATTAGAACAGACATTGAGTTAAAATATACAACAAAAAGAAAAATTAAAAAAAAAAAGAGGTTAATTTGTTTTTCTCTGCTGGTTACATTCCAAAAGAAGAAGTTTGTTTTTCCCTCTTGAACCAGTTTTGGGAGGAGATACGCCCCATATGCCACCAGTTGCTCTCACACCCCGAGCTGCAGCAAGATGTTTGCCAGAGCTCTGAACTCTGGTGAGCTCTGCCTTTCCCTCCCAATTTCCATTTCCAGCTGTTTATTTGCCTGGGACTCTGGGGCTGGTGAGAATGTGCTGGGTTAACAGGCTGTTGATGCAGCAGCAGGCAGAGCAGCTGTGCCCTGGCACCAGCATGGGCAGCACTTGGGGCAGGGGGGAATGTGCTTTTCCCAGAGTTGGGGGTTGGCATGGCTTTTGTTGGAGGGATTCACACTCAACATGCCATGGATGCCCACATGAGAGAGACAGAATTCCCATTTTCAGAGGGGTGTGTGTGTGCCAGGGCCAGAGGGAATGTGGTTTGATGTCCCTGAGCCTGTGACACCTCCACAGGCCAAAGAATTGAACCCCTGGGCTTCCACAGTGAAGGGATTGTTCAGCCTCTGGCAGTGGGAGAACACTGAATCCACAGAGAAAACTGTGCATCATGGAATGTTGGAATGGTTTGGGTTGGAGGGGACCTTAAAATCATTCACTGCCACCCCCTGCCATGGGCAGGGGCACCTTCCACCAGCCCAGGTTGCTCCAAGCCCTGTCCAATCTGGCCTAAGATGCTTCCAGTTTAAAACCACACATTTCTTTGAAACTCTCAGGACCTTCAACATCTCTCCAAGTCCAGGAGCTGCAGGGATGTGGCTGCTCCATCCCTGGTGGGACATGGTCAGTCAGAGGCTGCTCCAACCCTGGTGGGACGTGGTCAGTCAGAGGCTGCTCCATCCCTGGCGGGACGTGGTCAGTCAGAGGCTGCTCCATCCCTGGTGGGACATGGTCAGTCAGAGGCTGCTCCAACCCTGGTGGGACATGGTCAGTCAGAGGCTGCTCCAACCCTGGTGGGACGTGGTCAGTCAGAGGCTGCTCCGGTGGGACATGGTCAGTCAGAGGCTGCCCCAGAAGGGACCCAGATCTCATCAGGACAATAAGGCCAAGCCTGGGCTGGTGCAGCAGGGCTGCCTCTGTCACTCCCCATTAGCTGATGTGTACAATTGCTTAACTGCCCCTTCAGTGCTTTGTGTTTTCTAATAATTTCCAGTGTTAATTCCACCAATAGACATAAAACTTCCTACCATGCCAGTCACAGAGACAATTATATAAGAACCTTTTTTTTCTGTTTTGTTTTGTTCTCCCCCTCTCTTTATTTCAGTTTAGAGAAACAAAGAGGCCCATTCATTCCATGTGCAGCTGAGTCTCTCAGGTTATGTAAATTGTTAAATCATCCATGCTCTTTCTTTTTAGCCATATTGCAAACAGGCAATTTCCATACCCAGTTTAAACTCCACAATTGATCTGTCCCGACAAACACAGGCAGTGAGAGAGATCAAGAGTTTCATCTTTTTTTGCTTCCTTTCTCCCAGTTAACTAATATGTTATACTCCCATGGAGAATAATAAAAAGAATTCAGAAGTCTTTCATGAAAACCTAAGGGGAATAAAACCTTGTGATATAATTAGGAGAAGCCTGTGGACTTCATCTGAGCTTTATTCATTTCCATCAAGGCATAATTTGGTGCAGAAGCACAGCCAAGCTCTCATTTACACACTCTGGATTTTGGTTTGTTTTTTTTTTAATTCTTACTATTTTTACATTAGCATTTAACCAGAAGCTTCTTGGGAAAGCTGCTTCTTCTACTCAGTTTTTGATGCTTCCATTGACTTAGGACTGTTGGAGGATTTCTGAGGTGAGAAATGAGAGCAATATTAGAGTTACTTCTGATCACTTAATGATGCACATCAACAGGAGCACTTGGGTTTGCTTTGTGCTCCTCTCAGTTCCCTCCACCTTTCTGTGGTTCAGTTTTATAAAGGGAAGGAACATTGTGGAACCTGACCAAGATTTAGCCACTTGGGGGGGACACTTAGAGTTAGTTTTTGGCCAGCAAGTGTAACTTTTTGCAAAGGATTGGGTGAGTTCTGTGAGCTGTGGCTGCCCCATCCCTGGAAGTGTCCAAGGCCGGGTTGGATGGGGCTTGGAGCACCCTGGGCTGGTGGAAGGTGTCCCTGCCCATGGCAGGGGTGGGATGAGATGAGCATTAAGGTCCCCTCCAACCCAAACCATTCCATGATTCTATACAGCCTGAAAAAGGTAATAACTGAATAATACACCAAGACACAGAGCTGGATGAAAACTGTTGGTAAGTTCATGAGCACCTCCACCAAAAACCAGAGCAGAAAACCTCCCCTTCATGCCCACAGGAGTTTTGCCTTCAGCAGGACAGGAGCACGAAGCCAGAATGTGTAAAAAACAAGGCTCTGGCCCTGGGTGGGCTCTCAGGGTCTGGTATCCATTAGAGCCCAACATTCTGCCCAACCAAGAGATTAATTCTCCTGCAGGAACCTGAGCAAACCAAGAGCAGCAGAAAGTTAATCAAGCACTGATCCTCCCAATCCACTTAATCACAGCCAGCTGCTACTTAAAGCCTAAGAAGAGCAACATCCCCAGGGCAGCCCTTTTGGAGGAGGGGAACAGTGATTCAGACAGAGCACCCTGGATGGGAGAAGGGCATTAAAAAGTTAATAAAATAAAAGTTAATTCCCTCAATCAAGGAGGTAGGGAATAGTTCTGGGAAGTTCTAAAGCTTCCAATATTAATTTCTTCCCGCCTTCCCAGCTGCTTATCCCTGGAAGGCATTTGATTTGTACTAAAATATTTGCTCATAACCCAAGTTTCCTCCTGGAGTGTACACAGACTGTGCAGGGCCTGAGACTTGGCTGTGGGATTTTTCCCTCTTTCATTCCAAGTGTCTCTAAAAATCTTAAAAACACTGACCACGCCAGGCCAGTTTATGTTGGCTGGATCATCTTGTCTTCATGTTCTTTTGAGGTCCCTTGGCCATGTCACCCTCTTAATGCAAAATTGTGCCTGTTTTAACAAATGTGTTATTCCCCATTTGAACTTTATTGGACTGGAACATTCTGAGGGGTTCTGACAGGATTTTAGGTGTTTAAGCTTCCACAAAGGAAATCCCTAAGTGCATCACAGAGGCCTCTTTGCAAAACACTTGAACACTTCATGTGATGCAGGAAAATGCTTTTCTTCCTGGATGCTCGTTGGGGAATCAGATACTGATGGATTAAATGACTTGATAAAACTGCCTGGGGTGTCTGTGGCAGAGTTCACATTTAAACCCAGCCTGTTATTACATTAACCAGTTTACCATCTGAATGGAGGAGGTGCAGTCAGTGGTTATCAGGTTTACTTGGGGAATTGAGAGAGGATCTCTGAAGCTTCTGGGAGGACATTCAACAGGAAAACTGCATTAAGGTATCAGCTTGGTCACTCTGGAATTTAGGAATGCCCTGAAACCAGTGCTTAGAGACACCCAGATTATTGAGCTCTGATGTTGAGTGATGTGACTGCAACAGAGTAAATCAGCTGGAGGCTCCTGGCAGTGGGTTCAGTTGGTGTCCCTCCCTCCTGGAGGACCTGTGTGTGGAGCAGGGTCACCATCCCCGGTGAGGTTCCAGCAGGGCTGTGCTGCCTTCAGGCTTTCCACGTGGATGAAGATCCTGGTTCAGGGTGGCAAAGTTACAATATTACGAAACAAAACTCCTCTGAGTTCATCATTTTAACTCAAGGCTGCCACAAGCAAGTTGTTTTCTAAAGGAAACAAAGTTGTCATCGGGAGCAGCTCCTTTAGGTTTGCTGCACTCCCTCTTTTCCATGAACCTGCAAAGCTGTTCCAAAGGCAAAGCATCGCTCAGCAGTTTCACGTTGCGGGTGAGATCTTTGCCACGGCAAATACATTCCACAATATTTCCCCTAATATTTAGTTTTCTGAAAAGTTTTCCACCAGAGAAGTATTGCTGCTGATTAAAAAAGCAGCATATTGGACATACCACACTTCTGCTTTTTTCTTAGAATGGAAAATGCCAACATGTTAAGCAAATATTTCTGTTTATTTACTCACAGACTCACACCCCTGCATATTTATGCATTCTCGAGGTACCACGACATGAAAAACCACCCTGGATATCATCAGAATTCTGTTAAAAATTCATGGTTCTTTTGAAGACACCTTATAAAAATCAGCTGGACTCGATATAGACATTTGCATAATTTCAGAATTTTTTGCTAAGCCATCAACAAACACTTCCACTGGTGAAATACCTCAGTTTTTTGGGGTGGTTTCTACCAATTCCTGCAATTTTCTGTAGCAGAGCTTGACTCTTTTAAACGTAACGTGGGCGGAATTTTCCATGTGGCTGCGAGAAAATCTAATGGAAGAGGAGATTTCCTATTTATTGCTTTGTATTTAGCAGTTGCTGCCTAATAACTCCTTTCCCATTAATTAGCAGGGTGGCTCCCCTGCTGCCTTCCAGCTGTTGGCTCTGCAGTGCAGATGTTCCGTGCTCAGCATCTCCCCCCCACAGGGGCTCATTGCCAGGGGCCAGAGCTCGCTGAGTGACAGCACTGGTGAAAAGCCAGTCTGCATTTCTGGGGACAAGTCCTGTCATCAGTCCCCCTTCACCAGGATGGCCCCAGTCATTAAGAGCCAAATGGAAGAGAACAGTTTCAAGGAGCTGACTGGATTTTTCATACATCATTAATGAGCTGATTTAGGGCGAGGAACATTAAGGAGATCGAGTGATGCTCAGGAGAGACCTCAAACATTAATGGATGCAGCTTAATTCAAAACTCCCTTTCCAAGGCCATTTAAAAAGTGATTTATTATCACCACACACCTGAAAATGTCTGCAAGGCTTTGCCTTTCTGCAGCCAGAGACAGAAAGGACATTAAACACATGCTCAAATAAACTCATTAAGGCAGTGCTGTGAAACTCCATGAGCTGAGGAATCATTAAGGAATCACCCAGGCTTTTTAAAACCCAGTTTTATTTTCTCTAGCAATACTCACCCCAGCCTTTGTGTTACCCATCTCCACTTCCCACCTTCTTGTGTATATCCCTGCAAGTAGTAAACAACTCCAACCCAAAGTGACCATCATGAGATTGAGGTTTGAAGATTCCTTTAAAAATAATCTTTGCTAATACAACTTTTTAGCAAAGTTTAATACTATTAAATGCAAACTGTGGCTGCTCCCTCCCTGGAAGTGTCCAAGCCAGGCTGGACAGGGCTTGGAGCTACCTGGGCTGGTGGAAGGTGTCCCTGCCCATGGCAGGGGTTGGGATGAGATGAGCTTTAAGGACAACCCAGCTCATTCTATGGTTGGATGATACTAAAATCAATAGTGATTGTCAGACTGAGGTCATCACAGACACACACCTGGAGGATTTTGGAGGCCAGAATCCATTGTCCATGGTTTACAAATAGGTGAAGGTGGAATCTGGTGAGAAGTGACAGTCAGAGACCTCCTCTTACAGCAGGGAATTCTGGCAATAGGTTTTCTCTCCACCACGGGGGAGAAGCAGCAGGAGAAACTCGTCCTTCCCACTGGATACAGGCTCTGCCAAGCCCCTGCTCCTGAGCGTGCCTGGTGCTCAGGGAAAGAGCAGCAAACATGGACTTGGGCCCCTGGAATTCCCACCACAGCCCTGAGTGCTCAGCAGGGAGAGGGGCAGCCCTGCCCTGTGGGGGGACAGAGCTGTGCAGGGTGAGAGCACCGTGGGATCAGATGGAAAGGTTTAACACCACCCCTGCAAGGTTCTGGTGCATGAAGGACAGAAAAAAAACCCCTGAAGAACATCCTTAAAATGTAAAACATCTTGGTCTTTTAATAATCCCATGCGGTATGTTTTCACTTTAGCAATAATTGTATTTTCTTTTTGCGTATTTTATTTAACAACATTTCAGGGCCCGGCTAATCTGTTCCAGCTGCTGAGGGAGCCAACAATGTGCTGAGCACAGAAACAACTGCCTTTATCAGGCCAGGGTGGTTTGCAGCAGCAATCCAACACCCTGGAGAATTCCCTGGAAAAACTTCAGTCACACCCGCCGTGGGCACCTCTGGCTGTGCTGCCATCAGGAGCCACACTGGCATTGCAGGTGCCAGGGAGGTGCAGAAGGAATTTGTTGTTGAATCATATCAGTGTATGTAACAGCAATTGTGGGAGATAAAGTCCTGTAAGAAAAAAAATTGGGCTTTTCTCAGGCTGATGTAAAGGCTTGTGGTGCTGCATTCATGTTTTGTATTGCAGGTTTCAAATCAAACAAAGCATCCTAAGTGGATTAGGAGGTGTGACAGTTCACACTGAACAGCTCTGCTGTAGCATCTTCATCAACCCACCCAGGGTGTGATGCTGAACAGGGCAAGAAATATGTCAGTAGGAAAAACATTCTGCACTGTTACACATTGGATTCACCTGGCAGTAAAACTCTGGGGAAAGACCCCTCTGCCAGGTGTCAAGATGTTCAGTGCCTCTGCCATTGGGAAGAGCCAGGCAGGGGCAGCACAGGCTGGGTGTGTGGTGGGACAGGCTGGGTGTGTGGTGGGACAGGCTGGATGCAGGGACAGGTTGGGGGTGTGGTGGGACAGGCTGGGGTGTGTGGTGGGACAGGCTGGGGTGTGTGGTGGGACAGGCTGGGTGTGTGGTGGGACAGGCTGGATGTGTGGTGGGACAGGCTGGGGTGTGTGGTGGGACAAGGTCAGTGTGGTGGGACAGGCTGGGGTGTGTGGTGGGACAGGCTGGGTGTGTGGTGGGACAGGCTGGATGCAGGGACAGGTTGGGGGTGTGGTGGGACAAGCTGGGTGTGTGGTGGGACAGGTTGGATGCAGGGACAGGTTGGGGGTGTGGTGGGACAGGCTGGATGCAGGGACAGGTTGGGTGTGTGGTGGGACAGGCTGGGTGTGTGGTGGGACAGGCTGGATGTGTGGTGGGACAGGCTGGGGTGTGTGGTGGGACAGGTTGGATGCAGGGACAGGCTGGGTGTGTGGTGGGACAGGCTGGATGCAGGGACAGGTTGGGTGTGTGGTGGGACAAGCTCAGTGTGGTGGCACAGGCTGGATGCTCCAGACAGATGTTTCCCCCAGGTGAAGACCTGGGGCTGAGGCCACCCAGCCACCCCTGCACCCACTGCCAATCCCAGGGTGCTCTCACTGTCACTGCCCCAGAGCAGCTTCACACCACACTTCCATCATCTCCAAAGCTGCTTTACCTCCTGAGTGGCACAGGCCAGCCCAGGGGTGGCAGGGAGGACCTGGGTGCCATGAGTGTTCCTCCACTTTCCCCTCCCCAGGAAAGGTAGAATTCCCTGAGGAAAGGCAGCACTCTCTGGAAAGGCTCATCCCCTGCTGTTTACTGAGCACTGACACCAGGATTAGCACAAACATGTGGAGATAAAATCGGGGGGGGGGGGGGGGGAGAGCCAGACAAACAAGAAAGATGTGGTTGCCCCTTGGCCCAAGGTTTGGTCCAGCTGCTGCTCTGGGTGGGGTGATGGTTGGGAGGAGGCTCAGGCTGACAATGATGCAAAAATGAACCTGCACTAGTGTATAACTTAGGAGAATGTGGGGATGAGAAAGAAAAAGAAGCAGGGTATGCAACCATTTCCAGGAGAAAAGAGGTAACCCTTAGAGCAGCAACATGATTGTGAGCCATTTAGCTGCTGGAATATGTGTGGCAGGGGGGATTATAGGTGCAAGTTCAAGGAGGGTGGTGTGTGGGAGATGCCAATTGTTTGACATTATCTAATTTATTATTTCCTTTGGCAGTTTACTGAAGATTTATCCCATCTGCATGCACAGCACATAAATGCTGCTCTTCATTTTCCCTGCCATGCCCAAAGTATCGTGTTTGATTTCCTGTCCTTTATCACTTTTTCATCACTGCAGAAATCCCACACTTCCCATCAGAAGCAGCTTGAATAAAGAAATCCACAACACAAAGAAAACAACCCCACTTGGAGGCCACATCTGCAGCCACGGGCGAGTTCCTGCTCTCTGCTGACACCCACAGTGCTCTGCACATTCATTTGAGGCGAGGACACGCTGATGGGGTGCAGTGTTTGCTTCTCCACCAAACCCCTGGCTGATATTCCTGGCTGGACCATTTGGAGAGTGATGGAGCAGGGAGGTGGTGACATGGCCAGTGCCAAGGGCAGAGGGTGTGCAAGAAGGTCAGACAGACTGAAGCAAAGGAAGGAGGAGGCCACTCCTTACCCCCAGGTATTCCCATCTGTTTGGGGGGGGGGGCTGTGCTTCTGCAGAAGAGCTGCCTGTAATCATCCTGTGAGGCAGGTCAAGGGGATACCAACTCCTCAGACTTGGGGATATCTTTAATACAAAATAGTGGGAACTCAGACAAGTGCAAGAGGGAAGTGTGGTTTTCTTTACCCACCTCAGCAAACTGATGAAAAACGTATTTCTGGTGATCCTTGAGCCCACGAGGAAGTCCAGCCCCTCCTTCCCCACCAGGCCCCCCAGGAGAAGAAATGGATTTCATATCACATTTCACACTTCATTTCTTCTGCCTGCCCCGGAGAAAGGCCCCCACACAGGACACAAAAGCCATCAGCTTTATTTACTGCCCAGCTCCTGGTGGCTTTGTGTGCCAGGGGTTGCAGGGGCGCAGCCCAGTGTGGGAACTGGAGGATTGAGATTGCTCACTGGAGCTTGCCCGGGATGCAGGCTCAGTAAATCATGCCTGACAGACCATTGTTGCCAGGGGGGCTTTTGTTGGGCTTTGGGGGCTTTCTGGAGCGGTGTTGGTTTTACCCTGGGATGGCTTTGGAGTCCTGAAGGCAGGGTGGGTGTTGGGGGGCCAGGAGAGGGGCTGGGGGGCAAGGAGGGGCACTGGCACCGGGCCCATGGCAGGACAAAGTGCCTTCAATGGGCACATTCCCTGTTTTGTTTTCCTTTCTGATTATCCCCTAGCTCGAAGTATGTTAATGAGCTTGGCATCTCCTTCGGTGATGAGGACTTTCCTGGGCTTCCAGCTCACCTGGGAACTTTCTCACTGGAGCATCCCAAACTCCTCCATCCCTGTCCCTCCCCTCAGCTCCCCCTCCCTTCACACCCACATCATTTGAACCTCCTACTTTGCCCTGTGAGAGATCTGGGCTTGGTTTTCACTGCTGACTGATCTGTCATCTGAGGAAGGAAGAGAATGACCCTGGAGAGTAACACTGCAATAAACCATTTGATATGTAGGAAGAGGGAGAGTGTAACGATGTTTGTTGTGTGCCAGGTCTTCCTGAAATTACACAGGGACAACAGAGAACAATCAGCCCTCCCAAAGTAAATACACTTCTGCCACCAGCAGGGAGAGAGAGTTTGTAATGTCATGAGAGACACTGTGATGTGTTTGTGCCCTGCAGATCCAAGAAGTGGTTCACACACACCTTATTCCATTCAGTGTCATATGGAATTTCAACTATCAGCAACAAAAACATCAGTGACATATGCTCATAAAAACTCATAAGACTTTAAAGAAAAAAAAGTTTTCAGGATCAACAAATATTACCAGGGGAGGTTTCATCTTCAGAGGCTTAAAATAGTGTTTAGGAGTTTAAAAAAGCAGATTATGGAAAGGCCAACAACTGTTCAAAGCAGAGGCTGAGCACCATTAACTGGCTGAATAGAAGAAGATAAATAAATGTTCCTGCCTTTGTGGGATCATCATCTGTGACCATAAATGTTGTATTAATTGTGTTGGTGCTCAGTTAAAGGGATTTAACCCTGCATCTCAGGGGGGATGGGGTTTCAGAAAATGTCTGTGTGTAACAGGGGGAGAAGAAGAGAGAAGGTTTGATTAGGCACTAGATGAAGGTGGTCAGACACTGGAACATGTTGCCAAGAGAACATGTGGGATCTCCACCCTTGGAGATGCCAAAATATCACCTGGATACACCCCCAAGCCTGATAAGCAAAGCCTTGTTGAGCTTGAAGAGTTCCAGGGCTTGGCTTTCCTTTGCTCTGCACAGTCCCCAACTGTATCCCATCCAAGAGGAATTTTTCCTGCCTGCCTCCTTGGCCTGGAGCTCTGGGTTTCACTGGGTGTCCTTCCTCTAGGCCTGGTGCCAAAGCCACAGATGTGCAGGATGGGAGAGGAAGACCAAGACCTGCAGAAGCTTGGGCTTGAATTTCTCAACAGGCACTTGCCATCCCCATGGTGCTGTTTGTTTCCCTAAATTCCCACCTGTGCACTGGAGGATTTTCAGCCAAGCCCAGCTGGGAGTGGGGCCAAGGGCTCAGTAGACCCATGGAGGCTTTTACACCTTCCAAGAGCTCCCCTGAAATTACAGCTGGAGATAAACCAATGCATTTGTTTCCTTTCCCTCTCCCTGTTCTTCTACAGGAGACAGTCAACAGCTGTTTGAAGTTGGAGTGTAGTAGGAGGAGATGTTTCTGTTCAATAAATTAAGGAAGCTAAAGAGAGACCAGGAGAACAATAAAATAATATCCTCCCATGGAGGTCCAAAATGGCAAAGCTTTGGCAACACAAATGTGCTTTTCCTCCTGGCATTTTGCATCCTCCTGGGGCTTGTCCCATGGCCCCATTCCAATGTCAGATCACCTCAGAGTGTGCAGGTCTTATCTCTCAGGGGGAAACTGAGCAAATATTTAATTTAGATACATGAGGAGCTAAATAAACTGTTGATTTTCAGCTCTTCATGGCTGGAGTTTCTGCACATGCCCAAACAAGCCACCTGTGTCCTTTCCACAGCAGGGCATTTTCAGGATTTCCTATTTTCAGGATTTCCTATTTTCAGGGTTTCCTATTTTCAGGGTTTCCTATTTTCAGGATTTCCAATTTTCAGGATGGAAAAGAAAGCAACAGATTGAATGGCAAGTTGGTACCAGCAAAAAACAGCCTCTATTTTATTTCCTTTTTCAACAGCAAGAATTCTCTTTCTGGACAAGCCCTGGTACATTCTTTGTGGTGAAGCATCACCAAGACCAATGAGATATCCAGGAATTTTCCTCTCCTGGGAAATCTTTGTTAGCTGCAAAGGATCAGACTTTATGTGATTGCCACCTATGTTATGCTAATAATTATGGTGGTGGAAATGCAGAATAATTTCATGAATAGCTCTAAATTATGTTCTTATTTTTCCCTTAATTTTTTCCTTTGTTCTAGTAGTGTGACAAACACATCATGGGTGTTCCAGTGGAAACAAGACACTGCCACGACACCCAGACCTGCTCTGTGTATTAATAGAATCATTTAACTAGAGGCTCATTAAGGTTGGAAAAGATCACCAATATCATGAAGTCCAACTCTCAATAACAGATGCCAAAAAAGCCACCAGTTCCAGGTATGACCTTTTACAATTATTGAGGATTGGGAATTGCCTTTGAGAGGCAGGATAAGGGAAAATTTCTGGAGTAATACCAGTAAGGGACAGAGAGAAGAAACATGATGGAATAAATCAAAGTTAAAAAGCAAGGAAGACACTGAAGCAGCTCACTGGGTGTGTCATCGACACAGGCTGTCCAAAGTATTTCCAGTCTTCTCCCTTCTTGAGGAAAAAATTGAGTTTCAATTGGCTGAAATAGTTTTTTGATACCTTGATGCCAAAGGGGTTTTTGTTCTGATTTTCACATTTTGTAGATTTTAGGAACACAGTAGTTGTGGATTTTTAGAGGGTTAATATTTCTAACAGTTTAATGCCTTTCTATCACTACCCCTGTCCCAGAACAGGGAGCTCAAATTCCTTTAGTTAATTGATCTTGTTTAGACTCCTTTCCAAGGTAGAGCTGAAGGATATCAGAAGGCCCACAGAATGAAACACAAACAGGTCAGAGTGACCCAAAAGCCAGAACTGGATGAACTCCAAGAGACCTTTGTGTGCCTGAGGAAGAAGAGTTGATGAAGACAGAGGGTCTTGACGACCCCAGACCCAATTCCAGGGGGTTGGACCAGGGGTGGGACTGGGGCTGGACTGAGAAATGTGTAAAGCAATGATTGGAGAGATCTTATTATAAAAGCCATGGCAACAAGAACTGGGACACATGGATGTCATCCTGTATTCCTGTGGGCTGTAGGCCTGGGATATTAAAGGACCTTTGCTTTTTATCTTACCCTACACTAACGTGCTCAGAGTCCTGTTTTTGGGGGGAAGGATCACTCATGACATCAACTATATTTGAATTGTTTCCTCCTGGTTTTCCTCCTTTCATTTCCAAAACTAAAAACACAGCAAGTGAAAGAAAAAACTGCTCACAATCTGCACATTAACTTCTATTTTCAGCAGCAACAAGAGTCCCAGCTCTGTGACAACTTATCAATAACTTCTTAGGGAAAGACAAAAAGGAAAGGCAAAATATTCTGACTGTCTTTGGCAGAAGGAGCACAGCCCATGCTCAGCCTGTGCTGTGGGAACAGCAGCTGTGGACAGGCCATGTCTGTCTGCAGCCATCAGCATCCCCCTTGGCAAAACAAATGTGTTTATCTCTTTTGCAAATGCTTTGAAACACGTCGGAGAAGAAATTTTATACACGAGGCTAAAATGCCACAACTCTCATCACTTACACTTTTACTGGAACAGAAAGACAGGAAAATATACATTAAAAAAAAAAAAAAAAGAAACCCCAAACCCCAAACAAGCTTTTGTTGAGCTGAGCTTTTCGAGGAAGGAGAAACCCAAAGCATTTGGTAGCAATTAATATGCCCCCTCCATTTGCAGTTTTAATTCCTGTGCAGATGCATCGTGTTGTTATTCTAATAACTTCCTGTGGTGCTCCCTTTTTCTGGAAACCTCAACGCCAATTAAAATGTGATCCATCACCCAGTGCTTCCGAAACAAAGGGGAATGGCCAACTTTCTGATACAGCCAGAAAAAAGCCCAGTCACTCCAAAGGAAAAAAAAAAAGGCATTCAAGTCTCCCCATTTCTGTAAGAAAGAGAAGAAAATGTTCTTTTGTGTGAGTCTTGTACCGGGACCAGACTGAGGGGCTTGGGCTGTGTGAGGAGGGAGCAGCCAGACTTGCTCTCTGCAAAGAGGTGATCAATAAATGAGATGACAATGTCTGGATATTCCCCCCACGGGGGAGGCATCAGGGATGGGGTGGGGGAGGCAGATGCATCTCAGGTTGGCAAAAAGCTGGAGCCCACTCTGGGGCAGGAGCCAGGGAGTGCCCCCCTGCCTTGTGTGCCCAAGGAAGGCGATGCCAGGGTTGTGTGGAGGGAGTTTCATGATCATGTGGCCAAGCCTGGCAGCAAACCCAAGGTGGGCAGCTCCTTGGAGCTTCACCAGCTCATTAATAAGAGCTGATTGGCTTTTCCTCTCTGTCTCTGCAATGCAGAGCAGCCTCAGGCAGAGGCCTGAGTGCTCCTGTCTGGGTGCAGGACACGGCTGTGCCACCCAGGATGGGTTTGGGTGGCTCTGGCATGGCTCCTGTTCCCAGCCCAGCATATCCCATCAGCAGTGAGGGGCACTCAGTGTGCCCAGCCCTCCTCTGGGAATGGCTTTTCCTGGGAAGTGCTGAGGCTTTCCTTGCCTTTAGGTGTTCAAGAAGGACTGGACTTGGCACTCAGTGCTGTGGTCTAGCTGACATGGTGGTGCTTGCTCAAAGGTTGGACTTGATGATCTCAGAGGTCTTTTCCAACCTGAATTATTGTGTGATTTCTGCTCTGCTAAGACCAGTGAGGCACCATCTGGAGGAGGATACTCAGTACCTTGAGAGACACTTGATGTTCTCCAGGTACTCACTGGCTGCTGCATCGGTGTTGTGACCACAAACATGGAGTTTCCTAAGGCTCAGCTTTAAAGCACATCAGCTGTAAAAATATTTTGCTGATTTTCCAGGAGGATTCTCAACAATTACAGAGATCATGGTGGTGAGAGCTCTCTCCAACACTGAGTGAAGACAAATTTGCAGAAGGTTCTCTGTTCCCAGCTGCCCGTGCTCCATCACATTTAGTGGCATGTGGAGACAGTGGGGAGATGGGAGGGATAGATTTGGGGTGGGTGGTATTTCTGGAGTACAAAGTCAGTGGTTGTCTCTAAAATGAAATATAAACTGCTCTAAAGGGAACCTTGTTCTCATTCACACCCAAGCTTGGTATCTTATTCCCGAGATCTTAAATCACAGTTAGGATACAAGGAGCACCTCCTGCCCTTTGGCTGCTGAGGATCTGCTCTGCCCTCCCTTCAGAGAAAGAACAGGAAGAAAGAGATGCAAGTGTTGGCCTTTTCCAGCATCCCAATAAATGCCACAAGTCAATTTGCAACGGAGCAGACACATGTGTGTCCTCCCAGAGGTCGGTCAGGAGGGCAGAGGAGGGGCTGCAGCAGAAGGAAAGGAAGGTTGTTTGTTTATTTATTTCTATCCTTCACAAGCCTGTTTTCTCCAGGCAAGAATCCTTGCCAAGCCTGTTTACAAAGTTCAGCCTCGGGATCGTGAGAATTGCAGCTCGGGGGCTGCTCAGAGCTCACCCCACCACAGATGTGGCCCTTTCCCTTCTGCTGCACCCTCAGTCCTGCCTTGGGCAGGAAAGTGGAGCAGGACACAGAGAAACATAAGCCAGAGAAAAGGTGTGCCAGTAAAAACATTGGAAACTTGGTGTCTTCATTGCTACCTGCCATTCAGAGTACCACAACGTTTCTTAATTAAGCATTTCTTTATGTGTGAATGGTCATGTAATTTACAGATTTGAACAGCAAAGTCTTTCTGAGGGCCAAGAGCATGAAACTGGATTAACATCTTGCCTGAAAAACACCCATTTTCTGGCCAGGACACCTGTTGCCACATTTCTCTGTCTCCTTGCTGGCATCAAATTCTGGTTTATGAAGCAGATCTGGAAGAAACATAAAGTGATGCAGCTCTGAGGACCTCACAAGAAATATGCCACTTAATCCTGTCTTTAAATCTGTCATATTCCTGCTCATCAGCTGGTGAGTCAGGAGTGTAAGGAGCCCAAACTACATTCCAGGGAAGGCTTTGAAATGACTGGTTTGATTTTAATGTGATCCAGGAGACCAAGCTCATGGTCTGTTTGCAGGAGGAACATCTTCTTTCTCCTTTGTCATGTAAATATATATTTTTATTGGGAAAGTTAATTTAGAAACAACAATAATCATCCCAATGTGCTCATATTTCTTTCAGGTGATACCCTGGGGGGAGGTCCTGGGCTCTTTATCAAGGCTACAGACTTTGATATACCTGATGAGGGAAAACTTAATTGCATCAAGTCTTTTGGCAATCTCAAGGATGATTTAAGTGCCTGAGTTTCATGTGAATAAGATGATAGTGATGAAAGAAGCTTTTAATGTTAATTCTGATGTCTATTGTCAATGTTATATTATTGAATTAATATATTGATAGTTTTACATTCTGGTTGTTAGAGGTAAAAAATGGATGGGTCTGGTCACCTTTCAGTGCTATGAATTTGTGTATATAGACTGAAAAAGGAATTTAAATCCATGTTTGTCCATCTGCAACATGTTCTTTTAGAGAAACATCATGTCAGATTCTCCCGTGGCTGAGTTGATTTATTGTGCAATTACAAATCCTGAATGTATCATGTAACTGCAGAACATGGGGGTGTAATCACTGGAATTTGGGAAAAATCCTGGCAGTTTGTGTAACATTTTGTCTCTTGCTGTCCTTCAGCATCATGTCTTTTATTCCTTTCCCCCTGGTTTCCTAAGGAAGTACTTTAGTAAACCCCGTTTTTAGAGGAAAACTGTGTTCCTGCTTGAGTTTCTGTAATCTGGACACAATCAGGATTTACCACAAAAATTGATTTTCCCCTTGCACAGGTCAAGTAGAGAACAGCAACTTCTTCCGTGAAGATATTAGGGGGAGTTTTAAAACATGTTACTTGGGGAATCACTTCAAGTTGGGGAATCACTTCGAGTCCATCACATGAGGCTTGGAAATAAGTTGATTTTACCTCAGCAGCCGATCACAAGTCACTCATGAGGAGTCGTTCTCAAGAATAGTCATCAAAGATGCACAAAAGTAGAAATAAAGGTAACAAAATCTCAGCTCATTTCCCAAACGAACAGGATTTCTTGTCTTAGACAAAGAGGAAAGTGCCTCCTGCCCAAGAGACAACCCAGAGCTTGGGGGATTTGCAAGAAGCCCCCCTGGACTCTCCATGCCCGGTGAAAAGCCAAGCCGAGGGGCTGCCTTGGGGCAGCTGCCCTGGCTGATTTAGCCTGGTGACACCCCGGGCAAACCCAGCCCAGCCGGGCACAAAGACCCTTCTCCGAACCCATTTCCAGGCACGACGTGGGCTCAAGTTGCCAATCGCGGGGTGTGTTTGGCATAGCCCCGACGGGGCGGGCGCGCCGTGTTTGCCCAGGTGGCCCCGCGGGGCTGAGCCGGCCGAGCGCAGGCATGTGCTGCCCACCCCGGCAAGGCTCAGTGAACCTGAAAGCCTCCCCACATCTGGCTGCAGCTTGGCTTTGTTTGCTTTCGGCTTTCCCCAGCGCGACCACCCCTGCGAGAGCGGGGCGGCTCCGCGTCCTCACCCGCGGCTGGTGGCACGGGGGGCGGGCACCGGCGGGGCTGCGGGCACGGGGGGCGGGCACCGGCGGGGCTGCGGGCACGGGGATTGGGGCTCGTACCGTCCTCAAATGAGCTCCTGGCACAGGAGCATTTGATCGAGTTGAGTTTGTGACAGGCTCATCTGTCCTGTCCCATCCAGGGGCGCGTTAAAGTTCCACGGAGACCCTTTCGAGATCCCTCCTGATCCTCAGATAGCAGCACTTTTAGCCTGGAAATGAGTCCAGGGTCTTCTTTGGACATTGGCCTGGAAATGAAATATCAGGGTCTTCTTTCGACATTGGCCTGGAAATGAAATATCAGGGGTTTCTTTAGACATTTGCTCTGGAAACGAACCCTTCTTTTGCTGTCCTTGCCTCATTTCAGGAATTCTGCTCCTCGTTGTCAATGAGAAGGACAGAGAGAGTGAAGGGGAGAAAAAACAACCCAGAGAAGTCAAAATTAGACAGCAAAATACCAGTCAGCCTCTAGAAAGTGGCCTCTATTCCTCTGAGCTCTGATGCTGCTGGTTTCTCCCTCCTCTCAAAATTTATTTTTATATAAAATTTCATGGTTTGCTGCCTCTTTCTTTTATTGTTTAAGAGCATGAACAGGTTGTTGTGGGTTTTTTTTACTAACTTACTGCTCTGAGCAAATAGACAACCCAGGAAGTTGCATAAATAACCCTGAAGATGAAACGTGACTTCTGGTAACAGCAACAAGGGCTTGTCAAGGGGCTTCTCCACCTTCTCTTTATGCCACCTGAGGCAACATTTGTGAGAACAAATATCTTTTATTGTACCCTTGATATAGGTGGAGAAAAAAATACTTCCACAGCACAAACGTTCTTCAGGTATGACACAGCAGCAGCTTTAAAGGCTTTATCTGTAAAAAACTTACTTTCCTTCCTCTTAATCTGTATTAGTTGGTGCTAAAAAACTGTCATCTGCTCTGGCAAACTTGGCTTGGTGTATCCTTAGATATCAGAGCTGGAAGTGTCAGGGTTTGTCTTCCATAGACTAATTCCTTGATCCCTTTGGTATCAAGGTTACCCAGGGAAGTGCTGGGAATTTAAATTCTAATCTATTAATTTGTGGAAGTGCTGGGAATTTAAATTCTAATCTATTAACTTGTGGTGTTCCCCATTGGGCTCCTTCTACTTCGTTTCAGACCCAGACACATTTTCCACAGGAAAAACAGTATTTTGTTTCTATTCATGTTAACGGAGCTCCCTCGTGTGGGGGAAGCTCGCCCAGCTCCCAACGCGCCTTCTCCGGCTCTTATGGATCTTCTTGCAAGAACTTTCCTAACAAATGAACTCACTAATAAGAATAAAAGTTGGTTAGTTGCATTTAATACTTACCCTACAGGCGATTTTATTCACAGCAAATTGCATTATACAACTTGTATTCCAACATCCTCCGGGTCACTTTTAGAACTACACTTTAACTATTGGGATTTCAGTTCATCCTTTTTGCACAAGAAATATCACATATTTATGGATAGGAACCATTCTTGGGTTTGGATTACATTCTCTGTCGTATATTCAACTGACACAGCTCAGTCAAGCTGAGACGTGATAATCCATTAATTAATATTGCATGAGATTTAGTCAGAACCTCTTTTGTTCCCAGGGGAACAATTTAACTCAGCTCTGCATGTTCCTTGCCCTCTGTCTGAGATGGTCTGTGCCAAATCCAGCAAGTACTTCCAGTGGTGCCACATCCATGTGACAATATAGATACACACACAGATACATAAATATATATACACATACGTAGAAGGAGAATCAAAGTTCACAGGACATCTTGAGAACAATCAAATTCTCCATCACAGAGTCTTTGTTTCAAAGCTGAAAAGGCACATAGTGTTTGAAATTAAAAATTAATGCAAATCCCTTGGGGGTGAAACAAATCTAAAGGAATAAAGATGGCCTGGACCCAGGTTTAAGAGGAAAAGGAGCACTTGGAAGTGACTCGTCTAAGGAGGACTCTTCCAGCAGCTCCAGTTTCCTGCAAACTTCGCTGGCAAAAGGCACTTCAGGTGTGCCAAGTCCTGCGTGAACACAGGGTGGCAGCAGGGGACTGGCTCTGGGAGGGCTGGGCTGAGCAGAGCCCGGCTCTGTCCCCTCCACCAGGACACGTGTGGCCTCCTGAAGGAACCAAAATGTTCTCCGACTATTTACATAAGAGATCACAGAGCAGAGATGTTCTGTTCCGAGATGTGACTCCGAGCATTGGCATCCCAGCAATGCCTCTGCTCTCCAAGCCCCCAGAGCTGAACACCAGCTGCTCTCTGTCCTGTTTACAGTCCCCAAGTCCTTGGTGAGGGGGGTGACAGCACCTGCAGTGCCTCCAAACTCACCTGAGTAGCCCCAGTGCTGGAAAAGCAGCCCTTGGACACTTGCACAGCCTCTGTGCTTTCTCTGCATTAATTTTTCTGTCCTTGAATGGCTTAAATTGTTTAACTTGGGAAGGTTTAAGAGACGAGAAGGCTCTGGAGAGACCTTTTTGCAGCCTGTCAGGACTTAGAGAGGGAATAGAAGCCAGATGGGGACAAACATTTTAGCAGCACCTGTTGCAATAGGACAAGGGGCAATGGCTGTAAACTAAAGAGGGGTGAATTAGATTAGACATAATGAGGAAGTGTTTCAGTCTGAGGGTGGGGAGGAACTGGCACAGGTTGTCCAGAGAGGTGGTGGATGACCCATCCCTGGAAACATTTCAAATCAGGAGATTGGGGTTGGTCTGCATCACCTATAAAGGTCCCTTCTAGCCCTCACTATTCTTTGTTTCTCTGTGACCTTGAGCCTTTCCACTCTTTCCTGAGCACCCAGTTCACATTGATCTTTATTAATTACAACTTCCTCAATAAAACACATCTCATGGATGCAGTCACAATGCTGGTACAGATGGATCCCTGCAAGGCCAGAGGGAGGATGTAGAAGCCAACCTGGTAAAATCAAACCATCACACAGGGGCAGGGCATGGCCAGTTGTTGTGGTGAAAAAGGACAAAGTCACCCCACATTCTTACTTTTTTAAAGGAAAAAGCAGTAGGTGATATCAAGGGGAAGGGTGTGAGACCTGCTCTGAGGCAGGTGTTTAAATCCCTCATTTTATCAGCATTTCCTCTTGGCTGCTCTAGATAACTCTGTGTGGTGCTGTGGAATGTCCTCCTGCAAGAACAGACAGTCCATGCCAGGACATGGCGCCTCAAAATCTGGTGTGATGACATCAAGATTCACTTCACCCACCTCCATGAGGTTCAGCCAAAGGCTGTTCTCCTTTGATACTCAGGTATTTATCTATAAATACTTAATGCCTTTAACCTGTTCTTGCAGAAGGGATCAGTGGAGTCCAGCAGTTCATCAAGCACTCCATGTCGTGCTGTGAAGCCTGATGAGGAAGTTCACCTTACATTCCAATTTCAGCCTGAGCATATCAGCTCTAACCATATTTTCTGCAGCTTATACTTCCCTTATTTCCCCTTCATCCAGCCCTGCCTTACTTGTATCAACCCCACATGTCTGGTGACAGAGGAGAAACCCACTTTATTCAACACTGCTGCCTTTTTTCTTGCCTGGCCATTTTCCCACAGTCCAGCAGGATATGGACACATCTCTTGCCAAAAATCACCAACTGCATTTTAGTGTCCTCTCAATAACTGACAGACAACTCCAGGTGGTTCAGAGCAAACCTTCTCACTCCTAAGCCATCAAAGTGATGGCAGTGCTGTAGGGGAGGCTGAACATTTCTGCTCTCAGGGGCTCAGTGCTGTTCTCACTGTTTCTCTGTCAGGTTGCTCAGACCAACGTGCACTTCAGACACATCCTTCATAGCCAGAACTGCTGAGTTTTGGCCAAGATTTTGGGAGAAGCCACTCTCACCCACCAGCAGGAACCACCTTCCAGCCTAGGCTCAGTCACAGCAGGATAAACCCCCAGTGCTCCCAAGTGACAATGACAGCTCTTTATGCACTTGTGGTCTAAATGGGTTAAGCTGTGCCAGCTCATTTTGACACAGGCAGGGAGCACTTGTACCATCAGCCAAAAGGATGCAGAGGAGAGAGAACCTGGAGGGTGGAGGATCAAGAACAGAAGATGGGCCAGAGGGGTGATATGACCCAGGAGAGGACACTTGGCCATAGAGACCAGAGGAGACACCTTTGGCTCAGTGTGGGATTGAGGCTTCCAAGTCCTCTCCACTCTCCAATCACCCCTTTCAGGCACCAAAATCCTGAGCCCATGTCCTGCCTGCCCTCCACAGTGACACACCATCCTGAGGCTCGTGTTGTGCCCCATCAGCTGTCACACAAGACGACTCGAGGCAGCCTCAGCAAAAGGTCACTTGATAAATATGTTTTTCTACGCCGTTTCCAGGACACAGCCCAGGCACCTTGGGAAGTCAGAGCTTTGGCATCTGCTCCCTCAGTCCTTAAGGAGTTGGGTTACCCAACACCTCTGGAAGTGCTGCCAGGCTGAAATGGAGCCCCACGAGCTCAGCTCCTCGTGGCCCTGATGGGGGAGGCAGGTGGTGGATGACAGAGCAGCAAACAAAGCTCTCAGCCCCCTTGGGGAAGGTCAAGGAGCACCTGCCTCTCTCAGGTCAGGAATCTGCAGCCACGAAAATAAGCCCCAAACCCTCCTTTTGCTCCTCCTCAGGAAGACTGGCTGGCTGCCATCCCAGGGAGGTGGCAGCAGTTCAGGGGATGAGGAAGACAAATCTCTGCACCACCCAGTTACCTCATGGAAACCAAGCCCGAGGAACTGATCTCTGATTAATGCCCTCATTAACTCACAGAAAGGACAACCAAGAGCCAGACAGATTTAAATTCTGCCCGAACACCATCTGTGCCTTTGTCTGACTTCCTGCAATTCAGGTGACCCGGTGGGAGGTGCCAGAGAAATGGGCACCATCTCCCAGTGCAAGCAACTCTGACCTGCTATTTGGCCCCTGGTATCACTGGGCATAAAATGGGACAGTCTTGGGTGAGGTTTGCTTTGTCCCAGTGAATAAGGAGAACTAAACTGGTGTCAGCATCTGGCACAAACACACCCGGCACGGGCTCCTGCTCCACAATGGGTTTCGAGCAATCTGGGAAGTCACGTGATTATTTTAGATTTATCACACTCAGACAAGAATAATTATCCCAATAATGACCTAACTGAACTGATTCTGTTTTGGTTTTAAATATAGTATGAGCCTGCAAAAGCTTGGATTTAAAGGCCTTGTTTACAGGAGTATTTCAGGCACAACATCTGTTAGTCATGGGTGAACGTGGCCCTTTGCATGTATGACCATTTAGGGCAGTAGAAAGATCTATCTGAAATTAAAAAGCCATATTTAGCTAGAACTGAAACCACCAGCCAGCTAATATTTGGTGTATTTATGGAAGAAAATAGGGAAATTGGGGTAAAGATTACTTCAGATGAAAACAAACGAGTAAACAACAACAGTAAATCTGAACCACAGCATGTCTTTCCTACACCATCACTTCATTTTTATGTCACTGTGGTTTAACAAGGCCTATATATTATTATATTACTTCAGGGCTGCTTTTTATGTGCTAAAGTCTCCTCCCTGCACTGCACATGCACAGCAAGGAGGGAGCTGTTGGTCACTATATGGCAATTCCAGGAAAAAGGGCAAGAAGGAATTTCAGAGGCTCATTCATGGGACCATTTTTTGATATCTGGTGGCAGCTGGATACCTTTCCAGACCTCCAGTAAAACAGATTGTTCAGAAGCTCATCCATGGGACCATTTTTTGATATCTGGTGGCAGCTGGATACCTTTCCAGACCTCCAGTAAAACAGATTGTTCAGAAGCTCATCCATGGGACCATTTTTTGATATCTGGTGGCAGCTGGATACCTTTCCAGACCTCCAGTAAAACAGATTTGTAAGAAGTGATCAATTCTGTATAAGGACATTTCATTTCACAAGGGATGTGAGGAGCAATTCTCAGCATGTCCTGCACAAGCAGCACCTGTCCAGGGGACAGACACAGCACAACGACCTCCCCAACCCTCTGCAGGAGTTTTCCATTACCCCAAATCAACCCAACCACAGCTTTTCTAAAGGAAGATTCATCCACTTATATCCTTGGAACACAACTCCCCTCTTTCCAGGGCACCAGCACAGTGACTCTGCTCCAGGGCATGGAACACACAGAAATGAACCTCATTATGGGTGAGAATTAATGAGCTAATGAATGTTTAGAGCTGTGCAAATGAGGCAGAGAGTGGACTCAGGTGGCTGGTGGTCCCAGATAAATCCCTGCACCCCCCAGAGTTCATTATCCCTTTGCAGTTGAGGTGGCAGCTCTGGAGCAGGTCCAGCCCTGCTGTCATCCCTCAGTCCCTCCACCTTTCCTTGGACACGAAGGAGCCAAGAGCTCCCAGGCTCCTGTTCCTTGGGGTTTGGTGCCCAGCAGAAAATGTTGGCCCTCTGCTTTGCACACACTCTGCTCCCAGCCTGGGATTGCTCTGCCATAAAACACACTGGGGCAGGGCATCAATTTCCTTGTATTGATTTTGGAATAAAAGAATTGTTCATTTAATATTTTGGTTTGATTGCTTTGCTAAATGTATTGATTTGCAGCACAGAAGAAACAGGATGCCCATGACTCATAGTTATTCTTCAGCAAGAATCCCCATTAGATAATACATTCTGCTAAGAATTACAGCTGCTGAGCCTTAATTATGATTAATTTATTCCCTCCCTTAGAGTGGATTAAATTTAATATTTGCAAGTGTTTTAATCCTTTCTAGATAAAACAACTCTGAACTGTCTGGAGCAGGGATATGTTATGAATTGGGGTAGGAATAAGTCTGTTTTACAGAGGGTGTGTTGTGAATGCCAGGGAAGGATTACTGTCAAGTGACAGATTAACAATTCCAGGCTCTGTATAGTGGGGTGGGATTTGGGAATGGAAACATTCATGGAAAAAATCAACAGGAGCACTTTTAAAAAGGAAAATCAGCATCATTACAGCTGGTCTGCAGACAAAGGAACTTAGACTTTTTATTCTAGATGGGATTTTGAGGTATTTTGGTATTATTAGATCTATTTTTATTATATTAAAGACCACCTTTAGGGAGGTCTGTGATCATTAAAATACTGAACTAGACTCAGAGCCACCCTAGTGCCTGCTCTTCTAGTATTAATTAAAAACCCAGAGGGGAAAAAAATAATTACCTGAATCTCAGGTATCCTAAATCCAGTTTTACTTCTAAATCTATATTTTAACCTCCCTTTTGGGCAGAATTAGGAGCCAGTAACTGGAGGAATTCACAGCTATTTCTGCAATGTGCAGAGGTGGCAGAGTGGGGAGAGGGAAAAGTGACAAGCAGAATTTGTACTTTGGAAAGCCACATTTGTGCATTTTCCTACCAATTGGCTGCTGCAAATAGTTCTCTATATGAATATCTTAAAGAATATCCAAGCAATTTTTCTCCCTCTTCTTCTGCTGTTTAAAATACTGCTAAAAATTGCTAAAATTTTGGATAAGGGACTGCTGATAGGAAAAGATAACTCAAGCAGATATTTAAAAAAAATCAGTGCAGCATAAAAAGACTGAAGAGAGAGCCTGTGTTTTATCCTGCCAGGTTGGGTTGGGAGCAACCTGGGACAGTGGAAGGAGCTCCTGCCCATGGCAGGGGTGGAAGTGGATGAGCTTTAAGGTCTCTTCCAACCCCAACCATTCCATGATTCTGCTGTTTGCAGAATTCTTGATGCCAGAAGAACTTGGGCAGAGGATGTGGAGCTTCGATGCCACCTGTGCTGGGCATGTCTGCTCCTCCTGGGAGCCCCTCCCTCCCCTCCTGGGCCTGCTCAGCTCACTTTGAAGTTGGTTCTAAGAACTCAAGAGGCATTTTTATGACCTGGGTCACTCGGGGATATCTCGGTGCTTCTTGAGGCTGGTCCCAAACTCCTTTCCAGCTCAGGTTACCACTTTGGGCACTGCCCCAGCAGTGTGGGCTCTGAGAGGGGGGTTGGCACCTTGGAGGGGTGACACCAGAATGGGGGTCCCACATTCCCAAGGCAGAGGGGCACAGGGACAGCCACAGCATGACATGGCACAGAGGGCAATGCCACCTCCCCTGGCAGCACAGGGGGAGCACAGGGTGGGAGGGTGGCAGAGCTGTTGTCCAAGAATCCTCAGAGATGCTGCCCACACTCCTCCTTGCCCACACTGCCTCTCTCTCAGAGTCCCTGTTGTTTCAAAATCAAAACGTGGGGTTTGGTTCAAACAAATCAAACCTGGAGTTTTCCAGGGGCTCAGGTTATTCCCAACCTTAGGAGCCAGAACCAGCCTGCAGGGAGTGACCAACAGGGACTGCAGGTTCCTGCTGACACCACTGGCAGGACCTTCCCTTCTCTTTCCCACAGAAGTTGTGCTTTCTAAGGAATGAGTTATCCACTTGCCTCTTACACACATGGAGGACCATTTACTCTGTGCCCTAATTTTGCTCCATTTGTTTTCCTCCCATCTGTCCCTAATTCAGGGACAGATCTAAAAATAGGAACAGGCAGAGTGTCCCCCAAGAGGGAAGAGAGACCCTGGCAAACATTCCCAGAGCTGTAGTAAAGCAGTACCCAACCAGCAGCCCTGTGAGTTCCTCACAACAAACCTCCTGATTTATTCTTTATTTGCCCTGAGTAAATACAGCCTCTGCATTGGCAAACAGTTGGTTTAGAGCTACTGATTGCAGGGTGAGGGATGGAAAGTTCTTGCCGAGAAGGGCTGGTCTGGGGAGGGCTGCTGAGGTATCACTTTCCTGGAGGTTTCCATTTTCTGAGTGTTTTAAAGAGCTGCAGCCAAAATAACTCCTTTTATTGGCCATGGGGGTGATCCTCTGGTTTGATGGATAGATGGAGAGTCCCTGCATGGCATGTGAGTCAAATATATGGTTATAAATGAAGCCTGGGGATGGACATGACTCCAGGGGACACACAAACCCTCCCAGCCCCTGAGCAGCCCAAATGCCCTCAGTCAGCACATCCAGGGCACATCCTCCCCCAGAGCACCAAGGGCTGAGGTGCTGAAAGGCTGAACAGCTGCTGCCCATGCTCAGCCCATTCTGTGCATAAACAAAGCTTTCATTCTGCAGTTATGTTTAAACCAGCATCTTTGGAGTGAACATATGTTTATACTCATTATGCATATGTTTATTAGAGCTGGTCATAATGTTTTGACAGAAAAGTCCAGTGGAAAAAAAGCAGTTTTGTCAAAACTGAAATGTTTTCCTGGGTTGTTTCAATTTATTCTTCCCAGTAATAGTAAAATATTTAACTTGAAGACAGTAAACATTTTGCTTTAATTTTCCTATCACAGTAGAATATTAATATTTAGTATAATGCTTCCTTATTATTGACAGAAAACATTCCAGTGTTTCTGATTGAATATTTTGCAGAATCTTCTTTTTCAGAGGATTTTTAGCATTTTCTCTTTGGAATTCTTCAGAGCAAATTCCCAAATTTCACCTGGGCATGGTGCAGAGTTAGAGCAGTCCTGGGGATCATTGTGGCCCCTCCACCTGTCAGAGCACAAGAAGAGAGAGGGGAACAACCCACTGCATAAGATAAAGCTTTCCTAAACTTATTTTCCCTGCTCCAAATAAACAGCATTACCAGCTCTCATGGGTTCATCAGAAGCCTCCTGCCCTGTGGTTTATTTTTTATATCAATTCCCACTAACTACTGATTTGTAGGGAAGGAAAGAGCCATCAACAAGGCACATGAATTTCTGGCCATTGAGGGTTTTGAACAAAAATAATCTACAATCTGACCCAAGAGGCTCAAAAACCAGAAGTGAAACAAAAAGGGTCCAAATGCATCACATTTGAAAAGCCTTTTGTTTTTTACAAGTCAGTCTCATGATTTTCTTTGGCTTTGATAGAGCATTTCCACAGATCAGAAGCTGACAGGAGGATGTTCTTCCTTGTGTCTCTCAGTGCATCTTCCACTTGGGATTTCTCTTTCTCTCTCTGTGTTCCATGTTCTCCTGTCTGAAATAGTCTTGTAACAGTCAAACTCACCTCTTATGCTGCAAGAGAAGCCCATTTTACAGAAAGCTGAATTTGCTCAGTTTCCCCATATGAAAGAAGGGGGAAAAACCCCTGAAAACCCCCCACTATTTCTGTGCACCAAGTTGTGTCACTTCACTAAGACCTGCCCCAATCAAGGGTGGGAAAAAGCAGCCTCAGAGCCTCTGCCCTGCAGAACAGACCCAACTACACACTTTGCTGGACTCCAAAAAGAGAGGAAATTAAAAATAATCAGCAGTAGAAGGTATAAACCCTAAAGGTAACACCAGCAGAGAGGCAGAGCCCCCAGTGCCCCCAGGCTGCCCAGCACCTGCAGCAGAGGCTTTGCCCAACCAAACCATCATTTAGACCTCAGGAAGGGAAAGGTTATTGCCTGGAGAGCTGCAATCCAAAGAAAACAGAGAAAAGGAAAGCATAAGAACCTTGTTGGATACAACAACACCAAACCTTAAAGGCTTTGTGACCCAAAACCTCTGAAAAAAAGCAGAAGAAACCCAGCAAAGCTTTCTAGAGAGGTTTCCTTGCACTGTCTGTTGTCCAAAAGTACCAAAGCCATGATCCAACCTGTTTCAGGTGTACTAGAGGAAGAGGAAAGCCTTAAATTACCATTCCCCATCCACACCCCACACCTGAAGGGGCAGCCACAGGTGCCCGCACTGACTTTCAGGAGGTCCCCACCTGAGAGGGATCTCCTGCAGGGTATTAAAGCAGGTGGGACAGACTTGGGGAGCCTTTAGTTTCTAAAAGGATTGTTGATGAAGAAGAGGCTTGTTGGAGATGGTCCTTTTCTGGCTCTATGATGCTCCTACACAGAGTAAGTCCTTGTTTAATTTTATTTTTTTCTCTGGGTTCTCAAGTTGTTTGCACCTGGTTTGGACAGTTGGTTCACTTCTCTTTGTTTGGTGTGACAGCTCCTGTGCCTGGGGGTTATTTGTAGTGTGGAACAAAGGTAGTTCTTTGTCTTTGGTTTTATTTGTGTCTGAGCTGTACATGAAATGACACTTTTGTGCTGTTTGGGGGTGAGTGTTTGCTGTGCATTTTGTGCTTTTCTGGAGTTGAAGTCAGTCAGACTGGAACTATCTCAGCTGTTATATTTTTGTGGGTTTAGTAAAAAAAAATCAAGGTTTTCAACTGTTTCTCTCATTGCTTCTTTAAAAAAAAGGAATTGAGTATTTATTAAGCATTTTGACTTATTGGCTGTGTTTACTGCTGTTATTCAAGGAGGGTCTAGAGCTGGCAGTTCTCCTGAATTCCAGAGTATGTGAGGAAGTGAGTGGGAAATTGTTGCAGCAATAACAGAGGTTCTCATTTGAATTGCCTACAAAAAAAAAAAAAGGAGAAATAATAGATATAAATGAAGATTTTTTTTTTGCATTGATAAAACATTTTAGAGGCTGTAGAGTCCTGAGAGCTGTTTGCCTTAACACAGAAGGTGCTGTGAGTCTGGGAGTGCCCTGAGGAGCTGCAGGACATCCCAGCTGGGATAGCAACCCTCAAAACTGTAAATGCAGAAGTTTCCATTGGGCTCTCAGTGCTCTTGCCCTGACAACAATATTTTAGGTTTGAAGCCACTTACCAGCTGTGCACCAGGGTTTGTATGGGAAGGTTTGAGTAACCTGATAGTCCTGAATATAAAGTATTTTATTTTCCTTGCTTGAGGGTATATAAGTTGAGATGTCCCATATATAACAGAACAGCCAGGGATATATTTAGGGCTGTATATATATAAATATATATGTATATATACACATATGCTATTTTGAATACAGGGATAGGGGTGATGGAACTTGTGGCCTTGTTGTCCATTCAGGGCTTGCTTCCAACTACCCTCCAAGTGTATTTTTTAACTTGACCTCTGTCTTTCTCCTCTTTCCCCCTTTGCCATATAAAACTTGGCTGGGGAGAGCCTTGCTCTCAATGGGGTTATTTCCAGAGCCTGCAGTGGGCTCTGGCTCAGCCCCAAGAGAGGGTGAGGAGAATAGAACAGCTCCCCAGAGGTTTGGGAATGAGGGATTTCCTCCCCTTTCAAACAGCCACCAAAGCAGCCCCTCACCTGCCTGTCTGTGCTCCCTCCCTCCTGCACTTCAGGGGCCACTGGGAGCCCTTGGCCAGCAGCATGTGGGGTATGGAGGACACATTCTCATGGTAGCAGCTCTCCAGGTGCACCTTGGAGGCCCAAGGAGGCCCTAAGGAGCAGCTTCCCTGGGGTGTTGCACTGGTGGGGTTGGTGGAACCTCAGCCTTCCTTCCCTGGGACACCTTGACCATGACATGCCTTTGGGCAGGGGCTCCCCTGGGCAGGGGCTCCCCTGGGCAGAGTCCCCATCCCTTGAAGGCTTCAGGAAACAACTGGATGTGGCACTTTAATGCTGTGGTTTAGCTGATAAGGTGTTTGCCCCAAGATTGGACTTGATGTTTTTGCAGGTCTTTTCTAACCTGAGTAATTCTGTGCAGTTTCCTCCCTGCCACAGGACTCTCCTGTTTCTATGATTTTTAATTATTTTTTGCTAAAGCTCAGTTCTGGATACAGCTCTGTGTTCCTATTTCCCCTTTCAGGTATGTGGGTGATGCAACTGAGGTCCAAAAATGTCATGTAATAACTGAAGAAAATGTAAAATTCTAGAATTTTTTTCATATTATTGGAATAAGGGAAAAATTCTTTGCAATTGAGGTTGTTTTTTTTCTTTTAGTACTCATATACCTTGTTGTTTATGCTCTCTTTACTTCTGAGGAGTTATTCCCTTTGGTTTGGGAGAGAAATTGCACTGTCAGGAGGATCCATGGCTGGCTGTAGCCAAGCCAGCACATTGAATGATAGAGGAATTTGATCAAGTTGACTTAATTGAAATTGTGCACTGGCAGCAGTGGGACCCTCTCCAGGGCTGTTTGGTTCCATTTGGAAACAGTCCTGACAATCCCAACGTGTTCAATATCCAGATGGACTGTTTGGGCAGGGCTCTGTTCACCACCACAATAAATATTTCACAGGTCCATCTTGCTAAAGGTAAATCCTCTCAGAAGTTTATTCCCAGCTCTGTGTTCTGGGATCAGCCTGGGATGTGCCTTTATTTCATGCTGGAGGGTTCCAGGGTTGTCTGAGATGCAGTTTGCTGGGAAGGTGTTGCCTCACAACCTGGAGGAGACTGAAGAGATGCAGGAACTGCCCATGTCTGATTAAATCTGCCCCAGTGAGGTCTTTGCACTCCCCTCTTTGTGCAGCCCCTCCACCTTTGCACGTGGCCTTGTGGATGGCAATCTGAATATGCAGATCTGGGTGGAATTCTGTCCCAGGTGTTCCAGGTGTTAGGAAATAAGCAGAGTTGGCAATTTGCATGCTCAGGATACTTTGTTACAAGTCAAATTACTCAAATTTCAGAGACTTCACAGATACCTTGAACAGATTTTGAATTCCACTTTTGTATCATCTACCTTGGATCATCTTAGTGGTTTTGTGAACATCATTTCAAAGCCCTTGATGCAGATCCCAGGTTTTCTCAATTTCTTTCCATTAAAACTTCTTTTCAAGAGACTTCTCCCCTGTGAGGGTGATTAAACCAAGCTGGCCTAGAACACTTCCAGGGATGGGGCAGAGCTTGAGGCTCCTCTTATTAGAGGTGCTCTCAGCTGTTATTTCCAAAAGCAACGAACCTCCCCAAACAGCCTCATGTTCCCCACCCTTTTAACCACCTGCTTGAGAAAGTGTTGGCATTTAATGGATTTCTCTAGGCCAGTAAGAACCCAATGTCCCTGGAACACTCTTGGGTCTCACTGTGATTCTCTGTCCTGGCCAGTAAGAACTGGATACATTTTGAAAAATGATATAAAATAAAAATGCTGAGGAATGAGTAACACTTCATATAATCTGCAGAAAGGCTGAATTAATGGGACTGGCCATCAATTTGGATTTCTCCCAGTTGCAGAAAAATTACTGCAGTGATTTTTATCCTCTGCCATGTGGAGCCCTCAGTTCTGCCCAGAGAAAGGTTCAAGAGCTCCTTCTGCAGCTCAGAGTTTTGCCTCTTTGCTCTGTTATCATCTAAAGAATTATCATGTGCACGTGACCACCAAAAGCAATGTCTGGTTCTTTGGTTTAACTCTGGAGCAAATCAATAAATATGAATATTTGCAGAGTGGTTTGTGTATCCCAGAACCTTTCAGAATGAAAAATCTGAGCCTGTCCCAGCTGCTAACACTTTTATCAGTTCTTTTCACACAGTGTGGAACTCAAGACATGAATTTCATGCACCCAACTTCAAACCTCAGCATCTTTAAGTACAGAAAATGTAATGCACTGCTGTAAGAATGTGCTGAAAATCAATGCAAATACATCTTGTCCCAAAGAAATGTGAACCCTGCAGGGTGGTCTTGAGATGTTTATTTTCCAAGTACAACTGTGATAAATGAGTGGTTGATGTGAAGAGCAAATGTATTTTGAAATAATTGTGCAGTGGAGTTTCTGGCACAGTTGAGGTAGGGAAATAAGTAAATCCAAGCTGAGGATACAGAGCAGTGCTGTGGATAACAGGCAGGTAAACTTTTCCAGGGTAATAGAACCTTGTCAGGAACCAGATTTCTGGTTTTCTCTCTGTAGTAGAAACTCAGATGCTTGTACAGTACTTTTGTTGAGGAGTAGAGTCTGTTCTTAGCTTGATGTGCCCAACTCTTGGGCTTTCACAGCTGCACCAGAAAGTAAAACACTGGTGGAAAGAGATGATCTGTAGAACTTCCTAATCAGAAACTTGCAGTCTGCATAAAGTCCTTGCAGATTGTGCAGCTGACATGGTGGGTGGTGAAAAATTGTGTCAAGGCTGTTGGCACTGGGGTTTGAAGTGCTCAGGTTTTGCTGATGGACATATTGGAGAATCACTGCCTGGAGAGTGACCAGTGATGCACAAAAAGCTTTACAGAATCCTCTTGGGTTTATCTGTGTTAATGAAACTATTGTATTTTGGGCATGATATTTCATCCTGACCATAAGAACCTCAATGAACAGTAGAATTGAAGCCTTAGCAACCATAGGAAAACAAGAACACCTCTTCATTCAATTGAAAACAAGTATTCTCCTCTAAAAATAATAAAGGATTTATAGCACCAAGTGGTTATTTTCATTCCAGCTCTTCTGTGCCTTTATTTTAGTCATTTGACATAAAATAGATTCACTTTGAGTGTAGGGATTCAGGGGTGATTCATCTCAATTCCATTAGGAGAGCACAAAGAGCTTGATTTCATTGTGTGCAGAGTCTGGATGAACCTCAGCACTTGGTCAATAGTTCCAGAAGGTCTGAGCTTCCCCTGTGCTTTCCCATTAATACTTGGAATGGAATATTGGGGTTGTTCCTCCAGCTTTCATAAATCTGTATTAGACACATACCCATATCTATGGGTTACTGTCACATATCTGGATGCCAAAGACTAAATGTGCCCATGGAGCAGCCTGGTCCATGGAAGGTGTCCCTGCCTGTGGCAGGGGGTGGATTGAGAGCAGCTTTCAGGTCTTTTCCAACCCCAAACCATTCAGTGTTTCTCTGTTAACAGGATGTGCACTGTGGCAACGTGATGCCCAATAGTGCAACAGAACTATTTTCAACCAAAGATGGAACAGCAAGAGAAATGGAAAGGTATGAGCCTGGAAATGACAGTGCCTTCTGCTCTGTATTGTTTGATCAAATAGGGTTTAACCAGTTTCAGTTTTCTGAAGCTTCTCTTTCCCTTCCAGTAGCTCAGGGAGATGAGTTCAGGCATGGAAGGTTGTCTGGAGCAGGAGAAAAAGTGCTTTCCAGAGTGGTCCTTGCAGTAAACTGAGAAGCAAAGTGAGGCACGAGCAGTTGTAGATGAAACCTGAGCGGGGACAGAGCAGAGACCTCGTGACTGTGTTTGCTGCAGATTTGTTTGGTTTCCATCAAATTGTTACCTCTATAGATTGCTCTGTGTGGTGAAACAGATCCAAGGTCAGGCTTTGATGGAGGTGACATCTATTTTTAACCAGCACAGGTGGCCTGGGGCCCCTGCCCAGGGCTCTGCTCCCTGTGAGAGCTCTGGAGCTGTTTGGGGCTGGGCAGAGCTGCTGCACGTTCACACAGGGCAGGCTCAGGGCTGGGGACTTGGTCACCTGATGCTGGACACAAATTACATACACTCTTCCAGAAATTAATGAAGCTGTGTTGTTAAAACTCGTTTTCCTCCCTTTTTAAAGATGTATCAGCTGGTAGCTCTGGGGCTTCACTGACTCTGCTCTGAAACCTCTTTCTAGAATGCACTCAAAATATTCCCAGGTTAAATTAACTTGTCCTTTAGTTTGTGCCAACATTTTGCAGCTCTGTTCAATTCTGTCCTTTTTCTTTGTGCTTTCTGAAAACAGTGATAGGTTTTATCTCAGCCCCCCCAGTCCCACAGCCTGTTTGGTTCCAGCCACCCCTCAAGCCCCCACGCAGGAGACTCTGCATATGGCACTATTGATTTTGGCTGGGGCTGAGGCTCAGATAATGTGATGCTGCTGGTCAAAATATGTTTGTTTGCCTTTAACCCTTTGCAGGCTCGTGCTGTGCCTGCTGCAGGAAAGGTGTGAAGGGTGGGCTCTGCTTTCTGGGGCAGTGTAAGGGAACACCCTGTCCAGCCTGTGGTGTATTTAAAGAGCACTCCCTGCCCTGTGGAGAGCACACGGTGCTTGCTGGGGATTAGCAGGGGGGATAGTGTTACAGGTGGGATTTCAGTGCAGGAAATTCTGCAGCAGGATAAAGGAAAGCTTTTATCCATATAATGGTGGGAGCACAGATAGCTTTCCTTAAACCTCTTGTGTTTTAAATGACAACACTTAACTCCCTCCAGTTACTGCATGGCTTTGCTCATAGTGCATTAAGGTCACAAAGCCTTATTGTTATTTGACTATTTTTCAGGCCCTGTTCTGACTTTTTGTAGCCAACTTTTTCCATCCCAGCACACTTGTGGCCTCCCCAGGGGCTGCTGAGACCTGGATGTCAGTGCACCAGCAATTTACTGTACTGGAATTATTGCAAGTGCAGCAAAGGGATGTTGTGCAGGAAACTGGTTTAAGAATGGAGAGAGAAGTCATGAAATGAGGCAGCACTAAAGTAATTGGTAAAGGGTTAGATGCATGCAGCTAGCACAGATAATTTTTAAAAACTGTTAGGAACTCATAACCTCATTATCTGTTTGGATTAATTGTGTTGATGGCTTGTCCTGGTGCCTTCACACTTGTATCAGGTCAATCCACCTCCCAGCCATGGTTCAGCTCCCTTGGCAGGTGTGAGATGTTCTGCTGGGCTGGGGTGGGTCTGACATGGAAAGTGCCTGAAAACTTGGGTTTGGAACTAATCCTGTCCTGGTCTGGTTTGTAACAACTGGTCTGGAATATAAAATCAGTAAGATTTCTTCTCCTAGAAGGGGAAAAAGTGTTTGAGAAGTTCAGAAACAAGCTGCTCAATCTAAACTCTCCTCTCCTGTGCACCACTGACCTGGCTGGTTCTTTGTCTTCATCTCAATCAATGCTAATTGTTGTCATCTGGAGGCCCAGTTGGAATTCCCTGTGGGGATGGGAAGGATGGCAGGAATACAGGAGGCTCTTTGCTGTGGCAGGGCCCTCTGTCAGCACTGAGAGCTGGTGAGGGTGACTCTTTGCCTGGGAAAACTGTTCCAAAAATGGAGATCAGGGAAAAAAAGGAGGTTTTCATATGTGTTTAAGCTTTCCTGATGTCTGCATCCTGTATTTATAACAGGGATGGCTCAATAGGAATGGGATGGTGTCTTGGGGCTGTTCTGTGCAGGGCCAGGATTTTGGTCTTTGTGGGTCTCTTCCAACTCAGGATATGATTCTATGTATTGAGGAGTTCCTCAAATCTTACTGGGTTCAGTGCTGTTAAATTCTCAAAAAAAAACCCCTGCAATGAGAATTCTTGTGTTGATTCTTGTTTTTAGCATTTTGTCCTCTGCTAAAACTAAAGCAGGCTCTCTAACTTAACACTGACATCTAAAATCTGCAGAGTTGCACAGAAAAAGTTGACTTTAATTTCAATTTAATACCAGTAGCCTCAAATTTCCCTGCCTGGTGAATAGTCAATGCCAGTGGTGTGCTGCTTAAAATGATTTTCTTCAGTAGGTCAGAAGAGGTCAGGCTGGGACTGGGCACAGTCAGGCTGGGACTGGGCAGCCCATTGAACTCCCACTGTCAGGAACTGCTCTGGAAAGCAGCAATGATTGCCCTTAGAAACTGG
Organism: Pithys albifrons albifrons; assembly: GCF_047495875.1. Classification (NCBI taxonomy): domain Eukaryota; kingdom Metazoa; phylum Chordata; class Aves; order Passeriformes; family Thamnophilidae; genus Pithys; species Pithys albifrons. The sequence continues at coordinate 2,425,233 of NC_092476.1, read as the reverse complement.
GGATCACTGATTTATGAAACACAACTAAAATATGAGTGTTTGGGGTTCAAACCCTGAGTGCTTCTCTTCTAACCACGTTCTTGGTGCTTTCCTTACAGTGCCAGGCTGAGGAATGAGATGTGGATCACAATTCACCAGAAACCATTAGATTTTTCTTGCCATTGCACTTGGGCAAAAGCACATTGACTTTCACCCAGAAATGCCACTGGGTAACATTTTACTGCACTAGAACTAAGAAAGTCCTGCAGGAACATTGAAGTGCAGTCCCAGATTTTGCATTCACTTAAAGCACCTTTGGGTCATTTCATTCTGATTATTCCATCCCATGGATTTCAGAGATATTTTGTGGCAGGGAAAAAGCAGATAAACTGATAAAGGAAGGGAGAGTTTCTGAAATGCTTAAGAAGTGTGTCAATACCAGCAGAGTCAAATGGTATTGCAGTACCTGGTTTTAGAAGTTCTTGGGCCTTTCCCATGTGAGCTGAAGGTCTAAAATTCAAGGAAATGGTGAATTTGGGGTGTTACAGCACCAGACTGGCTGCGAGTTCAGCTACTCCCCAGATATCTCTGTGGTAGGGACACAGCCCCTGCTGGCTCATGCACAAGGCTCAAACCAAATTAACTTTGCCAAGGCTGAAATGACATCAAGTTGATGTGACATTAATCAGGATTTCTGCTTTCAGCATGTGCAGAGGGCTGTGTTGCCTCAGTGAGGGAGAGACCCTGAAACATTTGCCTGTGTGCAGACACTGACACTTCACTATGTGAGGTGCTGGCAGGAGCTAAAGGTCCTTCTCTAATTTAACTGTCCTTCATCCAAATGCCTGGGAAAGACACTCTGATGCTGACAGGCTTTGCTTTCTGTCCTTGTGTAAAGCAGGAGAACTTGCCTCAAACTCAGCTGCCCCAGGATTTAGCTGGGCAGGGGGGAAAGGGCTGGCACAAATAATTTTAAAAGTTACTGGCCCTCTGCAAGCTGCCACTTGCCTGTTTTCAGCAGGTGAGGGCTGGCATTCCTTGATGAGTTTTCAGTTTATTAGGAAGGAATTCCTTCCTGTGAGGGTGGGCAGGCCCTGGCACAGATGCCCAGAGAAGCTGTGGCTGCCCCATCCCTGGAAGTGCCCAAGGCCAGGTTGGACAGGGCTTGGAGCAGCCTGGGCTGGTGGAAAATGTCCCTGCCCATGGCAGGGGGTGGGATGGGATGAGCTTTCAGGTCCCTTCCCTCTCAAACCATTCCATGAGTTATTTTCCTTTCTAATTTATTTTAGTTATCTTAATAAACTCTCTGCAGATCTATTAACTGGCTATTATAAAATGACCCAGCAATATCCATACCCTGTTTGCTCTGTCAGAGCTGGTCCCAGGCTCTGCTGGGTCCCCTGGCCCCATTTCTTAGGGGAGTTTCACTCCTTGCTCTCCTCAAACCCAAGATGGGCCACGAGGTGTTCCCATGCCAGGCTTTGCCCCCGGTGTGTGGCCCAAAGTGCAGGCTGACCTTGCAGCCACTGCTTAAGGAGGCTTTGAGCTTTAGGGCATCTTTAATCTGAGCTCCCCGATCACATTGTGACAGTGACGTCAAGCCCTGTGGCACCGGGCGGGGTTTTAGCACAGCCTCTCCTTAAGGCTGTGAAAATAACCCAGGTATTAGTGCCATTCTTGGTGCCCACAACCACCCTTGGCATGCAAAGGGGTGGTGCTGCAAGAACCCAGAAAAGAAGGGCTGCTAAAGAAAACCAAAAAGTTTTGACAATGTAATTTCTGCTTCCTAATGTTGTAATTCCTACTGGGATTGCTCAGTTAGGGGGTGTGGAATCATGGAATGGTCTGGGTTGGAGAGGCTCATTGAAGGTCATTTACCCAGACCCCCCTGCAGAGAGCAGGGGCATCTTCAATGAGATCAAGTTGCTCAGAGCCTTGTCTGACCTGCCCTTGAATGTCCCCAGGGATGGGGCAGCCACAGCTCCTCTGGGCACCCCGTGCCAGGGCCTGCCCACCCTCCCAGGGAACAATTCCTTCCCAGTGTCCCACCCAACCCTGCCCTCTGGCAGTGGGAAGCCTTTCCCCTTGTCCTGCCACTACAGGCTCTTGTAGATTCTCTCTCTCCCCTATCTCCATATATCCCACTAACAAGTATATCATGAACTATGGAAAAGTCTGTTACTGGTGTTTGGCTCTTGAGTGATGAGCATCACCCTGACCCTGCACTGAGGGGAGGAGAACCTGGAGGAGGTTTCCTTGGTGTGCAAAGAACCAGGACTGGCTGATGTGAGATCTGGGCTTGGCTTGGGCAGAGACTGTGTGAAAATGCATTTTTCAGAACTAGAACTGCTCTATAAATGTCAGGAGGTTGTGAAGCCACCAAGTCCTGACTGTGCAGCTCCAGTGGAGGGTTAGGCTGGGCTGTGATGAGAACATTCCTGTCCAGAGAGCTGTAATAACACAGGCAGCAGAGGCTGAGCTTGGCAGGCTGAGCTGCTGCACAACATAAATGTTCTTTTCTTTCAATATCAGTGTGCCAAGGGACTGAACAAAGTGTCCATTAATTTAATATTTTTAGTCTATATTTTTGCTTCCATTTCATATTTTGATAAAAGCCAGAGATTCCATGTTATATTATGAATATGGATTTGTAGCCAGCAGCTATGTGGAAAAATCAATACATTCCCAGTTCACTCCCAGGTGTTTCTGGGGATGGATTGGGCAGAGCAAATCCACTGCCAGGAATGCATTCTGCTGCCTGCTGATTAAAATGGATCAGGGCAAAATGGCTGGAAACTACTGCAAGTTGAAGAAAAAAAAAACCCCCTGTGTTCCTTGGGTTTATATATTGCAGGAATTGAGCTTTGGTTAAATAAAGATGAACTGAAATGAGAATATATTAGCAAAGCAAAAGGGACTAATTCTGCAGAGTGAAAACTGCCAATTAAAATATCCAGTCCTGCTGGACTTGTTACACACCCTTTAGCAAATCCATGTAAATAAAGTCAGGCACTTTCTGTGACTGATCAGTGAATAATAACCCAGCTCACTGCTCAGCTCCTTTTCTGCACTGGAGTCTTCTAATGGAAAATGGGGGAAACCTGTTTACTGAAGGAGTAAAAGGAAAGGATGCAACAGAGCTGAGAAAAAGACAGAAATAACAATAAGAACATCTTGAGAGCTGCAAACTGTGGCTCTGCTGTGCTAAAATCAGTGCTAGTGCTGGTCTGCAGGGAATGAGGTTTCCTCTTGGCTGTGGTGAGTTGGGCTATTTCTCTCTAACTCTGAGCCAAAGGCAGTGCAGGGTTGGGTTTAGAACAGGCACCACTCTGGAAGGGCCTAGAACTTTCCTCTGTGTGCTGTTACATCTTGGACAACATTCCAGCTACTTAGTTAATTAGTGGATGACAAACTAAATGTTTGCTAAGTGAAATTGGAGATGTATGAGACACCTGCCCAGAATTATATCATTTGAGATAATTTGAGTTCTGATGCATCAGCAGGGATGGGTCTATACAGTTCATGTTCTATCAGGGTGGAAAAAGGATTATTTTTTTCCTTCTGGAAAGATTTCATGCCACTGCCAATGTCTCCAACAGAATTCCATCAGCTCTGGGTGGGACTGCCCAAGCTCTGGCTGGAATTCCATTCTTACCCTGAGCATCTTCTAGTTGGCAAATCCCTACCTAAGGCTCAGCAGCACCTGGACCTGAGAACCTTTCAGAGCCTGGTGATTCTGTATTTTCTCCTGGAAAGAATATTTTAAACCAAATTTCTGCCAATTATTGCTCAGAGCTCCACTCCCCTTCACCCACAGCAGGGCAGGCAGATGGTCCTTGCAGAGCAAAGCCCTTGCATGGTGCTGGATTTACACCCAGCAGCAATAAATACCCTGAGGGGAATGTCAAAGTCAGGACCACGTTTTGTTCACCACTATTGGGCTTCAGGTGAAGCTGAAAACCCACTCAGGATGTGGCTTTTACTATAAGGAAAGTTTTTAAAGCCAGAAAAAAAGATGTCCAGTGTTAACTGTGCAAATCTCTGGACAGATTGATGCTATTTATGGACTGACTGCTCTTTATTTTGACTTCAGGACCCTTAAAGGCAACAAAACAAGGGGGTTTATGGTATTCAGGAGGGCAAGTCAGTGCAGTGCAAACACAAGGGCTCTGCTGGGGGCAATATTACACCTGCCAAGTTAGTCCTTTGTGCTGCAGAAAAAGGGACTGATGAGAACATAACCCAGGTCCTGAAATGGTTAGAGCTGTGGAGATTTGTTTCCTGGCCCCTCAGAGCTGAAGTCTGGCTGCTTATCCCCAGGAACTGTTCAGCATCTTTGAGAGGGAATGGATTTCACTGTGGGTTGAAGATCTAAGCTGATGACCTGTGCTGACACTGCTGCCCCTTGCTGAGCTTAGTTTTGAATACCCTGATGCTTTTTCTGTGGATTTTGAATAAATCAAATAGTGGAGAACAGAAATAGGGAGGGGAGGAAAAGGTGGTGAAAGGGAGAACAAAGCAGAGAAATGTCCTGCAGGACTTCAGTGCTGTTGGTGGTGCTGGAGGGCAGCTTTGGCAGGGTGAGAGCTGAGTGTGGGGTGGGCAGAGCCTGAAGAACTTGTTCTTTCCTTGGGAAACACCTCCCCAGGGGGAAGATTTGCCCAGGGTTTTATCAGCCTATACCATTGGTTCAAGGCTATGCTGGAGAGATAAGAATTGAGTGAACAGATTTTCTACATGGATAATTATAAGGTATTTAATAAGTCTTAAACTTTGGTCTTATTTCCTTTTCCTTTTTTTATTTTTCTAAATGAGCCTGCAAGCTCCAAAACACAAGAGAAATGCCCCTTCCCAGAGGTCATCTTGCTGACATCAGTGATTGTCATCCCCTGGCAGATTTACTGCCCCAACATGGTCAGTGCTGCACCAAAATAACTGGATCTATGGGAAAACTTGGAGACAAGCACAACCTCCCTGTCCTGCTGCAGAGTTCTCTGGGAAGGGCAGCTCTGAGTGCTGAGAAGGGCTGAAGTTTAGTTTCACTTTTTCTTTTTCCCGAGAGGGGGGAGAAGAAAGTCTCTGCAGCGTTTCCAGCGTGTCCAACAGCCCTTGTGTGCTCACACAGAGGGTGGGAGAAGGAGTTGAGGGCTTTGCTGTAAGAGGAAAAGCTGTGCCAGGAGTTGGTGCCCAGCTGAGGGCTTTGGTGCAGGAGGAAAAGCTTTGCCAGGAGTTGGTGCCCAGCTGAGGGCTTTGCTGCAAGAGGAAAAGCTTTGCCAGGAGTTGGTGCCCAGCTGAGGGCTTTGCTGTAAGAGGAAAAGCTTTGCCAGGAGTTGGTGCCCAGCTGAGGGCTTTGCTGCAAGAGGAAAAGCTTTGCCAGGAGTTGGTGCCCAGCTGAGGGCTTTGCTGCAGAGGGAAAAAGCTTTGCCAGGAGTTGGTGCCCAGCTGAGGGCTTTGCTGCAAGAGGAAAAGCTTTGCCAGGAGTTGGTGCCCAGCTGAGGGCTTTGCTGCAGAGGGAAAAAGCTTTGCCAGGAGTTGGTGCCCAGCTGGGGGCTTTGCTGCAAGAGGAAAAGCTTTGCCAGGAGTTGGTGCCCATCTGAGGGCTTTGCTGCAAGAGGAAAAGCTTTGCCAGGAGTTGGTGCCCAGCTGGGGGCTTTGCTGCAAGAGGAAAAGCTTTGCCAGGAGTTGGTGCCCAGCTGGGGGCTTTGCTGCAAGAGGAAAAGCTTTGCCAGGAGTTGGTGCCCAGCTGGGGGCTTTGCTGCAAGAGGAAAAGCTTTGCCAGGAGTTGGTGCCCAGCTGAGGGCTTTGCTGCAAGAGGAAAAGCTTTGCCAGGAGTTGGTGCCCAGCTGAGGGTTTGCTGAAGGAGGTAAAAGCTTTGCCAGGAGTTGGTGCCCAGCTGAGGGTTTGCTGAAGGAGGTAAAAGCTTTGCCAGGAGTTGGTGCCCAGCTGAGGGCTTTGCTGCTGAGGGAAAAAGCTTTGCCAGGAGTTGGTGCCCAGCTGAGGGCTTTGCTGCAGGGGGAAAAGCTTTGCCAGGAGTTGGTGCCCAGCTGGGGGCTTTGCTGTAAGAGGAAAAGCTTTGCCAGGAGTTGGTGCCCAGCTGAGGGCTTTGCTGCAAGAGGAAAAGCTTTGCCAGGAGTTGGTGCCCAGCTGAGGGCTTTGCTGCAGGGGGAAAAGCTTTGCCAGGAGTTGGTGCCCACTGAGCCCCCGTGGGTCACCCCCAAAGGGTTCATTCCCAAGGTGAGCCCTGGAGTGGCTTTCCAGGAGCTTGGCAGGGGTAGGGAATGATCCCACTCAGATTGGAGCTCTGCAGGGACTTTAATCCCCTGTCAGTCAAGCTGCCCTTTCATTTTATAATCCCCCAGGCTGAGGGTGGGCATGCAGGGGCTGACTAAGCACAGGGCACTGCCCAGTGCCAGGGGGTCTCTGAGTTACCTGATGCTTGTCCAGAATACCCCCCCAATCCCCTGCCTGGGTCTGCTGTTCAAACAAACCTGCTTATTTTCCCCAAATTGTTGCCCTTCTGCAAAGCAGTGGTTGATGCAGAGAGGGCCTGAGCAGGCAGCATTTTATTGTCTTAACTTTTATTGCATTGGCTAAATGTGTTTAAAATGGAGAGTGAGACTCTAGAAATTGTATTTAGCTTGTAAAAAGGATTGAGTGGCAATTTAAATGTTGTCACTTCCCCTTTCAGTGAGAATTTCTGTACTCAAAGGCCTTTTTAATCTGCCAGAGCATACAGTATTTCATTGGAAGCTGAAGTCACACAAATTGAAATTAGAGACTGGGCACCTCTTTAATGCAATTTATTGATAATATTCTGGAGCTTGTTGCCAAGGTTTAGAAGATATTCAAAAGACTGAGGATCTGCTACCTCAGGAGCAGAATATCTATTAGCTAAGCTCTAACTTAGGCTTAGTCAAACCCTCCAAGTATGTTATTCAGTGCTGTGGAAGACTGATTAAAGTTCAGGCTTCTGTCACACAGTAGATCAAATTAAATAATTGCATATCCTTTTCTGACTGTACTAAGCAAATGCTGCCTGAGCCATCCTTTGAAAATCTCTTGTCTTTCTTTCTTATCCTGTTTCCCCTATTTTCCAGCTTTATTTTATAAAGTTCTTTGTCCATAATATGTGTGCAAATACATAAAACAAGGGAAAGGTTTCTCTGTGTCTTTAGTGACCCACAGGGAGCAGGACCACGTGAGCTGCTTCTGTACAAGAGGAAGGCAAGTTCGTGTAGCATCAGGGTTTGGCTGCAGAACTTGCATGTTCTGCCTGGTCCTTGGATGGAGGTGATTTAATTGTGTTTATGTGGCTTAAAAACTATATAAGTTCTCTCAGCTTTATCACATCCATTATTGTGATGCTTTGGGGGAAAATTAGTGCTTAATATCTTGAGTAATGTCTTTTTAAATGTCACTTAATTTTCCTCCTTTATTCCCACATTACTGAGTATCAGTTATCACTAATTACTCTTATAAATACTTGTCCCTGTGTATGATCTCTAAGAGATGTAACAGTTGCAGAGCATTTAGCAGTAACTCTTCCACAGTTGTGGTGAGTCAAATTCCTCCCTGTCTGTGAGTCAGAGTGACAGCACTTGAAATGTTAAGTGGGATCTAAGACAGGTCTTTGTTTTAATGGTCCTTTTTCCCCTGATAAGTCCTGTCCTTTTTCCTGGAAATGTTTGATGCTAATCTATAACCCAAGTTCTCAACTTATCAGCAGCACTTCAGGGGCAGTTGAACTTTCCTTCCCTTCCTCTCTGAAGTGTCAGAATTCATCAAAGTCAAGTCTTTTCTTTCTCCAAATGAAAAGCCCAGTGAGCTTTCTGTTGAACTAAAGGCAGGTGTGATGTGCCCTGATGCCACCCACAGTGCCCTGCTGGGGGTGAGATCCTGCCTGCCAAACACTCCAGCCAAGGGGCAGGGCTGTGTTTGCAGTACAGGGCATAAAACTTGAGCCACAAAGGGAAAAATCAGCCCAGCTTTGGTTTGAAATCCACTTGCAAATAACCCTCTGTCACCCAACCCAGCACCCAGTGGGGCCTGAGAAACTCAGGAGTGCCAATCCCCAAAAAATAAAACGAGTGTGGAAGGTGGGGAGAAGTGTCTCCTTTGGTACCTTGGATGGGAAGGGCTCCTGCTGAATTTTCCTCACTCCCTGGTCTGTGCACGCTGCCCTAAGGTGATCCTGAGGCTTGGCACCAGATGGAATATTCCATGTTGGACTTCTAGGAACTGCCCATGAAGCCAAGCTGCTCTCGTTTTAAGGCTCGGTTTTCCCTGTAGTAAATCAGAACAGAAAATGACTTCCCCATAGCTTTTTGTTTGTTGTTAAACAAACCAAATGGTGAAAAATATTTGCTCTGTAGCGTAGCAACCAATCACTGGGCTGTTCAGCAAGAGAACTGAAACTGAGCCTTGAAATAAAGAGCTTTTCCCATGCCCAGAGCCGAGGCTGGAGGCACCTCACCAGGTGGGGGGGATGACCCTGTGCTGAGCCATTGCACAACAAACTGGGCAATGTGGAGCTGCAGCTCTGCCCTGCTCTGCCCTCTGCTTGTTCCCTACAATGTGTGCTCATGTTCCATCAGAAATGCCTCATTTCTCTGTGAGTGTCACAGGATCATGGAATGGTTTGGGTTGGAAGGGACCTTAAAGCCCAACCAGTCCCACCCCTTGCCATGGGCAGGGACACCTTCCACCAGCCCAGGTTGCTCCAAGCCCTGTCCAGCCTGGCCTTGGACACTTCCAGGGATGGAGCAGCCACAGCTGCTCTGCCCAACCTATACCACACTCCCAGTAAATAACTTTTTACCCAGGTATGAGGGTGCCTGGTCTCTGTAGGGCCTTGGCACTGCTGGGGAGGATGATGATCTGAATTGTTGCTGTTTTGGTGAACCCTGGACAGAGCAGGGGCTTTCCATAACACTTCATATTTCCTCTTCTTCCAAATCCTGCACTGGCAACTTCCTACCTTGCCTGTCCATTGTCAGTGGTGGCCCTTTCCTGAGGGTCTCAACCAGATCTGATTCTTCCCAAGTCCAGGATCAGTCCTGGACTAAACATGATTTAAGGGTGGTTTTCAAAGGCATTTATCTGTAGGAGAAATCCCAGAGCACCAGCAGATTTTTAATGTATGTTATTAAATAATAACCTGCCAGAAGCAAAGCCTTCCGTGGTCATCAGTGCTTTGTGCTGTCCTAAGAACAGCCCTGCATTTCCTGGTTTTCCCTGTAAATCTCTTGGAATTGTTCCTCCTTGGAAAAGCAAGTCTTGTGAATGAACAGGAGCACGCAAGGCTGGTGGGAGGGATTTGATTTCTGAGAACTGTAGAATGGGAGGGGAAATTCCTATTTTTTTTTTGTGGCCGTAAAGGAAGATGGGAAGTTCCAGAGCATCAAAAAAGCTGGAAGTCCCAGCTGTCAGTAAACAGATGTTCTGCATCAATCACCTACTGCCAGGCCAAGGACAACATCCTTTATCAGTGATTTAAACTTCCTAGGGATTTTTAGCTACTTCCAATAACTTTTCACACTGTTTGTAGTTGGGGCTTCTGCTGCTTTATCCATTTGAAAGGGATCCATTTGAAGGCAGCTGCACTTTGCACCCTCAGCCAGCCCAGGGGATTTGCTGTTCCTGGTGTGGGAGCTGGGATTGCCCATCCAGGTTCTCTAGGACAGTCCCAACTTCTCTTTGGGAGAAGAAAAGTGGAACAATCCCATTTCCATTTGTCTCCTTTATCTACGCATCTCATCTCATATATATGGATTTTTCTTCCTGCTTTTTACCTGGATTCTAGTTCTGCCTGGAAACAGGGAACCAAAATAGCAACAGGTTTCTTGCATATCTAGAGAAGTGAATTAAAATCTGCAGCAAATCACCTTGTGTAGTCTAAAATTGGAATTTTTTTTTGTACAGGGAGGTGTTTCCTTGGGGTCTGAAAACATGACTCTGCTGATCCAGCTCACCCAGGGGCACCAGGTGTTTGTTTATCTGAAAGAATTAGGAAAAGATGAGCAAAGTGGGAAGGTTGGAAAAGCCTGACCTCCATCCCCAGTGTCCCCATTCAGAGCCTGCACCCAGAGCAGGTGATGAGGGGAACATTGTGTGATGTGATTCAATGCTCTCCTCTCCAACCAAACGGGCTGTGCCTTCCTGTCACTCCCTTTGATTTCTCAGGAGGAACTGGCACAGCAGAGGCTGTTCAGAACCACTTTTTGCTACAAAACATAACGATTCTTTTGAACAAGTGAGGCTCCCTCCTTTATGAAAAGGGCCTTGTGGTTTAAATTGATGCAGATAAATGACCCTCAAAAGCCTTTTTGAATGAGGCAACAAGCTTGTCATGTGAGAGGGTTTAGCTGTTGATAATCACTGGCCACATTTGTTTCCATCATTCCAAAGACAGGTTTTTCCTCTTCCTCTGACAAATACAGAAAGGATGCTTGATAACCCCCAGTCTGTGCAATCAGCCTGTGCAGGAGCAGAATGGAAGATTTGCAGGCAAATCACATGGTGTGAAAAATTGGCATATACACATCTCTCTCCTGAAATGTGTTTTCTGGAACAGAAATAATATGGGGCAGATAAAATTCCCTTCAGGAAGAAAAGGCAGCCACAAACCTTCTGCCCAGTCAGGTTTGAGTTTGGAGAAGGTGACCCATCTGACCAGATGTGCTGCCAGAGGTGGCTGCAGGAGCCCAGGATTAATAACAGCTCCCAAAGAAGTTGCTAAAGCAGCAGGGGGTTAATCCAAGGTCCTCCTCCTCCCAGGGATCTCCAGAGCTTGGCTGAGGGATGCATGAACTGTTCTGGTGACAACTCACTTCAGGCCTTTGATTCTGGCTGGGGATTTGTGTTTCACTTGGGTTTAGATATTTAATGACTTTATTCCCTTTATACTTTTTGTCCTGAAGGAAAAGCTGAAACTTTTCATTCTACAAATAGCTAAACAACAATTTTTCTGGGAGTTTATTACTGTTGCTCTGATCTAGACTCCCTTTCCCATGAAAAACTGGACCCAGATCACCTTTAAGTCCCTTTCAACTTGGGCTTTTGATGATTGTGTTGCTCGAAATCCTTAGTCAGGTTTTACCTGAACACATTAAGAGCTTTGATTGAGGCTTTTCTTGTAACTTCCCCACTTTGAGGCTGAATTTGATTAGTTTGAAGGTCACAGAAGTAATTAACTCAGATTGTTTTCCTAGTTCCTTTCATTAGTGGGATAATTTGCCTTTCCTGGGTACGGTGCAGCAGAACTGGCACCTGTTTGTCACAGAGTGAATTGACATCTGGTTTGTGCTGGAAATCAGTGTGGGTTTCTCATGACTGGGATTCCTGCATTTCCTGGGGTTGATTGGCAGGAAACTCCAATGTTTGCTGCCCCTTCGGCTTTTCTGGATAAATTGGAATGTGCCAGTGCAGGCTTTGACTTCAGGCTGATAAACCTAAACTACCCCAGGCTGTTCCAAACTCTCCAGCAGGTGATGTTACACTTGCAGAGGTGATTCCTCAATGAAATCAGCCCCTGGATCCCACCCTCCACTTGTGCCAACACCTTTGTGTTTGAAATTGGGGCTGTTTAACTTAAGGATGATGTCTGGGATACGTTTGGATCTCCAGTTCCACGCTGATTGGGTGTAATTACGATTTCTTAGAGGATTGAGTAACACCTCCTTTTAGCACCACTGATATCAGCACTAATTGCTCCTTGAATTCCTATGGAAACTCCAAAGGCATCTGCGTTGAGCCTGTGCTGATTCATTGTGTGATGCTGTTCCTGCAAACAACGCAGTGGGAAGAGGCTTTTCCTTTAATAGCAGCTTTTAATTCCCTGGGATCAGCCAGTGGGACCCTCAGTGCTGCTGATGTTTCTGCTCATGCACAGATTAATCGCTTTGTGCTGTAAGGAATTCAGTGCACCAGGAAATGCCTCATTAATTTATCCTCTTAACCTTTTCCCTTTGCAGACAAGGGTTTGATTATAAATGCAGAGCTGCTCTGGGCTGCCCTGCCCTCCCCAGGATCAGTGCCAGAGCCTGTGCCCAGTGCTGGGCACTCCACTCTGCAGGGAGCCTTTGGGGATGTCCCTTCATTGCAGAGCTGATGGGTGACCTGAGTGTGGAGTGACACCCAATCCATTCACACTCCCCAGTGTAGCTTCCAAAAGCTGTTTTAACCTCTGTAGATCCCTTCAGGTCTAAAGAGGCACCTCCAGAGGACAAATCCCTCTGGTTTAGATGGTTGTAGATTCATAGAATAAGTTTTTATAGCAAGTGTCTCTTTATTTGCTTTGGATAAAGAGACCTTAAAGACAGACATGGACATTTGGTGGGGAATTCTTTGTCTCACTTTCAACCTGAAAAATGTTTCTTTAGCCTCTGCAAGGGAAAATGGTGGGCACTGGATGCCAAGAAGCTCCTACCTCTTGTTGAAGGCATATTATCCCATTTCATTGCTGAATTAGTGAATGTGCAAATAAAAATAGTAATTTTTCAAGTTCTGTGCAGCAGCCACTGATCTGGATGAAGTCAACTGATTTTGACAATAATTGCTTGGCTTGCACAGCCCCTTCTCTACTTTCAACTCTTATTTGGCCCTTGATGGTAACAAATAGTTTCCTGAATGAAACAGCAATTCTGCCTCAATAAAATATTTATGATTGTGTAGAGCATTCCCTGATCTCTGCTTTGAGTTTGCATTTTCTTTGTTTATTGGGATTCAAGTTTCTCCTTTGCCCTGGGATGGAGAAAACAAAACCCCACTTGTTACCCTGTGCTACAAGGAGCGAATTTGGGCTGTCTGCAGTGGTCACTTAGTCCTCTTCAGCTTTTGTCAATCCTGCCATTAACACCATTTGAAGATGCTCATTCTCAATCTTTTATATTCCTAATGAATGAACCCATGGCTGACTTCCAGAGAGCAATTAATTGATACTGGGTTTAAGATTACAACTTTTTTTTTTATTATTTCTACCTCCATCCTTTAGTCTTATTCACAGTTACAGGTGATCCCTCCTCTCTTCCTCAGGCTGAAACTTGCTGTGAATTTTATCTCCTCTAAGATTTTGCTTCATCAGCCAACCCTGTGCCCAGAGCTGCTCTGCAGCAACTCCAGATTTGTGTGGCAGCACAGCATCTGAAACACTGGCAGACTCTTTAGTCTGGGGTTTATTATTATTAATTTACTCGTGGGCTTGTTGCCAGTTTAACTGGCACGGATCTATTTGTTGTTGTGTTTGAAGATTAAAATGGATTTGACCCTCTGCAGATGTTTTCTTAATGCTTCTTTCATAACTGATACCAGACAAGGTGACTAAATCTAATGCAGCATAAAATTAAAAATGGAAAATAAGCATCTTGTGCTTTAGTCTGCCCAGTCAGGATGACTCCGAGTGGGAAGCAGCTCCCACTGCTCTGCTGGGAGAGGCTGTCCTGTTTTTTTGGAGGCTGAGTGTTCTGTGATCAAATCTGTGTTACAATTGTTGATATCACTGCCTTGCCAGAACACTCCATCCTGCCCTTCATCAAATGCTCACTGAGCATCTCCACAGATGGAGATCAGAAAAAAATTCTTTGCAGAGAGAGTGCTCAGGCATTGGAATGGGCTGCCCAGAGAGGGGGTGGATTCCCCATCCCTGGAGGTTTTTAAACTGAGCTTGGCCGTGGCACTGAGTGCCATGATCTGGTAAAGGGACTGGAGTTGGACCAAGAGTTGGACTCGATGATCTTGGAGGTCTTTTCCAGTCCAATCCATTCTATGATTCTATGGTAGTTTTGAAGATTTTAAAATAGTGGAGGGTTCAGAAATGGAACTGGCTTGAAGAGCAGCCACCACTTACCAGTTAAATTGGTATCTTCTTCTATAGGGAAGAAAATATTCCCTCTGTTTATTTGCAAGCCTTTAGGACTGGCTCTGGGGTGGGTCATGAGGGTGTTTTTGGGTGTGTTTGCTGCCCAGTGTTCATTGCAAGGGCTGATCCCCTCTAAGGTATTGATGGGCAGAAGTAACTGAGTTTTCTCATAAGGACATAACTCACAAGGGTCATGTATTAAAGAAGTGGCATCTTTTCAGGTTCCTACTGATGACTTCCAGGCTAATGAGTGGTTTTGTACAGGTAGGGAGTCTGGAATACCCCTGTATGTGGCTGCCCTTCTGATGCCAGCCTGTTGCTTCCAAAGTTGTGATGCTGGTGGGCTCTGGCAGCAGTTTGGAGCTCGAGTTCTCTCCTCTGTCTGATGTGTGGACTGGTTTTCTCCCTTTCACAGCTAATTCCTGTCCCAGCCTCGTTCCTGCCTTGAATTTGGGTGTGAAAAAAGCCTCTTGCACCTTGAGGTTGGATGTTGGGAGCCTGGCTTTTGTCTGAGCAGCACATTCTGCCCCTCACATCACCCCAAATGCCTGAGCAGAGCAGGACCAAAGGGTGCAGAGGGCACCAATGTGGAAGGGGATGGCAGCAGGGTCAGCTCAGCTGCCTGTCCTCACATTTCCTAGAAATAACCCCAAAACACAATACCCCTTCCTTCCTTCCTCCTGAATCTCCACAAGCAAGGCAATTTGAGAAATAATTTTATTTTTTGTGATTTACTCTTTATGTAACGTGGTTTAATGATGCTGATCAGCACAATCCTGCCCTGGAGAGTTCCCAGGGATGGCTCCAGAAGGGAGCCTCAATGTTAAGCTGCCAGAGTGCAGGGGGTGGCTCCAATAATTAAACTCCCAAGCCTCTAATGAGTTGCACTGTAATTTCATTTGGGTTTAGAGAGCAGACACAGCGAGGAAGGCTGAGGATAAACCCAGCTCCACAGCCACTGTTTTTAGGCATGTGATGTGATCTCCTTGTTCTCCCCAAATTTTGTTGTGGCTCCAGCATGTGAAGCTTTATCTCAGCTCCTCAGTTTTCCCTGCCCTGTAATTCTTTCACTCTCAGTTCCTTATCTCTTGCCACCTTTCCCCTCCATCCTCTCAATTTCATTTTTTCTCTCCTCTTCTGTTGTGTTTTCTGTCTCTTCCAAGCAATCTTCCCATCCTTGACTTGTTTTCATTGCAGAAAAAAAAAAAATTTGCTTTCTCACTTGTTTGGGCAAATGAGTTTTTGCTGACATCTGTGATTCCTTTCCAAAATCTCATCAGTTTGGGCAGGAGGGCCTCAATTCAGCTTCCTCTGCTGGGCTTGAGGTCTCTTAGAGCTGCCTTTTATTTTATTAGCTGGGTTTTTAATAAAAAAGAAAGATAAATAGGAATCCAGCCATGCATCTCCTAAAGCAGTTTTTTTGCTGATATTTCAGTTCAGTGCTGAGCAGGATTCCAGCCTTGGCATATTTTTCTCCATTAAATGGCAAACAGTCCTGGCCCTGGGCAGGCAGTTGGAGCCCTGGGTCAGTCCCTGGGGCCCCACTCAGAGGTGCATTTTGGTGGTTTTCAGGAGTGTTGCTGGTTGTGTCCCTCCACTTTGGGATCCCAAATGCTGCTGCCCTGGGTTTGCTGAGCAAGCCAAAAGGCAGAAACTGTCCCAAAGAAGGGCAATGCCAAGGGGACAGAGGGCAGGGGGTGGACATAAGACACAGGTTATGTTCCCTTTCTTAGTGGACCCAAATAATGCACATTTTCTCTCAAGAACAAAAGACCAAAGAAATTCTACTATTTCCACATAAACCACAAAGGTTTCCAGTAAATGTATTTTGTCTTCTAAGTTTTAAAAGTTATTGAATAATATAAGATCAGATTGAGAGAACTCCAGTCCTCTACTTCTCAAAAAATCCAGATTTTCACACAATGTATTTAGCAAATTCAGATGCATTCAGCATAAGGGTGGAACTTTTGGAGTTTCCCTGTGCAGGGCCAGGAGCTGGACCTGGATCCTTGTGAGGCCTTTCCAGATCAGGTTATTTATGATTCCAGGTTACCCAAGGTCTGCAGTTATTTCTTTTTCTCTCAACCCCCATGGGATGGAAGGGGTGACATGACCAGTGGCTGCTTTTTGACATGAGGCAGAGATGGACCAGAGCAGAGAATGCTCCTTTTTGAGCCACTAATAACTTGGAATCTGAACACTGTTTTCCATTTAAAATTTTTGGTCTTTAAACTTTTAATGAGACGAGATTTGGGGAATTTGAAACCTCTAATTTTCAAAAATAATTGTAACACAATGTATCGAGGCACAACTCTAATAATATTCCTTTTGGACAATGTACAGTGTGTTCTGCATGAAATACCTGGGAACATCAAATTGGGTCCTGTGAGCCTCATAAAAACACAACTGATAAAAAGGCTTTTCTCCAAGAGATCCCCATTAGCAAAAGGCACAGCTTACAGAAAGCAAAAGGGACATTTGGCTTTAATGGTAATTGCAAAAACAGCCTCCTATTGAGCATCAGTTCCAATTAAATCATCAAGATTTACTTTGTTGCCTGTTGAATGAAATGATTAGAAGTGGCTCTGCAGTGCTGGGCTCTTTGCTGGGGAAGGGCATCCATTTGGTGCCAGGAACAAGCAGCAGCTGTGGCACTATCATTGCATTAGGATCCTTGGAGTAATTATTTCCTAATTAGAGCCAATGAGTAATTGCACTGTCATTAGCTGGATAAACATCTCACTTGTTAAAATGGGGACTGCAACTTCTGGACATTTTGGGTAAAAAGTCAAAGCTTGGGATCTTCAGTGAAACTCCAGCTATGAATTTCCATGTATTAAATGCACGAGGGCAGAATTTGAAACCCTTGCTCTGTCTTGCTCTTAATATTATTTGTGCATTTAAAATTGGAAATTATAGGGGAGATGTTGCCCTGGTGGAAGTCACAGATTGTTTGGCTTGAATCCTTTTAAGTGAGAAAATGCTGGGGGAAAGTCTCTTTGGTGCTGATATTTTTCTCCAGTTTCTCCTCCTGGTCAGTTGTAGAGCTGTGGGATGTTCAGCAGTGCTTTGAAAGAGAAGCTCAGATTTGCCTTCAAAGGAAAACTGGTGTGAGAGGCAACGACTTCAGGTCCCAGGGGTTCCTCCCTCCTGCATTTTCCCCTGATATTGTCATTTATTGTGTGCTCTTAGGGGCAGGTTAAAGCACAGGGATTTGAGTGGAGCCTTTTGTTCTGACTGCTTCCACTGTGCAGCTCATTCTCATCCCACCAGAGGCTAAGCCTGGCCTAGAGTTCTCCTAAAACACTCTCCAGGCTTTAAATCCTGAGGGGCTGAATGGAGATGACCAGCCTGGGGTGATGCTTTGTTTCCCAGATCCTTCAGGAGGTGCCTTTGCCCAGGTGAACACGTTCCCCTGGAGATGAAAGGCTGTTCTCAGCACCCCATCCCACTCCTGCTTCCAGGAGCCCATCCTGGGCCAAGGCAGAGGCTCCCCTGCCTCTGGAGCAGAGCAACAGGGAACAGCTAATGAGCTTTTATGGGAAATAAGGACCTCTCACTGTTTTCTGGGCACCACATCCCAGGGGGATTGCTGTGGTGTTCCTGGGATAGAGTGACTACTACTTTATATCAGAGGAATTGGCCTCTTTTCCTTTGCCTCACAAGGAATAATCCAACCTCTCAGCAAGACTCTGCTGTGGGTTTGACTGGTCCCCAGCAAGTCCAGAACTGAAATAGCCTCTACTTGGCCCAGAAATCACTTCTGCCACCTCCTTTTGACAGATCACAATGCACTAAGTGAATTCCCCACGGAGTTCCCCACGCTCCCATCTGATCCAGGCATTTCCAGCAAGTTTTGCCTTTGTCCAGTTTCCTGAAGAAACAGGATTTCATGCCCATGGGTTTTCCTTTGGAGTTTTTTTCACACTTTTTTTTTTTGGTGGATTTTTGGACTTTTTTTTTTTTTAATGAGGGACTCAGTTTTATCCTTATTTTTCACTAGTGGGAGGTGGGAAAGAGCAGAGGGGGGCAGGCAAATGGATCCAACTTGGCAAGCTGGGCTGGTCCTTCAATGCTGCAGCCAAAGCAGGAAGGAAATGTCTTGCAGTTGGCCACTGGCCCTTCTGGCCATGTCAGACTATTTAAACTAAAATGTGGTGCCTTTGGCCATGTTGGGTTCAAAACCAGCTTTAAACTGGGGGGCAAAACCAGAGGGGGGTGATTTTGGGGGGAGTTGAAGGGGGTGGAGGGACAAAAAGGGAGGGATAAAGCAAGTTTTCTCTTTTATGGAATGTGATGCTCTGAATGACACAGCCATGTCCAAAAAACTGTATCCTGTGGGGTGATTGAGGATTTAGTGAGATTACCTTTAATCTTCCTCAGTCAATAAAAAAGATCTATTCTCGTTTCCTTTCTTCTTAGAAAGACAATGACATTTAGTCTGTTTGCTGGAGTTGGAAAATTGGCACAGTGTGTTTCATGTCATAATAACATTTAAATCTTCATAAGTTTAGACACTAAACTTTATCTGCTTTGCCTTAGTGCATCCATGGCTAAATGCATTTTTCTCTTAAGCTCTGAAACTTTTTATCTGACAGAAGGCTTTAAATTGGCCTGGGATAGGAATAAACATTAGTACAGAGATGCTGCTGGGCTCTGGTTGTCCCTGCAAAATCCAGCTTTGAAGAGATCCAGGTTTATCTGTCATGGTGATTAGTGAGCTCTACATCCTGCTTTTGTTGCCTCGTTTCTTTATTGTTTTACCTGTGCATTTTGAGTAGAAATAAGAATTGCTCCAAGGGTGATTTGAGGAGAGGTCCCACCTGTACTTATTTTTAGAGCTGGTGGTCTGACACTGAGGATGTTCACCTGGGCTTGGAGACACCTGAAGTCCTTTCCTTGTTCTGGCAGCACTTTGAGGTCTCCAGTGGGAGCTGCTCTGCTGCTCACCATTTGTCTCTGCCTCACATTGCCCCTTGAAAATGGGATTAAATTACTTCCATATCTTACAACACTCGTTATTACATGAGGGTTTGGAAGATTACAAGATAGTTTGCTGCAGATCACAGACTATTCTGAGTTGGAAGGGACCCACAAGGATCATCAAGTCCAACTCTCAAGACAATGGCCCACACAGGGGATTGAACCCATGACCTTGGCATTATTACAACCAAGTTCTAACCAACTGAGCTGATCTCAGAGGTCCTTTACATGACAATTTAGGACTAAACATTATTTCTGCAGTGACATTACTTAGAAATTAATGCAGCAAAATCTTGGCTGGTTTTCCAGTCAGACACAATCCAAAAGAAACCATATTCATGGGAATGTTGCTGGACACCCTCACCTGCATGTCTGTGCAGATCAGCTCTGACATTTATGCTGGTGTTAAGGCATTAACAGCTCCAGATTTTACTGATAGACCACAAGGAAATGTTTTCTCTGGAGGAGCAGATGAAGATTAGTTGGTAGTGCACGTGGGGTTGGTGTGTGGGCCCCAAGGGATGGGCAGAACTGGGGTTTGGAGGGAATCAGCTGTGCCAAGCAGAGCTCAGGGTGACTCCAGTCCCCTCAGCTGGGCACACTGAGCCAGTGCTGCCTCACCTGAGAGAAGTCACTGACTGCCTTGAGAGCAGAATGGTTTCTAAACCCCTTTGGACTGGAACTCAGGATGGAATCCCACTCCTCTGAGCTGAGCAGGTGTGCACAGTCACACTCTGATCACACAGCCAGCCTTGGGCACCAAAGCTTCAGGTCTGACTCTCAATTTAAACTTAATTCACGTGGAAGTCTGTGCAGCATTTCCAATTTTTGCACTCCTGTGGCAGCTCTATCAATGTCATGGGTGCAGCCCAGTAACAGGTGTGTCATCAATCCATTAAAGGTGATAAATCCTTGATAAAGGTGATTCCTTGAAGAGTTTGCACTCTAAAACAAGAGCCAAGGGAGAGCTGCCTGTGCAGGAAAGGGAGCAAACAGGATGGTGAGGAAAACACAGAACTCAGACAGCAGGAGGTGTAACTACAGATAAACTTCCCCAATAGATTTTGAACTAATATTTACTTTCTTTGCTTTTTCAAGTCTGACTCGTGGCTCTTGCACCCTTGGTTTTGGCAGCTCCTGCCCATGACCTGGTTTAGCTCTCTGAGGTGCTCTGGTCTCTCCTGCAGCCACATTTCCCCATTTTTCTGGTACTTCCATTCAAGAATGATACTGCTCTGGAAAATGTCATATATTTTTCATAGTTATGAAGCGTGTAAATGGATATTTCATAATAAATCTTTCTCTAACCACCAAAATAACTCCCCTGCATGGAGACTGCCTGTCACAAGCAGCATTTAGCACCAGAGCTTTGACACTTTTCACCTTTTTCAGTGTTTGCAAAGTTAGAACGTGATATTTCTTGTTTTTCCACCAGTGAAAGAGGCTTTTGGGTGGTGAAAAACACATAAATTTAGCTTGAGCAAAATCTTCTGGTATTAGTGATTTGCCACACATGGAAATACATTATTGAAATGGCAATGATCTTATTTTCACCTTACTAGAAAATCCATCTGTCTCCAGCCCCATAAAAATATCCCAGATGAAAATGGAAAATGCTATAGATAGCAACAGTTCTTCCAAGAAAACATCAGCAAATCTGTCACCCTTCTTACCACTGTCCTGTAAATACTAAGCAGTTTGGGATTCGTAGAATATACAAAATAAAACATGGAAAGAAATCAGAATTAAAGGATCCTCATGATTTTCCTGGTTTGCTGAAACCTGACCGTGTTTCCTGATCTGTGTTACCAGAAGGGAAAGGTCTTTTAAGCTCTTCACCTGAATGTCTTGTAGGACTTTCCATGGCTCCATCAAACTTTAGTTGAAATAACTGAGCTTGCCCAAGCCCAGGGTTTGGTATTTATTTTGTTTACACTCTCGGTAACCCACTGGAACAAAGTGTTGTGAATAAACACTCATTGACCAGCTCTGCTTTTTAATGGCATTTGCCTGTGCTGCTGTTAAAGTTGAGGACTATTTAATGTCAGCTTTGTGATCCTGAACTTGCTCATGTGGTTAAAACATCCCATGTAGTGGAGGAACTGCTGGGGGGGTTGTGCCAGGGCAGAGCTGCCTGTGCTGGGTGTGCAAAGCTTTGCCATCTGCCTGCCCTGGCAGCTCTGGGGCAGTGATGAGGAGGGAGAAAATCTGCTGAGTCCTCAGCTTTGCAAGTCCCTTCTGCTGGTGGCTCTGGGTGCTCTGCCCTTGCCATTGCTGCTGCATCCCCCACTCCCCTGTCACAGAGGCTTTTTGGCACTTAAACTGTTTCTGCTCCCAGCAAGTCTTGGCTCCCTGGTTTGAGTTGGAAACTTTTATCTTTGAAATGGTTAATTACTCAGCTTCTCCCAATCCCTGTGAGCTGCTTTTTTCAAGTTTTCTAATTTACATTGCCATGACTGGGCAGCAATAAATCACAGCCCAGCTGCAGCTACTGATCCCCCATAACCCTTTTTTCTCTTAGTTGTAATTTCAACTATAAGCTCAACAATAAGCCCATCTCTTAATCTCAGCATGAACAAATGGAAAATGGTCAAATGACGCACAATTTTAAGCTTCTTGCTGTATAAATGAGACAGAGTGCGTCAGTTCACTGGAATACTCTGACCTTTTCTCCTTAAAAATACTGGGGGGGAAGAGCTGGGAGCCCTTGGTTGGGTCTTTTATATTTACAGTGTGCAACTGCCCAAGCATAAGGTACCAATCTGTACAGAAGCTGCTGCTTAAAATATAGGGGGAAATGGAAGCCAGGGCATATAGGGAGGAATGCCAATAAAAGCCAGACTGTTGCTGGCTTTCAGCAGCTAAATTTACTATAGTCTTTGGAGAGGAGAGTATTTCCCATGGTTAAGTACTGGGAAGAGGGCCATGCCAGCTACCTGAGGCATCGAAAACTGAATTACTGATAGGTTTGATTAGGATTGTCCTTGATTTCAGCTGTGATGCTGCGAGTTAAATTTGGCCCTGACTCCTGCAGGGGGAGGCTGTTGGCTCAGGGGAGGCAGAGCTTGGCTGGCCCCGGTGGGAAGGGGAGCCAGGAGCAGGGAATGCTGCCACGGGCGGAGGAGCTGTCAGCACCCAGCGCTGCTCTGTGGCCACTGCCCCTCGCTCCAGCCCCACATTCATCTTGCCTAATGCAGCTCAGGGCTGAGTGTTGAGTAAAGCTGAGGTTATGAACTGATCCTGCTGTTATAAAACTCCCTCATTTCTGCCAATGTTCTGGGAGTGCATTCTCCCCCTTGGTGTTTGTGGTGCAGAATCCCAGACGATGCTGGAGCTGGAAGGGACCACTGAGTCCAACCCTCAGCCCTGCACAGGCCCATCCCCAGGAGTCACTCCCTGTGCCCCAGAGCATCATCCAAACCCTCCTGGAGCTCTGGCAGCCTTGGGGCTGTGCCCACTGCCCGGGGAAGGCTGGTCAGTGCCCACCACCCTCTGGAGGAACAACCTTTCCCTGAAATCCAACCTGACCCTGCCCTGGCACAGCTCCAGCCCTTCCCTGGGTGCTGTCCCTGCCCTGGCACAGCTCCAGCCCTTCCCTGGGTGCTGTCCCTGCCCTGGCACAGCTCCAGCCCTTCCCTGGGTGCTGTCCCTGCCCTGGCACAGCTCCAGCCCTTCCCTGGGTGCTGGCCCTGGTCACAGTTGGGTTTGGTTTCAAACTGCTGCTGTCATGGTGACCAATCTATATAGGGATTTATAGGAGGGGAACTCATGGTCTTTGAGGTCTATTCCAACCATAATCATTCTATGACATAAACCAGCATGTTTGAAGCTTGGCAGGTGGGCCATGTTTTCTGTGTGGGCATAAACTTAAACACAAAGGCATCACTTAGAAAGAAAACCATTTTTGTTGTATGTCACCTGAATTTTGAAAGAATTACTTCTACAGAAGATTTTTTTTTTCAGTCTTTCTTGACAAAATTTCAGATTAATTTGTTTTAGAGAAAGTCCATCTTTCAGTCCAAGTGCATCTCTCAGGCATCTCTTCTCTGTGGGTTCTGTGCCAGTCTCTGTGTGGCTCTGGACTGGTCAAGGCACCTCTTCTTGTCCTTCTTTCAGTGCTGCTGATGTGAAATCTGTTGCTTCATAATTAGTATCTTCTTGGCCTAAAGGAAACTGATTCCTAAGTGTGGAGAGACAAATAAAAGGGAGAAAAGTTGGTTATAGAGGCAAGATTGAATTTCAGTTTTATGGGTACCTGGGAGGTTTTGTCTGAGCTGGAACTTAAGAAACACGAAATGCTTTGTAAATGGTGTTGTCTGAGTTGTCAGTGTATCTGTGAGGAAGGAAGAAATCACTTGGTTTGCTAGAAGTGAATCACAGAATCCTTTAGGTTGGAAAAGACCTTTAAAAATCCATAAATCACATCCCCAAGTGCCACATCTGCATGTCACCATCTATGGAGGTCTTCAAAAGACTCAACCAGTTGCAAGTGATTTTTACTCCTGTCCCTGCTTGTTCCACTGATGGTTTGTGATGTCCACACCTCTGCAGACAAGGTTGTTCCCACATCTTCCCTCTGCAGAACAGTGTCCACTGAAGAACCTGGACCCTCCTGCCATCTCTGCTTGGTGTGACAGTGACAAAGGGGTGGCAGAGGATGAGGAGGGGAGAAGGATGGAAACAAGGGCTCTGTCACAGCCCCCAGTGCTCCTTATTTCAGCAGAGGTGGGAGGTTCCCAGAGGCTGTTGCTGTGCCCATTGTCATCAAGGATTTGCTGTGGAATTCTCCAGCCTGACTGGAGACTTAGACTGAATTTTAAACAGTGAAAGGCACAGGGCACAAATGTGCTGGAAAAATGTGCCTTGGGTGTGGGGGGAGAAGGGAAATATGGAAAACTTCTTAAAGTGAAGCTGCAGATTCTTAAAGGTGTAGAGCTGCACTGGGGAGATCTTAAAGCTCCAACTCCATGCCCATGTTTGCATCCCAAGTGAAATGCCCGTGTGTGCTTTGGGTCCTCCTGCCCAACACTTCTTGAACTGAGGGGGGGATTAATCTCCCTGCCATCCCTTCCATCTCCTCCTGCACACAGAGTGCCTGTATTTATCCCCACCTCTATCTGTGGCATTCCTGGGTCCTTCCATGCTGTTCCTGATTTCCCTGCTTGTGGTGTGGGGATGGAGCCACTGGATTTCCCCTCCTGGGTACACCCAGGCTCATTGGAGGGAGGCTGAAACCTGCTGGTTAATGCATTATTGAGAGCTGTTCTTTAACTTTCCAGGAAGTTAAAAATAGCCCTGATCCTTTTCATTCTCTTATAAATAAAGAGCAGATCAGAATTATGCATTGAACAGTGTGTATAATCCATTGGTTAGGGATTACATCTGGTGAATGCATCAGTTCACTGAATCAGGGCTATTTATGCTTTCTTTAAAAAATTCCATGCTGCTCCTTGGCCATTTCCTTGCTGTCAGGATTGAGAAGGCAGGAACTGCTCCTGCCCAAATGTGCTGGAGCAACATGGGTTGAGCCCTGGATGGTTCATTTGATATCTGCAGGTTGACCAGAAGTGTCAGGGGATGCTCAACAGAAATGCTTTGGGTTTGTATTACATGTGGATTTCTTTTTTTTTTTTTTACAAATATTCTGAGATCACACAGATCCTGTAGAATGAACACATTTTGAAGAACCAGCATTGTAGAGAAGGAACACATATTTTAAAATGAGGAATTCAGTCCTCTGGTTGCTTTGAGCTGGATATTGTTCAAGAACACAAAGCCCATCCCTGTGAATGCAGCACAAGCTGCCTTAACACCTTCATTTCACCTTAAATATAACAGCAAAGATGAGCAGGGCCAAAGCCTCTGTAACCATGAGCAGCTCTGTCAGATCCTCACGAGAAGGACAGGCCTGCTGTGGGGTGGGGACTGCCCTGCACACCAAACCCATTTCTTCAGCTTTTATTCAAACCCACTGCACTGCCAGGTATAACATTAAATAACATTAAGTTGATAAATGCAAGGAAAAAAAGGATCCAATCAGTGCCTAATTTATTACAATGAATTGTCAAAGTGACTAATTAGTCATTCCAGGTGGGATTTTCCCAGGTGCTTGGGGGCCAGCCCCCCTCATGGCAGGGAGATGGATGAATGCTCTAGAAAACCTCACTGACATACCAAAGATTAGGGTTAACCAAGGACTATTTTTCTATGTATGCCCTTGTCTGTGACCTCCTTTGCTGGAATTTTGGGACCTGAGAAAGTAAATGTCTTGCAGAAAACTTCATTGGAAAGATAATTCTTCATATTTTGGTCTAATTTTTTTTTCTAAGGGAGTCTGTTCAGAAACTGGAGTCAGAAAGGGAAAAAATCCCCTACTTTGCCCAAGCTGTCAGTAAGTGATAATTTGGGATAAAATGCTCTAACAATCATTCTTCACTTGCCCACAAAAAACCCCCCTCGTGTCCAAAGCATTTGTCAGTGCAATTAGTGATTTCTTGAGCCTTGAGTTTCAGTGGGAGATGAACTCTTACCTCACCTGTGCTTTGGGAACCATCCCACGTGGATTCTGCAGCTTTCTGCACCTTAAATGTGCCCAGCTCTGAGCAAAACCAATGTCCTCGGGAAAAGGAGCTTTTGGGGGGATGTAGACATGCAAATGTGCTGTTCCAAGCCAAGGTGCAGAGTGAATTTGCAATGAAAGCTGCTGCTCCAGAGGGACTCTCCCTGTGCACAGTCATTATTCAAAGTACAGGCTGAGCAAAGTCTCCTCCAGGAAGTTCCTGTTGGACACAGCAGGGGCAGAGCAGCTCCTGCTCCTGGAATCCCCTCCCTCAGGAGGGTTCCTCCTGGAATCACCTCCCTCAGGAGGGTTCCTCCCTGTAGGGAAGAGTCTCAGGGCTGGCTCCAGGCTGCAGCTCCCACTCCCAGCCCATGTTTTGCAAAATGCCATCTCTCCATGTGGCTCCAAAGTGGTTGGTGTGGGCTCTGGGTTTAAGTTTTTTCCATCTATAAAAGACAACCCTTGCTGGAGAATGGGAAGGTCCAGGAAAAGAGGGTGAGCTGCTCTGTGGCTGGCAATGTTTCCTGCAAGGTGCTCCATATCCTGCTGTTCATGAACCCTCTGATCTATATTTACAGATGGCCTTAAAATGGCAGGTAAGCAAAAATAGGGGGAGAGAGATGAAAGAAATACTGCCAACCACCTGGTCCCCCAGCTTAGTGTCACATCCCAATCCTCTGGCCTTGCTTGAGCCCCCAGGAGGGGTATCAGGGCTCAGGGGGATTAGGGGGCATGAAAAGCACTGATTTACTTCCCCCACAGCAGGTTCCATCCCCTGTTGCTCTGGGGAGAGGGTGATGTTCTATTTTCTGAGGGAGAGGGATCATCTGGGGAAACAGAACTCAGGGGTGGCTGAGGCTGCTCCCCAGAGCTCTCTGTATTTTTGCAAATAAATTCTGCAACACTTAAAGGCAAACCCACAAGCTAAAAACACTGAGCACCATTTAAAACTATTCTGGAGCTGTTTGCTCTCCAGTTGCTTCTCCCAGCCTTGCAGGGGGCAAAGTGGGGCCAAGAGGGTTTGAGAGTCTGAGGTTTTGTTCATCCTTTCAAGAACTGGGTGCAGCCCAGGTTTGGTGGCAAGGGAGGAATTGCAGTAAGCTCTTCCCCAGTGCACTGGTGATCCAAGGTGCTCCTGGAGGGTCAGGTCTGTGCAGCAGCAACAGGAGCAGACCAGACTTGAGGCCATCCCAGTTTTCCACCCATCCCTCAGCTCCCTCCAAGCAGCAGCAGAAGCCCAGCAGTTTCTCCTGTCCTTAGAGTGACCAAATTCAACCTTGCTGCTGTGTGGGAGCCTGGAGCCAGCCCTGACTTTGTGGGAAAGGCCAAGGAGAAGGAAAACTGGATTTGTAAATAGGGTGGACTATCAGGGTCTCCTGTTGCAACACAAGGAAGGTTTTGAGTGGAGGGTCAGAGAGGGCAACACTGTGGCCAATGCTCCGTTTCTGCCAAGTGTTCAAATGCTTCACTCCTCACTCTTTGAGCTCCTGCCTATGGAATTTCGAGTCTGGAGCATTTCTGCCTGTCCCACACAGCCCAACCACTGGATGCCACCACTTGTCTCTCTGGAGGCACCACCTGGTGCAATGAGCCCCAGCTTGTCACACTTGGAAGTATTTCATTTTGTTTGGGTTTTTTGCAGACTTTCATGTCTTGACCTGTGTGAATTTTCCCCTTTAAAGCAGCTGATTAATGCCCCTGCTGCAGTTGGAGGTTCCCAGAAGCAGCATAACCTCTCAGCCTCCAATAAAACTAAGCCATCCCAGCTGGAGAAGCTCAGGAAAGCTCTGTAGGCTTTAACTGCTGGGCATTGCTCTGCCTCCCAGAGCAGAATTTGGCTGTTCTGGAGGGGAGGAAATGGAAAGTTCTGCTGCAGGACTCCAGGCAGAGGCTGAAAGACAGCCAGGTGTGTCCAGATGTGGGAGGCAACTTGTGTCCTGGTCAGTCTGTGCCAAGAGAGAGGCTGAGGATGTTGGGCAGGGAGCAGGGAGCAGAAGCAGTTGGAAAATGCATTTTCAGTAAGAACTTTCCTGCTAAATGGCAACTACTTATTTTCAGCAGCAGGTTGTTGATTGAAAAATTCCTGGGCAAACTCTCTTTAATTCTGAATTTGTCTTCTTGCCTAACCCCCTGAGTTGAAGAGAAGTCTTAGAATCTCAGTTATGCTGAGTTAATAAAAATAGGAGTAACTTGACTGTGAGGGTGGGCAGGCCCTGGCACAGGGTGCTCAGAGGAGCTGTGGCTATGCCATCCTTGGAAGTGTCCAAGGCCAGGTTGGACAGGGCTTGGAGCAACCTGGGCTGGTGGGAGGTGTCCCTGCCCATAGCTGGGGGTGGAAGGAGATGAGCTTTAAGTTCCCTTCCAACCCAAAGCCTTGTGTGGTTCCCAAGTTTATGCACAGGTATCTTATGACCTCAGGACACTATTAGATATATAAGTTTGTTGAAGTTGATGTCTCTGACTCAGAATATTCTGGGAAAGGTACATTCAGCTGCAAAACAAATATTGTTTAAATATAATGTCCTCGAGGGTAGCAAGGGCAAACTGTGCTGGTTGTTTCTTAAATATTCCAACCTTCTCTGAATGTACATGCTGGGAAGGAACAGTGCAGTGTGAGAGCACTCACTGTCATCCAGTGGAGGCAGAGGAGCAAAGAAAAGTGTCTCTGGGAGTGCAGAGCCCTTGTTTGTGTGCCCAAGTCCAGCTGGTCAGGAAAGTAATCCAGCAAAGGGCTGTGGATGGAAATCTGGGGATGTGCAAGTGGGTCTCAACACTCCCCTGAAGCTGCAAGTGATTACCCTGTAATGTTAAGTGGAAACACATAACACAGAAATAGCTGCTTAAAAATAAGCTTTCCTGTCTGGGGCTCTGGGATTTTCTATTTGCAGATGATTTTTATGGATGCCATTTTCTCTCCCCAGCACTGGCTGTGTCATTGGTAGGGGCATTACTCATCTGCTCTGCTCCTCAACGATTTATTTGCTAATCTCCACTAACAGGTGCTTTCCAGGCATGTGTGCAGCCATCCCTTTGTGAGGATGCTCTGGATCTGCTTTTGGGACTCTTTCCTCATCTCTGCTTTTAAAGCTCAAGGCCAGAAATGTTGTATTTATCTGCCTACTTACGAGGCACCTAAATCTGTTTCATGGGTCACGTGTGGAACAAGGACATGAAAGAGTTCTTGTAAAGGGTGGCTGTAAAACTGAGCTCGTGCTCTGTTCAGGGAACTATTCACAGGATGCAGCAGCTCAAAGTCTGGCCACATTTACAAGGTGTTTGTGGAGGTGCCATCTCCATACTTCTCCCTCTGCCTTTAGTTTCTTTTTCTAAGCTCAATAAAATGGTTATTTTCAGCTGAAGTCAAGTTTGCTGATTCAGGCCCTTTTGGCTGAGTGGCCACAGTTCACTGTGAGAGCAGCTGCTCTTGAGGTCTGGGCATGACCAAGAAAGCCCCTTGGCTTTTGGGTTCTCTGTCTGCTTTTTGACTTGTTGTTTCCTCTGGTGGTCCTCTTGGCTGCTCCAGAAGTTCACTCTTCAGAAACTTCTGTGCTTGAGAGCTGAATTTTTTTTTTCTGGTGCCAAGACTTTTCTTTTCCCCTCATTTTTATTCTCCTTGCACATCAAGTATTCAATTCCATGCTAGATGAGCTTCTCCTCTGCATGCTGATGTTCACTGTGTTTATCCACTTAGTGCTGCAGCACAGGGAGGTGTCCCACATTTGCCAGCAATGGAAACAAATGGTCACTGTCATAAAGTCTGTTCTGTGGTAGAAAGGGGAGTCTGAGCTCCTCTGACTCTTTCAAAACTGCTTAATTGATTGAGCAGTAATTTAGGAATTCTACAATTTGTGTGTGAATTAGTGACCCAGCACTGAGCTGAAAATGTGATTTTTTTTTTACATTAAAACCAACTAAAACAGAAACTTCTACCTATAACTGGGAAATCTGGGTGTTTTCTGGATCCCAGGGAAAATTTAGAGGTAAAATCACACAAAATAGTGATTGTGACACCATTACTTTGGTCTGGAATGCCAGTGATGAAGTGTCTCACCAGCAAAGACTGTGACATGTTCAGTGAGTAAGAAACTCATTGAGAGGATAAATGGATTATCCCAAACCACAGAGGAAACCACAGAAGTTGGTGCATCCCTGATAAAGCTGCTGGAAGGGCCAAGTTCAGAGGTGAAGAGAGGACCCTCTTCTTCACAGGGGGTCAAGGGTGAGGGAATTGGAAACTAAACACTGATGGAAAAAAATAACTGCCAGGTTGGAGATAAGTGAATAAAAATACCCTGCCAGGACAGCTGGGGCACTACACCCAGTGGCAACTGTGGAAAAAACAGGGCTGTAAAATAAATATACACGTGGGGAAAGGTTAGGCTGGTCCTGCTTTCCACCTGCTGTTACAGTAACCCCCAGCAGAACCCCTGGGTTTGGCTGTGCCCAGAGCAGGGAGCACCTGGTGAGCCCCTGGAAAGGAGGGGGGCAGGTTGGTTTGCTCCAAATGCACTGCTTGGGTCCATCTGTGTCTCCAGATACTCCTGTGCTTCTCAGCTGGAGTGTTGGGGAACTTCAATAGCAGAGGAGGAACTTCTTACACCTGAGTTATGAGCATTGAAGGAAATGTCCTGTCCTGCAGGACAGATGTGTCTCCAGATGTTGCAGTGAGGAGAGGGAGACCCCCCTGGTTAAATATCAAAAATAAAAATAAAATAAGGGCACTTCTGTATCCATCACAGCAGTGAAGATTGTGATAATGTCTTAGAAGATGATGATTTAAACTGGTTATTAAAATCTGACTGAAATGGGAAATCCTGGCTAAAAGATGGCAATTGGAGTAGTTTGGGTTTCCTGAAAGATGAGTTTTTCAGTACCTTTTTTGGGGTTGTGGAAGTGGGGAATGCTCAGCTCCTCTTAAGCTCATTCTGTTCTTCTGCTTGGAAATTATAATGTTTCAAAAAGTAAATACCAAAATGATTCCACATTATTTCACACATGGTTATAATCCAAGGAAAATAATCCTTTGTAGGAGGAATGTATAGCTTTGTCTTAATGCATATCTGACTCTCCTCTTGTCTGCAGACATGTTGGGATCCTCCTAAAGTAACAGAATCTCATCTGCTTCTCCATTGTTAGGCTTGAAGTGGGTTTTTTTTAAAAAAAAAAAAATTAGGGTTTTAATATCTGTATCAACAAGAATCTTATTTTTATGCTCCTGTGCTCATACTGTCCTGTCAAAATCCGTAAGAATTAATCAGCCTTTAATTAAAGTAAGGAACTTGATGTTCATCCTTTTCATACTACAATTGTGTGGTGTGAGTCCAAGGCAACTTGTTCCTGGTATAAAAATAGGAAAATGCCATCATTTCACAAGGATATCTCTCAGGAAAGGCATTGAGGCTTTGTGGTGTTCTGAGTAGGATCATCCCGAGGTGCTCTGTGAGTGGGCAGAGCTCTCAGGGTGGGTTATCAAGCCCAGAGGGTGAAGGTGGCAGCAAAATACTGCCAGTTCTTGGGGTTATTTGAACACTTGGGGAATTTTTTTTTCTCTGTGTTAAGCATAATGAAGGCAAGAAACAGGAACCTGCACAAGACTTTGGTCTCAGTGAAGGACACTGGGAGTGGTGCCAGCTGATACCACACCTGGCTCTTCTCAAATGAGCTTTTTGTGGGCTAAATGTTACATGTGAGGTCTCTGAAGTCAGTCCCAAATATTTGAAGAAATTAAAAAATTACCAGAAATTATAAAGAAGAGTGCAAGAAACTGAAATCCCAACCAAAAAATTGCCAGAAATTATCAAGAAGAGCACAAAAAACCTGAAAACCCGACCAAAAAATTAGCAGAAATTATAAAGATGAGCTCAAGAAACCTGAAATCCCGACCAAAAAATTGCCAGAAATTGTCAAGAGGAGCGCAAAAAACCTGAAAACCCGACCGAAAAATTGCCAGAAATTATCAAGAAGAGCACAAAAAACCTGAAAACCCGACCGAAAAATTGCCAGAAATTATCAAGAAGAGCACAAAAAACCTGAAAACCCGACCGAAAAATTGCCAGAAATTATCAAGAAGAGCACAAAAAACCTGAAAACCCGACCGAAAAATTGCCAGAAATTATCAAGAAGAGCACAAAAAACCTGAAAACCCGACCAAAAAATTAGCAGAAATTATAAAGATGAGCTCAAGAAACCTGAAATCCCGACCAAAAAATTGCCAGAAATTGTCAAGAGGAGCGCAAAAAACCTGAAAACCCGACCGAAAAATTGCCAGAAATTATCAAGAAGAGCACAAAAAACCTGAAATCCCAACCAAAAATTAGCAGAAATTATAAAGATGAGTGCAAAAAAATTGAAATCCCGACCGAAAAATGAGCAGAAATTATCAAGAGGAGCCCCAAAAACCTGAAAACCCGACCGAAAAATTAGCAGAAATTATCAAGAAGAGCCAATAAAACTGCAATCCCACCCAACCAGCTGAACTCCTGCCCAGTAGGACTGAGCCCCAGCAACACCCTGGACAAGGCTCATTGCTCAGGTCTCTCTCACCCCTCAGCTTATTCTTAGCCCACTGTTGTTGGTGCTATTTAAGAATTTCCAGTAGACCAAATGGTAACTTTAGTCAGCATTGTCAGAGGAGAAATACCACCTAGAAACTATTTTAGGCTTTGGCCCATCAACAGTTACTCAGGGGGTGCTTTACAGGGCTCAGTCAGTTATGGAGTTAAGCTCTGTCTGGTGGTAAAATAAACCCACCACAAGACTGAGCCTGCAACTGGGCACTTCCAGCACATAAAAAGTTCCTTCATTTTCCATAGGGAGAAGGGAGGCTTTTGTGTTGTAATTCCCAGGTGCCAGTTTTGCTTTCAGAAATGTTCTTGCCACTTTGGTGAATGGATTTAGATGAGTGTTCAGCATCTGACAAGTGTTTGTCCCACTTTAATTTTGATTAGTTTCACACATG
The DNA here is from genome assembly GCF_047495875.1 of Pithys albifrons albifrons. Lineage (NCBI taxonomy): Eukaryota > Metazoa > Chordata > Aves > Passeriformes > Thamnophilidae > Pithys > Pithys albifrons. The sequence goes on along the minus strand of NC_092476.1, from coordinate 2,392,899 downwards.
GAGAAACAAGCATTGTATTAATGAAGAGTTGTGCTGAGTAGGCTGCAACAAGTGAAGTTTGTATAAATAAAGGCATAAAAATAAAATGAGTGAAGATTAATGCCTACAATTATGGGGAATCACAAAGGCAAGTGACTAAGTAAATAAATATGTCAACTGTCAGTGTCAGAATAAAGAAGTCAAGCATCATAAAATTAGAAAATTATATCTTTAGAGATCCAATAGAGAAAATTGTCAGTCTTGATTGGTTATTTAACTGCTCATATTATTGGAAAAATGAGCACTGATAATTCCAATTAACTTCTAAAGTGTTTCAGATCTGCTTAATGACAGAACTGTAACAAGGGCCTTTACTTAATGATGTTGATCTTCAATAACATGGTGGCTGTCAGGGCAGGACCTAATTAAGAGGTTGTGATTGAGCTGTGTCTGAGCCCTGACCCAACATTCACTCAAGTTCATGATAATCCTTCCATCAGCCTTGACTGGTGGCTGCTCCTCCTCTCCAGCCCACTGAGTCCACCCTGTGCCTGATCCCCACCTTGTCCCCAGCCCAGAGTGACACAACCAGGTGTTCCTTGGACACCAAACCTCCCTGGGCAGCCCCTTCCAAGGCCTGACCACCTCATCCCAGAAGGAATCACTTCTGCTCTCCCCAGAGTCCAGCAGATGGTTGGCTAAAATTGTTTAGGATCCCTCTGTACTGTACATGACACATCTTGTAAGTGTAGAAACAAATTGTTGGCGTTTCTCTTCCAGCAATCACTGGAGAGTGATTTGGGCTCTGCTCTGTCCCTGCCAAATCCGACGTTGTGGAGTGTTACTGTTCTGGCAAAGAGTACAAACAATTTCCATTGTGCAGCTCAAGCAAAAAAAAAAACATATACAAAGCTGTTGAATCTTGCACTTTTATGTGTTTTCATTTGGCACAGGGAAATGTAATCATTAAATAAATGTGTTTATCTACCAGGTCAACTTTGATCTGTCAGAGCCAGTAAAAGCCTCATTAGTGCACGTCTGTCTCCTGAGGAGCATGAAGTGCTCTTAGAACAAAGGGCAGAGAGCTGGTGCTCAGCATGGAGCTGCCAAGGAGGGATTGCAGAGCCTTTCAGTGTCTTCCAATACCTTTGAAAGGAGTTTTTATTCTTTTTTAATGTATCTCTTCCTCATTTACCTTTGGAATCACCCTCTGCTTTATTAAAGTAAAAGACTTTTTCATTCCATTGTGATTAGTCTTGGGGCAAGTCAAGATTTATTGGAGACAGATACAAGCTCATCCTTCTCTTTGCTTCAGCCAAGAGCCACGTAGGCCTGGAGTCATCTGGCTTTGGGCTCAGCCTTGTGCAGACAGCTGGGTTTGGAGATCCTCCTGCCTTGGAAGACAAGGGGCTGCTCTCACACACCTTCAAACATAAAGCAAAGCCCTTTATTCCAAGTGTTCAGTGTCTCCCAGGGTCAGTGCTCTCATCTCAGATTTTCTCAGCTGCAGATGGCCTTGTGAGCTCAGGCTGCCTTTGATGGGGTGTAGGGAGTCAATGGTGTCATCTTTGTCCAGGTTAAACAACTTTGAGAAAGGGCTGGAAGGAACCCACAGTGCTGTGAGTGGTGGGTGCAGATATCCCACACCCTTTTTTTTTTCCAGCTCTTCCTCTTTAATGAGTTACAAAACCTAATAATCCACTTTCTCTCATTTTCTTACAAGCTGCAAGTGTCCAAATATTTCCCCATCTGACTTCTGCCTGTACAATACGTTGCCTTTCCAGCCCAGTAACACTTAGCATTTATGGCATTCCAAAAGCTGGTGCCCATTAGCAGTTTCTCAAGCTTCAGAGTGTTTTGCAACACAGCAGTCTGTCTAGTGACTGAGGGGAAAACAACATAATCATGTGCTGACATTCCAAGTTATTTTATAAGCCACTTTTATCTCAGATGCCCTTTTCCTCCCTCTGTGTTCGTTTGAATCTGCTCCATCCATTGCTGTTCAGAGCAACTTGTCTGTGGTGGAGCTAAAGGTCCTCCCTCAGATGCTCTGGGACAACAGTGGATCTTCCCTGTCCTAGGGAATGTCCCCTCATACTCCAGAGGTAAATGGAATTCAGCTTATGGAAGCTGTTCATTAGCTGGGCTGCCTCTCTGGAATTATCCCGAGGCCCCTTCACTGGCAGGTTTAATTGACATGGAATGAGAACAAACCAGGACTGGCTTTCTGCTGAGCAGAAGGGATGACATTGGTGGATGATTGACCTGCTGGGCTGGGGATGTCTGGGTTGAAAAACATGGTGTTCTCCTGCCTGTCCTGAAGGGTTTCCTGCCAATAACAGGCACAACACTTGGATTCACCATCCCAAGAAGTGCACAAAAATGAGTAGATGTGGCACTTGGTAATATGATGGTATTTGGTTGAAGGTTGGACTTGAGGATCTCTGAGGTCTTTTCCAGCTTTAGTGATTGTGTTTTCAGAGGTGTCTTAGCTCCCAGACTGATATAAAAGCTTTCCTGTGCTAGAATATCTTGGATGCCGCTTTGGGAGGCTTCAATTCCTTTGTGTAAGTGTTCCAGAGAAGTCAGAGATCTGTGTAATCCAGGGGTGATGGCCATGAAAACCTCAGAGGTCCTGTGTGCAGCAGGAGAGCCCACAAAGCCATTTCCCTCTCCTGGAGCAGCTTTGCAGGATGGTAAAACTGGGGGAGTTTCAATCCAAAGAACATGACAGTCCCACAGTCCTTGTGTTTAGAGATTCTTCTGGATTCTGGGAAATTGTTTCCCTGTAGGGGGAAGAAGTGCCACAAACTCAATGAGGCTTTGCAGGGGGGTTGGTGAAGCTGCTGCCCCATGGCTGAGCTGCTTCTTGATTTCTGAGTCCTGATGAGCTTCAAAATGTACAAAACTGAATTGCCACCTCTCCTCCTCGAGGTTCCTGTGATGTTTCTCAAGGAAACAGCTTGTCAGCTGCAAAAAATTTCAGCCTGGTTAAGGCTCACATTATCTGGGGGAGTTTTTCACAGAAACAGCCAAAATTAATTTACTGAGGTGAGATTTACCTGTGCCCTTACAAATAAAGCAGAAATGTATCTAATTGACATGAGGAGTGTTCCATAATCCCCAGTGGAGAAAGGGGGGAGAAAGGTGTAAAAACCAAACAGACTTCTAGTAATGTGCCCCACCTGCACTATGCAAAATAAATACTGCAGAGTCATTTGGCTTTGATTTAATCCTGTTTGATTTCCTTAATCCTTCCAAGAAAAGTTGTGGAATCAAAAGTGATCCTCACTTTTTGACAGTGTTTTAATGGAAAGTTTGAGGCAGTGGAAAACAAATTCTTGTTTTGTTTTTTTTAATGTCAGTGATATTTACAATTTTGCCAATTCACTGACATTTTCAGCAATTCCTATACAGGCCAATAAATCCCAAACACCAAGACCTGGATGTGAAGCAGGAGGACAGGAGAGTGAGATGATAGGGATTGTTTTCTGTGGGAGCCAAGCATGTTACCTTCAAATGAGGTTGATCATTTTCAGAACACATCAACTATTTCTGTGGGTAAAAGCTTTATAAAGACTATTGTCTTGTTAAACTATGGAAGAGCAGAACTTGAACTCTCTCTGAAGAGGATCTGTCCAAAGCTGTACAGTTCTGTTTATGGTTATCCACACGAGGCCAAACCACTCTGACTTCAAAAAGAGCTTTCAGAAGAAAATAGAACTCTCATTCATTCATTCCAGAAATTAAATTTAAAAATAATTAAGTAAATTGAAAAATAAGAAATTATTTCTGCATTGTTATATGTTCATAGTTTCCAGTGTTTAGATGTTAAAATTGTGGTCGTTTTTCTTGGTGGTTGAACTAAAGAAAGAATAGAGGAGGGGAAAAGGTCCAAAGGGGATTTAATTAAAGTATTAAAAGTTATGAGGGGCACAGCTGTCTGATCACTTCATTGTCCCTCAGGGAACAGTCAAAGGGTCAAGATTAATGACAAATACATTTAAAGCATGTCAAAGGGAAAATATCCTACATGTTTAAGCAGCCTTTGGAATTAACGGTTGCAGGAAGCCACAGGAGGATTTGGTATAACTTGACTTTTTAAAGAGCTGGATCACTTTATAAACAGTAATAGCTGGGAGGTAATATTTATATCTTGACACTTGACAGCTTTAAACTGAGCTGAGGGGCTGGATTTTAATGGTGTTAAAGTCTTGCAAACTCTTGGCACAAACAGAAGTGGGAATTGATAAACAGCAACCCCTACACTCTGCCAAGTCACAAACCAAGTGAAATGTGAGCATGTTTATAAATTAAATGAGGATTCAGGTAAGGAGGTTGCTCATCCTTTTGAAGAGGAGCTGTGAGATGGATGAGTCTGAATCTTCTATTCAGCTAAAGAGAGGGATGCCCTCCTGGCTCCCCATGAACTCTCTGTACCTCCAGGCACACCCATTTAGCTCCCCAAGATTCTCCCACTGCCACAACCATGCAAAGAAAAAGCAAAATGTGCAAAAAAACCCCCACCCCTAAACGCAGTGGAAATCTGTGCAGTGCACTCTTTATCTCCATGGCTGATTCCTGGACACCTTCACAGCAAACTTGGAGTAGAGGGGCTCTCTTTTTTTTTGGTCAGAATTAATCATTATTGCTTCTGTATCAACACTTCTAATGTTACAGCAGGTAATGAAGGGGGGACTTGGCTGAGTGAAGGCACTTGCAGACAGAGAGTGCTGTCACTTAGTGCAGGCTATTGATGTACAACACAACGTGTTCCTGGGGGTTATTTTGGACCCTTGTTTGGCTCCTGCTATAACCTGCCTGTCTCCCATATACCTTCTGCCACTGAGTCAGTGCCAGGTCTGCAGATTATTAACTCATCTACTCTTAGGTAATTAAGTAGGCTTGCAAGTTAGCGAAAAAAATTAGAAAATGTAGGAAAACTTGTTCCCCCCCCCCCCCCTTCCTAAAGGTTTATTCTTTGGTCAACCCCCTTCTAGTCTCTCATTTTCTTGGCATTAGCACTGGTTTTAGCAGTCAAATCCCATGTTAGCCCTTGGTATTTTTAATTCTATCTCTAATCTCTTTAAACTGCTGCCTGTGACTGTGGGAATCTGATGCAAGGGAAAGGTTGAGATATTCCATGTGCCTGCCATGGGCATCCCCTCCCTGGGCACTCAGATTGGTGGGAATGGGCAGCAGGAGTGCAAATACCACTTTCTGCTGCCTCTGTCGAGTCTCATCCTTCAAGGGGTGGCACAGGAGGGGAAGCTGAGTTAATTACAATTTGTGATGAACAGTTGGGGAAGGTGTAGCAGCAGAAAACAATGGGTTAGTGTGTCAGCTGCTGGGATTCACTGAGCCAACAGAGAGGCCTCTGTAGCACCAGCTGGGCAAGGCTCAGCCCCACCATCTCTCACTTCCACGAGTTAAGAACCATCGAGATGCAGTGACATGCCTGTCTGCTGAGTCAACAGAGTGAGAACTCTCTTGCCATGTGCATTAGTTTTGCAGCCATGGCAACAGTGTGTGCGTGAGGAAAGGCAGAGCTTAAAATAGGCTCCTGCTCCTACTTGGAAAGAGCTGAGAGCAAACACGTGTGGTCACCCGAGAGCAGAGTGGGAGCTCAGCTATCCCAGCCCTCCCTCTGGGTGCTGGAACCCACAAGGTGGATGCACCTGGTCACAGCAGAGGGTTTGCTGTGCCTCCAAACCTCCTCCCCAGCTCTGAGGGTTCCTCCTCTCTGCCCCTGGGATGTGCCCATCAAGAAGGGGATTGAAGGATGTTGGGCAGTCATGGAAGGAATAACAACTGACAAGCAGGTTGGTCTCTTCCACCAGAGTGTTGTAAGGTCAAAACAAGCCTCACTGCACAGCCCCTCAGAAGAGCCTCCAGTACTGAGCAGATATCCCAGGGAAGGAGGACACTTCTCTCACCTCCTGCTCTACTACACTATTTTGGAGAGAGGGAAAGCTGGGGAAGTGGAAAATAGTAGCTTTGGCTTGTAAGCTGTAACCTGTTTTGGTCTCCATTAATTAATTTGGCATTGGCTGTATTGTGTGCTATTCTTAGGCTCTCTATTCCCCTCTGCAACAAATTAGGGCTTTCACATCTGCCTAAAAATAAAACTTTCCTGTCTGCTGGTGCACAAGCCAAACCAGAATGCAGCATATGTGCAGTAAAGATGCACAGCTGTTCTGTCTATGAACTCGGGAACGTGCAGGGGGTTTTTGCTGAGGATTCAGTAGGTACCCAAAAGTGAGGAACAGGGTTTCCAAGAAACTGTCACACTTCAGGCATGGGAGAGAGGTGATCCCAAAAGGTGAAAGTAAGGAGAAACACACAGGAAGATTGTGAGAACTTCGATGGGAAAATGTTCATTTTAGTTTTTTTTTTTACTTTAAGCCGGTTCTGGAAGGTGACACTTTTGATTAAAGAGAACCAGTCCTAAGGGAAGGTGTAATCCTCCTGTATTCCATGGAACTCCCAGAGAGCTGCAGAGCATTTGCAGCTCATTTTCTGCCTCTGTAGCCCAACAGCTTGTGCTGTGACTCACACCAGGGCCTGACCCTGCCCAGCTTTTGTAGGTGGGGTCTACGTGTGCAGCAGCACCTGTGGCTGGAGCTCAGGAAAAGGCTCTTCCCCCAGAGGATGGTGGGCACTGACCAGGCTCCCCAGGGCAGTGGGCACAGCCCCAAGACTGCCAGAGCTCCAGGAGTGTTTGGACAACACTCTCAGGGACATAATGGGATATTTGGGGGTGTCCTGTGCAATGCCAAGGGTTGGGCTTGATGATTTTTGTGGGTTTCTTCCAACTCAGGATGTTCTCTGATTCTCTCTCTCTATATATGTATTCCTATATTTAATATTAAAGAGTTTCCTATTATTTCTTACTCTAAAGAGCCCCTCTGAGATATTTTGCACCAAGCTGAAAACCCCTGGAGCAGAAGGCACAGGATCTATGACACATCTCATTGTTTCACCCCCCCACGGGCTCAGTAGGACTTTTGTCACCTTCAAACTGCTGCTCCTGCTGGTTGTGGTGCCCCAGCGGGGCTGAGGGATGTGTAACCCAGTCTGTGCCTCTTCATTCTTTCCATGGCTCAAACGGGCAGCTCGGAGAGCCAGTTTGGAGCTGGGCTGCCTTTTTATCACCTGACACATTTAGATGTGCTCTTTAGATAAGATCAGTTAATGAATTTCCTTTGCCACCGGTATTTACTCTGGGTCCGCATTAGTTCCACTGCTCTGCTGGGAGCTCCTTCGTTGCTCTTTTCCGCTCTGGCTGTCGGGGTGATGTGTTAATATCGGAGGCTGTTTGGAGGCAGCAGGCAAAGGTTTTTTCCTAGAAATCGGTTAAATGGAAATGATCTGGTTTGTGTTTGGTCCCCAAGTACCAGCAGTAAATTGTTAACCAGCAAAACAATGGCTCGCAAGGCATTTTCTTGAGATAAAAAAAAAAAAAGACAGGGAAAAATGTGTTAATTGGATTAGTATAAAATGTTCTTACCGTGTTCATTGAGATGCGTTAGAAACCACAGTAATTAGTGCTTTGAATTGCTAATTTGACGTAGGGGAAACGGTAATATCCGAAGCTGGGGGACTTGGCTCCGACGTCACACGGGGTGTCCTCTCCAAGCTCTTTCCCCATCAACATAATTTTCCTGGTACCTGAAGGGTTTTCCTGAGAGGGGTCAGTGGAGTCCAACTCCTGATTACAAGACACAAACTACCAGACCATGCAGGAAAAAACCAAACGCTCCTATTTTTCTCCTTTTCAGAATTCCATGACATTTCACAGAAATGACTGCAAAACTTTTTCCATTCAGATTTTAGCACTGGTTTGGTGACAAACTTGGGAAGATTAGCAATTTTCCATCATTAGAAATGAACACTGTTTCTGAAGCTGACTAAACCTTTCCACTCAAAGATGCATTTTCAGGTCTTTTATAACTTTGCAAACTTAAAGCTTTTGCTTTAAGGATGACATTTTTGTAGACCAAAAATCCCCATCCCAGTTGGATACACATTTTGTGCATCAGCAGGACCCTCATCCAAAGCTGCTTTGGGCTCTCATTGGTCCCATCACTGGATTATTTTTTTCTGCTCATTGCCCTGGATTTTATGTCAAAGCACTTTTGTGCATTTTGGAGGTGGACAAACAAGATGCAGCTCATCAAAGAGGGGAAACCCCTGCATTTTTTATAAAGCATTTGTGTTTTGCAAGTTGAAAATTAAACACTTTGAACAGCTCATGCTTGTAGCTAAACATATAAAACCTTGACATGAGGAGACCTTTGAAAGAGTTTTCTTTTTTAAAAGCATCATCGTAAGTTCATTCACACTGAAAACAAAAAAGTTCCCAAAGTCTGTTCTCACGTGTTAAATTTTATTTGCAAAATCAAACCATTTTTCAACAAAGAAAAATGTTTTGCCTGGAAAATACCGATCTGTGGCAACCCCATGCATGGCCAAATGTGCCTTGTCTTATCTCTCCTGACTTCCCACCTTTCTGAGGACAGAAAAAGCAGCAGCTTTCCCTGTTCCTGAGGAAGATCTGCCCTCCTGAGCCAATGTCAATAGTGGTACTTACCATGCTGTTTTCCACAAAAAAATGAACTTTCAGAGCTTTATTTGACCTTGGTGGATGTGCATGAGAAGAGGAGTAAGATTTCATAGGGGTGATGTGAAAGATAATTTTTGCTTTCTGAAGTTACTATGGAATTATTGTAGGGCAAAGAAATGATATCCCAAAGCAAATTGGTGTTTGCCATAGGCCTTTTGCCACGAGCATCTATTGGTGTGGGGGATAAAAATATTGCAGCAGTGACTCATTTGTGTTCCCTGAGTCCTGTGTGTGCTGTGCAGGAACGTCCTGCCTTGCCTTGGGGACAGCTCCTGCTGGGAGCCCCAGGAACAGGCTGGGACTCAGCACCCAGCAGGGTCTCAGCGACCTTCCCTGGAATGAGGAGAGGAGAAACTCCTACCCTGGGCACCAGCACAGGGGGGCAGCCTGGGGGCACCACAGGGAGGCCACTCAGGGCAGGGCTGAAGGGGGATGGTTGAAATCTGGACTCCTTTGTTTGGGGTCTCCTCCCTCCGAGTGACAGCAGATGAACCTGAAACCCTGTGAGAAAATGGGCTGTGAGATACAAGAATGGATTGATTTGGATTAATAAATTAGATGTGAGGAGGAAGGTTTTTACTCAGGAGTGGGCAGGCCCCAGCACAGGTTGCCCAGAGAAGCTGTGGCTGTCCCATCCCTGGAAGTGTCCATGGTCAGGTTGGACAGGGCTTGGAGCAACCTGGGCTGGGGGAAGGTGTCCCTGGGAAAGACTGAAATTCTTCAATAAAAATGGAAACTGAGAACTCAGACCCACTGAAAAACTGCCTTTGTAACTCAGGGATGAGTCAAACTCTTTGACATCAAGTAATAAAAAGAAATGTGGGGCAATATTTACCCCCATCAATAACAAGTCCATAGGGATCTATGGGAGAGATGTAAGTCTCTGAAATAAGTGTTCCTATAGTTTCAAAGCTAAAAAAAAAATGTAATAGAAAATCAGTGCTTTTCATGCTAAAAAATAACAAAAAATAGCTGAGGTCTGGCTTGCAGAGGTGAGATGTGTCTCTGTCAGCTGAAAGCTGCTCTGCTCCCACAGAGTCATGTAACCAAGTGGGAAGAATTATGTCACCCCTTTGCCCTGGCTGGCAGTGCTCTTGGAGATGGGTTGGCCCAGGAACTCCCAGCCCTTTGCACTGCTCTGTTTGATGCTCTTTCTATCCAAACAAGGCTTTTGGTTCTCCAGCACAACCTCCTCACACAGGGTCCATCATCACCTCCCTGTTATTCAAGTACTCAGGCTGATTTACGTGTCCAAGTGTCTCTGGACAGTTGTTTCAGGCCTCATTCCTAATTATTTATTTTAATGGCAGTATTATCATGCTATAGATGTATTTGTTTAAATCCTGGCTGACTTCACAGGGGCAGTTTTTTAAAGGAAGAAGAAAATGAAAACCAAAATCAAAATATGTGCTGGCTTTTTTGGGAGAGGTGCCAATCCAGCTTAGCTGGCACAGAAATGAACAATAACTGTGGGATTATACACTCCTTTTTCATCCAAATAATCGCTGTTTTTTATTGTGGGATGTTTCACAAGCTGCTCCATAGTTCATAAACCTTCTCTCCCATCAGAAGAGAACGGGACTTCTCTGTGGTCAAGCTTCAAATTCATCCATTCTGCTCTTTAGGACACAGAAGGAATTAAATAAAAAATAAATTAAATCCTCTGGGTGTTTCCACCCACATTTTACCCTGATGGAAAGTGCTCTCTGTATATTGTCATCTTTATATTTTACTCTCCTACTGCAGAATGAGGCCTGGACTTAGGACAGTAAATATGATTTATTTGAGTCTCTACCTTTCAGATTTTAGCATTGGACTTGATGATCCTTGTGGGTCCCTTCCAACTCAGAATAGTCTGTGATTTAGGGATGAGTAAGGTTGAGTGGATGATACACATCCAAGCTGCTTTTCCATACCTGTTGTCAGCCATCCTGAGGCTTCCTCTGAAGAACTTTGAGTTGGCATTTCCACAGCCAACACCTGGATCTGACCCCAAATGGTAATTTTTTGGTTACTGAGCCTAAGAAATGCCCTGCAGGGCAAGTGGTGGGTAAGGAAAGATGTGCCTGAAAAGGGACAATTTGGGAAGAGTCTCATTATTTAAATAAGCAGAGAACACTTTGTTTATCTCAGCTCATCAGCTTGTTCTGCTCCTGTCCCTCTAAGATCTTTATTTTCAATAGTCTCAGCCTAAAGTCATCTCCATAAACTAAACATTGGAATTAGAACCAGCTGCAGCACAAATGATGGATCTGAGGATCTCGGAGGTCTTTTCCAACTTTAATGTTTCTCTGATGAGTCCAGTGCTTGTCCTTCATAGAATCATAGAATGGATTGGGTTGGAAAAGACCTCCAAGGTCATCGAGTCCAACCCTTGGTCCAACTCCAGTCCATTTACTAGATCCTTTTGGTGGATCAAGTTTGGTGCAGGGTCTCTCCTCTGATTACATAAAAGCAGCAGAGAAGGTGATTCACAGCTGAGGGCAAAGTCAGGCTGGAGGGATGGGCAGAGGTTGGCACATCCAGCACCTGCCTCTTCAAACCACTCTGAACCAGAAATGTCACTCCAGCCCAGCCAGAAAACCAGAAATCCTGCTCTGACCTTGACCAAAACCATCCAAGTTTACATTCTTTAACTTCCAATATTGGCACTGCTGCTGATGCTTTCACTCTGAGAGTGCTGCATGCACCAAAAGAGAAAATAAAGATGAAATGACAGATGGAAAAAGTGTGCTTTAGCCACAGCTGTTTCCTCCTTCCTTCAAAAAAAATGATTTAAGCACCTTATAACCTAAGGGAGGGAAAAAAATGGTTTTGTAAGTGAAATATGTCCTGTCAAAAAGGCTGCTAGAAAATTCCTTATTGTTAAGTAATAATTCTGAGATATTATCTTAATGATTTAGGATTTGGGTTCTTCTCAACCAATCCCAAAATTTCCATTACAGAGAGAAGGAAACCAGCCATTGGTGACAGACTTTGTGAGAAAAAAGTAGGAACAGAATAAGGAAAACAGAAGGGGAAAAAGGCTGAGGATTTTGCTTACATGTGATGTTCTGTTTAGTGTAGATGGGGGAAAATGCAGCATAATCAGCTGCTTTTGTGAATAATTAAGAGAGAAGACAAGAGCAACTTCCCACCTGAAGAGTGGGACGTTCCTGGCTGAGCTTCATCCTCTCTAATAGTAGATATTTATGTTGGTAGGATGGGAAAAAAGAGAGCTAAAGTGAGCAATTGATGCTTTAGGCAAACTCAATCACCTCCTGGAAGCTCAGGCTTCTCCCTCTACCTGAAACTCTAAATGACCATGTTCTTAATGGCAGAATCACAGCCTGGTCACCAAAATAAGGTGGGCAAAGGCAGGATCAGATCTTTTCCAGGAGAATGGAAGCCAAGAGGGTTTTAAGCAGCCCTTGAGTTCTGTGTCTGCTGCTGGAATAACCTTGGGCTCACCTGCTACTGGTCCCTGCCAGGCTCTGAGTGGGGCTGGGGAAGCAGGTTGTGATGGTGGTAGATACAATTTTTCACTTGTTCTGTGGGTTATTTATTCCTGTTTTACTTTCAAGCCTATTTTAAGTCATTGCCATTTAACAGGTGACTGTTGGGAAGGGTTTAAAGCTGTTTTGTCCAGCTGGGGAAGGCCAAGAAGTCAATAGAGTTAATAAACATCCCTTTTAGGAGGTGGTGAGGCTGGTCTTGGCTGTCTGCCTGGAGCTTTTCACCTGACAGCAGCTGCAGGAGAGCGAGAGGGGAGGCCCAGCATGGTCCTACCAGTGATACAACAACAAATAAAGCTGTTTGGGCCTGAAAACTGAGCAGGCTTAGCATGGGAACCAGTAAGGAAGAACAGGTTGAGCCCTAACTTCACATTTCCTAAGGCTCTAACTCCACAAATACCTGTATTTCAGCCCACAAATGTCTCTATTTAATTTCGTAAAGTAACTCAAAATCATATTTGGACATGGTTGCCAAAGATGGGTCTAAAACAGAATTTGAAGTGCTTGGAAAAAAAAAAAAAAGCTGCGACATAAAATGAACTTGGAATTGTAAAGCTTTGCTGCTCAGAATAGGAGACCTCTGTCAAAACAAAAACCTGCTTACCAATCTTTAATTGAGCTTTTGCATGAGACACAGGACGTCAGGTATCAACAGAACCAGACAGGTTTGAAATAAGAAGCAGATGGTCACCCAAAAACTCTTGTCTTGGCAAATAAATGAGAGGAAAGCAGAGCCAATTGCCTGAGAGTGACGGGTTTATATCCACTCTCTGGGCCCAGGGCTGGAAAGAGCTGACAATTAATTGGAATAACACATTGCAAATTGTCACCGGAGGATGAAAAATCTTCGGGGGGAAAAAATGCTGGTTGGGCTGGAAATTTGGATTGTACTAAAGGCATTGTAAGGAAAAAATGTTACCCAACTCAAACCCAAATTTCCACAGAATTTTGCCACCCAAAACACTCGCAGGGATTTTAAGTCCATGCTGATATTTTGTGGTATGTTTTTTAACCTTCAAGAGGTGAAGGTGTCCTTAATTCAGTGTAAAACACTGACTTTACCTGGGGAAAAAAAAGGAGATATTTTTTCAGAGTTGGATAAAGCTGCCTGAGAACCTTAACCCCAACCCCACCAGTGTTTTACCACACACTTCTTATGTTCAAAAATAGTTTGCTGCAGTCCAAGATTTAACCTCATTTTTCTTAAACACAGGACACATATCAAAATATGGCTCCTCGAGGAGATGTTGGGTTATCTCCCTCATAAATAAGTTCCTTCTGCACTGGAGAATAAAAAGGAAAGGAGGGAGGGAAATGCCACCCATTGTGAGGCACATAAAGTGAGAGAAATCCAATGTGAAATCTCCCTTGGCCCTGATTTTAGCAGGTGTCCAATGGACAAGGCAGGTTGGTTTGTGGAAAAATATTCATAGAATCACAGAATCATAGAATGGATTGGGTTGGAAAAGACCTCCAAGATCATCAAGTCCAACCCTTGGTCCAACTCCAGTCCCTTTACCAGATCATGGCACTCAGTGCCACGGCCAAGCTCAGCTGAAAAACCTCCAGGGATGGGGAATCCACCCCCTCTCTGGGCAGCCCATTCCAATGCCTGAGCCCTCTCTCTGTGAAGAATTTTTTTCTGCTCTCCAACTTCAATTTCCCCTGGCAGAGCTTGAGCCCATCGTGCCCCCTTGTCCTATTGCTGAGTGCCTGGGAGAAGAGACCAACCCCTACCTGGCCAGAACTTCCCTTCAGGGAGTTCCAGACAGTGCTGAGGTCACCTCTGAGCCTCCTCTTCTCCAGGCTAAACACCCCCAGCTCCCTCAGCCTCTCCCCACAGGGCTTGTGCTCCAGTCCCTTCTCCAGCCTCGTTGCTCTTCTCTGGCCCCGCTCCAGCCCTTCAATCTCTTTCCTCAACTGAGGGGCCCAGAACTGAACACAACTCTCAAGGTGTGGCCTCCCCAAGGCAGAGTCCAGGGGAAGGGTCACTGCCCTGGGCCTGCTGGCCACGCTATTTTTTCATCTGTGTGAACTGTTGTAGTATCAGAATTTTGAATCAGCAGGAGAATTAGTCAAGGAGGGACAGATTTCCTCCTGCCTTTTTTGTATTACACAACCTTGAACAGGCTTTACACAGGGTTTGCTCCTGAACCTGCAACAGGAGGTTTGTGCTCCCCAATTCCCAAGGAAACAGAGCAAAGAGGGCAAGGGGCAATTGAAAGAAAAATTCAAAGCAACTCTGCTATCAAACCTGTTGAAAATCCCTTCCTGTTACATTCTTTCCACATCTGCAAGGGCCATGGATGGGTTTGATTAAATGTATTTCCTCTTATCTCAGGCAGGTTCTGCCATGAAATGTATTTGTTACTCCCAACATACTTTTTTTGGAGCTGGTCAGGTTTTTGTTGCAGGATCTTGTTATTCCTGCCCTTCCTGATGTTTGTAAAGGAGGCCCCTCATGGCACACATGGCAGGAGTTCTGTGGGAAGGTGTAAATCATGATAATACCCCATGTGCTCGTTAGCAGCAAAGAACCCCCTTAGATGTGTAATTAATGACTATGGAACTGCAGGTCTGCACAGAGCTCTGTTATCAGGACCTTGGATAATCTGGGCAGAGGCTGAACCACTGGAAGAACTTTTAGCTGCATTTTCTGGACTAATCAGTCCCTCTCTTGTTTCTGCCACTGCCTCCTCTCTGGTTTTTGGAAACCTCTGGGTTTTTTCTGTCTTGGATAGGAGTGCTCTGTTAAATGGGGTTATCACTGACATTCATTTGATTCCAGCAGATTTTTGTCCACATTATAAAAACCAGAACCCCAAACTGCTCTTTGCTACGATGTGAAGTCAATGGGAGATTTATCACTGACTTGGCTTTAGGGAGAACATCTTTCATTTGCCAAGGGGAGGGAATGGCTTCAGACTGAAGGAGAGTGGGTTTAGGTTAGAGATTAGGAAGGAATTCCTCCCTGAGAGGGTGGGCAGGCCCTGGCACAGGTGCCAAGAGAAGCTGTGGCTGCTCCACCCCTGGGAGTGCCCAAGGCCAGGTTGGACAGGGCTTGGAGCAACCCGAGCTGGTGGAAGGTGTGGAATAAATTGGTCCCTTCCAAGCCAAATCATTCTTTATTTCTATGATGTCATATCAACAAAAAAAGAGAGAGGTAGAGATGATGATAGTAAGTGGAATTAGTTGCCTTCACCAAGCGATGAAGGGGAAGTTGTTCCCTTCACCAAGCCATGAAGGGGAAGTTGTTCCCTTCACCAATCTATATTCCTTAGCAAATGAATATATATTTTTGTTAATTTTTATAACTCTGTCTGGACCTTAAAATTTGGGATGAAAAAGCAACGTTCCATTTTGCTGTTGCCAGTGAGAAAATGGAAGAGCTGGAAAGCTTAATATTCTGCATTATGATACCCATTGTTTTCTCATGGCTCTGTGTGGGACACAATAGGTGTGTTAATTGTTGCACCATTACCTAGTGATTGTTTTGTTACTTGCAGGGTTGAAAGCAAAGGAAGAACCACCGACTTTTCCTCTGAGTCCTCAGATATGACCCTAAAATATGGTGGATGGGAAATTTCCCCAGAGGAAGGGTTGTGGAGGACCCTCATCAGCACATCCAAAAAGAGGAGCCTGTTGTAGGGAGTGATAGGAAGAATCCAGGGAATGGGGAGTCTTTCTCAGGGGTTGTTAAATGGGGTTGAGTTGTTTTGCCTCAAGAGAGGAGGCTCGGGGGTCTGAGAGCTCCCTGCGAGTGCATCAAGGAGGGAAAGCAGCAGGCAGAGGAAAGTTATTTAAGTGAAGAGACAATGTTGGCACAGGAAGAAATGGGTATAAATAGACAGAGGCTGGAAATCTCTTCCAGTAGGAATAGTGAGGACGCATGAGAAGAAATCAGGCCAGTTCTTAAAATGAAGATCATGAGCAGAGATTACACCCTCCCTGTGGCTCAGGGACCTCTCGCACAGGAGGTCCGACCGTTGCTCCCACACGAGTCCTTCTCCTTCCTCTGTATTCAATCTGGAGCCTGGCACCAGCCACACCAGCTGGATTGAGGGCACTGGGCATTGCCACCAGCCCTGAGTGCCTTGAGGTGCTCCCTGTCTGCGATGAGAGCTCTGTGTGGAGCTCCAGAGCCCATCCAAGTGCAGCCCAGTCCTTCGCCAGCAGAAATGAGACACTTTCCTGAGTCTGAAATGTCTTCTGCTGTTGTGTGAGCTCATTAAAAAGGCAAGATTATTTTTGTCTTTCTAAGTAAAAGGGAAGATTTACTGTGTTGATTTGATGACCTGACGTGTTTTCTGGACCCTGCTGTACTGCAGGCCTGGAACAAAGGGCGATGAGAACATCCCACTTCTCCCAACAGCATCTCTGCACCATGGCACCAGCACAGATGTGGTTGCTGAAGGTCTGGAACACTGAGCAGCTTGTTCCAGACAGGCAGAGGTTTGAATGATCAGGAAAAACAGGATAGGAACAAGTTTCTCGCACACATGCTCGCTCTCACTGGTGTCAGTAAGACTGGAAACATCTTGGAGTGTCCCACTTTGGTTTTCCTTCTGTTCAACTTTTATTCTTCGTGCTTGGTTTTTAAAGTGGTTTTTGGTCCTTGAAGCTTTCAGTGTTTTGTAGTAAACAGGTATCCTTCTCCAGGGGGAAGACCCACCTGGGCCAGCACAAGCCTTCTCTGACCGTAATTTCCAGCTTTTCCTTTTGGAAGTGAATGTATTTTAACAAAGTTTTGCCTCTGTTGCTGTTTTTTGCTCTCTGCAGTTAATGTGGTATATGCACCTAGAGCAAAACCACCAGGAATTATTGCAGATGAAAGCAGATGTAAAATACTATTTTATGAACCATCACTTTAATACGTGGTTTTCACACCCAACATGTGCTTTTTGCTCTTCCCTCTGCTCTCACCTTCTCTCATATCTGCCTTTAAATTTAAGCTTGAGGCTTCAAGCTTGAAACCCTGGCGAGCCAAAGCTTTATTCTGATGTTGCTAAAACAGAAGTTGGGATGTCGGAGTGTCCCTTGGCAGGCAGAGCTGCCCCAGGTCAGGCCCAGTTCAGGAGCAGGGTGTTGGCAGGCTCAGAGCAGCTGTGGCTGGAGCAGGGATGATGACGTTGGTGGCCCAGCGGGGACTCTCTGGCTCCAGAGCTGCTCCTTGCCAGGCTCGAAGCTCCTCGTGCCATTCCTCCTCCTCCAGCCCTTTCTGTGACTTCACACCACAAACATGAGCTCTGGGGCTTTGCCTTTGAGGCTCAGCTTGGCCTGAATGACCAGCCCTGGGCTGAGGAACCAGCCCTGGCCTGCACTCCACAGTGTCTTCTCCTCGCACACCATCACTGTCTCCTCTCCTGCAGGATCGGGGCAGGGCAGCAGCCACGATGGGTCCCCCCTCTGAAACTCCTTCTGCTGTGAAGTGCAGAGCTCTGCCTGTATCCCTGATTTCTGACTGTATCCCTGATGCTGCAGCAGTGTATTCCTTTCTATACATTTCTATTTTATTCCTTTCTTTACATTTCTATTTTATTCCTTTCTATACATTTCTATTTTATTCCTTTCTATGCATTTCTATTTTATTCCTTTCTTTACATTTCTATTTTATTCCTTTCTATACATTTCTATTTTATTCCTTTCTATACATTTCTATTTTATTCCTTTCTTTACATTTCTATTTTATTCCTTTCTATACATTTCTATTTTATTCCTTTCTATAAATTTCTGTTTTATTCCTTTCTTTACATTTCTATTTTATTCCTTTCTATACATTTCTATTTTATTCCTTTCTATGCATTTCTATTTTATTCCTTTCTATACATTTCTATTTTATTCCTTTCTTTGCATTTCTATTTTATTCCTTTCTATACATTTCTATTTTATTCCTTTCTTTGCATTTCTATTTTATTCCTTTCTATACATTTCTATTTTATTCCTTTCTATGCATTTCTATTTTATTCCTTTCTATACATTTCTATTTTATTCCTTTCTATGCATTTCTATTTTATTCCTTTCTATACATTTCTATTTTATTCCTTTCTTTGCATTTCTATTTTATTCCTTTCTATACATTTCTATTTTATTCCTTTCTTTGCATTTCTATTTTATTCCTTTCTATGCATTTCTATTTTATTCCTTTCTATGCATTTCTATTTTATTCCTTTCTATGCATTTCTATTTTATTCCTTTCTATGCATTTCTATTCTATTCCTTTCTATGCATTTCTATTTTATTCATTTATAAAACCAGCACCATTAATTTCCCCCTCTGAAGCTCCTTCTGTCATCAAGTCCAGATCTCTGACTGTATCCTTGATGCTACAGCAATATATTCATCTATATACATTTCTATTTTATTCATTTATAGGAACCAGCCCTGTTTGTTTTCCCCTCTGAAGCTCCTTCTACCATCAGGTCCAGCTCTCTGACTGTGTCCTTGATGCTGCAGCAATATATTCATTTAGACACATTTATGATAACCAGCCCCTATTCTTCTGCATGTTGTGAAAGACTCACATAGGATGGAAGTCCCTAAAATTCATTACTGATGGGAGAGTTTAAAATATTATTGAATATGAGCATAAATACCTATTTTCACCTTTAATGCAGAAAAGATGCTCCCTGAATTAGCTTCATCTGATGTCCCACTGGCCTATGGATGTCCTTGATTTCCATGTCTTTTGATACCAAGAAGGTACAGGTTTTCTTTTTTTTTTTTTTTTCCTGTATCTCCACAGTGTATTGAACTTTTTATCTTATTGCCTTTGGTTCATTTACACACTTTTCCAAGTTTAGGGGAAGTCAGCCAGCCAAAAAAAACCAACCCAGTAGACTCTGCTGAACACTTGTTAGATAAATTAGAAGCTTTACACAGAGCTGTAATGCTATTGATTTTATTTATTTTTTTTAAGCTCTGCTGCATGCAAAGGTGTTACAGACTGGAGTTTGCTTGGAAAAGGATAACACTAAGGAAGTACTGGGTGAGTAGGGTGTGAAAACAACAGGCTGAGCTCAAGGCAGAGCCTGGCAACAACAGCCTGACTTAGAGCCAGAGAGATTAACGGGGGTTTGGAGGCACCACAACCTCAACAACAAAAGCAGCTCCTGCCTTGGAGTGGGACAGAGCTGGGCTTTAGGGAGCACTTACCTGTCAAATGTGAAAAATGAGGAGTCTGTATTAAACATTTGACTAAAGAATTAGCATGTAATTACCAAAACAAGTGATTCAGAAAAGGAATTAACTCTCCCTGCTTTCACTTTTTTCAGAATGAGCCAGCATGTTATTCATAAGTTCAAGACTGATGTAAAATATGGTAACAGGTCCAACAGCCAAAAGTTTAGCTTTGATTTAAACTCTAAGAATCCATTCAATATACCTTAAAATGCCATTATAATAAGTTGTTCTTAATTTTGGGTTTGCAAAGGCCATCAAATCTCAGGCCATGGTGATGAAGCTCAGAAATGTTGTTTCATGAAAATCCATGACAAGGGAATTTTAAACCAGATGCATTTCCAAGTGATGGGAAAAGACCAAGTTTTAAGAGGATGCCTTTTCCCTTGTCCTCATTGGAGGGAAGAGCAGAATTGAGGCAGAGAAAACCAAAGGGTGGTTTGGATTGGAATGATCTTGAAGCTCATGTCAATCCAACCCCCCTGGCATGGAGAGTGGGACCCCAGGTTGCTCCAGCAGACCTGAAGGCTCATGCCAAGCATGCCCCCATGGCAGCACACCCCGTTGCTGTGGTGTTTTTATGTTTTTGGAGGGAGGTTCTGGGTTGTACCTGCTGGAGATGACAGTGGTTGTGGCCACTCTGATACTGCCACCTGCCAGTTTTACTGATGCCTGGGTTTAAAACATGAGGATTCAGCAGAGCTGGGTGAACCCACAGTAGGAAGTACAAAGGGCTGTCCATGGGAGTGTGGGAAGTGCCAGGAGCATCATGTGGATGTGAATATTGGCAGCACAGCACCTTAAGGCACCGTGTTTATCCCCTTTTGATTACCCTACACTTACTCAAAGCTCAACATCTCCCTGTTGCATTTCCCCCAAAGGCTGACAGATCTCCCCATTTAAACAAAACCCACCCATCCACCTTGGCTCCTGCTGCTGAGTGGGGAGAGATTCCTGCTGAGGAGCACTGCCATCCCAACAAGGAACCAAACAACCCAAACCACGTGAAACATCTCCCCAAAGTGCAGCTGCGAGGAGTATTTTTGCTGGGAGCAGTTGCAGCTCTTAATGACTGCTGAGCCCTGAGCACTTTTAACTCACCTAATCCTTTTTCCTACAACAACCCCATCCTGGAAGAATCAACCAGGGGCTGTGAACATATTTTCCAACTACTTACATTCTTGCCCTATATTAATGGTACCAGTGGAAATGCACAGGGGTGGGACTACAAATGCAGCTTCCTTATGGTTCAGATACTCCAGAGGAAGGTTTCCATAGGGACCCAAACATTTGGACACTTATCCAGGGGCTGAAATTAGCTGAGGATTTTCAGAAGAGTCTCCCAGGGTTAGATGGGTTGGGGGACCTAATTATTTTAGGTTCTATGTAATTTCCAGCCTTAAAAAGGAAAGGAGAGGCTCCATGAGCTCACTGAGCAGAGAAGGTTGGATTCAGCCCACTCTGGTTCAACTGCTGTTGGAGGTGACTAAGTGAAGAGCACAGTCATTCCTTCAGACACTGAATAAAGGAAGAGACACATTTCCTCAAAATACTGGTTTTATTATTATTTAGGAGGCTGAGTGTGGCCTAAAAATGCAGTTTTCAGGACTTGGGCAGCAGCTTCCCAAGGGCCACAGTGGTACCTCAGCTCTCTGATGCCACTTGGAGCTGACAAAGCTTAATGAATGTGCATTGCACCAGTAGAGTGGACAAAGGACTTAAATAGTTATTATAAGTAATTCAAGTAAATAGATATTACAAGGAATGACCACCCAAATAAAGTGGAAATAATCTACTTGAGGAAAAATCACTGGAGCAAGGGATTTTAGTACCTTCCAGCTCTGGCCTTGGCATTTAAAAGCAGCCTGCAGTGACCCAGAGAAGTACATGAGGTGCTAAATACGTAATTCAAAAGTTTTCAAAAGTTTTCTCACATTTTTCTCCTTTCTCGTGTTTAGGTTTAAGTTTTGGCTTTGCCCAAACAAGGCTAATTACAGAACAAAGGCAAAGCTGTGAGATGAGTGCAGGGCTGGAGAGAATTCCAGGTTGAGTTTTATGTCAAAAAGGGTGCAAAAAACTTGCTGGTGAAAGCAGAGTGATGATATGTCTCTGTCCCCAGCCAAGCACAGTGTCTCCTCATGTTCCATCTGCACAGTGCAGAGGCACCACAAGCACAGAAAAGGCTCTTCTGCTTTGTCTGCCAACCATCCTAATACCTCTCCCAAGTTGATTCATTCAACACTTGCCTAAGGAAAAGTTTTCCAGTTTTCCTGTTTTATTGCCACGTTGTTCCCCAGCCCATCTCTATGACTTGTAGGAAGGGCTGAGATTTCCTAAAGGCATCACATGGAGCCTCAGGTTCAGTTGTGATGAATTTCCCTGGCACAGAATGATCAGAAGAGCCCAGGATTAGAAGAAAAGGAGGTATATTGCTTATGCTGTCCCAGCACTTGGTGATAACTTTGCTATTTATGAGTAATAAAGAGCCAGTAATTTAAATACACATATCTTTAACAAACACCTGTGCAACCACCAACAGGTGGGGAGAGGGAGAGCTCATTTCTAGTTGCCCAGGCACAGCAAATCAGGTGGTTTATTATTTTATTCTGTTGAATTTGTCCATCTCCACCTGGATAAATAGTGCTCAGCTGTTCCCAGCTCCACCCAGGCAAGGAGAGTCCTCCAGTCCCTTCCCAGCCCTCCTGCAGACACTCACCTGCCTCCTCCTCAGGGCTCTTCTTGTACCTTGGCTGTATTTAATGCAGGTGACAAAGGACTTCAGGTGTCCCCACGTTTTGGTGTGACCTTCCCTTTGGCACATCCCTTGGGCAGGACAGGGAGGTGCAGCACCTTGCAATGGTGTGTGGGAAGAGCTTTTAATTGAGAGAGCAATTAAGACATCCACTTGCACGCAGTTAAAAGCATCTCTTGAAGCCAAGGCCATGATTAATTTAGAAGACTTTGGGGAGCCTCGAATGTGCCCAGGATGAGCTCCCAGTTCACCCTGCAGACCTTCCCGTGGCTCTGCTTGCTGGGGCATGAATGCAATTTGTGCAGGGTTTGCATTTTTCCCTTCTCCAAGCTTTGCTTTGAACATTCCCTCCTTCTGATGTGTCCTCTGACACCTTCTGTCCTTGGGATTAGCCGCTGGCACCAACCCTGAACACCTCCTTGTCACAGAGGTGATGAGTTCCCCCCCTCAAAGGTGTTTTGCTGACAATTTCATTCATTATTGTTTTATTGAAGTACCCAAGAACTTTGATTTTGTGAAGATAAGAGATCACGTGGCTGAAGCTCAGGAGAAAAGGCACAAAAAAGTTGTTCAGGATCCAAGAGGGTGATCAGCGAGGGAGCCAGAGACATTCCTGGGATCTTTGACCATGGAGAAGTTATGGCTGTCCCTGGAGGTCCAAGACAACATGACTTGGTGTGAAGAGCAGGGTGAGAGCAGCCCCATGAGAGGCAATAAAACATAGTGGTTTATCAAAGGCAATGTTCACCTGCAGACAAAAGAATTCACATAATAAAAAACCCCACATACATTTCAGAGTAAATTAGATAAATGCCATCAGGGGAACTGCTTGGTATTTTCAGAGAAGGACAGGTTGGTTGCTTGCAGCTGGGAAAAGTCCAGCATGATGTGTTAATAATCATTTAGGTTTCATAAGTCTGAGAGAGGGTTTGTGTCCTGGCTGGTTGGTCAAATCCAGCCCCAACCTCTCCCCAGGCTGGAGACAAACACGAACTTCCAGGGGAATGTTTCAGTCTGGAAAGTAGAGGTTCTTTCCTGCCAATCTGTTCTGGTTGGAATGGATCAGGAAGGAGAGATTTCCTGCTTTAGCCTTTCACAGTGGGGTGGGTGGGGGGGAATCCCCCATTTTTAAAAGCAATGTAAATGATTTTTATGTTGTTTGGCTGATCATCACTGTCTGTGAAGATCTAAAGGATGATGTGGCTTTGATTGTTCCATTTTTGAAGCCTAGAGGGAAAGAAAGGGGAGGAAAAGGTGAGATGAGAGAGCATCCCTGAGGCTGGATATGGGTCCCTGTGCTGGAACATGGGAAGAAAAGCCTGGAAATTTGGGGGGTAACAGAGGGGGTCTCTGCTGAGTCTGCCAAACACCTCGAGCTGCTCTGCAAGGGGAGGGGAAGGCTCTGAGCAGGCAGCAAAAGTGTCCCAGGAATATGACTGATGTACCTCTATTTACATTTATAGTATTGGGGCTTTTTGGTGCTTAGTTTGGGATTTGTTTGGGGTTTTTTCAGATGTCCAAAAGAGTTTAGAACAGAAGTGTAAAGCAGTGCCTGAGGAAAAGAAGAGCTGTCAGCAGAGGAGCAGTGCCAGGGAATTAATGAAAGGATGGAGAGACAGTGACATGCAGGATGTCTGTCACCTCACTGCCTCTTCTTTCTTATTTTCTGAGTTTCATACATTCAGATTGAGGAGTTCTTGAGTATCATCTCGTGCTGATGCACGAGACCACAAGTCTATGACAATAAACCAGGAGCATTTAATGCAATTCCAATCCCTGACAGTTCCTTAATGCCTCTTATCCTGCCTTTCCTTTCAAGATTTAGTCATCCTAGATTTCCTTCCAAATGTGAATGAGGTGGCTTAAATCAAACTGTAAATTAAGCTTCCAGTTATTATGTGTTTGCTAATCAGGATGGAAATGAAAAGTTGGTTGTCAACCGGGGCTCTTTCCCACAATATCCAGGAAAGTATCAGGATTAGGCAGTTTAACAACAAAAGGAAACCGGATTGCACCTTGAGGAAGAAAGAAATAACCTGCTAGCCAGGAAGAATAGAGGAACAGAGATTTTTGCCAAATAAGCTTAAAAATAATAAATATACTAATAATTAAGAGGGCCTGCGAGTGAAGCTGGTGAGGACAGAACTGTGATGCTTCCTGTTAGTAAATACAAAGAATAGAGGCTAATAGGGCTCCAGGGGAAAGCAGTAGCTTGGGAATAGCCTTGGGAAGAAAGACAAACATACACAGAGGATGCAAAAACAGTGTGAAAAGTGATTCATGGGGACTTGATGCTGTTGCTAATTGTTAAGGCTTTATTGTATTAAAGCATTCCTCCCAACTGAACAAAGAGTGCTGATTTCAAAGCAGTTTGAATGGCAGGGCCAGGGCCAGGCAGGGCTGTGGGGGGCAGGAACACCTGCAGGAGCACACACAGGGCTGGGGAGGGTGACTGGGGATGGCTGGGACAAGCCCTGGCTGAAACTCTGCAGTAGAACATCCAAAGTCTGGCTGTGCCCAACAGGAGTGGAGATGAGACGTGGGGTGACTTCCAGCCACAGGATTAAGGGATTGCAGCAGTTGGAGAAGTGTCAGTGAAGGGCCAGTCTGGTTACAACTTGGCTGGAATTTTGTTCCTATCACTGTAGACTCAAAATTTTTTAGATGTGTTTTATGGGGCTCCCAAACTGAAGGTTGCAGGATCTCCACAGGGCAGATTAAAACTCACTGCTCCCTTCCATAGAGGAAGAGCTTTGTGTTTAGAGAAACAGCTCCTTCTTCAGTGCAAAGCCAGGGCCAGACTGGCTCTGTCTGAGTGTGGTGGGGTGAGCCCTGCTGGGACTTGGTGGGATCTGCTCTGGTTTCTGTGTCCCTTGAGCTCCTGGACTCCTCAGCCATGGCCATCCTTACACTACACTCAACTAACATTGACTATACAGTTTGTGTAAAAAAGACCAGGGAATTAATTTCTGCAACAACTTGGAAGTTCTCTAGGAGGTATTGGGAAGATCTGTCTTGGTGGAGTTCATTTGAGACACACTGAAGTGTGTGAGCCAAGAACCAGAACCTACTTGGTGCTCGTTGTGCCATTCAGGCATGAGGGAAAAGGGCAGGGGTTTGTGAGCATTAGTTGAGATTTTGATCATTAACCCCCATAACAACTTTAAACAATTTATTTTACAGATCAGATCTTTCCCATTTTATTACCTGTGTTGCCAGTTGACCTCTGTGACATGCAGGAAAAATTGGGAGAGCACAGACAGCTAATAAATTTCTGAGATTAAAGGCATGTGCTTATTATTTAGTCATCTTGAGCATAAATGGATATTCAGCAAGAAATACGTGCAATATTTTGGAAGCTCTCAGTGATTTAGAAGTTTGTATTTGTTCATTTTTAGGAAGGCAAAGGACCTATCTTGGCAAGCAATCTGTAAGGAAAGGCACATGCCAACAAGCTGAGGAAAAGTTCTGGGGTGGGAGGGAAGAGCTTCAGGATTGTACCCCAGAGGACAATCTTCTCTGCTTCATCTGCTCTGATTACACATGATTCAACTAATGAAGTTTCTACTATTACTCCTGGGAAAAATCTGTGGTTTTATGTTGCTCGTGACTTGGGCTGTTGTATAAAGTGGGAAGCGAGGAATGTTCATCACTCCTCTTTTATTGGTGTTCCCTGAACTTTCAACATTTACATTTAAAAGCGTGAAAGGACAAACACTGGGAGGTTGTTTTCAGGAATAAGGCCATGGAGACACACGTGCATCTGTAACACACAGAGTGACCCCTGGGTGTGTTGGTGCACTTGTCTGCTCACACCCTGCACACACAGTTACTGCTCCTGCCTGGAGGGTTTTAAATTCAATTGGGGCAACTAAAAAAATTACAACTCAAGCACAGCAGAATTCCCACCTGTCCCATTTGTAGCTGTTTCTGAAGCTTGTTAGGAAATTCAGCAGGTCAGAAAAGGTGTCCCCTCTCACCCCCAACACTTGCATTCATTTTCATGCCTCTGTTTGAATAACTGATGGAGAAAAATGTGGCTGGGCCAACATCCACCAAGGGCATCCAAGGACCAGCCCTCTTCTCACCACCTGGTGTGGGTGAGCTCCCTGAAGGGCACTTTACCCAACAAATATCCCAATATTGCTGCTTTTCTCCTGACCTTTTTCTTCAAAAACAGGCCCAGAAGGGCCCCAGAGCCACCCAATGTGTCCATCCAGACAAAGAGTTCAAAACCAAACAGACCCAGCTGTGGCTCCTTCCCAGTGGACTTCAGGAACTGGTTTGGCTGTTTTCCTTGTTGTAGCTTCTCTCTTGTTGGGGCAGCTGAATTAAAGAAAATATATTAAATTTTATGCTGCTTACCATATAACAGGCTCTGGCAACACATTCCTGCTCTGGGGAAAAAGCAAAGGACAAACCCCAGGAGTGAGAACCACCCTGCTCAGAGGTTGAACTGGCAGGAGAGCAGTGCAGTGCTCCAGGCCCTGGTCCTGCTGGCTGAGCTTTCCCTTAGGGCTGATCAGCCTCTTTCCAGCCTGAACACTGAGAAACAACCTCCCTGCTTGTTTTTCAAATAGTTAATCTTGCCAGGGCTTTTATTTCTCTTGTATAGCATCTCTTCTGACCCCTCTGGTTTCTCCCTGTGCTCCTGCTCTTGAGTGGCAGGTTATTATCTTTCCCTGCCTTGCACTGAATTGCCTCCAGGCCAGGAGCCCTTCCCATAGCTCAGGGCTGGCAGGGCTGACCTCTGCACAATTAACTCAGCTCCAAAGGCATCTTTGCTTTGGAGAAGACAGGAATGATAAATACTTTGAAAATCAGTTGTAGAATTGGGGGGAAGGCAGTGAGCAAGAGAAGCAGCACTGATCAGCTCTCTGATTTACAGAAAAGGCTTGTTGATGTGCTAAGATGAAATGAGAATCACAACTTGAAGCTGGAATTTCAATTTTTAATTAAAAGAAAACAAAACTAAACCCACCCCCCCCAAAATAAAAAAGTAAAATCAAATCCCAGTTGCTTTCTTGCCCAGCACAGTTGGATTCGATGTTCTTAGAGGTCTTTTCCAACTGAAATGATTCTGTGGAGAAAGCCCAGGCTATTTTGGCCCCAGTACAGTGGGTTACACATCTCTACTCCAACCACCAAAAGAGCCAAGTGTTTATGACTTTCAGCAGAACATAAGCCCAACTTTATGACCTGTGGAAAGCTCAAGCCACGATGATGCATCAGGTCACCCAAACCCACAGAGCAGAGGGAGCAACAGGGCCAGGCCAGCACAATCCCTTTGGCTTGAGTTAAAAATACATGGAAATGTCCTGCTGGGTCAGGGCTGGGTGAGAAGATCCAGTTTGTTCTGTGGTCTGATGACACATCCTCAGCCCAGGAGCATCCCAGGCAGTGGCAGCTGAGCTGAGCCAGCTGATGATGGGGAGGTTAAAATTGAGAATTATTGCACAGAAGGCAGTGGATGGGAGAGCTGGTGAGTCAGGTCAGGTCTGACAGCTGAGAGTGAGAAATGCTCCCTTGTGCTGCTGCAACATTTACCCCCAGTGTGAACTCCCTGGAGCAGGAGCTGGGCAGTCCTAGAACAGGGCTTAGCCCAGCAGCTCAGCCTTAGGACAGCCTTGGCTTGCTGCAGGACTGGTGTGTGGTTTGAGGGTTCTCTGGAGGGTCAGCTCAGGCAGAATTCTTGACATAGTTTGGGGGAACAGGTTTTGGGAAAATTCCTTTAATAGAAGTTTCCAGAATGAAAGTTCTCCTTAAAACCAGAAGGTGGGCAAGCCCACAGTCTATGGTGACAACATTTATGTGAGATGCAGAAGGACTTATGGATATCTCTGCATTTCAGGAGATTTACTCAACTCCCAGGCTGTTCTTCAGGCCCTGCTTTGCTCTCTGCCCTCTCCCTTCACAGACACCCCCCTTTTCTGGAGCTTAACTTTGTTTTATTGCAGCCAAGCTGCTTTGTCAAAGTTGGAGAGAGTTTCATGTCAGAGGAAAAAACGTTTCCTGGGCAAACCTGACAATGGAAGCAAAGCAAACCCCATTTGCTCCTTGGTGCAGGTGGTGTCTGTGCTCCTGTACCAACTGATGCAGCTTTGGGGGCAGCTGAGGTGAAGGGAAGCCTTGATGTGAATTGATGCTTCAGCTTTGAGGGTTTCTTCTGCAGAGGCTGAAAATGTTGAAAGGAGGAATCTCTTCCTGCATGTCAGGCCCTAAATCAGTGGGGGAAATACTCAGGCTCAGAGACAAATGGGTCAAATCCAGCGTTTCACAACAGGTTTTGATTGAAACCAAACCAAGTCATCCTCACCTTGGCCATGTCCATCTTCCCACTTAGAGATGGACTTTTTTGGCCCTTTTTAGGCACGGTATGAACTTTCCTGGGCAGAATGATGGGGTATTTCCAATGGTTGCTGTTGCTGTTGCTGTGCTGCCTCAAATGAGCTGGGCAAGAATAGCCTGCTCCCCAAAATACAAGTGGTCTTTGAGTTCCAAGTCTTATAAAAGCTCTTTTGCCTGTGGTGGAGCACATGCCAGATGGAAAGTGCCCTTCTGATTTCCTCCAAACACGTGTGCAGCTGTTACTGCTTCCCTTTTTGTTTCCCCTAATGAAATTTTTAGACCTCACCACCTGTTGACACAGGCATTAGAGGGTTGGGGTTTGTGTGTGTGTGTAGGGTTTTTTTTCATCCCTTGTTCTCCTAAAGGAGAAAATGACTTGAGATGTTTTGGAGAAATGACATGGGGCAGAAGCTGTGAAAATACCTTTGACATACTTTTAAGGGTGGGAAATTTCAGACCCCGACAAGCCTTTGTGCCCACAATACAGTGCCTGGCTGGAAAGAGGCTTTGTTTTAGAGCTTGTTTTATTTTGTGAGACAGAAGCTGGAAACTTCCCAAGTCTTAGGGGGAATACCAAGTATTTAGCTTGGACAGAAATAGAGCCACAGCTTAGGGCACACAGAAACAAATGGAAGACAAAGTGATGACCCAGATCCAAGTTATTAAGGGTAAATACATATTGACAAGATTGAGGATTAGGTGGAAGGTACTTACCCAGCACAGGAACTGTCTACACTGTGTGCCAAGGAAAGTTTAGGTTGCAATCTGGGGCTTCCTCAGAGCAGCTGATTTGTCATTTAAAAGAAGATCACCAACTCTAAGGAAAAAAACCCTCCTCCTTTCATTTCTCCCAGCCCCTGCTTTATGGTGAACACAACGTGAGTGGAGCACCAAAACCCCAGGGTAAGGCTGGCAGGAGATGCCAGGGCTGGTGGCACAGAGGGCTGTGTCTCGTGGCCGTGTCACAGTCCCACGGGTGTCCCCTGCAGAGCCCTCGTGCCTCAGTTCACCTTGAGGTGCCCCTGGGGCTGTGCCCACAGCCCTGTCTGCTCACAGGCTTAGCTGAGCCTTCCGTGTCTGCCGATGCTATTAAGGATGACCCAGGAAAGAGGGGAAAATAGAGGTTCCAGAAATAGGGGTTGAAGGAGGACAAAAGATTTTCATTAACCGTTCTAAGGACTTGAGCACGACGTGAATGCGGCGACAAAAATGCCGGGGGGTAGGAAGCAGGTGGAGAGTGATTTTCCCAGGAGATGGATAATTGTGGCCAGGCTAATCTGTCCCATCTCTTGGCTGAAGGAAGACCCTGAGTGTTTAGCAAATAATATTCCTCAGTTTAGCTGCTGTTTGCTGCTCGTTGTTTTGGTTTTAGGGTCCCACAACCCCTGTGGTAAAGCGAGAGATGTGATGCCACATGCACTGAGGGATGGGGTGGGCATCTCTGGGGGTACCAGCACAGGTTGTTGGCATGGCACAGGACTCACAAACCAGGTGTCAACAACGACCTGATTCCTGCAGCTGTCAGACAAACACACTCCTTTCCTTGCACAAAGCCACGCGTGGGAATATCGTCGAGGGGTCCCTAAATGGGCATTATTTGTCAGGTCAAGCCTCGTTGTTTGGAAACAGCATCAGATTAGGAAAGCTCAGTTCTTTCTCAGTGGGATTAGCTGACAATGCCCTGGGTCAAGAAGCACGTTGGCTCACAGAAAGCCTCCTGACATTGTCAGGGCTGTACTTAAGGCTGTTTAAATGCAGACAGATCCTTGGGTGCTCCTGTAAATCCCAACGCGCATTCTTAGAAGTGCTGTACGAAGATCTCTGTGTTTGGTTTGCCTGGTGGGTCTGGGAAAGAGGGAGGAATGAGGCAAAACTCTTCACCATGTGTCATGCAAGCCTGATTTTTTTTTCCAGTTTTTAGTAACACAGAAAGACTAGAGATTATTTGTTCTGGAGCAGGAACAGAACATGCAACTGAAGAGAAAAATCGTTCAGATTGAAGTGATGCTTCATTTACACTTTAGTAATTTTTAATGGAGAGATTCAGTTATAGTGAAATAAAACTTGAAACTTTTCTGAAGTGAAAAATTGGCTAGAAATGAATTACAAACATATTGTATGTTGATACTCTGCTTTTTATCCTAAAAGGTTTTTCATAGAATAATAGAACAGTTTGAGTTGGAAAGGACCTTAAAGCTTATCTTTTTCCAAGGCCCTGGCAGGGAAAAAGATGGGCAGGGACACCTTCCACCAGCCCAGGTTGCTCCAAGCCCTGTCCAACCTTGCCTTGGACACTTCCAGGGATGGGGCAGCCCCAGGTTGATGCAGCTCAGAACATGGGTGGTTTCTGGTCTGCCAACACACATTGCTGGTCAACACCAACACCCTTAAGTTTTTCTCCTTAGGGCTGCTCTCAATTCAATCTCCAAAAATGAGTTGTAGCAGAATGACCCCACCTGGCTCACTGTGCTGAGGGCAATTCACTGAGAACTCTTCTCCTTCCCACCGATTTTCCTTCATTTCTGTTTCCTTGCATTTCTTCTTTATTCACCAAACATCCTCCAGAGTTTGGCCCATGACTTTTAAGCTCTTTAGACTTTAAGCTGCTGGATAGATACAGCTGGGGGGCACCTGGCCTTTGAAATTTGATTTCTTAGCTGTCCCCCAAAGCTCTGCAAGTTGCTCCATGCCCAGGGATGGAGTGATCTGGAGGCTGCAGCACGATGGGACCCGGCACTGTTTTCATACCCTAACAGAGGGTATTTTCACAGCAGAGTGAGCAGGAAGTTATTGTTGCAGCTTACCTTGAATAGACAAAGGGGAAATCGCCAGCAATCCCAGCACAAGCTCCTGCTCCTCCAACACCCAACCATGGCAGGAGCTTCTGGGGCTCAAAACAAACACGTAGGTCGGTTCTATTGTTCCATAGTTTTCTATAGCCCTTGCTTGTTTAAAAATGACTTAGAAATGCTGCTAGCACAGAGCCAGGCTTTGTGTTCCTCTGTGTGTGTGTGTGTGTGAGTTCGGACTTGAGCCCATTCAAGTTGTGAGGATTTTTAAAAAAAAATCCATCCTTTTCGTCCTTGGGGGAGGGGTTGTTGTTGTTGTTGTCTCAGTTTTGAGTCAGCTTCCTGTGTTTACTTTGCAGCCTGCTCTGGTGCTGTGCTCACTTCTGGTGTTTACTGCCTTTAACAGCTGCAAACCTCCAGGAAGGTCTCACCAGTCCTTCCTGTGCGTCTCCAAAGGGTGCCCTGAGATCCCGGGAAAACACTCAGGGTTCAAACAAGGAGTAGAAGGCTCCTGTCCCCCCTGGCCCTGCTGCTCTGGATGAAATCCATAAAAGCACACTGTAAATAGTGGGTTCAGCAGCTTCCTGGAAAAGGCTCAAAGTCCTTTCAGGCAGCACCTGACACAGACACCTGAAATATTCCTACCAGTCAAGGCAGGTGGGGTTTATTGTGTCCAACATCTGCTTCATAACTGGTGCTTTGCAGCACTGGGGTGTCCTCAGCTGAAGTGAATTCTGAAGGGCCATCCCAAGCCCTGACACATCCCTTTGGTGTAACCAGCAGAACCTGCCTAATGTGGACTCATTCATGGGTGCATTTCTTTGATGCATTTCTCATTTCTATGTGCAAAAATGGAGCTGCTGTCACAGCATCTCCTGGGCAAACTGGCACAGCCCTGCGTGTGTGACACTGCTGAGACACACACAAAGGGCACTTTCCCTGCAAGACACCATTCCTGAGTGGTGGCAGGAGCCACAGACAGAGGTACATGGAACCACCAATGCATGGAATGGTTTGGGCTGGAACAAATGGTTGGGTTGGACATTAAACATCATCTAGTCCAGCCCCCCTGCAGTGAGCAGGGACCTCTCCCACTAGACCAGGTTGCTCAAAAACCCCATCCAGCCTGGCCTTGAATGTTCCCAGGGACGGAGCATCCACCACCTCTCTGGACAATCTGTGCCAGTGTTCACCACCATCATAATAAAAACTTCTTCCTTATATCTAATCACCCCACTTCAGCCTAAACCACTGCCCTCTGCACAGCCCTGCACCTTTTCACCTTTAATCATTCCTTGGTCAGTTTGGTGGGTGCTGATGGTGCCACAGGTTCAATCCTGCCCCAGAAAGGCCTTTATTTCCTGTGCTGCTCAAAGTCCTGCCAGTCTGGGTTATTTAAAGGATGCAAACTCTGAGCCCTGTTATAAAAGCAGCAAGTAAAAAAAAAAAAAAAGAGCAGTTTGCATTGTCTCTGTGCCTCTGCTGGGGAAGCAGCACCACCTACCACCCACTCCCACCCTCCACTGACAGCCAGGGAGGGGGGATTAACTTCTTGGCAAAGCTGGGGGCTGATATTCCCATACTTGGCTCACTTCCTCCTGCCTGCACTGTCTTTACAGTTAAAATTATTCTTTCTTGAACGTAAGCAAACTCCTTCAGCGGTTCTGAAAGAGGGGAGCAAACATTTCCAGGAAAATAGATCCTAAAAGCTAGATTAGATTTATATTTCCATCATTTCCCATGGTGTCTGCATAGCTGAAGGGATAACCTTCTCCCCTTCCCTTGAACTGGTATAAGAAAGCTTTGACCAGTACAGCTCAATCCAGTTTGTAAAGACAAAATAAGAGAGATGATCCCAAGCACAAGGTGGGATTCTTGGAGAGTCCTGTGCAGGGCCAGTGGTTGGGCTCAATGATCCTTGTGGGCTCCTTCCAGTGCAGGATATCCCAAGATTCTGTTATTCTTTATCAAAGTAAAGAATTTTTATCACTTTTCTGTGGCTGGGGGAAGAGCCACACTTGTACCTTGCACCTTGTGCCCACAGAGCTGTGGAGTTTGAAAGGCTTGAGAGCACCACATGTTGCTTAAACACCCTTAAGTGCCATCAGAAGTTTATTTCCCTAATTTGCCCGTGTTTGCTGGAGGGGGTGAACAACCAGCAGAGGCAGTTAAAGCTCTGCCTCTCTGGAAGACACGAGAGATGAGTGTCATCAAACAAAACCAGGAAAGAGGGAGAGGAAGGGCAGTGTTGTGAAGGACAGGAAGGTGGATGTAAAAAACAAGGAAGGCAGAAGAAGGATGGACACATCAGACTGAAATAGCACACGTGAGAAAACTCTGCCACAGCAGCTCTGGACTGTCTGACATGAGACATGGCAGGGGGAAAGGGGGTGAAAAAGGGGCACCAGAGCCTTCGTTGGTCCCCTGTCAGAACTGGTGGAAAAGGGAAAAAATGGAAATATTTCACTCTCAGAACCTCAAAGCCAAAGGTCTTTTGTAGCAGAAGTGAGATGGGGAAGAGGCAGAGAGAAAGTTGTTGTAAGATAGCAGGGCTTGTTCTCTCCTCCACCTGCAGGTATTTGGGGGCTGAGCTTTCTGTGCTCCGAGGATTTTCTTCTTCCATCGCTGATAGTGAGGAATTCAGAAACACACAAGATGCAGCATTAGTTAAGGTTTTGTTTTATCTTTTTGGCTGTGTGTTTGTTTCTTTTTTAACTGTGTCATCAGCAGGGGCAAAGGAGGGGAACCAGGTGATATAAAGAGCAAGACAAATGCCTTTGGTTCCTTACCAAAACTGCCTAATTAAGAGATCTCATTATTACTGAAACATTTCAGGGCTGGACCCTGTGTGTGCTGAGCAGTTGTGCTTTGCAAGGAATTAAGTGAACTGCTGATTTTGCAGGATGAAGTTCAAATGCAAAGTGCAGCCCAAGTATGTAGAAGTGAGAGAGAGATTTGGATTTTTCTGAGTGGAAAACAAAATGTGAATAACTAGAGAAACTCTCTGAAGTTCCTACATTTACCTATTGAGAGATTTCTCTTCCCCTTCGAGATCTAGGTTGGGATTAATTTTAATGTTTGTCAGAGCAATGACATTCAGATTCTTTCACCTTTTTGATAGCTCTGATTACTATTTTTTTTTTAAATCATTCACTCACAAGTCCACAGGTCTGGGCTCACTGGCTCAGGACCATAGAAAACAATGGCTGAAATCCCATACATGCTTTGGCATCCACTCAATATCCAGTACATTCATTTATGCTAAATTTACTTCTGTTTTCAATATTTCCAGTCTGCCCTAACCCTTCTGACCTACAATCTGCTGTAAATCCCTTTTACTACTCCCTGACATGTGACTTTATAAATCATGCACGGGGCACTGAGATGATCCTATAACCAAACCCGCTGTTCTGACTACAATTGAAAGGTCATAATTCTGGGCATGTTTAAAAGGCACAGCTTGCAAGAGCAGTTAGCACATGATTCAATCTTTGACCTTAAAAGCAAAAGGAAACCAAGGTCCCTCCTCCCTCCCCGTTACTACACACACATCACTTCATTTAAAGCAGTGCCTTCAGCAGAGAGCTGAGCAGTTTGAATTGTTCATTCCCCAGAATCCACATCTTGGAAATATCTGGCACCAGCAAATGCTGCAGTGCTCTGAAATTCAGAGGAGTCTGCGGGTGTGGAGGTCCAGCAGCTCCCCAAAGCCTCTCCCAGAGGAGGGAGAGGCTCCACACATTTTCATGCTGTGTTTTGCTCACTGGAAACCTCAGGTATTTTCTTATAATAGGAGTAAAACTGCAAAGTTGAGGCACTGCACCCACCGGTGAAGATACTGGGACTATTTTGTCTGAAACTGTTCATCAAAGTGTCTTAGAGATTTGGGGTAAAATGGGTGAATTCAGATTTCTCTTGGAATTGGTGGAAAGGTCCAGGTTAGGTGCCCTAAAGTTTATTCTTATGATATTTTTGGGAAGGGCTCATTCTACTTTCTGTTCCTAAGGGGTGGATTAGGAGAGCCTGTTAGTTTTGTGAACCTTGAAAGGCAACTGGGAGCAGACTCAAGAGGAGACATTTCCAGTGCAGATGCTACAACTGGGAGATGAACCCACTTTTATGCCTGAGGCACATCAGGAATTATGGAATCCTGGAATGGTTTGGGTTGGAAGGGACCTGAAAGCCCATCTCCTTCCATCCCCTGCCATGGGCAGGGGCACCTTCCATCAGCCCAGGTTGCTCCAAGCCCTGTCCAAGCCTGGCCTTGGATACTTAGAGGGATGGGGCAGCCACAGCTTCCCTGGGCAACCTGTGCCAAGGCCTGCCCACCCTCCCAGGGGAGAATTTTTTCCTAATGCCCAATCTAAACCTGCTCTCTGTCAGTTTAAAGCCATTCTCCTTGTCCTGTCACTGCCTGCTCCTGCCAGGTCAATAGTGACCCTTGGGAAGGTCTCCTCCCTTGCTCTGTGGACATTGTCCCAGTGACTCCAGCTGGTGCTGGTGTGAGCACATCAACCCACTTGATTTGGTTTTGTAGGTCTGAACTTGCAACTTCCCTCAGTCTGTGTTTCCCCTGCCCATCTCCTTGCTCCCCCCATCATCCCCAGTCAGCTGAGAGGCCGATCACCTGCAGAAATGGATTTGTTTTCAGAGCAGGAATTCAACATGTTGTGTGTGTGTGAAAAACTCTCCCAGTGCAGCCTCATCTGTGAGCAGAAAGTGTGTGTAATTCTGTGAGTGAGGAATCCTGGGGCTGCTCTCCCCACCTCCCACTCAGCAAGGCTGTTATTTAGCACTTCCCTTGCCTGCTACCCTCGAAAAGCTCAACTTGCCTGTCCTGCCTGCAGCTTTGGAAGCACTTCCATGCACTGCAGGGGGAGTAGATTATGATGTTGTAGGTAAATAAAAAGGGAACCCAAACCAGTTGCAAAAATAACGACTGCAAACCGAAACAAAAACACAAACCTCCAAAAATTCAGAGCTTTTCCCTTGGCAACTTTTGTAATAACAGACTACTGCTCCTAACATTGCATAACAGGAGAGAGCATTACTCACTGCACAGTGATGTAATGTGACATCTGGTATTCAGAAACCTCAGCTATACACTCGCTATATGTTGCCTTGACTTGTTATGGTACTTCAGACACCCTGAGTGCAAAGTGTGTGTGGCACCCCAGCCCATGTCCTGGGCCTGCTTCCCTCCTGCTGGCACAGGCTTTGGTTGCTTTTCTTGCCCAATTTCATCCAATTTCCAGTTCCAGTCCTGCTGCCATTGCCTCTCTGCCAAAAGCCACAGCAATGGGAGTTAGAGAAGGTGAACAGCAGCACGTCAGGTCAGTGCTGTTTGGGTGCCTCTTATGTCACCCCTTTTCATGCATGGGAATTGCAGCATGTAGAAATAATTGACATATTCTTCATCTACATTAACAGTTTTGTGGATTGATACACTATTTTAAGGCATAGCTTCCAGTTCTGAGAAATGCTTTCTATGATGTCCCTCACAGGGACCTTGCCTGGCCACAGGACTTGCCCTGATGCTCACCCTAAAAAGCACAAGGATGGTGCTTATACTTTGCTTTACAATTAAATTTCTTTTTAATATAAATACTATTTAAGAGGTACTTTGTGGTCTCCTTTCTGCAAATTTTACCATCCATTCCACAGGCTGCTGATGAGCCAGCCTTGTGTCCAGGAGCTGGGGCAAAGAGAAGACATGATGGAAACACAGCAGGGACTTTCCAAAGTGTTCACACTGGCTGAGCATTCCCACTGAGAGCACTGGGACAGCACTGAAACCTGAGCTGGCTTTGCTCAAGGGAGATGTGTGTCCTTGCAGCACTCAATCCTGCCCTGTCCCTGCTGCTCCTCCATCCCTCGGATTGATTTCCCCAATGAAACATAAGCCAAGGATCTCCCACCTTCTATTTTTATTCCAGGCTTGGATCACTCTGAGTTTCCAGAAGGATTTACCTTCTAGGCTGTGTTACAAATACCTTTCACACTCTCTTCTCACCTTTTCCACTCTCACCCAAATCATTTTTAGCATCTCTCTTGCTCAGAGAGAGGGATCCTGTTTCTGTGTTGACCCCACGTGCCATCAGCCCTTAATCTTCACACTACCTAACTCAAAGCTTGTGTGGTTTTATTTTTTCCTAATTCTTCCATATTTTTGGAGAGCACCTGGCAGTTCTGGAAAGATAATTGGTAAACATCACAGAAAAGCCACATGCATGTGTATATTCTTTAATATAAATCCACTTCAGTTTTAGAAGCCCTTCCTTTTCTTATACCCTGAGATCAGCTCAGTTGGTTAAAAGTTGTTTGTAACAATGCCAAGGTCATGGGTTCAATCCCCTGTGTGGGCCATTGACTTGAGAGTTGGACTTGATGATCCTTGTGGGTCCCTTCCAACTCAGAATAGTCTGTGGTTCTTCTCAGATATTAATTATCTGAAAATAAAAACCATCTTATTTGTATCTGTGTTAAAAAGCATCTTATTAATGTCTCTGTTGAGTGACATGTCAACAAACCAGCTCCTTCTCCTGTCGCTGATTATGGCACCGTTCAACATGCTCTTCAATAGATGTTAATTAATATGGATGCCTTATGTTCTCATTAGCTATAAATAGCTCCAGTGGGTGGCAGGCCACTGCTCCTCCTTGCCACACAACTTCTGTGTGCAGAGCAAGCCTTTGGTGGGTGATTCAGAGGAAGAGCCACAGAAGGTTTGGAAAGGCACAGCTGAACCCGAACCAGCTACTCGAGAGTTGTAAAATGCCACCAGGTCACCTGCTCTGTTTCCCTCCCTCTGATATTGCCTTCTGGAAATCAATGGCTAATGAACTTATTTGAAAAGGAACATGGCCAGGGATAGAGCTGAGTGTTTATCCTAATATTTGTTGCAGAGGTAAATCAATCAATCAATCGAGTGGAAAGTTCATAGCACTGCACATGAGGAGACTGCAGAGAGCAGTGAGAGCTGAGCTGTGCCAGTTTGCCAAGTCTTTCCTCTCTTTTGTTTGTTTTGTTTGGGGGGTTTTATTATTTTTTTTGGTCTTTAATTATTTGGAATTGTTCATTTTAATGATGAGCTTTCCCTGAATATGTACCAATATAATCCACCACCTTGGGACCAGTTTACAAGTGGTGATGGCAGTGACATCCAGTTCAGGGTAATTCCTGGAGTAAATTCATAAGGATTTCAACTGGAATTCATTCCATGCTCACAGGGTGGGTTTTTCTGTCTCTTCCATCCAGATCAATGTCAGCACATAATTCATTCTTGATTTCTGACTCACCTCTAAAGGAAAAGAGAATTAAATCAGCATTCTTGCAGTGAAGAGGGACTTAACTTTCTTTATTTAATTTGTACTACTGAATAGACAGAAGATCCAAGTTTTTTACTATTCATCTATTATTTCCAATGAAAGTATCAGAACAGGTGAGAATGAAGATTATTTTACATGCAGAATGGAAATTGTTAATAAAAAAAGAAGAAACAATTATTGCAGATACCCCCCCATGCCCTCTAGATGTGGCCACTGTAATTAATGGGAAATATTTTGTTGCTGAAGGCATTTTGAAGAAAAAACAATGATTTAAAATTTCATTCTAGAGCCTTTTCCCAGTTCTGACAAGGATGAACTGTCCTGCAGGTTGCCCTCTGGGAACATCCCCCTCCCCACGGGTGTGCTCTGGTGTCCAGGGCTGCAGAGCTTTGCCCCAGCAGGACTGGGGAGCTGGGACAGGAGGGACAATGCCAGTGCCCTCTGCCTCCAGACAACCCCCAGAGAGCTGAAACTGTGCCAGCAAACACTGGAGTTGGGAGAAAGATGACTTAATGATGTCAAAGTTAATCAGAGAGGGAAGGGATGGCAGGTTAGAGAGAAGGAAAACTCTCACTGGCAGCCTTTGAACTTAAAATCATCCTTTAACTCACTGTCTGAGGGCAAAGCAGGGTGAGGTTTAGTGGAATCAAAACAAAATATCCTCAAGATACCCCTTGGAATTGTTGGATGAGCTCCCCAGAGAGGGTTCTGGGCTTTGTGGAGCTCCAGGAGAGCTGGGCACCCATGGGAGAGGCCACAGAGAGGGGTGCAGGGGATGGAGCACGGGCTGGGAGGTGCAAGAAAGGAGCCTGGGAACAAAGAGGGGAAGCAGAAATGCAGAGTTCTGACAGCCCCTTGGACTAAGGCTGGGAAGTCATCCATAACCCTCTCAGAGACTGCCCTTCCAGAGGAGCATTGTTTGAGTCCTGGCAGGATTTGTGCTCACTATGGAAGGGTTTCTCTAATCACTCGAGGTCATGGGGCTGGGATTTAATTATTGTGAATTCTGCTGCTAAAGCTGTTGAGATGCCAAGGGGGAGAAGATGGCACAGCTGGCAACACAAGGGCTTTAACCTCCCCACGTAGATCCAGAGCTGCATTCCTGCAAAGGATTTGGGAAGATTTTTCTTCCTCAAAGCACAGATTCACATTGAGACAAGTCAGTGAAAGTGGAAACTGAACCAGCTCCTTGGAAAAGCATTTTTAAGGAATGCTGCCAACTAGTATCTACTGGCCCTTGCTTAGTAGGTGATTTTTTGACATGCACTGAGAGGGTGTTTTAATTAACATTTCAAGAAGAGCAGAGGGAAGAATGATTTCTAAACTTTTGAAAGGTCAAAAGGTGCTCAGACATCATAGAATTGGATATTGAGGGAGAGCCTAAAGAGACAGAGAGACATGTCAAAACACTCCGACGCCACATCCCCTCAGAGTAGCTATTTCTCTCTGTTATCCTGAGCAGTGGAGGTATCAGAGACATTCATCTCCTGCTCAGACATGCTCCAGAGATAAGGCAGAGGTGGTGGCAGGTACTTCTCTCTCAGGGTGTCTCTGCTGTGTTTGGCCACAGTATTGAGGGGGTTTAAAATAAATGGTGGTGTGATTATCCCATGCCACGTGACCCTCTGCAACCCCCCCTGCAAATGGGTGTCATCACTCTTCATGGAGATGTGGCATTCCCAAGTGGGAAAGGTTAAGGAGGCTGGTCTTTGCCAGGCACAGCACAGGGCATCTCACATCTTCTGTCAGGGAAGAGATAAAAGGATAAAACTCAAGGAGGAAAACCTTTTAAACTGCAGTTCTTGTGCTTTTCCATGGCAGAGACCATCAGTCATGCTGAGCTGCTCGGAGAGCTCCCTAATGCACTTCACTTGAACTTTCAAACTGCTCCAGTCAGCTTTTGTTCCAGCTGGGACCCCCCAGATCAAACTGGGTTTATGTGTAAGAAGTTGGTTTGCCACAGGGAATCTCCTCCATTTCACTGAACTTCCCTCAGAGCCTGCACATAAAGAAATAAGCACTTTTACTGTGTACCAAAAATGCCTCACACAGAAGTGTGAACGTGCCTGCACCCAGGAGACCCCAACGTGTGCTCCATCAGTGGGGTGGGTGGGCCCTGCCTGGCCAAACAGCTCCTCAACAACAACAACAAAAAAAGAACAAAAAACTATAAAAATTAAATTAATGTAAAAACTAAGAACTCCATCCTATTTCAGTGATCAAAAAGCCATAATGAAGCCTTCTTAGATACGAAAATCAGAATTAATTTATTATATTCAAGCTCACATTGGATGCAAAATGGGAATAGTAATAAAGGAATGCTATTAAGTGTGAATTTTTGAAGAGTGGTGGTGGGAGATGCTGTAAGCTGAATGATGAGCCCACTGGAAGCCAAAATTGAGCCCAGCTCCCAGAACCTGCACACCTACAGGAAGGAATTTTTATGAAGCTGAATATGTGACAAGAGACTTGAAACAGCTCCAACGCTCTTGTGAGTGCAGAAAATAGATTATTTTCCAAATCAGTTCCCCCATCCAAGGCAGCCCAGCTGTGAGGGTAGGAAATAAAACCTGAAGTGTGCAGGTATCTGTGGCTGAAGGTGATTTAGAGGGTAGAAGACAGGAATAGACCAAGATTAGCTGAGCTCTAATCCCACAGGTGCCGTGGTGGCTTCACCTACGGAACGACTTACTGTTCTGCAGGGAAACGTTTTAAACCTGTCCTCCCAATCCTAATTGATCCTCTTCTATCTCCTTTTCTACCTCATATCAGCATCAGTAACCATTTTAGTTGTGCCAATTAAGCTGCCCTAAACAGAGCTGAGAAGTGATCCAGGAGGAGGAGGAGAGGGAGCAGAGGCTGGAAGTGTGGGGCTCACAGGGCATACTCAGATCCAGCTGAATTTCAGTGACTGGATGGGGACTAAAGCTGAAGAAGTGGCAACAAAAAGGACTGGAAACATATCAAAATGTCATCAGAATAATAATACACCATGGTTGGTCCATCAGAATATAAATTATTCCCACCTCTGGAGTGCCTTATGGGTTTCTGCTTAATATATTCTTCTTCCACCAGCAGGCAGAGCCCGGGGAGGGAGGAGAGGAGCTGCACAAGTACAAACCACCAGCGTTGCAGTGAATTGCAGGGAGGAAGAACCCTCTCAGTGCCATATCAAACCAAGTGGGGCTGGGTGCCACCTGCCTGCTGGGCAACCAGGGCAGCACTGCTGCATGGGCTCCAGCCCTGGAAAACCCTCAGGATCCAACTCCACGGCTCTGAACAATCAGGCAGGGTGGAGGCTGCTTGTGAACAGGCATAAATCTGTCTTCCCTCTGCTGGGATCTCACGCTGATAGCACTGACTTTGCTTATCGGCCTCTGATGGCAAGAAACAGGGATCCAGATAAAGTTGTTTATTCCACTCAGGTATTGGCATGATGTGAGAAAACACACGGAGAGACCAGATGTTCAAGAGTTGGCCACTGCAGGCAATTGCTCAGGAGCAGGAAAAGCGATTTTCCCTCCTTTTCCCTGGCCTGGCTTTGCCTGTTGTTATTTCCTACGAGCACCTTGATCCTTCCTCCGTCAGTGGGCGAATCCGTCAGAGCAGAGCTTGGGTTCTCCTCTGCAGTTTCCAGGGCAGGTTTTGAAGGCTATCACCACAAAAATGAGAAATGCTGCTCAGGATGCAGGGAAATGTTCAGCTGAGGATAACAAAGAGAATTTAAGCACATTCTCAGCAATCCCTGTGGCCACACTGAGGGTCATGTAGGACCAGTCTCAGCTGTCAGAGAACTTGTATCTGCTCCATATCAGGGACATCACCTGGCACTTGCAATCCCCAGGACGCCAGTTCAGTGGGAATGGACAATTAAATCCATAGGGGTGGTTTGAGCAGTGTGGGA
Source organism: Pithys albifrons albifrons (assembly GCF_047495875.1). Lineage (NCBI taxonomy): Eukaryota > Metazoa > Chordata > Aves > Passeriformes > Thamnophilidae > Pithys > Pithys albifrons. The sequence goes on along the minus strand of NC_092476.1, from coordinate 2,350,503 downwards.
TGGTGGAAACTTGCTGGTCTCAGATGCACCAAATTCATCTTTTCATAGGGAGAGTCGCAAAACGGGACAGATTTTGTGGCTGACTTTGTTATTTTGTGGGTTTGTTTGAGGAGGGTTTTTTTCCAGTTAATGATATTTCAGTAGAAGCTGGACAGGGGAGCAAAAACACATGAAATGTGCTTTGATCTTGATCAAATATTTACTCTATTAATTAAAAAAAATGAGCAGAGCTGCACAGCCTCCTCTGTCTGCAGAATGTTTGTAGTCTCCAAACATAATAGGAGATAATCAAATGTCTACATAATCTTCTCTTTTAACCTTCTGATAAGGCATTTTTTACAACCTGAGTGTACCTGCAGCAATTAGTAACAGCAGAGAGGAGCCTTCCGAGGGCAGCCCATTGTGCACAGCACAAAACCCATTGGAAAGCACTTCATTAACCAATCTGAAATGAAAGCATTCAATCTTAATCCTGTCATCAGGGTTACCTAATTAAAGGAATGGGCAGATTTATGAAGCTGCTATTTTTAGCCAGGCCCAGCACACTCGGTGCCTTGGCCCCTCAGCCCAGTGGAAGTGATGTCAGCGTGGCCTGAGTGAACATGAATTATGTTTACAATATCCCAGGAGAACTTTTGTGTTTCTCGACTCCCACAGAAAACCACCGTCTTCAGCTTCAAATAGAAAAGTCCAGGCAGGGCTCCAAGTGATTTACACGAGCTGAAACTGCAGCTTTGTTTTCCTTTCGTGTTGCACCTTACAATATCTTTTCCTGATTCATTTTATTGCCATAAAATCCTGGTCTTTGGCAAGTCTGGCCTAAGGCAGCACAACACATTTTCTTGGAACAAAGTTTAGAGGTTCCTATAAAGTCATCTGACATGACCCATGTTTGCAGTGGGACCAGCACTGACAGAATTTGGTCAAATGGGATTAGGAGCTGGAGAGTGTCTGGGCTGGGACACCTGTAAATGTGTAAAATGCAGATTTAGATCCCAAGAGATGGGGAATTTGTAGGAGAGAGCAATCCTTTCTTGGCCCTTTGGCACTGTTGGCACCAGCTCTGCATCTGCCATGGCACTTTGTTGAGAAACTTCCTCATAAACAATGTGTTGGTACAAGGAACAAGCTCAGGGAGAGTCGGTGAAACAGCCTCAGCCCCTTCCTTCCCACCGTGTGTGAATTCTGTCTTGGGTGCTGCTGTTGGGGAGGAAGAGGGGAAAGCTCCACGTTCCAAAATGCTGCTGTTGGGGAGGAAGAGAGGAAAGCTCCACATTCCAAAATGCTGCTCTTGGGGAGGAAGAGGGGAAAGCTCCACATTCCAAAATGCTGCTGTTGGGGAGGAAGAGGGGAGAGCTCCACATTCCAAAATGCTGCTGTTGGGGAGGAAGAGGGGAAAGCTCCACATTCCAAAATGCTGCTGTTGGGGAGGAAGAGGGGAAAGCTCCACATTCCAAAATGCTGCTGTTGGGGAGGAAGAGGGGAAAGCTCCACATTCCAAAATGCTGCTGTTGGGGAGGAAGAGGGGAAAGCTCCACATTCCAAAATGCTGCTGTTGGGGAGGAAGAGGGGAAAGCTCCACATTCCAGAATGCTGCTGTCCCTCAGCAAATGGCAGAGACAGGTTTGATTTCAAAAGGCAAAGAATCCACCCCGAAAATCAGACAAACCCAAAACCAAAAGAAAGAAACCATTAATACAATTTGCAGAGAACAAAAATTCAAGCTGGAAGTGCTTTCAGGATTTTGTTCTTACCACGTATTGATGAAAACCTTTTAGCTTTTCCCCTATATTTAGCATTGCAGTTCTGCATCCCCACACTGCCATCATTGCTCAGTTAAAAGCCTAATAGCTTAATTTATGACAGGTTTTCTTTCTAATGCCACTGTTTTCATTCTCATGAATTATAGATCCAGCTCTATAGAGAGTGTTGGTGTCACTAATCACTTCTCTTTATGAAGAGAAAGGAGATCACAAATGACACTGCAACAAAGAACAAATTTATTGATTAGGGAGGGGGAAAGGGATCCTTTGTGGATCTTGGCTTGCTCCAGGTCTCCAACCCTCTGTCACATCCTGCCTTATTCAGACTGGGGGAAGGAACCATTGGCTTGAGCAGGAATTTGATTTCTGACAGCAGAGCAAAGAGCAGGATAAATTAACAACTGTCACAGTCCTTAGTGGGCCAAATCCCTCTTCTCTTGTCTGTCAGAGCTGACCCCTCACCTTACTGTAATTTATCAAGACCTCTCCCAAATGAAGTATTTCTGTGTGAATCCTGAGCTGGACAAGATCCACAGCCAGAGTTCAGCACGTTTTACTCCTCTTGACCCTCATTTCACTGCTCCATCTCAATTCCTCCTTTCAGGGCACCCCATTAGGAAGGAGTAACATTCCTTGCCTCAAATTCCTTCCCTCCTACAACTGCTTGGGTAGGTAGAAGTGGGCAGATTGTGGTCCATTGTAAACCAAACCTACCTGAATCTTGCACCACATCAAGGAAGAATAAAATACTGAAGTAATTTTTTCTCCTAAGTCTGGACAGCAAAAGTTCTGCCAGTTGTCTGGAGGTCTTTGCTCATCTCATGTCTCTGCACTTCCATGAGATGTTTCACTCTCTTCAAAATGGAATTTGTGAATGGGTTTGTTGTAGCTTATGTATTTGTACTTCCTCACTTTCTCCTCTTACACCAGGAATTTTGCCAAATGGTCCTTTTTCTCTGCCTCCTCCTTTCCACATTAGTTGACAGTTATGTCCATACTCTGGCAATTTCTTCTGCAAACTCCTCATTCCAGGAGGAAGGAATGCAAAGGCCAGAGTGTCAAACACAGCTCTGCAAATACTTAAAGTTTCTTTTCCTCTTGTGAAACCATCCTAAAATAAATGTATTTTGCACCTATAGCCTGGAAAATTTTTACAAGGCTTTCATGGAAAAGAATAAATCCTGGTGGAGATAAGAATGCAAACCAATAAAGTTGTATATACAGCTGGAGTGCAGAGGTACCAAGGTCTGGCAGATGTGACCAAGGTACTATTTTCTAGTTGTTTCCTCACACAGAAACCATCTTCTTCATCAAAGCCTGAGCAACTTACAGGGACACAGTTTATCCCAGTGCCTGCTTCTGACATAGGGAACTTTGCCAGACTGACCTTCTGCCTAAATCCACTCAACATGGGCTGGAAAGTTTTAAATTTTCTTCCTGCTTTTTCATTCTGTTCTGCCACTATCAGGGCAGCAGAATTATCCCCAGTGAATGACCAAAAAAATGTAATGGGAAAGGTTGGAGGGGAGGAAATACAGGGTGAAAGCAGTTTGGAAAAAGTAAATGCCAAGTATTGCTGAAGAAGGAAACTTTGTGCTGAAACTCCTGAAATCCAGGAGGGCAGAGGCAGCCTTTGTCCAGGAGCTGTCACACTATACAGACACACACAGAGCCATGGGGTGAGTTGCTGATGGGATAGGTGGGTTGAAGAAGCCCTTTTTGGTTAATATTCTCTAGAGCTGTGCAGCATCCAAGCAGCAACACCACATCGAGCAAGGACCCTCAAATTGCTCCCCCTGGATCGATGTGGTTGTTGCTTCCTTTCTCACAGTAAACACTGTGAGGCTGTTCCTGTTTCAGGGGTAAATTATCTGCTGCAGAGTGGTGGGAGATTGATCTTTGCAAGGAATGTGTGGGAACTCGTGTAGGTGTTTTGGGCAGTGCCAGGTGAGCCACTGCCAGGTGATGGAGAGCTCGGGAGCTGCTGCAGTTCATTCTCCCCAGGACACTGATGAGCTGCCATAAATTCCATGGGACACTGGACAGTGGCAAATATGGACCAATTCCTGATGCTTCAAAAGGAATTTTTCAGAGGTGGAAATGCTCTGAGGTTTCCCCAGGAAGAAAAAAGCCTAAAAACTGTATTTCTGGGTGAGGCAGAAGCATTTGGTGCAGCAAAGCCTTGCAAAGGCTGATTCATGTGAGAGCAAAGCTGTGCTGGGGGGCAGCCCTGTGGCTCAGAGCGACAGCTGGCTGGGAAACACCTCCAGGAGCTCAATGCTCACCCCTCTCTGCCCCAGGGACCTCAGCTGGACCTTCTCAGCCTGGACCCAGCCACGTCCACCCTCTGGCTCTGTCCGAGGAGCTGCTTGTCTCCAGTTTGGCACAAGTGCCTCCAGGAGACAATGGATGGCTTGGGAACAAATGAGCCGACAGTGTCACGGAGATTATTGGATGGGGAGCTGATATTTGAGATGAGCTAAATTGGATTAAGATTGTTTAAAATTCCTTCTATGTCTTTGCTATATTTTCTCCTCTGGTTCTCCACCACCACCCGTGTTCCTCAAGCTTTCAAATCGCCGCCCTGGGATGAGCTTGGCAGCAGAGGCTGCCTGGGAGTCGTCAGTGCTGGATCCCTCAGTTCCTCAGAAGCCCATCATGAATCCAGGCATGGTTCCATTGGAAACCAGCCTTTGATTCACCAAAAGCTTGACACAGCCAAGAGACATCAGATGAAACAATTTTGGGTTCTGCGGAAAACTAATGACTTCCAAAAATATTCAAACCAGCTCTAACCACTGCATCTTCAACAGTGATGAGCTGCTACCTCTTAATCAGCCCCAAGAATAGCTAGATTAGATGTTTTGCTCCATTTTGAACAAATTATGGGAGCCTGAAACAAATACTTGTGGGTGGCTAAATTAGTCTTTACAAATGTATGAACTAATTTGGGTTAATTGTCAGTTAATCAGCTCCAAAAATGAAGCTTCGGCATTTCCCAAGATGTGCATCAACAAAAACAGAACAACAAGACACTTCTGGTGTTTTTAAGGTAAAAGAATAGCAAAATTATCAGGCTGCTTAAGAACTTTTAGGCTACTTTGCACTTCATCAAAAGAATGGCAAGAGGAAAAAGAAACAGTGCCCCAGATTTCTCCGGGGAAGCACAATCTTAATGACTTGCTGTCCTTAGAGCTGGACCTCTCAGTGTATCAGCAGTTGATGCCACTGGTATCTGTAATGGCAGATCTACGTGTGACTGACCACATGGAGGGAGGAAAAACCAGGCAGAGTGAAGGAGATTGGCAGGATTATTATCAGAAAAGAAAATTGATCTCCAGCTCCCAGTTTGACAGGCACTTGAATGGGTTTGGAGATGACTATCTTGGATTCTCTCCTCTCTCATGAAGCAATAACATGTTCCCCTGCTCATGAAACAGCACATCATTAACGGCCCTGTGGCGTGTTCCACAAGACTCCACTCAGCCCTGCTGGTACCCTGAGCAAACCTCGTTACCTTCTGCCTCCTGAAATTTCTGTTTCCATCACAGAAGGTGATTTCCTTCTTGTCAGATGTGACTGCTGGTTGTGTTTAATAGATTCAGCCTTCCACACCAGAGGCTGCCTCAGTTTGGGTGCAAGGGGGTAGCTGAAATTCTGCGGGTTTGTAGAATAATTGGATGCTTTTCAGGAGGGCAGAGTATCAATGTCAATCAGTTTTACCACCTCTCTCAGGCTGCTTTGTGCTTGGTACAGGAGCCAAGCACTTGTGCTGGGTGGAAATCCATGGGTGGTGATACAAGCAGAGCCCTCATTAGCAGGAACTGAACACAGAGATCCGAGCTGGTTGCTGTGGGATTGTGTTGTATCCATGTGAATTACCCAGGAAAGACTCAGATCATTCCCAGAGTGTGTTTGGAGACATCTCCCCAGGAGACAGGAGCAGCGATGTCTTTGTAAGTGGTGAGGTTAGGAGGGTTAGAGTAGTCCCTGTTATCTATATACAGGGACAAAAAATCCAAACTGGAAGAGAGAATTCATACTGTTAACAGTAGGACTGCCTTGATGAGGCACAATTAAATCATTCCAATTATTTATCCTTGAAAGGGTGGCTCTGAAGATGAGAGGAGACTCAGTAGAGCAGAGCAGAGCAGTGGAACACACAACCTGTTTCAACCCATTTTTGTGGCCATGCTCCCCAAATAACTAAGATTCTCTTCCTCAATGCATTACCACAGCACTCATGCCCTCTTGCTATGCCTCCCTCTGCTTAGTCCTTGAACCTGAGATTTGGTCTGGCTCGTGTGGTATGCTTTGTACAGGGTGGTACCTCTAATCCTGCTCCTTCTGAATCACACTCGGGGCTGCTTTGTGTAATGCTCTACTGATGTGGAAAAGAATGAATGCACATCTTACACAAAGGCAAAGGAGGACTCCTGTGTCAGGAATGTGCTGGCAGGAATGCACCAGACACAGCTTTAACTTACAGCCACAAGAATGGACGTAAACTGGGAATGGTTGTCCCCCTGGAAGAGCCCAGGGATGCCCCACCAGCACCGCAGGCAATGCCCACTACATATCTCTGTGTTACCTGTGTGGATCTACACAAAGCACAGGTCTCATTTCTGTGACTCTCAGGTTTCCACAGCCCACCTTTCCACCCCTGCAGAAGCCTCTCAAACCCCACAGCTTTTCTGATATGAGTTATTGCCTGGGGTGGAAAGGTTGTGACCACGTGAAATCTTCTCTGTTCTTGTCTTTTCAAGGGGTCCTCCCCCACTTTTGATGTGTCCCAGGCAGGGCTGACATGCCCTGCTCAGTTTTGTTGTGCCCGATAGTGACACTCACAAAGTTTTATAGAACCTTAAAAAAACCCCACCGAAGTCACCTATTTTCAAGCTTGTGGAAATAATGAAGGCAGAGCTAATGTTGGGTTCAGCTGAGAGAAGATGCAACACCAAGGCAGAAAACAAACCTACGTGTCTCTGTCCTCTGCCTTGCACAGCCGGAGAGTCCAAATTTCAGCAGTTTTTCCTTTGGTTTTTCCAGAACCCGCTGGAAAGTTTTTTTTTAATTTGTTTTCCTAAAATATTCCAAATAATCAGCCCCTCTTCAGATGAAGGAAGGATAATGTTTCAGCCCCTGCTAGGATCCAGCCAGCAGAGCCATGGGGAGGACAGTTATTCTCCATATTCCAGGCTGTGGAAGGTTCTTTTTTGGGATCAGCCGAGTCTAAATTTGATGTTGCTTTGTGTTTTTACTGTGGGAAATCACAGGCCATGAATCAATGGAACTGCAGCCTGACTTTATGAGCTCCTGGGGAGCCTGAAATGCTTTTGTCTCTGTGATCAAACCCCTCTTCTTTGTCAGCAGAGCAGTTTAATTGTTGGAGACTGTATCATGTTCAAACATGCTGCGCAGGAAGCAAGTGGAGAGCAGTGGGAATATAATCCCACCTGCAAACAGATCTCAGCCTGGATTGCATTTCAATTCAATCATCCCAAAACAAGTGTCTTTACAAGGCAGGAAGATGCAAACATTAAGTGATTAGTAAGAAAATGTGCTGGGTTTTCTTTGGATTTAATTTTATCAGGCATAGTGCTTATAAATGAGGAAATCATGAGAAAATGTAACAAACTTGCCTTACATTTGCAAAATAAACTGATATCAGATCTGATGGAAAGTTTTAAAATATTACATAGGTCTTACCTGTTTCTCAGTATCCTGAATGAAATCTCCACCACATGTATAATTGTCCTTAGAAATGTGAGTTTAGTTTTCATCAAGAAAAGTGAAAGTCCAATAAATTAAAAGTGTGGTTGCAAAGTACAGAAGTAGTGAGAGCATTATATGGTTCTCTCTTGCTTTTTATAATGAGAGTCTTCCTTTCTGTGGGGGAGACCATTCCAAAGATTTCAGTCTGACTAGTGCCAATTGTGACCTTTCCACAACCATGAGGAGTTTTCCTGGCCCAGAGAGGATGTGCCAACAGCCCCTTCTGTGTGCCCCACTCCAGGCTCTGCCCTGGCTGGGCACAAGAGCCAGGGCTGTGTTTTTATCTCTTGTTCTTACCCACCTGTTGAGTGGCTCAGGAAATACACTGCAGATGTGTTCCAGCCTGGCTGTGTTCCAGGGTGAGCCAGGGCTGTCCTGACCACAGGGACAGTGCAAATCCACACAGGGACATTCCTCACATCCTGGGGCACGTGCTGCTTTGCTGACAAAAAAAAATAAAAGAAAACTAAAACTTTCCACTGCAAACAGGCACTGAAAGACTCTCCCTCTCTGACTTCCCAAGTGCCACCAGAACCACTGGGAACACTGTGGTACCAGAGAAGGACAAGGCCATGCTCAGGGAGAAGTTGGTTTTCTCTCACCTGGCTCAATATGTTGAATAGTAACAAGAGAGCAGACAGGTTGTGTTCATATCCCCAAGCTGTGCCCTGTGCAACCAGACAGGAGTTCTCCCAGCCCAGTGCCCTGTGCCAGGGCCAAGGTGAGAAGGTGGCACAGCTCAGGGTGTTCACTGAGATCTGTCCTCCAGCCCCAGCAATTATCAGATCAGGTGCTTGCCAGAGCCACTTGCCAATATTGTTTTATTTTAAATATTCATAAAGGCAGAGCTGCTTCTTCACTGCTGGTGGACAGGAGCAGGTGGATTGTAACAGGTGACTTGATGGGCTGGCCAGGGAGGGCTTTGTGCTTTAATTGCTAAGGACACCTTTAATTGCCCTCCGTGGGGTGGCAGAGGAGGCAGAGCCAGACCCCACATCGAGGGGCACTGGGAAGGGTGAGCAGCAGGGACAGGCTGCAGAAGGGGAAAGTCTGGTGGGATTCAAGGGACAAAACTGCACCACGAGGATGTGAAAGCCCCATCCATAAAGACATTCAATTAGTTAAAACCCTGAACATCATAATCTGACTTTAAATTCACTCTGCTTTGGGCAGAGGGTTCTTTCCATCCAGAATTGTGCTTTGACCTCATGAATCCACACCCACAATCCATGATTTCCAAAGCCATAGTCTCGCTCTAGTCCCCACCCTTCCCTCACTTCAGAGGCCCTTTGCAAAGTGCCATCTGCAACTTCAAAAGGAGCAGTTTGTTTTGTATCAGTCTGTGCATCCTGAATGGATGTCCTGCCCACTTTATTATTGATCTCCTCTGGGATTTTCATCCCTGCTGCCCTGATTTAATGGAATCATTTTGCTGTTACCTGTCCCCAGAACGTGCCACCAATCCTGCCTGGAATTGTCACTCCATTTGTATTCATAGAGTCCCATGGCTGTTCCTCCCTCCCCCTTTGTTAACTACATGACATTTATTATCCTCCAGTTTGTTTCAGGCTCTGTGTGTACCTGCAGGTGCACAATGGGTTGTCAAAACACTCTTTTTTTTTAATCAATGAAAACAGAGAGACAAGGTCACATTCCCTCATGTGACTACAAATTCATTCACTGTTTTTGAGGGGATGGAAAGAGATTGTCATGGGAAAAACATTTTTAATCAGTGATTTCTGTTGCAGAAAAAGTTCCATATAGTGATATTATCTGTTCTCTGTTGTCCTAAATAATGAAATAAATAGTTTTCTGTGGGAGTTTCATCAGCTTCCCTGAGTGCCCTCTCTCACCCTGCAGCAGCTGTTGCCAAACTGCCAAGGGATGTTGAAGGACTGGTGATGTTGCCACTGAAATTTTTCACTTATTTTGTATTTTTGGCTTACATCTTTTTGGCTTTGAGTTCTATATGGCAGTGGGGAAGTGCTCAGGATGAGACCCTGAGCAGTGTGTTTGTTTGGCAGGTGCAGAATCTGGGCAGGGAAACAACCTGTAAATGCAATTACAGGGAGTGCAGACCTTGCCTGAGGCCACCCAGGCCTTGAGGGCTCGTGGGGCTCCTTCTCAACCTCTGCCATCTCCTCCAGGTGTCCTTTGGTTCAAAGCAGGGGCAGAGGGAGCCAACATTTGAAATGATTGCTTTGGAAACTGGGCTGCTGGAGGGAGCAATGAACAAGTGCACACAACTGCCCCAACTCAGGCCAGCAGTGTGAAGCTCAGCCCAGGGATGTGTCCATGGCACAGCCACTGTCCCCAGAGCTCCTGCTCAGGGGCTGTTGGCAGCAGAGGCCTCTCCTGGCTGATGAGAAGCAATGACACTTCTCACACCTTCATCCACCACTGGCATAAAAGCCAAAATCAAATCATTTTAGCTTCATCCCCATCTGATGCTCCATTCCCAGCTTTGGTAGCACTTCCAGAGTGCCTGTGTGTGAGAGGAGGGTGACAGTTTCTGCTCCACAGATGAAGAACAGAGATGTGAAGGGATGGATTTTCAAAAATTCTCAGCATGCTGTGGAGGGACAACTCTTGGACAGCCAGACAGCTTTCTTCTTCTTCCTCTTCTTTTTTCCTTCTTCTTTTTAATGCTGAGCACTCAGCAGTTCTCAGCAGTCTCAGCTTTTAGATGCTTAAATGGGCCTTGGACTTTTATTTTAAGAAAAAGAAAAGTGGCTCTTAAATGACTTGCCCGAGCTCACCCAGGGTGTCTGTGGCAGAGCCAGCAGTGGAACCCAGATCTCCCAAGTCTCAGGCCAGCCTTAACCACAAGACCATTCTTCCTCTCACAAAGATGATCCCCATCCCATAGGAAAAATATTCTAACAGGATTTTAAAAAGAAAAATCCTATAAAAATACTTAAACCTGAACAAATATGTAATAATTGCTATTCAGGATCCATGCAGGGTCTAATTAACTCCATATTCCGTAACCTTAATTTAAAACAATCCCAATATTATTTTTAGGTTTTGGATGGGGATTTATTGCTTCTATCAGCAGCATGTTTGGCACCCAATGCCATTCAAAACTCTGTGTGTTTCATCAAAGCTCTGGCAAGAACCTGTGATTTCTGGACAGCTGCTGGAGGCTCGTGGTGAAGGAGAAGCAGCAGCTTCATTTCCCTTACATGGGGCTTGGATAAAGATCATCCCTGTTGCTCCTGTTACTGTACCTTTAGAAAACAGGGTACTTGTGTTCCTGATAATGGCAGCAAGTCCTTTCTGATTTGGACTCCAAGCCCTGGGTTGGGATTAAGCTTTAATTCCGGAGATAGGAGTTATGTAATAAAGCAGAATATGAGTCCCCAGGCAGTGCCCTGACCTTCCAGCCCAGGCAGTGCTCAGAAGGGGCTGTGCTCACAAACTCAGCTCTTTCATCTCCTCAGGTAGAATTTCATTTTGCCTCTTGATTTCTGCTTCGAGGTGTGTGGGGTTGAGTCAAGCTGGAGGTGTTTCCACACCTGAGACAGCAAATGATGTTCTTCTCTTCAGAGCAATTGAAAACAAAGGCACGTGGCAACATGTATCTTCTGATTGTTTTTTCCCTTTTTTTTCATTGTTTCATGCTTCTGTAATTCCAGGATCTGGTAGAGGAACTAACCACAATAATACCATTTTTTACAAGATTTCTAACTTAATTTTGGTCAGGGACAAGAAACTCAAATATTTCTGGTAAACTAGAACAATGCCTCTGTGAGCTGAACTTGAAGGCTGAGCCCTGAAGGATTGCAAAGCATCCCTTTGTCCTTGTTTCGTAAAACTTTTCCTGTTTCTTTAGAGAAAAGGGTTAAAAGCAACAGCAGGAAAGAGTGAAGACATCAAAATAACTCAGGCCAACTGCAAAGCCAGGACATTTGTCACGTTCTTACCCAAGTACCTGCCAGACCAGTGTCTCCTTTTTCATTACCCCATGAAGAAGAAACACTCCAGTCCAGCCCTCAATCTGTGCTGGCCCTGAGCCCTCAGAGCAGATGTGGGCAGAGTTATAAACAGAGAGAGTAAACAGGGGTGGCAAAGGCCAGGCTGGGCAGGAGGGGAAGGGGACCCTGGGTTTGTCCTGTGACTGTCACACAACCCTGAGAATGCAACTCCTCTTCTGGTTTGATTCTGTGTCCTTCAGACCTGGGACTGTGAATTCAAATCCTCTGAATTTGCTGTTCTGCTGTTTAATGACAATAGTCAGGCCTTAACTTGCCATATTCCCTCTCTTAGAAAACCCCATTCCCTCTCAGCATTGAGACTTCAGATTCCAGGAGCCAGTCTGGGGTAGAAAACCCTTTTGCTGCTGGATTAATGTGATGTATAAAGACACATTCTGCCTTTTTGTTTTGCTGCCAGGTCAGTGGTGTTGTGTGACCCTGAGAGAGAGAGCCCAGTGGTAAAAAAACTCTGATAAAACCCCTCTGGTTTGATATCACTTGTGTTCAGGTCAGCACTGCTCACCCTCAGCCCACCCACTGCCCAGGGGGAGCAGACCCTGATGCCAAACCCACCCTGAGACAGAGGATCAAAGTTCCACACGTGCTTTCAGGGTGCTCTGAAAACAAACTGACACCTGAAATCGGGCTGGAAGTGAGGGAGGTGCTCTGCCCCTGAGAGTTTGTCATAGGAAGAAAATCCAAGCCCTGTGAAAACAGAGGCTGTTGCCTGTCACTGCCTCTTTCTCTTGTTATGATATAGATGTCCAGCTGTGCCTCCCCCTGCAAGCCACTGGGGCTGGAAGAATCCCTCATCCTCTCAGTTCACTTGGATTAATTATGCTCAATCAAAATGTTTCAAAACAGGACAGAAATGTCTGCAGCAGTTAATCCCCACCATTGGGGTTGTCAGGACATTGGCATTTTACACTTCAGTTCAATTACAAGACAAATCTCCTAATGGGGCATAATCTTTCAGAGTAAACAAGGAAGCAGAGCACTAATATTCTGGCAATTGATTTATGCAGAGTAAATGGTGCAGAGTAAAAGCTGCAGAAAGCCACAGGAGTGAGAACAGCCCTAAGTTTGTCTGGTGCTGCTTTTCCTTCCCCTCTTCCACAGTAAAACAATATCATTATGTGAAGTCTGTTTTTAACTGATCTGCATCCAGGAGTCAGGCTTGGCCAAAAGGACACTCAGTACCTGGTGGGGTCATCTCCTCTCCCTTCTCTCCTTCTCCCTTCTCCTGACCGTGGGGATTAGAAAGAGAACAAGGGAATCAGAAAAGCCTTTGCTGTAAAGAGTGAGATTCCAGGGCTTTATGCCCCTGCCCTGCAGATGGGGAGGCTGGAGAGATGTGGGGCAGCTCACTGGTACCTGGCAGTGAGCAAACACAGGGCTGGGGGTGCTGCTGAGGGACCCCCACAGGGCTGGGGGTGTTGATGGGACCCCCATGGCACTGGGGATGCTGAAGAGACCCCAACAGGGCTTTGAGTGCTGATGAGAGACCCCCAAGGGACAGGGGGAGCTGATGAGGGACTGCCATCTCTCCCCTTCAATCCTGTCCCCCATCTCAGCTCTCTGCAAAAGGCACCAGTGGAGGCCCCAGAAGTCAGTGCTCTGCAGGGGGAATGGGTTGTGAGCTGGGAGCATTTCTTTGACTAAACAAACCTTTAAAGGTTTAATTAAAGTGATTTCAGGTGATGTCATTGCCTTCCCACACAAAGCCAGTTTCCCAGGGGCTGGTGGAACCCTGGCTGTAGAACTCAGGGCACACTCACCAGTCCATGCACACACACACACTGCAGAACTCGGGGCACACTCACCAGTCCATGCACACACACACACACACACTGTAGAATTCAGGGCACACTCACCAGTCCATGCACACACACACACACACACACTGTAGAACTCAGGGCACACTCACCAGTCCATGCACACACACACACTGTAGAACTCAGGGCACACTCACCAGTCCATGCACACACACACACTGCAGAACTCAGGGCACACTCACCAGTCCATGCACACACACACACACACACACTGTAGAACTCAGGGCACACTCACCAGTCCATGCACACACACACACTGCAGAACTCAGGGCACACTCAACAGTCCATGCACACACACACACTGCAGAACTCAGGGCACACTCACCAGTCCATGCACACACACACACACACACACTGTAGAACTCAGGGCACACTCACCAGTCCATGCACACACACACACACACACACACTGTAGAACTCAGGGCACACTCACCAGTCCATGCACACACACACACTGTAGAACTCAGGGCACACTCACCAGTCCATGCACACACACACACTGCAGAACTCAGGGCACACTCACCAGTCCATGCACACACACACACACCCACACTGTAGAACTCAGGGCACACTCACCAGTCCATGCACACACACACACTGCAGAACTCAGGGCACACTCAACAGTCCATGCACACACACACACTGCAGAACTCAGGGCACACTCACCAGTCCATGCACACACACACACACACACACTGTAGAACTCAGGGCACACTCACCAGTCCATGCACACACACACACACACACACACTGTAGAACTCAGGGCACACTCACCAGTCCATGCACACACACACACACACACTGTAGAACTCAGGGCACACTCACCAGTCCATGCACACACACACACACACACACTGTAGAACTCAGGGCACACTCACCAGTCCATGCACACACACACACACACACTGTAGAATTCAGGGCACACTCACCAGTCCATGCACACACACACACACACACTGTAGAACTCAGGGCACACTCACCAGTCCATGCACACACACACACACATATCACGTTCCTGCTGTGCCTGGCTCATTTTTAGAAGAGATGCAAGAGAAATAAGTTGGAATCCTTTGCAGCTTCTGCCCATGAGGAGGTTACTCACAGCTCTGCAGATCTGTGACCCTGCCTGGTCACTGATATCCCCCAACAGCCATTTGGACATCATGTTTTCATTAAGCATTTATAGCAAACCAACTGCAATTAAAGATTTATAAATCCTCTTGCATTACAGCACAAGCCAGAGCAAGAATTGACCCTCAGGTCAACTTTCCTTTCTCTTTTTTCTGGTTTCTAAGGACAACAACACGCTGAAATCAGTTACCATTGGAAAGTGCATGTGCTGCTTCTTTGTGGGTTTGTCCAAGGGATTTTGGTTTTGATGGAAGCATTTTGTTTGGGGCATTTTATTTACTGAAGGGGGAAGGACCTGAAAATTACACTGAAAATTAGATTGTACCGTAAACTGCAAGCCAGTTTGGAGAGACCTTCCAAAGTTATTTTCCCCCTGACTCAGTTCTTTCAGCAGGAGCAGCACATCATTCACCACGTGACAGAAATAAAGGTGCTTCAGGTAACTCAGCTGAGCTCCCAAAGGAAGGTTGTGCCATGGGCTGAGCTCTGGTTTCACCTCCTGCTCAAAATACTGAACCCATCCAGAGGGTTCCATGGCACAGCTGGATGCCAGAGGTGCTGCTGGATTGTCTCCAAACATTCACCTTCAGCAGTTTCAGGGGTTGTTTTGTTGTGGAGGAACAGCACACCTCAAACCCCAGCAGTTGTTGTTGAACTCCTTCATCCACCTGCATCTCCCAGGAGCAAATTTCACTGGAAAGGGTTTGAAAGCAGAGAGTGAGTTATGGAAACCTGAAACTATCCAGGGGAGTGGTGACATTGTAAGGATCCAAAAGGACATGGCTGTGGTTGGGCACATCCAAGCTCTTACAGCACATTTGGAAATGAAGGATCCAAAAGGACATGGCTGTGGTTGGGCACATCCAGGCTCTTACAGCACATTTGGAAATGAAGGATCCAAAAGGACATGGCTGTGGTTGGGCACATCCAAGCTCTTACAGCACATTTGGAAATGAAGGATCCAAAAGGACATGGCTATGGCTTGGCACATCCAGTCTCTTACAGCACATTTGGAAATGAAGGATCCAAAAGGACATGGCTGTGGTTGGGCACATCCAAGCTCTTACAGCACATTTGGAAATGAAGGATCCAAAAGGACATGGCTGTGGTTGGGCACATCCAGGCTCTTACAGCACGTTTGGAAATGAAGGATCCAAAAGGACATGGCTGTGGTTGGGCACATCCAGGCTCTTACAGCACGTTTGGAAATGAAGGATCCAAAAGGACATGGCTGTGGTTGGGCACATCCAAGCTCTTACAGCACATTTGGAAATGAAGGATCCAAAAGGACATGGCTGTGGTTGGGCACATCCAGGCTCTTACAGCACGTTTGGAAATGAAGGATCCAAAAGGACATGGCTGTGGTTGGGCACATCCAAGCTCTTACAGCACATTTGGAAATGAAGGATCCAAAAGGACATGGCTGTGGTTGGGCACATCCAGGCTCTTACAGCACATTTGGAAATGAAGGATCCAAAAGGACATGGCTGTGGTTGGGCACATCCAGGCTCTTACAGCACGTTTGGAACTGAACTCAGGCAGAAATACTCTTTCTCAGAGTACCCCTGGGATTGGTTTTTTCCCAAGGACTTCAGGACTTCCAAGCTGCTTTAAGGGAAACAGCCTTTGCCCTTTCTTCTCTGAGCTGGCCCTGCCAGGCAACCTCAGGCCAGCCTGAACTCTGCTCTTCTGGAGTGAGGAGGGAGAGGTTTTTCTGGTTGTTTACTAAACCTTTACCAACTGTTACACTGTGAATTCTTCAAATTACAACTTGAAATTGCTCTTTAGTCATCGAAGAAGTGGACAGGCTTCAGAACAGTTCAGCCCCTCACTGCCCTCACAGAAGTCAGAGTTCCAGTGTAACTGTTCTGGTTCAGAGGGAAGTTCCAGTCAACTCACAAATGTATTTTGCCCTAATGTTTAAGTTTTGGAGGTTCTTTCATCTTTCTGGAAGACAAATGTACACAAAAGCTGTGCAGCACAGCCATAAGTGCTCCTGCTTTTAGAGGGTGGGTAATTATTTGGGGGACAGTGACAGAAATGTGTGGGTCACAACCTGGGCTTTTCTACATGTCGATGAACTTCTGCCCAGTTGGCACAAAGTTGTGGCTTTCCCTCCCAGGGGCTCTGGGAGTTGTGCAGGGTGGGCTTTGCTGGAGCAGGAGGGGCAGTGGGAGCTGGGACATGTCTCTTAAGTTCATGAGGAAGCTCCTGTGCATCTCCTGCAAAGCTGCTGCCTCCTCCCTCTGAATATGAAATTCCCTGTGCAGAAAAAAGCTCTTCTCCAGCCTTGGATTTTCAGATACCAGCCCAAGGTTGAGGGGGTTGAGTTGCTCTGACCCAGCTTAATAACACACTCTCCAGATGGCAAGAGCCACACTTTGCCTGTCAAAACTCAGCACTGAGCATCTCACTGCAGTTTGTACCTCGGCTGGATCTCCCCAGGGAGCAGCGATAGCATTTTGACTTGTGACAGATGCTTCCTTCAGAAGGATATTTCCCAGGCTGACTTTCCCTCAGTTACCTCATAAAAATAGTCTCTTTTCATTTGAAAGGAGTTATTTTAACTGTTGGGGGCCGCTGGTGGTGGTTGTGGAGTCCTTTCAAATATGTCTTTTGATTACAAATGAAAAAATGGAATTCTAAAGTAATTAACATGTGTGTTATTGGATGTACACTGATGATTACATTATAGAACTGGTTATCAAAGGATTACAGTTAAGAGGTTTAATATTCTCCAGCTGATCCTGTAGCAAATTAATCTGCTCTGACCTTTACTGTTCTTTGTTATGTCACCATAGTATCATTTCAGCTACATCATCCCTCTCCCCCTTTCACTGATGTTAAAGAGGGGAAGGAATTTCAAAAATGTGTATTTTAGGGGAGAGTTTATGAAAGCCAAGCTTTGCCTGTTCATCAGTTGGGAGAGGTAGATCTGAATTGCAAACTTTGGAACCTCTGAAAACCTCATATTGTTATAACAGTTAAAAAACGTGGAGAAATTCATCCCCTTCGTCAGGATTATGTTCAGCACTAGATCAAACAGGAGCTGCTTGGGGCCACATATTGTGTTAAGTGTCTTGCCCTGGAAATAAAGCACAATCTGAGGCCAATCACCTGCATTCCATTGGAGTCCATCCTGTTTAATCTCCCAGTGCCCACATGAAACCCACCCAATTAAGGGTCTCTGTGTGACAATGAACTCACAGCCACGAGGTCACTCCCAGCAGAGGGGATTAAAAACACTCTCCCTCAATACAACAGGTTCAGACTTCCCAGATAAGAAAAGCAGCATAATGACAGATTTCTGAGCTCTTCCTCTGACTCAGCAGGGAACAAAAGGCTGAGCCAATTAAACAACTGCCATCTGCTTTTCCACACTTTGCTCCTCTCCACGTAAAGCGATCTCAGTGTCGCTCTGTCACTGCTGTCAGAGCAACTCCTTTGTCCCTGCTCGGGTCTGTGGGGATGGATTTTCCCCCTGGAAGTGTTAAAAGGCCCCAGTGCTTGCACTCAAAGGTAGGATCAGACACAGCATTCCAAGAACACACATTCCAGGGCTCTGGAAAAGCAGGAGAGCACCCAGGAGGCTCTCATGGAAATGGGGATAAGTCACAGGTGCACAAACCCCATCCAGCTCAGCGAGATGCATATCCAGGGGGTATTGGATTGCCCTCCACCCTTTCCTGGGCAGTCCAGAGCAGGACTATTGTACCCCCTCCCTGGAGCAGGGAGGGCTTTAAAGAGAAGCCTGTATCGACCTGACACCATTTCCACATTCCCATGCAGCTGATCCACCAGAGCAGCTCCCACTTCTCCTTGTACCTCATTTCAGTGCTCCTCTGCTTCAGTTCTCCTTCTTGGTCTGAATTTGGACAGCCTTCCCACCCCAGAGCAAAGTGCCAGCCTGGATGTCTCATTCCTGAGGAAGAACATATTCCTGTTTCCTAGGAAACTTCAGGCACTGCTCAGCACAAACATCCCCTTGGCATATCTGGAATGAGGGCTTCTGTTTCACCACAGGAAAATCTGAGTGACATTTAGCAAACCTCTCCCCTGCAGCCTCTTCCTGGAAAGGGAATTAGGCATTCCCTGCTTCCCAGCTTGCTCCAGAGGGAGCCTGGAAAACCACCTTGGGCACAACAACCAACTCTTACATGTTCATTATGTCACACAGGTGCCCACATAGATGTCCTTGAAAGGAAGCCACTTTTGGGTCTCAGCTCTCACAGATACATATTTATAGCCCTGAAATGATCATAATGCCCTTTTTACCTTTGCTTTCCCTTCTTCTGACTCTGTTTTGTTTACATGGGAATTGGCATTCCCGCTGGATTGAAGTATTTGCATTGCAAAATAGATAATTCAACATGGCAGGGGGACATGAAAGCTGGGGTGGAATCCTCTGAAGGGTAAGACTCTCTGTATGTGAATCCCAGGATTTGGAAGGACACACCCAGTGGAGGATCCTCCAGTTGTGCCACAGTTTTCAAGAAATCAGCCCTTTCCTCAGATTCTACTCCCAGTTTGCCAAAAGCAGTTGATTGCCCAAGTCCATCAGTACCTGCTCCTCTTCCTCTTTGGGGGTGATGCTTTCCAGGCTGTGCTGAGGATTCAGGAATTCATGTGCAGAAGAAACCAGGATCTTTGCTGTCAGTCCTAGGGAGCATTTCCCTGGGAACTCCTAAATGTGAGCCATAGCAGAGTCTCCCACAATGCAGAATCGTTTTCTGAACCAACTTCCAATTTAGTTCATTACTCAATGAGTCTTTCCCCAAAATGTTGCAATTTCTGAAGTATTGATGCTTAACATCCATCTCACTTCTTTGGAAACTCAGTGGTGCTCAGATCTGAGCAGAACAGGGTGAAACAAAGTTTTAGTGGAGGAAAAAAGTCTGTTTTAATAACTTTTATCTTAAAAAGATAATGAAAATTGGCCTGTCCTGGGATTATTCTGCTGATAGCTGAGAAGCAGAGCCAGGCTGTCCCCAGGAGCTGCTCCTCACGTTCCCAGGGCCTCAGTCCTTCACACCAGCTGGGGATTTAGTCTGTGGTCATTTGAGTGCTACCTACACTCAGAAAAGTTAATTAAGAATAACACAATCTCTCCTGCAAACAATGGTGCCTCTGTTGCTTTAGATCTTTTGATAAATACTTTATTTCTGAAACCAGAGCTCCTAAACTGATTTGTGTTACAAGAGCAACTTTCCCTTATAATTAATTGATTGATCACTTAGTTAATTACTTAGTGATGTGATCACACAGGTGTATGATGGTCTGGGTGGGGTTGATAATGATCTCTGACTAAGTGTATGGTTTGTAGTTGCTGCTGTCCCTGCTCCAGGTTCCTTTGGATGTGAAGGAGACCAGGAGCAGGACAAGGAATTCTTCCCCCACCTCAGTCTGGTTCTTTTTGTCGTTGCAAATGTTGCATTTTGAAATTTTTTGTTAAGTTTTGTTCGTGATTCTAAAGAAGAAAATACTGTGCAAAGTGTGTGGGGTTTGAGTACAGGTTTTGCAGCATCTCCCTCTTCCCTGTGGCTCCATCAGGATGGCAGTTCCCTCCCAGGGGGGAGGACAGAGACAAACCCAGTGCTCTCTGAGCTGCCAAAAATCTTGCTCAGGAAGCAACTGCAGCTGCCCCACATCTCCTGTGTGTCTTCTCCTTCTCCCCATACTCCTGAATTGCCATTTGCTGCAATTTTCCTCAGCTTTGTTGTGTTTCTGGGACAAAACTGTGAGGAGCAGGACCCTGTGAGAGGCTCTGAGCCTGCGAGGTGCTCCCTCTGCTCAAGGTGCTGCTCAATGACCGTGATTCATTTTCTGTCGCCTTTGGCCAACCCACGAGCTGCTCGTGGCCCTCTGAGATCACACCACCCTGTTGCATCATCTGCTCCACACTCAGAAACCTTCACCTTCCTGATCCTAACACCCAGTGCTTTAAAAAAAAAAACAAAAAAAACAAGCAAAAAAAACCCCAAAACCCAAACAAACAAACAAACAACCAAAAAACAATCAAAAAAAAAACAGAAGAAAGAAAAGGGGTTCAATTGAAAACGTATTTTCCCAGTTGGCTGAAAATTCCATAAAGGCACAAAATGGTGCTTGAAATTTTTCATGAATAACTTTGTTCTATCTACATGTTGGTTTCTACTGTCTCTCTCTCTATATATATAAATAGTTCATAACAGTATCTAATTAATTCAGGTTCTTAGAAAAATTCTAGGATTCTTAGAATTCAATTTCTTAGAAAAATTACATATATTAAAATGACTTGGGGTTTCTGTTGTTTCTCAGTGGTATTTCCATAAGGAAATATAATTATAACAAACACTGAGTTGATGAAAGTTTTGATTTGGATATTTGAACAGGTTGAATTCTCTCTGAGCAGCTCATGATTCATTTCAGAGTAGCAACAGAACCTGCCCATCTTCAAGCATAAATTTGCCAAAACTATGGTTGGAGTGGAGACTTTAATCTTAAGAAAGGGTTTGTAGTGAACATCAGCTGCAGCAATTCTAAAAATAGAATCATAGAATCATAGAATGGATTGGGTTGGAAAAGACCTCCAAGATCATCAAGTCCAACCCTTGGTCCAACTCCAGTCCCTTTACCAGATCATGGCACTCAGTGCCACGGCCAATCTGTGTTTAAAAATCTCTCGGGATGGGGAATCCACCCCCTCTCTGGGCAGCCCATTCCAATGCCTGAGCACTCTCTCTGCAAAGAATTTTTTTCTGCTCTCCAACTTCGATTTCCCCTGGCAGAGCTTGAGCCCATCGTGCCCCCTTGTCCTATTGCTGAGTGCCTGGGAGAAGAGACCAACCCCTACCCTCACCTCTGAGCCTCCTCTTCTCCAGGCTGAACACCCCCAGCTCCCTCAGCCTCTCCCCACAAGGATTGTGCTCCAGTCCTATATATGGATTCATATACAAAAATTTAAATGCCCACCCTTAAAAATGGTATTTTTTTAAGCTTCCATTAAAAGCTGGAATTCACTCAGCTCTGTTTCATTTAATAAAAGCCATCCTAAAGGATTTCTTTTCTTCAAGGCTTAAGCTCTGCCAGGGGAAATTGAAGTTGGAGAGCAGAAAAAAATTCTTTGCAGAGAGAGTGCTCAGGCATTGGAATGGGCTGCCCAGAGAGGGGGTGGATTCACCATCCCGAGAGATTTTAAAACACAGATTGGACGTGGCACTGAGTGCCATGATCTGGTAAAGGGACTGGAGTTGGCCCAAGGGTTGGACTTGATGATCTTGGAGGTCTTTTCCAACCCAATCCATTCTATGATTCCATGATTCAGAGCTCCATCTTTTGCCTTGTGCACTGAGCTTCAATTAAGTGTCATCTTTGGTTTTCCACTACTAATAAAACTACTACTAATAAGATCCTACTGGACCAGATCTCATCAAAGGCTTGTTCTACAGCGAATTTGGAATGAATTATAAAAGCACTCAAGAACCTTCAGGAGGGTGAAGGCAGTGTCAGGTTCTTCAGGACAGGCTCTCCTCTGGTTTTTTATCCAACATTTTCCCTTCACCTTTAACTAATCTCAACCCAGGATCATAATGCAGAAGGACATGGAAAAAGGAGCTGCTGCAAAAGCAAGAAGTGGTGCTTGAGCACCAAACAGGTTTGTTTCATGCCTGACCAGCTCTCATTTTCATCTCTAAAATGTAACCCAAACTCCTGGATCTCCTTTCCCTCCAGCTGGGACTGCCCTGCACTCACCTGGCTACTCAATACCCTCGGTTTTACCTTTCCAACACAAAAGACCCAGAAGTCCTTTTTTCTGCCCCCTTTTCTCTTTCTTCTCCTCCTATTCAACTTCAGCACCATTTGGAAGGACGGAAAAACTAATTGATTTTCCCTCCTGGTGTCTCAGTGAGCAGATCAGGTGAACTGTGGGCAGCAGCTGCAGTTTAATTTGGGATTGTGCCACTGGAAATTGGGCACTCCTTGGCTTGCTGCACCTGAGCAGGAGCCTGGCACCCTGCCTGGTGTGCCCTCAAAACTCAGGCTCCCAAAGAAGTCTGGGGAAATTCTGATATCTGGGTGGACGTAGAGAAGGGAAGGAGAATGAACATCCACCCTTTTTCATTTGGAAAATAATATCAAAGTTAGTACTTTCCTTGAGCTAGTCCAGAAAAGTTCAATTAAATCTAATTCTGCACTTGGTGGTGTTAAACCCAACTTGCCACTCTGGAATTGTCTGAAGAGCCAGAAAGTGAAACAGAAACACTGAGGAAAAAGCACAATTTTTAAATTATTGCATAGTGGTTAATAATCTAAAGGGCCAGAAAGTATCAAAGTGTTACATTTCTGAGCATTTGGAACCACATCTTTAATTTAAAAAGGACAATTTCAACCTGAGGAGAACCTTGGTCTGTATTTTCACCTTAAAACTGACAGCATGTGTTAATATTGTGGAGATTTTTTTTTGTTTGTTTCTTCTAATACTTCACATGTTCAAACTTGAGTCATTTCACTTCCAGAGCGTGTTTAGTTTCTCTCAGAAAACAACAAAAAAAGTGTATTTTAGGTGTTCCTAAAATAGAAACCCAGTGTTTGGCCCATTGGATTTTTCCATTTGAAATCATGAATATTTTGCAATCTGGAGCAAGCTGGGGATGTTTGTGCTCTGAAATGTCAGCCAGCATCTCACAATTTCACATACTTGTCATCATTTTACAGACTTCAGGTTCATATTACAAGTTGGCAGAGATGCTTTTTAGGTTACCTAAGCATTCCCTTTTTATTTTTTTTTCTCCCTCACTCAAATTCTTAAATTTCAAAACAAATCCAGAGGCAAATTGTAGTTTCAGGCAATACCTCCCCTTGGTGTTGCAAGGGCAGTTGTTCTGCCCACCCAAGGGCTCTTAAATCAGGTTCAGCTGTAAAACACTGAGGGCAGTGGAAACCAGTGGCAAAAAAAGGCACCTACAGACCATAAAGATGATCATGGAATCCTGGAATGGTTTGGGTTGGAAGGGACCTTAAAGCCCAACTCATTCCCCTCCCTGCCATGGGCAAGGACACCTTCCACTAGTCCAGGTTGCTCCAACCTGGCCTTGGACACTTCCAGGGTTGGGCAGCCACAGCTTCTCTGGGAAATCCATCCCAGCCCCTCCTCACCATCCTGGATTCTGCCTGGATGGAAGGACACAGGGTTTGGTTGTGGCCTAAATTGTGGAGTGAAGAGCAGCCAGTGCCTTAGTTCAGAAAAGGTGGGAGAAAAACCTCTACATGGGGATTATGACCTAATTTATCCAAAGACAAACCTCATCTCTGAGAACTGGAAGTGCCTCCAAAGTCAGTGTTTTCTGTGTATTTTGTAAACCCTTTGCTTTCCATGAACAGGGATTTCATGGATGTCAGAGGGAATCCTGTGCTCTGTCCCAGCACCAGCAACTCTTCATGCAGGACAAACTTTCCCTTGGGCTCCTCTGGCAAGTGTGTGAAGCCCAAATGCACAGAGCACAGCAGAACTCAGACCCTCCAGAGGTTCCAGAAGGTTCTCTATTCCAGCAAACACGACCATGTGTCAGGTTCCTGCACAGCAAACACTTCAGTCAGCAGTGCTACAAACTAGAGCCCCACAAACCACTCATGTCATTGATCCTTCTCTGCTGGAGTCCATCTGGGAGGGCTGGAGGGAGGAAAAGGGAGAACATCCACCATCTCCCAAGTCCCCACAACAGGAGAGAGGGGAAGGCTGTGCAGGTCACCTCTTCCATCCTCTGGCACAGTAAGTTGGTTCTCCTTTGCATATTCATTGCCCAAGCCAATATCAAAAGCTTTGTCCTCCCAAATACCAAACCTTTTGCTGTTTGAGCTCTGAAAATGAGGGGATTTATCATGTGTGATCCTGTGCTGTCCTGGATTAGCAGGAATTGCTGTACCCCCAAGCCACTGCTGACATTCCAGGCATGTATGGATAGCACAGGCAGTTTACAATCACAAGCCAAAAACATAAAGAAGAGCCTTTTGTAAGCATTTGCTTCTATTGTGACATCTCAGCTGTGCAGCTGTGCAGGGCTGTCTGTGCCAAGGAGATGAAATCATCAACTTGTTGGAATTCTTGCTTTTATCAGAGCAGAGCTCCATCATAATGGGAGGAATAACTCCTTGCCAGGTTCATTGCTTTGAAATGTCCTTTGGAGGAATCCTTGGCCTTGAGTCTCAGATGGCATTTCTGCAATGCTGGTTCTTCCCCAGCACTGCACCAGGATCAGCTCTTTTGGCCAGCACTCCTGCAAACTCTGCAGTGCTGCTCTTCCCTCTGGGCTGTACCAGGAGGTTGGTGGCCTGATTGTTCAGATCCAGGAGTCACACCTGAAAACTGAGCCAGATGTGACTCCTCCCAGGTGAATACAGGGAGAAAATATCACAGAAAGGGTTAGGGAAAGGAGGAGTGATCTGTACTCATCCCTGAAAGCCAACCCACTAGCCCAGGTTGCTCCAACCTGGCCTTGGACACTTCCAGGGTTGGGCAGCCACAGCTTCTCTGGGAAATCCATCTCAGCCCCTCCTCACCATCCTGGATTCTGCCTGGATGGAAGGACACAGGGTTTGGTTGTGGCCTAAATTCTGGAGTGAAGAGCAGCCAGTGCCTTAGTTCAGAAAAGGTGGGAGAAAAACCTCTACATGGGGATTATGACCTAATTTATTCAAAGACAAACCTCATCTCTGAAACATGATATCCCCAGCATGATACAGTTGATTCCCCACTCTGCCTGACCAGGCCATCAGGGATAGTGTTTCTTTAAGCCAAGGAAAAGAACTTCAGAGAATGGATACTTTGAAGTGGATTCTAATATTTGGATATTCAAAATTAAACATCATTTTCCTCATTAACCAGAAAGCTCATGCTGTGCCAGACACAACTCCAAGAGATACAGGAACTTAAAGACTGGGTGTCACTTGAGAGGAACAAACACACCAACGTTGGGGTTAGGCTAAGACTAGTTAGACTAAGACACTGATTTCTTTGTAGGGATTTGGGTTGGTGAGTGCCAAAGTCACTTCTCAGTTTGAGATGCTGGCAGGTGAGTAGTGTCTCTTGCATTCCATTTATGAGATGAGGTCTAACACTCTCTGCCTTCCCTGTCCTGTTCATCTCAAGTAACTCACCACTGGAACTCTTAAGAACTGTTAGACTTAAGCAGGATGGAAAAAAATTGGCCACATAAGTAATTAAAAACCATTTAGCACCTTCCCATCACTACTGCTGGGTCTCAGAATTTATCTTTCTGTCCCAGTGTTTTGCATAAACCAAAGAAGGAGGATTTGGTGCCTTCCTACTCATAAAAACAGAAGCAGGAAGATCCAGCCTGGGCTGTCCATGGTCAGTTTGTCTCTACTCCTCCTTCTGGGTTTCAAGAGAACAGTTGCAATCTCCTGTAGAAGATGAATTGCTGTTGTCAGGTCAGCTTAGATATTCATATCACTATAAAATAAGCTGTAAACCAGAGGGGTTCTTTTATCCTCCACTCTTTTTGTGGTGCCAGAGTCTGATGTGAGAGGAAATGTAGCTGTGCAGCAAACCATGTTCCCAAGGCAGTCAGTGCAGTCCCAGGGGGATCCACGTGTGTTCCCTCTAAGGCTGCAGATCTTCCTTGTAACAAGTAAAAGACAAATATTCCCACAGAGGGAGAGGTGTGTGGCTGAGCAAACACTTTGCTGAGGGCCAGAAGGCACTGAGGGAAGGGCTGTGAGAAGGGAGACAGCTCAGAGAAGATGCTGGAGGGAAAACCATCCTCAAAACCCATGGATATCTCATGGAAACACGGATTTTGCCTCTGGGAATTATGCACAGAATTGATTATCCCTTTTCTGCCTTCCACTACAAATATTCCTCTCTTTATAAAAATGAATGAATGAATGAAGGTGATATCACAGAATTGATTGGGTTGAAAAAGACCTCCGAGATCATCAAGTCCAACCCTGAGAAGGTGATATGATTGCCCTGGGATGGATAAACTCTTTGTACCTGTGCAACTATTGCAGACTGAACCAGGAATGGATGTCCTGGACATGGAGCATCCCTCTGGTCCCACTTTTACCCCAGGGGAAAAGGTGTGTCCCTGCTTTCCTCCACTGTCCCCAGAGCTTGGAAGGGCCCCTTTGCACCAGCTCTCAGTTCTGGAGAGCTCTGGCACCCACTTTGCAAAGCCTCCCTTTCTGCACTGTAATTCCTGCAAACTCCTCCCAGCCATTGCAGCTTTGCTGTTTGAACCTGAGCAGCCTGGGACAGTTTCAGAAGGATTTGCAGACAGAGATAACAGAGTTTGATAAACAAATGACTGCCAGGCTCTATGTGGAAGAGCAATAAAATGCAAAGCACATAACTCAGCTCACATACGTGGTCTGGCTTCTCACCCTTTTGCCTCTGAATTGCTTTTTGAATCCCTGCCCTGCCAGATATAAGTGAAATTATTCTAATTATGCAGTTTAAAAGAGTCCCTGGTGACCTGCTGGATAGTGATCATTTCCTAGTTCACTGCAGAACAATTCCACATGTAACACAGATCACACAAAGGGTCATGAGCTCATAGAAACTCTGAGGCTGTCTTGAAAGCTTTGTGTTCTCCCGAGTCTGGGTCACATTTGGGTATGGATGGAAGAAAAAGGATGGACCTCCTGTTATTTTTAAAGTCAGCTTCTAGATAATTTATTCTTCTTCATCTCAGATTTGCATCCTCTGAGCAAATAGAAATAGATCTGGTTTCTTCTTTATTTTATTTTATTTTCAGGTGATGATGAATTAAGCAGGTTGTGCTTGTCAGCTCTGTTTATTGAGATGGACCAAACCCAAGCCCCAGAACCCAAACAACATTTCTAACCAAAGGAAGCTCAGAGTTGCAGCCAGACCTTTTACCTGTTCTGCTTTTGGAATGACCCAAATCCAAATTTTAGGGACATCTTCATCAGGTTTTGATCTATTTTTAATTACTAAGAGGACCTGCAGAAGAGTCACAGCTTATAGCTCAGGAGATAAAATACAGATATAAAGATCTGGCTGTTCTTCAACAATCGTTTTTCGAATGGTGACTTATCACCTGTTGCACAGCTCTGAAAATAAAGGAGGCCCCATGATCCAAGTGAGCCTTTTGGGTCTTCTGGAGAAGAGTTCAAACCAAAAATAACCTTGGCAGACAGTCTGAATCTCCCCCAGTCCCTTGAATCCAACATGCTCCAGTTTACAACTGTGAGCAGAGCTGAGCAGGGGACAGGGAGTTTTTTATTCTAAATTAAACTTGAACTGGATGTTTTGGTCAACTTGTCTGTTTTATAATAAATATTTTCCCCCTAAAATTATGGAATTGTCTGTTTCATTTCAAACTCTTTCTTCACCCCAGGCTTCAGAAAAGAGCAATGGTTTTTTAATGTGGAAATTTCTTGCACAGGTTCATTTGTCCCTTGAGCCAAATCCCATTTTATGTTTCTTAAAGATTTATTTATTGATACTTTTTGGCCCACCTGATGAGTTACACAACCACATATCACAGAGGGGATGTAACCACCAGTTGAAAAACCTTTTGAGAAGTGACTCCAAGCAGCCAAAGAGGCTTTATCAGCATCACACTGATTTATTGAGCACATACAATGATTTACTGCAGCTTTTGGGTTATGCTTGAAGAACTTTTCAGTTCTTTTTTTGCAGCTTTTATTTGGTCTCCTCTGAAAAGTTGACACACACAGTCACTATTGTTTTCTATTCTAATCTTTTCAAATTATATGGTTTAAATCATCTCTAATAAATAAAAACTTTCAGTTCAAACATGGCAAGGAACCTTTTTTCTTTCCAACTACTCCTGACCATGTGGCATGTTAAAGGTTTGGAGTTTTCTTCTATTTTCTGCCTCTGTTTGTTTAGTAATTAAGAAACTACTTGAATCAGAATTATATATATATATATATATATATATATAAAAAATATATATAAATTATAATTATATAATTATATATATAAAATATATATAATATAAAATATATATAATATAAAATATAAAAAATATATATAATTAAATATAAAAATATAATATATATAATTAAATATAAAATATAAAAAATATATAAAAATAGAAAATATATATAAATATATATAATTATAATATAATTATATAATTATATAGATAATATAATTATAATATAATTATAATATATAATATATAATATATAATAATAAAATACATATATATAATATTTTATATATATATATATATATTGCAAATTTGGATCCTTTATTACTTATAAAGCCCAACTTCTCTGACATTTCTGACAAATCCCATTAATTTCTGTCCCTATTGCACTCAATTCAGTTCAGCCCAAGCTGGATGTGCTGAAATGGCAGAACTCGTCAGGATTTTAACCCTCCTGAGATTTCCAGTGAGATTTTGGCAGCCTGGAAGGCTGAGCTCAGGATCTTTTGGAAAGGTGTCTAAATTAATCCTTTCATACCTGTGTCACTCAGGAGTGGGGATGGACTGGCTGTGAAGCTTCATCACTCACCAAGGCATTGCCCAGAGCATTTTGGGGCTGGAGCATTCCTGTGTTATTGGGGAGCTGACCCAGCAGCTGCTGCAGAGACTTTGAATGAGGAGCTGCTCCTTTGCCTGGAAGAATTCAAGTTTTAACAACGTTCTTTATTTTAGATCCTCTGATTTTCACAAATCCTGCTTTAAATGAGGGAAGTGGTGACTGGGTTGATGGTGTTTGGTTGAAGGTTGGACTCAGTGATCTTGGAGGTCTTTTCCAACCTTGATGATTCTGTGATTCCAGGATTCCGTGATTCCAGGATCCTGTGATTCCATGATTTCATGATTCCGTGATTCCAGGATTCCGTGATTCCAGGATTCTGTGATTCCAGGATTCCGTGATTCCAGGATTCCGTGATTCCAGGATTCTGTGATTCCATGATTTCATGATTCCGTGATTCCAGGATTCTGAGATTCCAGGATTCCAGGATTCCGTGATTCCAGGATCCTGTGATTCCATGATTTCATGATTCCGTGATTCCAGGATTCCGTGATTCCAGGATTCTGTGATTCCAGGATTCCGTGATTCCAGGATTCTGTGATTCCATGATTTCATGATTCCGTGATTCCAGGATTCTGTGATTCCATGATTCCATGATTCCAGGATTCTGTGATTCCAGGATTCTGAGATTCCATGATTCCAGGATTCCAGGATTCTGTGATTCCATGATTCCATGATTCTGTGATTCCATGATTTCATGATTCCATGATTCCATGATTTCATGATTCCGTGATTCCAGGATTCTGAGATTCCAGGATTCTGAGATTCCAGGGTTCTGTGATTCCATGATTCCATGATTCTGTGATTCCAGGATTCCATGATTCCAGGATTCTGTGATTCCAGGGTTCTGTGAAGTTGGGTCAGGCCTGATGGGAAGATGGGAACTCCAAGCTCCCAGGTGTCAGTGGTTTGTTGTGCACGGTGGCAAAGCCAAAGTGCAGACTCGGAGCTCTCAACTTCTCCTCTGGTGCTGAACCCACCATGGTTCTCTCCCTCTGCTGGTTCCATCTCCTGGGGCAGCTTTTCCAAGGCTGTGTGGCACCTCCCCAAGCTTTCCCAAACAAGCCCTCCAGCATCATGAGACCCCTTCTCCTGCTGTGAAGGTTTCAGAGCCTTCTCAGAGATCAAATTCCCTAAAATGCCTTCAGTGCCAGGCATGGACTGAGCACTTTGCAGGGAGAGGCTGTTCCAGACTCCAGTGAATTTTCCAATTGATAAATACACTGTGGATAACTCCCATTCCTTCCATTTCCAAAGACATAAACAAGCTGCAGACCATTCTGGGTTTGAATCCCAACGAGAGTAGCAAAGTCCTGATATCCAACACATTAGCTCATATTAAATACACTCCTGTTGTATATGATTAATCTGCTTTCTACTTAATTGAAGTGTGACACACAAAGCAAAAGATGTTAATTGAATTTTATAGCTCATGAGGGTTGCCAGGTTCCTGGGAGATAATTTTGCTGAGGGATAACTTATCTTTTGAAGCTTTATTTCTTCTTGGGGCTGGAAGCATTGAAGGAGGACTCGCTTGGAGAGACAACACATTTATTTATTGGCTGTGGTTTCTTGCAGCTAATGGCTGTTTTATTCTTTAGAAAACATGTCTAGCTCAACTCTGAGCTACAGTTACAGTAAAAATCTCATAAAAGAGAAAAAAAAAACCTGTTCCCCAAACCTCTGAACTTGAGCCCTATCTCAGATTTAATCTCAGTTTGAAATGAGAGCTGACTCCTGACCTCTCTCAGCTGAACCTCCCATCACCTGCCAGACTTCTTTGTTGAAATAAAGCTTTTATGTCTCCTTGTAACTGAAACTGCATTTAATTTACAGTAATCCCTTCTAGGAAGGATTGCTCTGAACTCGTGTTTTGCTGCACATGATCAATTAAGGCAGGAAAAGAGCTGATTAGAGAGACTCTGAGAGTGGTGACTATTATAAACCATTCTGCATTGATTGGGGTTGTTTAGAAGGGCTTTTTTTACACACTGACTATTGATCAGCATATAAAAATAAGACTTTTGAAAGGTAATTGCTTTCTCTGCAAGCCCCTGCAATATGTTTAAAATGTGGTGTGTGATCCTCAGCAAACACATTACCCTGACACAGAGACAGAAATTCTGCTCCAGAGAGATGTGAACTCTCCAACATATCAAAGACTCCTCTTTGGCCAAAGCTCTGCCAATGCTGCCTGGGAGGTCACATCTCACAGGTCACCTTTTAATGTCTGTGTCACCAGCTTGAGCCTCAGCTGCCAGAAAAGTATTAAATTAAAAAAAAAAAAAGAAATTTGATGCTCTGCTTATTTCCTTCATGACACTGGGGTAGGTAATTCATGCCCCAGCCTGGTCTGTGCACTGGGGACATAAGTTGGGGGGAAAAAAATGTATATATGTATGTATGTCATCTAGAAAAATCTCAATAATTGCTTGCAAGCTCTTGAGAAGCAGCACTCCTTGATTTCTAGTAGATTCATTAGTTTTGGGTGCAGCCCTGAGCAAAAAAACCCCAAACATGGCACTGATAATTCAGTTCATCACTTCTTGTCTAGTGAATACCCATTTCCATGTGCAGGAAAAGCCAGAAGGCTCATTGACAGCTAACTGCATTTTTATTAATGACATGATAATTATTTTTATTAGTGGAGTTGCCAGGCCTGCAGCAACTCGGGGCCTATTTTGCTTCTTGTGATGCTTTTAGTCTTAGTGCTCATCACAGGTACAAGATCCATTTAATAAAATAAAGACAGCAATCAGTTTTGAATCAATTGTTTAATCCAGAATATGGGAAGAAAAAATAGAATTTTTATTTTTCTTGTTGGAAGGACAACAGAGTCCTTCCAGCTGTTCTGTGGGATTTCTCCTATTTTTCCACATTCCCCCTCTGTCTGTTGTGGAGGTAAATCCTGGACCATTTTGCATAATCAACACCTGAGATCATGAAATCCCAGAATGATTTGGGTTGGAAGGGACCTCAAAGATCATTTCATCCCGTCCCCCTGCCATGGGCAGGGACATCTTCCACTAGCCCAGGCTGCTCCAGCCTGGAGCTGGCAGGTGACAAGTGTCAAAGCACAGCCAAGCACAGGCTGTGGTTTTAAACTCCATCATCCTCATCCCCATTATGAAGAAATAAAGCTCCTCACAATCCTCTCACACTCCTGCCTAATTGTGACCAATCTGCTGGGGCCTCCAGAGAGAAACCTGGAACCAAGAAGGCCAATGGGATCCTGTCCTGTATCAAAACTAGCGTGGCCAGCAGGCCCAGGGCAGTGACCCTTCCCCTGGACTCTGCCTTGGGGAGGCCACACCTTGAGTGTTGTGTTCAGTTCTGGGCCCCTCAGTTCAGAAAGGATATTGAGGGGCTGGAGCGAGTCCAGAGAAGAGCAACGAGGCTGGAGAAGGGACTGGAGCACAAGCCCTATGGGGAGAGGCTGAGGGAGCTGGGGGTGTTCAGCCTGGAGAAGAGGAGGCTCAGAGGTGACCTCAGCACTGTCTGGAACTCCCTGAAGGGAAGTTCTGGCCAGCTGGGGGTTGGTCTCTTCTCCCGGGCACTCAGCAATAGGACAAGGGGGCACGATGGGCTCAAGCTCTGCCAGGGGAAATTGAAGTTGGAGAGCAGACAAAAATTCTTTGCAGAGAGAGTGCTCAGGGATTGGAATGGGCTGCCCAGAGAGGGGGTGGGTTCCCCATCCCTGGAGGTTTTTAAACGCAGATTGGCCGTGGCACTGAGTGCCATGATCTGGTAAAGGGCCTGGAGTTGGACCAAGGGTTGGACTTGATGATCTCGGAGGTCTTTTCCAACCCAATCCATTCTATGATTCTATGATTCTATGATTCTATGATTCTATGATTCTATGATTTTATGATTCTATGATATGAGGCTGCTCCCAGCAAGGGTTTGTATTAAAGCCCAAAGCTGGGCTCTGTTTTATGCAGAAGTCACATTAATGAGCTTAAACAAGAAATCTGCTCATTTTCTACCCAGAACATTTTTTATTGATGATTCTACTCCTCATGTGTTGATGCTACAATTCTTCCACAGGAGAAGGAGCAAGAAGCAAAGCAGCAAGAACACAGACAGTGAGGGGAGAATTCCTGATTCTGACTGGGGATGACAACTGAGCAAGCAGAAAACTAAACCTCACACAGAAATACATCTTAGAGCACAGACCTGTAGAGTTCCAAATCATTAACCATCCAAATTGTGTGTGACTTCACAAAAAAAAAAGAAGGTTGGATAAGGAATCCTGTCCATGGAATGCAAGTTTCAGAGCACTAATAGAGGGATCTCATGCACAATTCCTATTTCTGAACGAGTGGATAATGTGGATGATGTGCTGATAACCTGCCTCCACCACCAACTCTCTGCTGTCCCATGTGAGCACAGAATGTACAATGCCAATTATCTGCTTTGCCCAGCTACTTACAATGTTTTGCACATGCCAGCAAATGTAAATACACAATTAGGGCCCGTTTAGTTAAAAGGCAAAGCAAGATAAAGTACAACTATTATTAGCCAGAACAAAAATCTTCATGATCTTCATCCATATTGAGGTCTAATTAAGTTTGTAAAATGTGCCAATCAGCTCAGCTGATTATTTAAGGTTTGGAATGCAGTCCTAGGTTGGAAAGTGGAACCCTGAGTGTGCTGGTGGTGTGAGGGACTGGGGGTTTATGGCTGTTGGTACTGGGAGCTGCTTTCTGCTCACACACAAGCCAAGTGACAGTAATTAGCATTAGGGAGTTGTTTTACCAGGAATTACAAAAGTAGTCACAGGAGATCTTCATTAGAGATGAACCATATTAAATGTCAGTTGTGTCAGGTGGTTTCTGTTGCTTTATGTCTTTCTACTTAAATGCAGGAAGTAAATAAAATTCAGCTCATTATCAGCTTGGTTTAATAACTGAAACAAGTTTGAGGTGGAAAAGAGGGAAAGGATTTTCTCTGTTGAGCATTTGCCCATCCCATATCTAGAAATATTTCATTTCCAAGTGCTCCAGATTGTCTGGGATTAGAAAATGCTTAAAGAGTTTGTGCCAGAGAAGATAGGAAGAAACTTTCTTCCAGGGAATTTGAGGCATTCCTTGCTGGGGTGAAGGTTTTTTTCAGGTTGGAGGTGATTCCCCTTAGCCTGAAGCTCAAGTGTGTTCCCTCTGACATGATGTGGCTTCACAACAGCCTGACAACTTCTGTCCTGTCAGACATACACAGGGAATTAATTAACAGAGAGGTGCTTAATAGGAGTTCCAGCTCATATCTAAAGCCTGACTGATAATCGTTGCTTCAGCTTCCAGTTAGTCCCATTGCTCCCAGGACTGGAATGTGCAGGCCAAAACTTGTCCAGGACACACTGGGGCCATCTGGGAGGGTTGGTCAGATGGGGAGAACTCTGGGGTAAGACCTTGCTGGGTTCCAGCTGATTCTCCACGTGGCAGCTTCGTGTAGCTCACTGTTCTTTTGGATGTGCCATCCCTGAGAGGGGCACCAACCTTGGGCATCCTTGAGCAAGTAACAAGTATGTTGATATATAAATAAACAAGTTTGACACATGGACACCAATCAGAAGCCACCACAAACTCTCAGGAAAAGTACTGCTAATTATCTTAAAGCAAATTCAATACTTACAAGACTAAGATTATTAAAACTATATTTTAGTTAAATAAAATGTAGCTCTGTTAGTATTTAATCTCTTCCTTGCCTTCTTCACTTCCTCCTCTGAATTTTAATTGTGTTTTCTTTCCCACATCCCTCCAAATCCGAGGAGGTTTCAGCAAAGCAAAGCAGAGAGGAGCAATTGGGAGCTAATGAGTGGTGCATTCTGCTCTCAGGCCCACACAGGCAGGGTTGGCACCTGTTAAACGTGGCTGCAAGTCTAGGAAGCCAATTAAAGCTAAGCACGTTCCTCTCATCTTACAGGTACTCTGTGTCTGGGACAGAAGACACCAAAAAAGATTTCTGTTTCCCTGATCCTTTAGCTGTGTGTCAAAGCAAGGAGCCCTAAATGAGGCTTCATCTTTCTCGAGGTGTTGCTAGGTGCTAATTAGCCTTGGGACCTGATAAAAAGGGGGGAGATTGCAGGAGAAGATTTCTATGGAGATTGGTTTCTTGCCCACTCTGTAGAACTAAGCCCTCCACGAGTCTGGCATTAGGGGCTGCTGTGACATTTATTCCCTTTTTGTGGCTCTTCCAGGGATGGACTCTGCACTTATTATCATCTGTTGCTTCTTCAGGGGATATTTTAGCAGACTGACTTTCCTCACTGTCTGGCCAGGGCTGTTTGTAGCCTCCCCAAAGCAGAGGACAAGACAGAGCAATATTTACACTCCCCAGGTCTTTGTTAGTTTGGCTCAGCTAAGGAAAACTTCCCTCCTGGACCAATGTTTTTCTGATAAGTGGTTTATTATATCACTGTAAAACAACAATAAAGCAGAGCAAATAACTCAGTCTGAGGGGAAAGTGGGCAGAGCTGGATCAAGCCACAGGTCCTGATGTCTCAACCTCGACTGAATTCCCAGCGTGGTAGTGGGTGGAGGAGTGGGAAGTGTCCTTGATTCCCTGATAGCCTCAGCTCTACGTGCTCAAACACTCAGACACTTTCTAATAAAGGGCTTGGGGAAACTGGATGTGGATTTGGCCTACCCAGATACCCACTTTTCATTTACTTCTGAGATTTTACTGTTCCATTTACTGTGAAGGAAGGAAGTGGTGAGAAAGTCGAGTTCCCTGCCCAGCCACAGAGACCCAGCAGTTCCCAACATTCCCAGAGCCCCAAGGATGGCCATACCCTTGGCAGGCAGATGTGAGCAGCAGGCTCACCTACAAGATCCTGGGGCTGCTTCAAACCCTCCCCAAGATGGCAAAGTAGGTTTTGTTTGTGGATATCTTCCCCCTCTTTTATTCAATTCCCAACTGAAATCGCCTCGTGTGCTCTCGTAGTGACGTAATCACAGTCAATTCCTTCCTTCTCTGGGGGAACTGAATCCAAAGCTTTTGGGCTTTTTTGGGTCATGTGTGCCAGACCTCAAAGTGACCTTAACTAACAGTCCCTTGTTTCTCTTCCTCTTTCATGTACTTACTTTCCAGGATCAATCTCTTTCCAAAAATAATATTAATTTTGGCACCACGTCCTGCTCTGTTTCACTCTGGTGTTTGTCTGGAGCCCTGAGGATAAGAACAAAGCTCTGTCTCAAAAACATTTCTCTTCCAGCCCCACTTGGGTCCTTTGCTGCACATTTGTGGCCTTTCTAAGAGGGAAGATGGAGTGATTTGCTGTAAGAGATCTCCATGCCCAACTCTAGTGGCTGGTGCAGAATCCATCAGGGCTTTGCTGGGCTTGTTCCCATCACTTTTGGATATTCTTCAGACATGGGGCACTAATGCACAATCACTTTGGTTCAACTTGCATTTACCCAATGCATTCTGCATTAAAAAAAAAGTCATAAAATGAGTAAAGTGAAGAGTAATGCACAGACAGTGGAGTGTAGTGGGGCAGAAGTGGCAGGAGAGGCTGGTCCTGGAATGCTGGGCTCTGTTTTGATGCCTCCAGGAAGAACCAGTAGCTGGAAGCCACTGATTATAAAATTATAGCAAGAGTTTAGATGAACAGATTTAACAGCAGAGTGACATGAGCATTGGAGAGAATTACTGCAGGAGGCAGTGGACCTTTTTATGACTTCAGAGCAAGGCTGGATGCCTTTCTAGATGGTATTCCAGGCTAAAAGCCTGGACTCAGTGAGCTGTGAATTGAGGGAAGGGACTGAACTAAGTGACACTTCACCTCTCACCTTAAACTTCCATGAATCTGATCAAGTGACTTATTCCTTTGAATGCACAAGTTTGAAGCCATGACAGAGTTTTCTAGACCTGGCTGGACTGCAGGGTGGGTGTAATGGGCTCACAGAGTTTGCTCCCAGAGAAAAAGGACAGGAGAACTCACTGAGCTCTTTTGATACCCCTGCGAGGGAGGAGGTGCTGCCTTGGATTTCATTCAGCAGCTCTTAAGAAGTCACATCTTTTTCCCTGTCCCCTGCAATCAAAAGGGAAAGGATGTGGGCTATAAACACCACTGGGGGATAAGATTCAATGGCCATCGGCCCCTCTGCCCCATCATAAACCCTTCACAGCTTCCCAAGCTCTGGACACAATCCCTGCTCCCCAGGGAGTTCAGGTCACCATGGACCACCACCAGCCCAGGATGGAGGACGCTGCTGTCACTTGTCACCAGCACCGTTTGGGTTGATTTAACAACAGGAACTGATCTGTGCTGTGCTATGGTTCCAGAGATTGGGATGGGATGGGATGGGATGGGATGGGATGGGATGGGATGGGGTGGGATGGGATGGGATGGGATGGGATGGGATGGGATGGGATGGGATGGGATGGGATGGGATAGGATGGGATGGGATGAGATGAGATGGGATGGGATGGGGTGGGGTGGGATGGAATGGGATGGGGTGGGGTGGGATGGGATGGGGTGGGATGGGATGGGATGGGATGGGATAGGCAGCACCAAAGGGATGCAGAGGCTGTTCCATTGGCACAGGACAGGGCAGGAAGGGTGAGAAGTGTCAATGCTCCATTAGCTTATCTGCTCGGTGGAATTCTAGGGCTGGGCTTGAGGGCTGGGTTTTTCTTTTCATGTTTCCTATTGACAAACTTTGCTTTTCTTGCTCTTCCTCTCCTGCAGGACAGCTAATTCCCTTCCCTCCTTCCCTCCCTCTCCACCCAGACACTGGATGATGCAGATGTTCCAGCTGCTGATGCTTGGCTGAGCTGAGAGCACCTTCCCCTGCACTGTCCAGGTTTCTCCAGGACACACCATCCCAGCTTTGCATCCTGAGTTTGGGGAGGAATCACATTGTTTGCCCATTTGCAGGTTTGGAGGGATGGTATTTATCCATTTATCTCCCTCCTGTGCTTCTCTGCTTTCTGGGAGCTCTGATGATGGTGCACAGTAAAGGGTCTCATCTGAGCCAAGTACCATTTATTTATGAGAGGTTTTTATTTAGAGAAATAAAACTTTTAAAAGCAAACAGATTTTAAGGGCAATAAATCACTCTGTATCTCTCTCTCTAGATCTTACTTATCTCCTGATCTTAACTAGATGCATCTGAGGTTTTTTTAGACTTTTCTAGTGACTGCCTCTTTCTGGCCAGTCCTGGGCTGCTGATGCCCTCCTGACCCAAGGGGACCAGTCCTGTGCTGCCTTAGACCCAGCCGTGGCTCAGCAGCTGTTTCAGTTTGGCTGGACCTTGAAATTAGTCTCTACCCTTGTAATTGAGTTGTCAGCATTTGCTGAGAGATCATTTATTGTGTTGTCCTGCTTGTTCCCTTCCCATTCAGACAGGAAAGTCTTATACAATAACTTCACCTCGTGGAAAAGGTCATGTACAGAGTTCACAAAACACTGTCTCTGTATTCCTTTATTTATTGCTTAGTATCCCATCCCATAAGCCACAAAATGGGAAGATATTTAAAAATACTCTGTTTTGGCACATTCCCCATTATTTGGCAGTATTTGGGTTGAGGCTTTTGGTTTACATTTATGGGAGTTTCAGAAAAATCAGGACAAAGCTCAGCTGGAGTTTCACAGAGAACCCCCATGAATTACCACAGGTTTTATAGGTCTCCATCCAGCCCATAAATCAGTTGAGGTCGACTTGAAATCCAGCCCAGGGATGCCAAGACAGCCCAGCAAGTCCCAGAATGATCCAGACAGCAGCTCAGACCTTGAGCAGAACTCATCTGTGTCCCGTTGCTGCTCTGCCACTGCTTTTCTCATGTCCCATCCTTTTGCCTCCAGTGTTCCACTGCCACCACTCCTGCCCATTTCCCTGTGTGCCATCACCTCATGTGAGGTACCACCACCATCCCCACACCAGCCATGTCCCGTGGCACAACAGGCAGAGCTGTTATCACTCACAGCCAACGGTTCTTTCTTCTCCACATATTTTTGTGTTTGAGTGGCAGATGTGGAAAACTGAACAGGATGATCACTCAGCATGTACCACGTCTCTGCTGCCTGCTGGGAAGTCGCAGCAAAAAATGAAAAATGAGAGAGGGAGGAATTTAGAAAACACTGAAAGGCAACGAGGCAAATTAAATCCAACTCCACTGCGGTTTTGCTGGTCTTGATAGAGTTGCACCAGAGATGAATACTCAGATGTTCCACTGGTTTGTCAGCAGGCAATTGGTAAAAATCTTTTAGCACTTCTACTTAAAGAGGGATCATTTTTTCTTCCTGCAGGACTCCTGTGGGTACAAGGCGTTCCCCAAAGAGCCCTAATGATCTCATCCCAGCTGACCCTACAGAGAAACTTTTATCCTGAGCACGAGCACTGAGCAGCAAGTGCTCACTTATCACAGCACAATTGCTGCTTGATGCTCCCTTTGCTCTTGCATCAGTTTCCCCACACGGGTTTCCATGGAAATAAATACACAGTATCATACCTGCTCTGTCATGCCCGATCTGCCTTTTTGATCACGGGGTGTACCACATGCCAGCCCCATAAATCCTTGAAAAGCCTTGGATCTGGAGGGGAGTAATTACCCAGAGGAGCAAATCCAAGCACAGCCTGGGTCTGAGGAGCTGTAATTACCCCACAGCCCATGACTAAGTGCCCAGTCACAAGGTGTAATGTAACCCTTGCAGCCACAGGATGTTTTCCTACATGAAAAGCCTGTGCAAGGATT
Source organism: Pithys albifrons albifrons (assembly GCF_047495875.1). Lineage (NCBI taxonomy): Eukaryota > Metazoa > Chordata > Aves > Passeriformes > Thamnophilidae > Pithys > Pithys albifrons. The sequence goes on along the minus strand of NC_092476.1, from coordinate 2,310,783 downwards.
GGAGGGGTTGAACACCATTCAGCTGCTATAAACCTAGACACAGATTTTAGGCCAGATTTGTTGGTAGCAGCTCTCTCAACAGACAACCTTCCCTCCCTGTGAGGTGACACGAGAAGGACCATCCCCAGAGTGACCTGCACATGGGGCCAGGCAGTGGCCACGTGTCTGGGTCATGTCACAGATGTCCAGCTCCATGACCTGGACCTCTTTCTCCTGCTGTGTGACCCTCTCTGTGAGACACAGGCTGGCCTGTGGATGAGGGATTTGGAAACCATCCATGACCAGCTTGGTGGAGTGGAGAGGGGAGGCAGGAGAGGCAGTAGCTCAGCTCCTGATGGAGGTGCTCCACAGTGAGGTCTTTGCTCATTTTTCCCCTGTGTTCTCCTTGAAGCAGCTCTCCAGCCCACCACTCTGACCTGCAGCAGTGTCTGACAGCCACCACCCCTCTCAGAGGGAATCCACCTCATGGAGTGATACCAGATCCCAGGACTATGGGAATGCTGTATGAGCAGAAGTGTTCTTAGCAAAGCTACGAGACCACTGTGATTATTTTCTTTATTGTAAGTTCAACCATGATCATAATTTTACCAAATTTGGAGGGGCCACAAGACATAAAGGGAAGTACCTAGGCTTCAAAATGGTTGGGAGAAAATAGATCAGGAGGATAGAGAGGTGTGAGAGAAAAAGGCTGACATTAGAAGGAAAATTCAGGCTTCAAGAGCAGGATACTGATGGCCCAACAGCAGGATAAAAGGAACCACATTGTCACAGCCAATGAAATACTTTAATTTTCACCTCATCTCCTTAAAACTGCCTCTGGATTCAGTGACAACACCTCAGAAATACTGTGGAATCACCTATATTGTGTTGGGGTACTTTCAGTAGTAGAAACACTTTCCTCTGGAGTTAAGTCCACCAAGAACTGCTTTGGAGAGGAGTCTGATCCCATTCAGGGGAAGACACATGATTTATTCCTTTGTCCACTCCTGTCAGTCAGACCTGCAGGTCCTGCCATTATACCAATTAATTATGTCTTCCAGTGTTTACCCACGTTTGTGCTGCAGGGACTGGAAGGTTATAAAATGCCTGCTTGGGGCAACATAATTTCATGTCCTTCTGAAACCTCAGAAGGTACAGCAAGATCCCTGGAGCACAGAGTGCTCCGTGAAGTACTTCTGAGAATAAGGATAATTCATTTGCTTTGCCCAGTAGTTTTAGTTTGCATTCCAAGCATGATTTTAAATAGGACTCTGGAATTTCTCATTAACTGTGGTACAATCATTTCTACGACTTTCTGAAGCATTTTACAAATGTTTGCAGCTGGACCATGAGGCAAAAAGGGGTTGAAGACAGACATAATTGAAACTAAGGCAGCTCAATAACATTCATCAAAGGATGATTTGCCTGTTGGAACTTCAATCATAAGACATGTCCATACCACAAAGAGGGGCAGGGAGCAGTGACTGGTGACCTGAGACAGCTCTTTAAAACATCTGCAGCCTCAGACAAGACCTTTCCCTGAAACCTTAACCAGGCAGATGGAGTCAGGTGCCTCTGGACACCACCACATGTGCAAGGGATGGAAGCCTTGTAGGGTGTATCACCAAGGCAAAGCTGGGGAATGGGGAGCCACACCAGCAAGATGATTAAATTCCATAATACTGCTCTTTTATTCCAAGAATCATCTCCTGCAAACTGCCCATTTTCTTATCCTCTTGTTCCCTCTTAAAAGTAGGAGTCTGAGAGACTCAACCCCAAATCTGCAAGTGGCCCACATGGTTTAGCACATCACTTGGTGGAAGGTTGTGTCCAGATTAGGACCACATATATTTATATGGAGATCTCATAGCAGACTCCTACATCTGAAGGGATCTACAAGGAAGTCAGGGAGGGGCTTTTCATCAGGAACTGGAGGAACAGGACAAGCGTAAATGCCTTCAAACTGAAAGAGTAGGTTTAGTAAGGATATTAGGAAGAAGTTTCTCTCTGTGAGGGTGGGGAGGCCCTGGCATGGGTTGTCCGGAGAAGCTGTGGCTGCCCCATCCCTGGAAGTGTCCAAGGCCAGGTTGGACAGGACTTAGAACAACCTGGGACAAGGGGAAAGTGTCCTGCCCGTGGCAGGGGATGGGACTGGATGATCTTTGAGGTCCCTTCCAACCCAAAACATTGTATGATTCTCTCTCTTTCTCTCTCTATATATACACACACAAAGACTTATATTTGAAACAGCTTTTCTTCAGAGTGGTGAACTGGTACAAACATCACAGAAAACACATTCCCATGCTTTAATTTTTAAGCATTTTTAATTTTTATGTATTGCAGTTTCCAGAAGGACTGTTATGGAGAGCAAAGTTGTTCTTTCCTTGAGAGATTGATAAGGTGAAACTTATGCCTTGCAGCTGCCTTAGTCATTCTCCTGAGGGCATGTTCACCTCACTCCTCCAGCAGCACAGAGCCAGCTCTGCCCTCCTGGCACTGCTTCTGTTTCATTGAGCTGAGCTCATCAGGGATGAGACCCTCCTGGGCTTCTCCTAGAAATGGGATTGATGTCTCAGCTGCAAAGAAAAGAAACTGAATCAGAATCACAATAGAGGTTGCTGGAGAGAGGATTTTTGAAAACATTTTCTGTTTCTAATTCTGGTAAGGAAATAGGCAATTACTGTCTTAAAAAATTAAATGTCATGAAATTTCAAACTCTCTTTGTTTCTCATAAACATCTTGCAACTTGTGACAGAGGTTGCTGGAAATCTCCCCTAAGAGCAGTGCTGTGTTTGATCTGTGCTCTACCCTTTTCTTCATGTGGGTTGGGCTGGTCTATGGTCAGATAATAAAATCATCTGGTCAATTTAGTTTTAAAAAGTAAATTTGAGCAAGTCAGTCTTCACTTTATAGCAGCTCTACCCAATCTAGCCAGAGAAGTAGTTAAAACTAGAATTTGGCCAGCACTGAAACTCCATTTGCCAACTGACTTCAGCTTCACAGAAGCAGTCTGAGATCTCAATCTATGTGTCTTGAAGCTTTGGCTGAGCTCCAGCTCTCCCTACTCCCCAAGAAGGCTGGTGGGTTGGTGAGTGCTCTGTGGGTGTGAGCCACGAGGCAGCCAGGCTGTGTTTACACACGTTGGGGTCTGAGTCACCTCCACACTTCACCAGGTCGTAATTCCTGATGTAAAACATGTTCAGTGGCTTGGGCTTAAATGGCCAGGCAGATATCTGGGCACAGCCTGCCTAGATTTTGTCTTAGAAGGTTTAATTCATCTCTAATTCAGTCTTACATAGACCTCCTGCCATACAACGTGACCTCCTGCCATACAATGTGACCTGCAGTACCTTGTTGGGTTGGGGCAATACCCTGGCACCCCTTGGGCATCACACCCAGTGGTCAGATTTTTAGTTAAAGAGCCTCACAAAGCCAGCAGTCCTTTTGAAAAGAACTTTTAGGTTTAAATCCCAATCCTGTGAATGAACTTACTCATTTCAAAGCCAAGCAGAAATTCCACCACTTCACCTTCACTGTTGGCCCAAACTCTTACAAACAATCCCTTCCTTAGAAGCTGCTGTCTCATTAAAGGGGTTCTTCAGCCCTGAAAGTCTGGGAATAGATTTTCTGTGCATTTCAGGTTTGGAGAATAACATGTGATGCTTTATTTCTAGAAATTTTCAAGGCTTGAAGACACAGAAAGAAAAGGAGAACAGGTGTCTCCTACCATGCCATGATACAGTGGAGTGGAGTTTCCTGAGTTGTTAATATTCTTTGGGAAACATCACCAGGTGCTGCTTTTATATTGCCATGGTTGTATCAGAGAGCACAGGAGCAGAGGCAGAATCACCAGCTGTGGTGGGATGGGACACCCAGTTGGACACAACACTTTGGGCTTGTGTTAGTGACGGAGCCCAGCTCACCTCTCACTGTCCTGCAGCCCACCCCAGGCAGTGGGAATTCATTACAAAGCTGGAGAAGGAAAGTCAATAGCAGGATTGAAATATTCCCACAGGTTTTTGTTGAATTAGATCTCCCAAAAAATGTCTGCTGATCATAAAATGTGATGCCAGGCGAGATAACACCACTAATTAGAGGGACACCTTGCCCAGTCTTCAGCCAACTCTTGTGAAGCTCCATGAGGTCATGCATGAATAGTCTCCAAGGAAACAAAGTGTCAATAGGGATGACTTTCTTCAATAGATTCACCTGTGATAAGCACGTTCCAGTGACTCAGTGCAGGAGGAGTAAGGGCTGGAATTTTCACATCCGTGAAAAAATAATGTAGGATACAAAAAATCCAGTAAATGCTTGTTTTCTTTCCACTGACTGTATTTAAAGGTAAAGATAAGCATAGGAAGTCTGAGGCAGAAAACAAAGCTCTGGTGTCTGGGGATATTTACTGTCACCCCAGGATGCTCAGCTCATGAGGTAATACTTCATAGTACGGCAGGGAAAAAAAACATCCACAAAATTGCTTCCAGTCCGTTCTGAGGCAGGTCCTGAGTGACCAAAATCCTCGTCCTTTGAAACCATTCCAGATCACATCAGTGCTCTGATTCAGCATGGAATTTGTTTTTCCCATCACGTGAAGGAGCAAACGTCCAGCTCGAGGAGGGAGATGGCAGCTCGGACAGAACACGCCGAGCGGAGAGGTGGGCTCAGCAACTGGATCCTTCCTGCGCTGCCTGGTGGACAAAACCATCCTTGAAGGATTAATAACAAACTGAAAGCTCACTGGAAACATCTGCCTTGTTTGTTTTGGCTTCCAGAGTGTTTTGAAGTGTAATTACAAGCAGTTGAGAAACGGAGAGGGTGAAAAAACCCTGTGGTTAGTGCACAGGATGGTGGTTCAGGAGACCTGGATTGATTTCTAACCTCTGTCACAGTCCAGTGTCACAAAAAAAGAGACTTGAATTCATCTGCAGCTTGTTCTGTGTGAACAGGGATGAAGCTGCCCCTGCCTGCTCAGTGTCTGGCTCCAGTAGCTCCTCACAGGAAGGTACCACAAGCCCTTTGTGTCCTGATGTTGGAGCAATTCAGCCAGTGACAATCATAGAATCATAGAATGGATTGGGTTGGAAAAGACCTCCAAGATCATCGAGTCCAACCCTTGGTCCAACTCCAGTCCCTTTACCAGATCATGGCACTCAGTGCCACGGCCGAGCTCAATTTAAAAACCTCCAGGGATGGTGAATCCACCCCCTCTCTGGGCAGCCCATTCCAATCCCTGAGCACTCTCTCTGTGAAGAATTTTTTTTCTGCTCTCCAACTTCAATTTCCCCTGGCAGAGCTTGAGCCCATCGTGCCCCCTTGTCCTATTGCTGAGTGCCTGGGAGAAGAGACCAACCCCCACCTGGCCAGAACTTCCCTTCAGGCAGTTCCAGACAGTGCTGAGGTCACCTCTGAGCCTCCTCTTCTCCAGGCTAAACACCCCCAGCTCCCTCAGCCTCTCCCCATAGGGCTTGTGCTCCAGTCCCTTCTCCAGCCTCGTTGCTCTTCTCTGGTCCCACTCCAGCACCTCAATATCCTTTCTGAACTGAGGGGCCCAGAACTGAACACAACACTCAAGGTGTGGCCTCACCAATGACACATCCTGTGCTTGTATATCTCTATCAAACCTCTCCTGACATCACCATGTTGCTCAGAAGGGGGAAATGCAGCACTCCTGCATACAGCTGCCCATCCTTTTAAGCCAGAGGATACAAATGGATTTGTGCTCTGCAAGAATGAATGTCTTCATTAAGAGCCATGTTTGCTGGGCAGTGACAAATCTTTCCTTCAGAAGGAGGTGATTAAGGTTTAATTTTATTGCGGATTACAGGCGGCTCCGTTTGCAAACCAGCCCTCAGCCAAGTTCAGGCACATATTGCCTGGAAATGAACGTTCCTCTCCAACTGCTTAAGCAGCTTTGGATAAGAAATGATGGTTTCAGGAAGATTAGGAGCATAAGAAAGATCTCTGGGCTAAGAGGACATTAAGAGAAAGTGCCATCACAGGTTCAGGAAGAAATGCTGCCACCTGTGAGGGGCTGAGTCTTCCAAATCACTGGGCAGAGTTGGACAAAGTTGGTGGGGAAAGGATGGATTAGTGAAGGTGAGGAATTCACAGATGGTGAGCATGAAGACAACCAGATACACGTGTATATAAACCATCAGCAGGGAGATTTATAGGCCTCAGTCTGCTTGGAGAACCAAACCAGTGGCTCTGGAGATTTTATTATGTGGCAGCAAGCAGGAGCATCACATGAAACGAAGTTACAGGTGGCATCTTAAACACAGGAGAGTCTTGCCCAGCCCAGGGGCTGAGTATGGAAGTTGCACAAAGAGCTGGAGGAGAAGCAGGGCAGAGGGAAAGGAAGTGATGCCTGCCAGGAATGCCCAGCAGAGCTGGGATGCAAAGGTTTGCCACGTTACCCACTTCCCTGTTCATGCTGTTCTACCTCCTGTGGTTTTCCTCAAAGGCACAGGCTTGGATGGTATTTAAATACAACATAATATTGTAACACATGTTCTTCCCCCTCTGAGAGCAGTGGGAGGAGGATAGTGTGGAAATCTGAGGAGTGTTTCACCCTCGCTGCAGTGACAGCTTTGATTTGTGAAACAGCTTGGAATAAAATGCTGGTGATTTTTCATGGGAAAATCAGTGGACATAACTTTTTGTATTTCAAAGAGAACAGCAGAGAACTGACAGGCCTGGGCACACAATTATTTGAGTGCCAAACTCCTGGATGGATATAAAACTTGGCATTTGCAACTCAGAAGTATCATTACAATCATCCCTAATTAAGCAGACTCTGCTTGTTTATTGTTTTCAAGTATCTGCAGTTCTGCTCATCAATTTTTCACATTATTCCTTGGCTGTTTTCTCATTTTCAGTCTCTTTGCTGGTTTGATGTTTTGCTCTCTGGAGACTTCTTTCATAAATTTTTATTATTTCCTCAGAGAAATCTCTTTTTTTATAATTCCAAATGAATGTTGTCACTGTGATATGGTGAAGGGAGGGGACAAAGCCAGGCAGTGGAAACTCCTTTAACTTAATGCCATGGAAAAACCCCTCTGGCTTCCTGTCAGTCAAAGAAGGTCAGAACTACAACTCTGTCAATGGATCCTAAATCCAGTATTTAATATCGATCTCCAGCTTCATAAACACCATATGGACAGTGGTGACAGTGGTCCTGACATCAGCATGATGAAATACAACCAGAGACTGAAATGACTTCAGCCAGCCAGACCTGCTCACACCAACCACCGGCACAGAACTGGAAAGAACCTTTCAGACGTTTAATTAGTTATTTTGGTAATAAGGTTTTGTTGGAGGAGCTTTGTGTGGGCATGAGGAGGGACTGAGGAACAAAACTGGCCTGCTTGGCTGCTTGGGGATATTTGACATCAGCATTGCGGGTGTTTCAAGCAGGGACTGGGCTCACTTTGGCTCCCTGGCTGTGGGGAGGAGGTTTGAAGGGCATGTCCTGTGCCAGCCCAGCACTCAGGTGATGGACCAAAGCTCATCTTAGCTCTGGAGGAGGCTGTTTAAAATTCACCTTCAGTTTTGAAGATTTATGGAGATTCATTTCCAGCTTTGGAGGAGATTTTTGGAGACTCCTCTGTCTGGGGTCTGTTTTAGCCCAACCCTAAGCACAAGGTAATAGAAAGGTTCTCAAAGAGCAGTGCTGGTACCTGGTGCTGCACACCATGAAAAGCCAGACTTGGAGATACCCAGGGCACTGGGAACAGAGTGCTGGACCTGCTGGGACCTGCTGCCATCAGTGGCATTGCCTGTGGATGTGCCTCCTGAATTGAATTAAAATCTAGAGGCAGCACCATTAAATGAGAAAAAGACCAACTGGGACATTTTGGAGAAGAGAGTGTTCTAAGTGACCATGGTGGTATTTAGGGAAATGGTTATGAGCTGACCAGAACTCACATGGGAACTCTTTTTTAATAAAATGAAGGGGGCAGGAAGAGAACCAGTCAGATTTTCCCTTGAAAATTTTACAAAATTACTTTTCACATACCTCAATTATCTCCACCTTCCTTTCATATATGAAAATCTGTGCCTACAGAATGACTCAATAAAAGCCAATAAAATGAGAACAGTATGAGACAGATCTTTGGATTGTATAAATAAAGCAAGGCTGAGGTGACATCACTGGGGTAACAGTGATTTATACCAGCTGAGGATCTGGCCCATAAACTGGGAATAACTCTTTCTGCTCTGTGATTTATGTTCTCCAGTTATTGACTGCTTAGAAATAAGCCCTCTGTTATAAACAATCTGGGAAGCAAAGAAGGCAATTGTGTCTTAATGAGACCATGGTTCAAAGCACTGCCCTGGTACATTGACCCTTCTATAGATCACAAAGTCTCCTTGATTTAATTACCTTACAGAACCCCAGACTAGACAGCTCCAAAACTCATTTATGCCCTGATCCTTCTATTTTTTTTTTAATTTTGGTGCATTTATAGTGATTTATAATTCAGCCAAGGGACTCTTCAGGCAGCTGACGAGAATTGTTTAGAGGAGTTTGCAGTTTGTATGCAATTATATTTTTCTTAAAGAAAAAAAAAAACCATGTTTTGAGACTTTAAAGGTCTTGTCTCATTTCCCAAGCACAAATAAAATGCAGTTCTGCCTTTTAAGTGTAAAGGACTAGAAATTTCAAGGATAGAATTAGGGGAATTTAAATCAGAGGCAAGACACTGCACACATTGGAAATGTTCCTGTTTGAAAGTTCACAATTCAGTCTTGCACACAGCTCTCAGCAGCTATTACAGGATTGTTCCACTAGGATTATCTCATCTACAAGGATATTTATTTTCCCTTTCCAATCTGTGGTCTAAAGCATTGGAGATAATACGATGTTCCCTTCCATTCACAAGAGATGAGGCTCTTCTGTCTCAGGATGTCTCACAGCATCTAATTAGATCTAAGTCTCAAAACATCCCCCAAAGTTAATCAAACAACCAATATTATATCTTAATTTCTTCTGGAGCAACACTAAACTGCAACCAAACATGCAGCAAAGAGCCCTGACTGCTCTGTGGTGCTTCCTGGATGCCGCAGCCCCTGGAATTTCATCTCCCCCCTGCAGGAAGGGAAGCTCAGAGCCAAAAAACCATGGAATGGTTTGGGTTGGAAAGGAAAGCTCACCTTGTTCCAACCCCTGACACGGGCAGGGAGAACTTCCACTAGACCAGATTGCTCCAAGCCCTGTCCAACCTGGCCCTGAATGATCAAACTGAGTGTGACCCAAACCAGGGAGCACCAACATCGACTGTGGGGTCACCCCCTGTGCCCAGAGGTGGCTGGTGGCCACTGAACCAACAGGGTACTTGTTTTGTATTATCAAAAGTCTTGATAAATATTCAATAAATACCAACCTCCCTCCTGAGCCTTTGCAAAAAGCCTCCTCTCAAAGTTTTTACCTCATTTCTGAGCATTCAGAGACTGTTGTGTGGTGGTTGCCAAAGTCCCTGTGGGATTTAAAAGCTGAAATCCCAGTGTATGTTCATCATCTGCAGTTGCTTTCCAGAGACTTCAACTGAAAGACACAAGTCCCACTCACCTTTCTTCAACACTCCCTACCAGGCATCACCTACCCTGATTCAGGATCTTGTTCTCTCCCAGTAGTAGGGGTAGGTACCCCTTGGCACTTTCCATCCCTTTCCTCTCTCTGACTACACAGAGTTGGAGTTTCAGCCTTTAATGTCATGGACTGTCCTTGGCACAACTCCCAGTGCCTGTCTGGCTCTCAGGGGCCTCCAAAGCAGGAGCCTGGTACAGAAATGGGTCAGGTCCCTTTGCCCTGGCCAGGAGCACAATAACCTGAGCTCAGCAATGTGCTGTGCCAGGTGTCGTATTTATAGACTGCTGTTAATTAGCTCATGCCATTAATTAGCACTAATGGCCAAAATGTAACAGAATTTTGAGCAGACAGCATTCCTATTTTGGCATATTTATAACCTGTGAATGTATTTTTCTTGAATTTCAAGTCCCTTCAGCAGAAACATCTACTCCCTCAGGAGTGGAGTCTCCTGGGTAGAGTTACTGTATATAACAAGGAAAGAACTTTAACCCCTGCTGTAAACTATATATTAATACTTAATAAGCCCCTGCTTTTTTTCAAAACAAATAAAATATTACTGCTCTCTGAGCTTAAATATGTTTAAATGGAGCAAAGATTTATATTTTTTCCAAAACAAACAGTCTTCAAGTGAAGTTTTTTTGCAAGTGTTTTAGAGATACTTTTGTGAATTGGATGAGGGCCTAAAAATAATGTTTAGACTGTAAGATCTGACAGTACCAATAATTACACTTCTGTAATCAGCTGTAGCACCTCACTCTGGGTATCAGGAGTCCCTTTTTCTCCTTGCTGTCTAGGGCATTTTAATGTGTTCTAGTTGAACATTTAACCCTCAATCACAAGCTCCTCTGGAAAATATAACCTTGTATTTTTAGGACTGGAAAAGGACATAGGGAACTTGTTTCTCCCTATTAAAGTGATAATAAGTGTCTTTAGTAATAAAGAGACGGGGGGGAAAAAGAAAGAGAATAATGTGATTGTTGTAATGATCCTCCTCTGTCATAAACCAAGTATTTAATAGTGAAACACGATCCCTGAGCTGTGGAGCTGCTCTGACATCTGGACGGTGGGAGAGGAGGGGAGCTGTGCCAGTGCTGCTCTGCCCTGGGGCAGGTGGATGCACAGCCCCAGCGCCAGCCAGCCCATAATGCTCCTCCAGCCTGGCACAGACAGTGCTGGGCCCTTTTTCCACATTTTTGGGGGTGCTGCTGAGTCAGCCCTTAACAAGATCCGTGACCAACATCGACTCTTTCTGCAGTAAATCCCAGAGAAGCTGTGGCTGCCCCATCCCTGGAAGTGTCCAAGGCCAGGCTGGACAAGGCTTGGAGCAACCTGAGCAGGTGGAAGATGTCCCTGCCCATGGCAGGGGGTTGGAACAAGATGATCTTTAAGGTCCCTTCCAAGCCAAACCATTCCATGGTTCTGTGGTTCTATGAGACCAGGTTTTCCCAGGAAGGTTGTCAGCCTGCAGGTAATGGAAGGGATTGACTTTTGGGCATTCCTGGGGTTTCATGGCTCCCCTGAGCCACAGACTGGATCTAATTCCTGATACCTTGAAACATTTCCTGCCTTCTTGATAGTTTGGTTTTCCTTTTTTTCCTTCATTCAGTGCAAGAAAAGGGGAGAAGGGAGAATGTTTGAAGTCCTGGTGGTCAGTGGCAGGTGGCTCAGCTCTGGCTCAGCCAAGAAGAACCTTCAGGCTGCAAATTCACTCCTGGCTCCCTGGGTTTCAAGAGTTGTGAGCCACATTCCAGGCACACTCTCTGGCCCTGTGTGCTGCCAGGTCCTCACCCAAATCCCAGGGCTGCATTGATGCTGCATTGCACAGCACAGATGGAATCTCCTGAAGTCACCAGGGCTTTGGGAACCCAATACCTGCAGGGCACAGAGCTCAGCTCAGACCTTGGAAGATCCTCTGCCACACTGATCACTGTGGTGCTGCTAATTATGTTAATAAATGGACCTGCATCCTTGGAGAGTGACACTTAAATTAGTGCCATTCAATCAATGCCACAACACTACACCTGGCAAACCATCAGCAGCACAAACCCCAGAGATAAAATCCAAAAGGAAAACAGCTCTGTGAGAAGAGAAAAATGACAGCAATAAGAGCAGAGCACAGCCCTCCCACATGTCAAAGGGCTGACATGGCTGCAAGCAAATCCTGGGCATTTTCTGTCAAAATATGAGTGGAATTATGGCTGTGAGTCCCTCCAGGGGACAGGTACAGTGTATATGAAAGGGTCCCTCTGTCAGGGTTTCCCTGTCTCCCCGAAGGCAGATTTGCAGTGTTCTTTAAGGTATGGAGTGTCCTGGGTTTGCTCCTCTCCCATCTGAGTTCTGCCCACCTGCCCCTGAGCTTGGGTGCCAATGGCATGGCTGTAGAAGCCAATCCAATCTGCTTTCTTAGACCACAGATGTGGAACAAACCTCGTGCTGATGGACATTATTGATGATGCATCCAGGCATTTGAATAACTGCAAATCAACCCAGCACTGAGGAGCTTCACAAAACGAGCTTGGTTTCGGTGTGTTTTCAGTAACCTGGTGCTCCTTTAAACATTAACCAAGCCCTGCTGGCTCCACCAGGGATGCTGAGGGAGCAGAGCACTCCTTGCAGGGCATTCCTTGCCCTCAGTTTTTCACTCAGTATTTTGAAGTGCTCCCAAGTGCTGGGCACTCCTCTCCAGGCAGCAGCTGAGCAGGCCTGTTTATTTATAAGAATCAAGCAGAGCCACACAAAAGGTTATGGCCACAGGCCAAATGTCTTTGACATCATAGCCTGTCATTAATGGCATAAATCCTCTGTGATTTCATTTCCCAGTAAGCTAACCAGCATCTATCACAGATTATTTTAAAGGAAAAAAATGTCTAAACATTTACCTTCAAACCCCAAACAGATCATATCGTTCCATTTTGCCTTCCTAATATTAAATATATTCTCTTGCATATGGCATTTTTATTGCAGGTTGTGACCAGTCACAGAGCTTGCTTCAGAAAGAGATGTGCTCAGAAAAAGAAATTCTCACATTGTTCCCTAAGGGAAAAAGCAAAAAGGACATTTCATTTAACAAAACCTTTCCTAACCACTGTACTTTGCTGTTCTAATGTGTTTTTGTCTGCCAGATCTCTGTCTGGCCATTCGTTTTGAGGGAAAGAAAAATTTAAAAGGTTGTTCTCTGTGCCACAGCCTCTTCTGTGTGAGAATATTTAATGTGGACAGGCTAGAAAAGTTTTCCTTCAGACCATTCTTGTCCTTTTTTCTCCATAAAATGATCATGGTTATGTGGAAAACATTAGGAAATGACACTGAGGATAAAAGGACCACATATACATGTAATACCTGAATATCATAATCTAAAATACCTTGTTGTTTAAAGTCTTCCTAATCACAGTATATTTACTGGTGGACAATGCACTGCTTGATAATAAGCCAGATAAAATATATTTGATAATAATATTAGAGAATATTTGAGCAGTCATTGATGGTTACCTTAGATTGGGCCTAAAATGCCAAAGAAAACTTCTTCAAACCACCCAATAACCCTGCAGGGCTAAATGAGGAATTCTCTTACATTTATATGGAAAAACAGTCAGAGAGTTGGGTTTGATCTCCCTTTTCTGAATATAAACTGAAATTGCTCCAGATTGCAGCATTTGAGATCAAAAGACCCTGACAGGACTTCTGCCTCCAGGAGCAAATGTCCACAAAGTGGTGTGAACTCTCACTTATCAGCTCCCATCTCAAAGCCCCGAGAGGAGAAGTTAATTACACGCAATTAGAGATGAATCCTGAGATCCTGATGAATTCAGAGGAGGCAGCCTTAGGATCAGCCCGAGTCCATGTCAGGGCTGCTGCCCAGAGGATTCCACAGGCAGTTTGCAGCTGGGCAGAGGCAGGAGCAGGAGCCTCCCAGTGCCAGGGGCAGCTCCTGGAGGCTGTGCTGGCTCCATCCCTGGGGCTGTGGGGCATGGGAGGGCACACGGAGCAGCACCGTGCAGGGGGCAGTGCCAAGGGGCAATGCAGCCTGAGGAGATCAGGAAATCACACACAGGAGCTCACAAGTGAGACCATCTGGGCAAACAGTGACTGAGAAGAGAAAGGACAGGGCTGGAGCTGGACTTCACAGCACAATCCCGTAAGTTCCCATCTGGGTCATCACTCCTGCCTTCATCCCACCATAACCCCATACCCAGCAGGCCTCACCACCACCAAAGAATAACAGAAGGACCTCACACATACCTTGGCAAATATAAATGAGACGTTTCCTTTTTCTGAGTGCTCTGGAACCTCAGGAGGCATCCCCAGGCAAACGCTACCCAGACGTGCAGACAGCACGGATGTGTCAGAGCTCTCATGTGAGAGCCAAAGTTAAAATATGCCTGCAAAGCACCAGTAGCTTCATTCTTATGACTAACACATCCCAAAGGTGCCATAACATGCACTGATGCAATGAATTCTGGGGCTCTGGAAGCAGTACAGCGAGAGGAGGAGCTGCAGAGGAGAGTTTCTTAGGAAAGTCAGCAAGTTCTTTTTCCACAATTTATCATACTACTTTTACACTGCGAGCTGGGCTGTTCCTCCAGCTGCAGAGATGAAAAGTCATACAACTCCAGCACGAATTAAGCCAGCCAAGAAAAAGAAAAGCAGCTTTCTCTGCTCCCCAGGGCATATATTATGCCTATTTGTTAAGGTTTTTTGATGTGTGGAGGAGACAAACTTGAAGGAAGGAATGTGGTCATCTCCTATCTGAACCAAGATCTCCCATGCTGGAACGGGCTGAGCGTGTCTCGTTGGCAGATGTGCCAGGGTGGGCAGGGACTGGAGTGCCAATGCTCACAGTTTTCAGAGCAAATCCCACAGTGCAGAGCTGCCCTTGTGAGGAACACTCAGACTATGAACTCTCACAGCACTGCTGGAAACTGTCACAGAATGGGTTGTGTTGGGAGAGACCTTAAAGATCATCTCAATCCACCCCCTGCCATGGGCAGGGACACCTTCCACCAGCCCAGCTTGCTCCAAGCTCTGTCCAACCTGGCCTTGGACACTTCCAGGGATGGGGCAGCCACAGCTACTCTGGGCAACTCGTGACAGTGTGCCACCACCCTCACAGGGAAGAATTTCTTCCTAATATCTCATTTAAATCTGCTCCTTGTCAGTGTGAAGCCATTCCCCCTTTTTCTGTCACTCCAGGCCCTTGTCCAAAGTCCCTCTCTCAGACCCTCCAGGTACTGAAAGGCTTCAATAAGGTAACTTGGAGCCTTCTCTTCTCCAGGTTGAACAATCCCAATTCTTTCAGTCTTTCCTCATAGAAGAGATGCCCCATCCCTCTAATCATCTTTGTGGCCTCAATCCAACAGGTCTATGTCCCTCCCATGCTGGGGACAGAGCAGGAGGAAGGTCAGCAGCAAAAGGCCGATCCTGATCCCTCTGCTGGCAGATGGTCTGAGGGTTTACGTGTCCCATGGATGATGACCTGGGTGTCAGCAAAACTCCTTGAGCCTTTGGAGTAGACAAAGTCACCTGTGAAAATGCTGGGGAGGTTCCTCTTGAACACCCATCAGAAATAACCCCCATCCAAATCAATCTTTCCAGCAACATGAAAACATCCGTGGAAGCAAACCTGCAAGATTTGAAGAGCGTGTCATGAGGCTTTCAAGCAATACATAATTAATCATATCTCAAATAGATGCAAATCATTTACATGTGTAACAAAACCTCCAAGTGTGAAAACCCAGAATGCAACAAGCTGGGACTGTTTAATCATTCTCTGTAACAGTGACATTGTCATGGAAGAGGTGCCACGATATAATTCCTGCAGCCAATGAAAGAGAGGGACAATCCATGCAAATGCTGCTCACATTCCTTTTTCCTGCTCCCTCCCAGTGGTTTAATTTATATCTGATGAGACTACACTTTTAAGGAGAATGGCACATTAGGCTCCCTGGTAATACCACTGGGATGAAAGTGCTCTCATTATTCGCACTGAAGGATCCAGATTTGCTTAAACAAGAACTGTCACAACATGCTGAGGTCC
The DNA here is from genome assembly GCF_047495875.1 of Pithys albifrons albifrons. Lineage (NCBI taxonomy): Eukaryota > Metazoa > Chordata > Aves > Passeriformes > Thamnophilidae > Pithys > Pithys albifrons. The sequence goes on along the minus strand of NC_092476.1, from coordinate 2,295,181 downwards.
AGGGATTCCTGGGGGAGCTGGGCTGACATTTTTGATTCTGATTTGCATTAATTTATGAATCTTACGCAGTCTGTTTGTCCAAAGGTTCTGAAGATGTTTAGTCAATGCATACCTTGAGTTAATTCAATAGAAAAGCTGTCAGATACCACGCCAAGGGACAATTCTGGCAGCCCCAACTCATTAAATACCAAGCACAGGAGCTGCAGCAGGATTTCATCAAGGAGTTAATGAGCTATAAATATTGAAAATACTAACACGCTCCAACTGCATTAAAATGTTGCAACTGTAAAGGTAAATACCAAACCCACAACGGTCCTTGAGATCAAAGCCTGGTGAAGAGCATCACTGGGAGGAGAGAGGGAAGAAGGGAGGAAGAATGAGAAGGGCAGAAATAAACCTCAGAGACCCTTGGGAGAAAGCTTGGGAGTACTTGAGATATAAGATCTAATAGAGCTCCAGTATTGGCTCTAATTAGGGTAAGTCAGGGCTTCCCTAATTGCTTTTAATCCCTTGGCTTCCTTGCCAACACGAGTGGCCGTGCCCAGGGTGTGGAGGAGAGCCCTGGGGGGATCCACAGCCTCTGTACCCACTGCCTCCCACCGAGCCCAGTTCCCACATGGGATCAGAGCTGGGGCTGGACAGGCACAGAGGGGAGAAGGGGCCAAGGACTGTGGGAGCCCTCAGAGCACCATTCTCCATCAGCACAGCCTGTGTGACATTCAGTGACATTCTGCCTTCCTGCATTGAATGAATTGCTTCCCCTCTCCAGAAGTGTCACTGCAATCACCCCAAATCTGCAGTCAGGTGTCCTTCAGGGCAGCAGTTTTGAAATGCAGAGCTGCTCCATACCTTTATTCACTTTATTTTTTCTTTAAAGCTTTCTTCTTCTTCAGTTAGTTGCTGGGCTTTTTATTAGAGGACTGGTATCTCTTGCCAAACCCTCTTGCAAAAGGAAGGATGGAATTCCCTGTGTTTTCATCACAGATCCTGAGTCACCTGCAGTCAGCCAAAGCTCTCTTGCCTTAGGTGTAAACAGAGAAAAATACCAACTTTTGATCTGCTTCTGCCTTTGCAGCAGAACTGAAGTCAGTGCAAGTATCAACATGGGGAAAAGGAAAAAAAAAAAAAGCAGCTTTTCTGGGTTGTCTTGCATTCTGTGTGTGCATGCAAAGGATCCCACAGGAATCCAGGGGCAAGGATGGAACTGCTTTGGGTAAAGGGGACGTCCAACCTTCCCAGAGCAACAGCCACTGCACTGTTTGAGAGTACTGAAAGACTTCAAAAACCAGAGCTAAAGCAGCATTATTTCTCTGGGCAATCTCTCTGCCCTGGGGTGAGATGCAGCCCTGCTCATAAAGATCCTCTGCTATTAAACTATAGAAATCCATCCCTTCCTGTGGAGAGCCCATGACACATCAATTAAAGTCCAGTAATGAGTTCAGTGGAAGCAGCACCTTGGAGTTTATTCATCTTGGGCAACACCAGCAGCCAGGTCTTTCTCAAAGCCTGATAAGCAAGATATTTCTGAGGTGGTGGCCTCAGAGTGCTCTGGTTTGGTTTGCTCTTTATTTAGAGCTGAGTGTTGGTGTTTCCAGGCTGGAGCAGCAGCTCCAGTGAGCCCCAGGCTGCATCCCTGCTGCTCCTGGATGAGACACAGGCACTGCCAGGAGGCACCTTGCATGCCATGCAATGCTTCATAATTGAGTTGATTTGCATAGCAAATATACTTTGTGCACAGCAGGATATTTTGCCTTTACAAAAATTTAGGAAAATATCAGTCCTGGAAAAGCAAGAAGCCATGGATTCCTACCTGTTCCCAAGGAGCCAACATTCCTCTTGCAGCAGAAGGGAGAAGGGTTTGCCTGGGGAGTCCTTCCTCCCACTTCTGGTAACAAGGAACCACCAGAAAAGGGCCAAGTTAGGGCAAATGAGACCTAAGACTTGGGTTTCACCTTGATTCCTGAGTTATCCTGGAATCTGTTACAGCTGGGAGGTGGGAGGAGGAGGGTATTCAACAAGGGTAGTTGGACTAGGAGATCTCCAGAGGTCCCTTCTCACCCATCCTATGATATGGCCACAGCTTCCCAACCAGAAGGATTCAGCAGGGATTTCACAGTTCAATGAAAATGTCATTTATCTGAGTCTCAACGCAGATTTTTTTAAAATAAAATCTGTGACCAGTACCTGTGGGTTTAAATCCAAGCCAATAAGGAAGGATAAGGCAAGAGCAGAAGTTTTATTTTTAAAGAATAATATAAAATGTATAAACTACTGGAACAGGTGTGTTCATAACCCCTTCCGGTCTTTCCATCCAAAACTATAAAATGCATTGGCTTGTGTGTGACAGCCTGGATTTGCACACTCAAACAAGCTGAAAATATTGGTGCTGGATTACAGACTGTAAATATATTTTTTCAAGACTTGCATTTCATTTTTACATTCTTGACCTTTCTATAACTTTCATTGTTCCCATCTTCTGTCCTGTTGAGTGAGAAAAGAGGGTTCAGTTGGTTCCTCTGACATGCCTTGCTGTGCATGAGCACCAGCAGCAGTGGCAGTGCCTGAGTCCTGCTGCTGCTCCTCCTCTCCTGGGACATTGTGCTCGCCCTGCCTGGATTCAGGCAGCACATTCCCAGAGCCTGCAGTGCATCCTTGGGGCTGGGATTCAGGCAGCACATTCCCAGAGCCTGCAGTGCATCCCTGGTGCTGGGATTCAGGCAGCACATTCCCAGAGCCTGCAGTGCATCCTTGGTGCTGGGATTCAGGCAGCACATTCCCAGAGCCTGCAGTGCATCCCTGGTGCTGGGATTCAGGCAGCACATTCCCAGAGCCTGCAGTGCATCCTTGGTGCTGGGATTCAGGCAGCACATTCCCAGAGCCTGCAGTGCATCCTTGGGGCTGGGATTCAGGCAGCACATTCCCAGAGCCTGCAGTGCATCCTTGGGGCTGGGATTCAGGCAGCACATTCCCAGAGCCTGCAGTGCATCCTTGGTGCTGGCTGGATGCATCCAGCTTGTTTGGGAAGGAGAAGAGATGAGCTATTGCCTTGCAAGGTCCCAAAAGCATCTGTGCTCTGCTGCTGTATTTGTGCTGACTCCCCTCAGCTGGACCAGCACGAGGAGGGAGAGGCACTGACAGGAGAGGGTGCTAATGATTTAGGGAATGGGAACCCAAGCTGAGAGTGGTCCTTGACCACTGTCCCTGCAGGAACATCAGGGCCAGGAGCAGAGCTGTGAGCAGCTCTCTCAGGGGATGCTTTTCAGCACAGAGAATAAGCAGATCCAGGCTATGACAGCTAATCTGTATCTCTAAATCCAGCTCTGTAATTATTATTATAAGCTTTCCAAGAGACCATTAGATTTGAAAAGTAAATTTGAATTTATAAATGGAGTGCTGCTAGCCAGGTCAGGCCTCCATCTCTGGCACCATTTAATGGCCTTACAGCCTGATACAAAGGTTGGAAGATCAGCAGAGAGGTCAGCACTGCCCTGAGATGCTCCCTGGCCACCCCCAGCCCCGGTAGGGCATTTGATTCCCGTTGGATCAGCACTTTGGAGCTGAGTCACAGTTCTGCAGCTTCAATATCTGCCCTGGAAGCCACACACAAACAGGGAAGGAGCTTTCCAAGCCACGCCAATAAGGGCATCATGGCTCTTTTTGGTTCCTCAAGGCCTGTCCCTGCCACACTTCCCTGTCCCATTCCACAAAGCCCCGTGCTGGTGACACTGGGCTCAGGACTCCAGGGAAATGAGGCCTGGAGGGAGATTACAGAGTTTGGAATTGAGCTGAGCTGAGGAACATCATTTCAATAAGGGGATGTTCCAGGCAGACATGAAACACGAGGATTTCAAGATGAGTTTCCTGCTTAATTTTTTAATCCCTTGCCCAATCTTGCACTGTGCTTGCTGATGCTCTGAGCTCTCATTCCCCACCCCCCCTTTCCCTGCTTTGCAGTTTATAGACTTTGAGCATTTTTTCATTTCATGCAACTTGTAGCTGATGACCTGGAGCTCTGCTGTCCCAGGTATGACCTTAAGAAAGTCCCTTGATCTGTCTAGGGAAGATCTTCCCTCAGTACAAGTTGCCTTACACTGTGTTTGTGTTCTCATCTGGGAAGTAACAGTGGTATCACCTTTCCTCCTGCCTTTTGTCAAGGCAGAGAACAATCTGTCTCTTCCTAAAGTGCTTCAGACAATGCCTGTGCTGAGACAACCACAAACCCAGCTCCATAACCCCCTCCAGACCCATATCCCCTCTCTTTTACACACATGCTGCACACACCAGCTCATTCTCAATTTTTTTTTATTTATTTAGAAATAATAAAATAAGACATAATATATAAAAATCTGTACAATCCACAATTTGTGCAGTACATTAGGAAGACTTTGATACAAAAAGGCTGCAAACAGGAAAATAGTCATGGACAACTGTCAGATGCCGAGATTGTTCACCTTGCAACAGCTGCAGGCCAAAAAGTCCTTACAAAATCAGCTTCTTGTTGGCTGTGGAGTGGCAACTATGCAGCACCTTCTCCTTCACAATGGTGGTGAGCAGCCATAATTTAAAGACATTACAGTACTTCTCAGTAATCCATTATGAAAAAGAAGACCTAAGAGAACAAATTAAATATCTGAACCCTTTGTCTTTTTGGAGACGAGCAAGCGCTGAACTGACACCACAGGAGTGTCTCATGGCCAGGAGAGTGTCACCAAAAGAGCTGCTAAGTCAGGATTCCCACCCTTGCTGCTTCCCCAAGGCCAACCCGCACGGAAGAGATGGAGGAAGGAAGAGGAGCATCCCCACCTGCCTCCGGAACGCTTTTGTCACTGTACACAATATTATGGTTTAGACAATGTGTCTCATTCAAGTATTTTCAGGGAAGGGCAGAAATAACATATTCCCCCCCAGCCCCTAAGCGGAATACAGTAAAAACCTTCTGTGCGAGCCAGTCCTGCTCCTGCAAAACCCAGAGCCTGGTGGAGTCTGTGGGCAGAGCTCAGTCAGTTTAGAGGGCCCCAAAGCAGCATCAGCAATGGGGACTGAAGAAATGCTGCCAGTCACTGTCTAGTCCTTAAAAATAATACCGTGTTTTAAAATGACCAACCCAATTTGCTGCTGAAGTGCTACAATAGCCTGACCTACAGCAGGCTGAGAAACACAGAACTGCTGGAGAAGGGGGAAGGGTACCATGGAGTCTACATTGCAGGTCTCTGTCTAGCAGCTTCCCCGAGGGCAGCCCTGCAATGGGAGGTTCAGTCAGCAAAGACAAAGGGTCGTGATAAAAAAGAACAGGGCAGAGAGTCATGGATTACCCCAACACACACCCTCGACAGGAGGAGCACTCAGGAGGTGGGAGCTTTGAGAAATGCCAGTAACTAAAACGTGTTTTCAAATGAAAAGTCCATGCTTGAAAATAAATAAAGAGAAGTTCAGAGCAGTAGAAATCCTATAAGGCTTGCAAGTATTTGCTAAAAATCATGCTAACCTGTAGCATCTAGTACTAGTGAGCCAAGACTGCTGAGCTGAAGTGATACTTTTTGTGGCCTTTTCGTTGTCTTCTCCTTGTCCTCCTTTACAGACTTCTATTTACATTTGGCTTTAAATATGAAAATACTTGATAAACTTTATAAAATGTACATTTTAAAAATATTTCTGAAAAACTGACTTGAAAAACAAAACAAAACAGAAGGAAAAAAGAAAAAAAAAACAACAAACCCAAAACCTCTGCACCAGAAATGTTAAGGGGGAGGGATTTTTTTTTTCTCTCTGAATTTCTTGTGTTTCAAAGAAACAAGACAAATGCTGTATTTCCTATCCCCCAACTCTCATCCCTCCCTCAAATATCTCAAGTATCACTTAGTGGGAGCACTGTGCACCTGGGGGATGCTGACCTGAGAACAGGTCCCCTTTCTCCCACTCTGCCTCCCTTCCCCACGGTGTTTCCATGCACCCTCTGTTTCACTGAATACTCTTTGGTTTAGTGTTTTTCCTTTAACAAGAACATCACAATTAGCAGCACTAGCAGCACCCCATTGACTTCACCACTGTTGACCCAGAAACTCCAATCAAATCACCTTTTTACGTTCACCCTTCTCCTCCTTTTACATCCTCCCACCCCAGTAACAGCCTTAGAACTTGCACCTCATCATCTGCCCTCTCCAGTAGCCAAATCCATGTTCACAATGTTGAATTTCCACAGTTCTGAACCCACACACTGCAGATACCATCTTATCAGAAACCATTTCATTGCAGGCATTTCTTTCAGGCAGGGCTGGAAGGGGCCAGAGGCCTTCACAGATATCCATTTGCAGAAGACATCAGACCTAGAACAAGCTGTTTTTTAATGGCATACAGTGATCCAATACTGCAAGAGTTGACTGGGAGTCTTGTCCCCACCACGCCCCTCTGCGCCCGCTCCCCAAGGAGCAGGTGCCAAGCACAGCTTTGCTGTCTCCTTGATCTTAGAGGCACAGAGAATTTAAAGCCTTCTGGGTGAAGCAGCCAAAATACCACTAGAGCCAGAGCTTGGCTGAAGGTGACAATATCAGCTCAGAGCTGAGTGACTTGTCTCATCCACTGACCACTCGGTGTTTGCCAGGGACAGGAGGCAGGGGATGGAACTCCCTTTGCAGCCTCATCCTCCCCAAATAATCCCTCTCTCCATGAAATGGAAACACACTTTTTTGACACCCTTGCCCTGCCAAAGAGAAGCATTTTGTACAAAATGCTGCAATCCCTCCTCCCTTCCCAACTGCTGTGCTGTCAAAGCTGTTTTCTCCTCTTCCTTCCTCCTCAGAAACCTCTCCCTGGGGCTTTCTCCTGCTTGGCTCATCCATGCCCAAACACCTGCCCCAGCAGCCTCAGCCCATGGCATCGAGCAGCAGCTCCACACCATGGCACAGTTTCCTGCTCAGAGCTGAGGAGCTCGAGGTCCAGCTCCAGGCTGCTGAGTTTCTTCTCCCAAGAAAAGAGGGAATTTTTTCCCCCATCGAAGAGGAGGAGGAAAGAGAGGAGCCCCAGCTCACTTTAGATCCAAGTCTTAAGTTTTTAGAATAAGGTGCAAAATAAAGGTCTTAGGAAAAAAAGAAAAAAAAGAAAAAGAAAAAAGTCAAAACCAAAAAAAGTGTCTGAGGTTTGAAATTCTTTTGTTTAAAGCAGCCTGTTCCTTTTTTTTTCTTTTTTTTTTTAAATAAACTCCACTGTGCAAAACTGTGCATTTTCTTTGGTATCCATTTAGGTAGTTTTCACTTAATACTTTTTCCTATGTGTATGTATGTTTTGTTTCATTTTTCCTTTAGACAGAGAATGAAATTCTCCCCCCAAAAATCATAATTTTGCTGGAGGCTACTGATTGGCCTGATATTACATAATGCCCCTTATGTAATTGGAAAGAGAGAAATTGATTCTAGCTATCAAACTACTGGCCTCAAAAGGAGTTTAGACTTTCTGGCAACATCGGCCTCTCTGAACTGATCACGAGCTTTTCAACCCAAAAAGTTCAACACTGACTTTTTTTTCTTTTTTTTTTTTTAAATTACACAAGAGAAAATAAAAACTACACTGCAACAAAAATAACCATTTGTGTTCATGTAGTTAGCAGCAGCTTTTTAAAAAATAATTATAATAATAATAATAAGGCAGATCCTTGCCTTTGTTATGCCATTAAAAACATTCTTGTTCCCTAGAGAGAAGCATTCTGGAAAAAGTTGAAAAAAAAATAATAATAACCCAACCAAAGCTTGCCTGCAAGTTCAAGTTTTGTAAAAAAATATATACATAATTTATTCTACAACATATGTGCCTTCTGTTCATACTTAGACATGTTTAGTGCTTTGTGTTTAGAGTTCATTTTCTGTCATCCCTCCTCTGAGGACAGCCCTAAAACCAGCCTGGGTTTCTCAGGTCTGCTGCCTTCACACCACTCTTCAACAGTACCGTTGTCTGCAAACTATTCTGGGCCAACTTCTCAGGTCAACGTGCCTTTGACCGATAGATGTGGTTTTTTTAACTTTCAACCAAAAGAGAGAGGCAGAGTCTGTCAGTCATATTTCCGACTCCCTCCGGAGCGGCCGTGGCTCTAGAGGCACCCCTGCCTGGTTGTGGTGGTCCATGTCAGGGTGGGTGTCTGTGCTCATGCTCTCAGGCACCCCCGTGTCAATCTCGTCCTCCTCTTTGCTGGTGAGGGCGACTTCGTTCTCGTAGCAAAAGGAGTTTGCGTTCGAGAGGATGTATTTCTTTTCTGCTAAGTCTCTGGCACTACAGATGGGTGTGTTGGGCACTTCGTATGTTTTGTGGAACCTCGAGTAGTCCACTTTGTAGTAGTTTTTCTCTTCAAAGAGCACAGGCTCGTAGCGGTGGCCCCAGAGGATTTCGTTTGCCAGGTAGGAGCTACGGCACTGGGTTGTCATGGCGGTGGCTTCCACCATGCCCTCTAATATTACTACAATTTCAAAGTCAGCATTGTCCATGTCCTGTTTGCTCAAGTCATACAAAGGACTGTCCTCATCTATTTCATGGACTATGGTGATTGGGGAGACCAGGAATATGCGGTCTATGCCGCTGTCGAACCCTACGTTGATGTCTATTTGATCCAAGGGGATGTACTCCCCTTCTGACGTGATCCTGGATTTGAGGAGCTGTGCTCGCACGTGTGCCTCCACCAAGTGGCTTTTCCTCAGGTTCCCAACACGCCACATCAGGCACAGCTTTCCATCTCTCATGGCCACCACAGCGTTGTGGCTGAAGACTAGAGTTTCATTTCTCTTTTTCGGCTTAGCCATCTTTGCCATGACGGCACCAATGATGAAGGCATCAATGATGCAGCCTACTATAGACTGGAAAACCACCATGAACACTGCGATGGGGCACTCGTCTGTGACACACCTGAAGCCATAGCCAATCGTGGTCTGGGTCTCGATGGAGAACAGAAAGGCTGCAGTGAAGCTGCTCACTTGAGAGACACAAGGTTTGCTGTTCTCTTGATTCTCCAGATCCCCATGCAACAGCGCAATCAACCAAAACACACAGCCAAAAAAAAGCCAGGAGAGGATGAAAGTCAGGCAGAAGATAACTAGCATCCACCTCCAGCGGATGTCCACGCAAGTGGTGAAGATATCTGCCAGGTATCGCTGTCCCTTCTCCCCCACGTTAATAAACTGGACATTGCAGTGGCCATCTTTCTTGACAAAGCGGCTCCTGCACTGCTGCCTGGTGTGTACCTTACTCTTCCCGTTGCCAAAGCCGTTGGCCACGGCCATGGTGGACAGCTTCATGCCGTCCTCCTCCGAAGACACGATGCTGTAGCGGTTGGTTCGCACGCTGCCCATCACTACTGCTGTGGACTGAGGTGCTTCTGCTTTAGAAAACAGTCTGAGTTTCTGCAAAACCCTTTGGAGAAACAGTTTTGAAAGTTCTAGAGGAACACACACACACAGAAAAACCGAGGAGAGGCCGGAGTCCCCAAAAGCCCCTGGATCAACCAAGGACAGTCTTCTGGCATGCAGAGTTAGCTCAGCAAGCAACCGTCATAGACAGGGCATGGTCTGCAAGAGAAAGAGAAACACCGTATTAGATCCTGGAGGAACAGGATAAGGAATCAAACCTGAAAGTGTCAAGGAAAATTACTCCTGCAGACCTGCAGGAAGCTTCCTTTTTCTCCACAACCCTTTCAGCAATGCTCAGTGTTCACAATAGTGTCTGAACAGGAGGGACACCATCACTGCAAGGAAGGCATTGCTCTTCCCGAGGGAAAGCGAGGAAGTGATCCTGTCACACAAGTCTCTGAGCAATATTCTCTTTAAAGCTGGATGTGCAAAGAATTTCCCTGCTATTTACAACGGGCCTTTCTGTGTATTTTGAAACAAACAACTCACTGTAACATCCATCTGTTCAAACACAAATACAGAAGCTCTTTGCAGTGACACACAACGTCTCCTGGACTGTTTGTCCAGGACAAACCAGGGAGTGTGCAAAAGGGAAGGTGGAGTGTGTGGGGAAAAGCAATAAACTTGGAAAGTGCAAATGGCAGTGATTTCCATGAAATTATATCACGTGTAATTTTTTTAATTAAGCTGAAAGAATGAGTTGTGTACTCTCTGCAAATGGCAGGAATAAGGGCAGCATTAATTCCTCTTTAACTCCAGAAATACATCAGGATCTCCACGGTTTATACACTCACATTAGGCATAAGTTGTATGAAGCAAATTAAACCTTGTAATGATCCTCATCTGTTCCTTACATTACAACTACCAACAGACTACAGTGGAGTAGAACCAGCTGAGTGTGTTCATAACACCTTTAGCAGCAAGAACCAGCACCTTCCCCCCAGGAGCCCGAGGCAGCCAATTCCATCTCCAACAGGTAACGGCTCTGAGTGTCCCGTGGGTCTTTAACATCACCAATTAAGACTCAGCTGAGAGGCTACAAAACCTTCTTCCTGAGGGTAGAAGCCACCAAACTTGTTTCAGGGAGGTCTGGCTTTGGCCCAGGTTTAGCTTTTAAGGAGTGCGTCATCCATTAAGTCATGTTCTGTGTATCAGGAAATGGAATTGAAATGCTGCAGAGGAGATGCATTAATGCCACTGCTCCATCCACACATGCCCCATGGAGGACACAAAGCTAAACTCCAGCGGTGGGGAATGTCTGCCGTCCCTTTGTCATGGGAGAGGAGACTTCAGAACTGTTTACCATAACAGAGGATTAAATCACAATGCTCTTCCTAAATTAATGCCATCAAAACTCCTCTGACTTTGTCCAAATCCCAAGAGAACTGCAGCCACTGTGCTGCACAACCCCTGCCCACCAGGACCTCTGCCCACCAGCGGCTTCAGTGCTGTCTCTTCCTCTGACTCGGATCTGAAAACAGCTGTAGACAAGCCACCTTCTCCTTTCCCAGCAGCAGCCCCTAAAGCCCTGCAGAGGTGTTCCAAAAACTTCAGTGATTTCAAACAGTTCCTCAGCCTTCCCACATCCTTCAACCACATTACAAAGGCTTTAGCTCAGCAAACACTTGTTAGGAAAAGAGCAGGTGACAACCAGCAACATCATCGTGCTCACAGTTGCGTGCAGGCTGCTTTTCCCTCCAGGGTCTCTTTAGGCTTCACTTTTACCTCCTCTTTTTCCCCTCACTCCTGTTTGTTGTGCAAGAATGCATCCCGATGCCTACTTGCCAAGATTAGTCATCTGTGACTTCAGCTCCTACAAGACATTTTGGCAGCTTTCAATAGGTTCAGTAATGCCCAGTTTGAGTGCAGCTTTCAGCAGGAGAGCTTATGGTGTAGCTGCCCTATTATTCTGTACATTCACTCTTACTTATACAACAGTCTTGCCTACACTGTCTAAGGATCCACTTTTTTCTCCCCTCACACTTTTTCTTCATGAGGTTTCTCATTACCATCAGGTTATCATTCTCAAAAATACAAAAGAATTCTTTTAATGCTCCCTTAAATGATTTTTGTTTTGGCTGAAAAATGCTTTTATTAGAAACGTGAACACAGAGGGGAAGGGAAATTACTGTTAATACATTACACAAATTAAAAAAAACTTCTTGAAAAGCCATTGCATTGGTCTGCAAATCGATCACTTTTATAAACCACATCCTATAATCATAGTCATGTTCGACTTCCACGGTCAAAGTCTGTTTTGTTCCAAGTTGATGGAAACACACAGCCTAGGAAACATAATTATTTTGAAGTCTGGGGTTTTTTTCCCCTGCATTGTCTCCTGGATTTTAGAGGAAAACTTGTGCCAGAGGGAAAGATAAGCTGTAAAGTCTCAAGTGACTGAATATGCAGCTTCCCCCACAAAAGTCTTGACCTGAGGACATTTGTTTGAATTCCACAAATCACTGGAATCCTAATGGAGCTTCCTATGGTGAGGTGGCTGCATTTAGAAGTTTGGGACCCAAATTAGGTATCATACATTGTCACATTCCTCTCCTGAAGGGCTGAGCACCTTCTGCCTCCTGCACCTTGCACAGCATTTCTCCTCCCTGGCTGCTCTGTGGGTGCTGCACCCGTGGGAGTGGACCTGCACCCATTTGGCTCTAAGGGGTCCTAAATTCAGGGGTGTGCCTGAGGACACCTCTGCAGACTGCTAGAAGTTTATCTCTCACAAGATCTGGCATGTTCCAGCTCAGCATAGCTGTCAACTTGCTCTCCAGCACAAATTGCCTCTCATCCTTGCAAGTGCATGGAATGAGGAGGATGCTGGGATGGGTGGGATTGGAGCAGGACTGGCCCCATGCACAGGGACCAGCCAGTGGCTCTGAGCTCACTCCTGCTCATGGCAGCATGAGAGCTCCTGAGAAATACCCCGTGAATTCACTGGCTGTCCCACCACACACTTGACCAGTGTTCACCCTGACCTTCACAAGTGGTTTCACCAGAGGTCCCCCTGAAAATCCCAGAAGCAAATTTGCATGAAAATCTAATGGTACTTCTCATTTTGCTAATCCACCTGCTGCTCCAAGGCAGAACAAGTCTGCTGACCCCACCCCATCAGCTGCTGGTGGCACCAAAAATGTCAGGCTGGTGTGGGACCAGCCCTGCAAACCTCTCTGGACAGAAAGAGCCAACCCAGTACCCACCAACCCACCCCAGTACCTGTAAAAATGGGCCCTGTGCAGCGCAGCCAGACACACACGCAGCTGTAAATTCAATCATCACTAGGTGTATTATTATTATTATTATTATTATTATTATTATTATTATTATTACTAATTCAGGTTACTTTTCCTCCTGAAGGGAGTACAAGCCATACAGCTTGTAATTACCAGCACTGGCACTGACAGCATTACTGGGAAGGGATGAGATGGGAGGGGATGGGAGAGCCCTGACTTGCTGTGCTGCGAGGGGATGCTTGGAGGAACAGGGAAAACGGGGCTGTGCTGCATCTGCAGCGTTTCTGAGCCAGGATTTGGGGAAATGCCACGATGAGGAGCCCAAACCCTTGCTTTGCCCTCAGCAAGCATCCCATATCCCCCTGCAGACCTTTCCTGGGCAAAGAGCTCACACTGCATGTCTAAACTCTGCAACGAGCAGCTCAAAGAGAATTTCTGCAGATGGGTAAAGACCGAGAGAAAACTCTGAAGTGCACGGAAAGCAGGGGGTGGGTAGAGAGGAGCACTAACGAGCGCTTGGAGCGCTTATTCCCAGGCTGACGCCACACAGCCCTGAGGAGCGAGCCGGGCACATGTTGCCAAGAGAGCACCAGCACCATCTCAGCCAAGCGCCTTCCCTGCTGCCCTCGAAAAACAGAACAAAGGAGCTTCTCGCCCCAGAGAAGCCTGTTGGCACATTCCTGCTCCCTCGCTGCTGGGCACGGCCATCCCTGTAACCTTTCTCCTTAAAAGTCATTCCCCAGGGCTTCTCCGCTGCCTTGGGCAGGACTCAAGTTACACGGAGTGGCGAGATGCCTTCAGGCGAAGGGTTTGTCCTTCACGGACAGGCAGCGGGGGGAAAAAAAATTAAAAAAAAAATTTAAAGATCAGATTATGTAGGGAAATTGGTGCGAAGAAATAGAAGAAAGAGGACAAGTGGCGATTGCATCTGCTGTCCTGCAAAGGAGAGGGGCTCGGGGTATTTGTAACCGATGACAAAATAACTACGAGTGGAACAGCCATCACCAGGGGGTGTACGCGGTGCACCGGCTGCGAGAATGGAAAAGCAAACAAGTGTAAAGGTAAGGCTCAGACACGGAGACAAGTGCGGGTAGCCCGCAGGGCGGGGAGGTGGCGAGGGCAGAGCCGCGGGTTCGACTCAGCCCGGACACCTGCGGGTCCCCACCTGCCCCTGGCCCGGGCACCGAACCCCAAATCCATCTGCCTTTGTTTATCAGTATTTTTTCCTGTCATGAGCGAAGCTGAAACAATACGGCTCTTCAGAGGCGGCATTTTTTATCCCCTTCTTCCTATTTTGTTTTAGCAGGATGATCAAAAATAAAGAATCCCCGCCGTTTCCATAATGCCAATGAATGAAGCCACAGGTTCGTTTCATACCCTTCTAAACCATTCCGGACACCCAAACCCACGCAACTGAGCGCTGAGACTCGCTGCTTCTGACCTCTCTCTTGTGCAGGGACAACAGGCGAGACGAAGGGAAAGGGATGGAGCGGTGCGCCTTGCGCGACACGGAGTTGTCATGCGAACTTCCAGCCCTTCCCAGGATAAAATATCCCGGGGAGGGTGGAGGGGAGCAGCTGGTGCATGGAAAGTTATGAGCATAAACAGATGCTGGAAGCAGATGCTCGAGCGCTCCAGCCATACCTATCGAATTATTCTAAGCGCTGAGAATAGCTCGTGGATGGGGCGCGAGAAATGCAGGAGTTCCCCGCTCCAAACCGCGGACGCAGCCACTGGCAAGGGGAGCTTTATCCCGGGGGTGTCGCGACACGGCGCGCGCACCCACATCAGCCGCGCATCTTCTCCCCTTGGAGGGGGCTGCGCTCCAGGGGGTGCCGGGTGGGCGTCTCGAAGGGATGGAGAAGGCGCTTCTTACCTGCCGCGGCCGCGAGGGAGGTGCCTGTGGAGCGCAGCGGTGTAAGATCCAGCAGCTGCGGGACGCAGAAGCCAGCCCGGTGCCCGCCGCCCGCTCTGCGCTCCCGCCCGCCCGCGGCCCCTTTTTGCGGGCGGCCATGGGATGTTTAATAGCGGCCCCCGCGGGCACGCCCCGCTCGCCACAGGGGCCAATGGTAGCCCGAGGGCGTGGCCGGGGGGGCGGGACCGGGAGGGAACCGGGGAGCGGGATGCGAGACCGGGAGCGGCGCGAGCGGAGCGGGGATGCTCCACTGGAGCGGGGAGACCCCGGGTTCCCGGTGCGGAGGGTACCGGGAGAAGGCAGAGAGATGCCAGAGCTCCGGGGTCCCGGTTCCAAGGGTCCCGGGAGAAAGTCGCCGGTCTCGTGGTCCCCATGTCTCCGGTGCGGAGGGTCCCGGGAGAAGGTGGCCCGTCTCCTGGTCCTCGGGTCTCCGGTGCAGAGGGTCCCGGGAGAAGGCAGCGAGACCTCTGCAACCCGGTGCGGATGGCCCCGGGAGAAGACAGCCCGTCTCCTGCTCCTCGGGTCTCCGGTGCGGAGAATCCCCGTGTCCTGGTCCCCTGGCTCCCGGTACGGAGGGTCCCGGGAGAAGGCGGCCGGTGTCCTGGTCCCGGGGAGGCAGCGCTGGTGCGCCTTTCCCCGGCACCGGGACGCTCCGAGTGCGCCCGCGGGCACCCAGCACCTGCCGCGGGTACCCCCACACCCTCCCTCCGCCGCGGTAGAGGTTTTTCAGGACTCCACAGGCAACTTGGGAAGGTCCCGTGTGGGATCTGCGTGCCTGCTTTCTCCCGTTCCCGTGTCTCAGGTTGGTGTCCGAGGCCCCGTGTAGTGAGAAAAAAATACTGGAGACAGAATAGTTTCGTCCCTTGGTTCCTTTCTTTATTTTAGCGAAGGGAAATGCGGAGATACAAGGTGTCCCATCCCAAACTCCTGACCCTAACAGGCACGCGAAGCCAGGCAAGAACAGCACAGCCTCTAAGCTGAAAATCCTTCTCTTTAACTCAAATCAAACGTCCCTTCCAAAACAAGAGCTTTGATGTCTGAGCTAAGAGCTTTTGGAGCACGGCTGGAAGCAAGAGCAGTTTTAGCCTGACTGCAGTGCGTGAGATCCATGTCTTTGTTCCCTGGATCACCTGTGGCAGCTCAGTCAGGCTGTCCAGGCTTGAAATACGTAGAAATCGAGATGATTTTTAATAGCTTGTCCTCCCGACAGTGAACGTGGCCTAAGACAAAGAAAAATAAGGATGAAATGTCTGGCTGGGAGCCTTGCAGGAACAAAACCAGCCTTGTAAGCACAGCCTGAAGTTTGCCAAGCTCTGATGGACAGTGCAGGGGTGTTAGTTTCCGAGGCAGGTGTCCACTGCAGAGCACTCCTGCTGCCCCCGGAATGCCGAGTTCCCAAGTGCCAACAGCTGAAATCCAGCGGGGAGCCCTGTCATGTGCTGGGAAACTCAGAGCCAAGGTGACTGCTGAGTGCACAGGGGGCAGAGCACTCAAGGCTTTAGACATTGGCACAAACACCTTGATTTGCACCCAGGGCTGCGACGGCAGCCTCTGCAACACCCAGAAAACGGGTGCTGGGGATGCTTCTGGGACAAGGCAGTGGGAATCAGCAGGGAGGTCTGCCTGGAGATGCTGAGGGATGAACGGGTCCAAGTGGGTTGGCCACTCTCCTCCGAGGAGCTTCTTACAATGTCCAGAACAGGCTGTAAATATGATTCCTTACTTTCCACAGCAATGCTGGTGCCTGCAGTCGCTCCTCATTGCTTAAACTCTCCTCCTCCTCCTCCTCTTCCTCCTCCTCCTCCTCCTTCTGCTCCTCCTCCTCCTCCTCACTTGTTTCCTAAGCTTACAGCTCTGACATGAGCTGTCTCTAAGCACTCAGTGGTTGTGCTCTGCCCAAACGCTCTCTCCTGGCGCAGAGCTTTGGAGAACACGCTCCCCGTGCAGCTGAGCCGTCCCCCCAAGCGCAGGTCCCGGCACTGACAGGTTTTGCGAGTTCCCCTCGCCCCGAATGAGGAAGTGCCGCGTCGTTGCCGCAATAAACACAATGGCCAAGAGCAGCTGCCTCCGAAGTGCCCCGAGTGTGTGCTCGGGATGCGCAAACTTTGCGCGAAAGGGAGGGGGAAGGAGAGACAAGTGTTTCTGTGTATTGAGCAATCTGGCACGTTGGGCAATCATACTGTTTATTAGTTGTTCTTGGGTGGTTCTGTTCATTTTGAAGTGGAAGTCCTGCAACAGTCTTTTGAATGATGAAACTGAGAAAAAAATCTATAAGAGGCAATGAATGCAATTATCTTGTTCATTCAGTAAAGCAAAGATCATTTAATCCACTGGTTTTGAAAGACAGGCACAAACACTGCACTGCTTGTGTACCTATATCAGAGAAAAACACATCCCTTGTTACTCTGAGTATTTGTGTGCTTCCTCAGAACAGCTAAACTAGTGACAATTTGACCCACCTTGAAGAAGAATGTGCCTATCTATATGGAAATGAAATAAAGTAGAGCTGCAATCCACTCTTGGGAAGAGATGCTCTGCTGAGAACTCACACTGTGAGCCGGGGAGTGAGTCCAGCAATTCTCTGTACAATACCCACAAGATATTTACAGATTGCAGCCTGACTTGGTCGACTCTTACTCAGCCTTTACTCATGCAAACTGAGTGATAAAGAGGACAGATGTGCTGCTCCCAGACATCCCAGCCCCACTGCTGTGAGTTAAGGCTTATTCACTGCCATTCAGCATTTCACACCGAAGAAGGGCAGAGCATACACATCACCACTGTTTTACATCTTTCTCAAAGGCAGAGCAGCTCTGCCCAGAAAGCCCTTCTTAGAATGAAATATCGATTCTAATCTATTATACAGCCAGTGAAAACCAGAACAGAACCACCTGCATGGACTTCAGCAAGAGAAGTCCTTCCAAACACCCAAACAGGGAAGTTCAAGTTGCAAGAAAAGTCTAAAAAACCCTTTCCTGTTGCAACAAGGCAGGACAAAGAGGGTGAGAGGCAGCTGAAAACTTAACCCTCAAGACTGTGTGAGGGTTTGTTTTCCTTCTCTCGATGACTGGTTTTCTAATTTGATGTAGCCCTGCCTCAGAAATCTCTCGCTGCCTCCTGACTGAAACGTTAGAAGAGCAACATGAAATAGTCATGGGCTGAGGAGTTTTCAAGACAAGACTCTCTGTGTGCAGAAGAAATGGTAGAAAGGGATAGGAAGGGCTCTGAGAAGGCAGAACATTCCTTTTCATACCAGTGTAGGAGGTGTAAGAAAAGGATGCTTTCCATAGAGAGATTCCAGGCTGTATCAGTGAAAGAAGGGGCTTTTTCTGGCCTGGTTCTCTCCTCAGTTCTCAGCACAGCAGAGATCTGCAGATGCCCTGTGGAAGCAAACTGGGAGTTGTGTTGCAGGCACAGCCCCTGCCAGCTGGGACCAGAGGCTTTAGCCCCTGTCTCGCTCCACAGGAGATGTTATTAAATTGCTTTTTCTGTCTTGGCGGTGAAATGGCCTAATTATCAGATTGCATTAGTCTTCATCTCTTAAAGTGGCCAGATCTGCTTTGGTTCTCAAGGATTTTATTGCCAGCTGAAAATAGCTTAATTGTATTGTACTTGCAAAGAAAACATGGTCTGGTGGAATCAAAGCAGTCGGTTTCCACAAGATGAGAAGAAATGCCATAAATAACACGTTGGGCTCTTTCTTCTGGTCTCACCATTTCCATGCATGTAAACTGGCATAAGTTTGCCTTTCTTCTCTAACCATTAAGTCAACTGGAAAATATTCCTCAGGAAAAGGTGGTTTCCCCATTCACAGCAAACCCCTGGGGTTTGGACATTAACTGGGTCTTTATAGGTCTAATGCTGGGATCTCCAAGGAGAAATGAACCACACTGGTAAGAGAAGGAACGGGTAAATCCTGTGAAAATTCCACAGAGAGACGGTTACATGTTTGATAAGGCTTCAGAGAGCAAATAAATATATTTTGTACTTTTCAAGCAAATGGGATATACAGATGTGCAGCCAGTGAGACAGTTATATTGGATAAAAATATGTTTGTTCATAGGAGGGATGAAATATGACTTAGGAAATTGAATTGCTTTATATATCTGAGAAGAGTGGAACTCACACCCCGTTCACATTATTTTTTTTAACCATATATTTTGTGTCCAAAATCTCTGCTTAAGATTTCAGACTGTCTCATTTGGTCTTATTCTAAGGACAAGTCACTGGGCAGTGGCTGCATTTGAAAAAAAAACTCCAAAAAAGAATATACTTTAAGTCTTTGCTACTGCAGATGGGGGATGTGGGAAGGAAGGTGAGGAAATCTTGAAATACTGAATTGCAAACAGTAATCCAGTGCTAGCAGGAACTGTATCTAACTATGAATCCAACAGCAACCCAAAGAGTTCTGCCAAAGAAAACCTCTTTCCAACACTATATTCCATGTGGCTCAATTCTCAACAAATTAAGGTGCCTAATTTAAAGGATCTTTAATTTCCCCCTAAACTTTCAGACCCAATAAAATATGATAGAGACCTGTTGGTAATAAAATTGAGTTCTCAGCTCTCAACACCTGCAGGGTCTAAGGCCTAAAAATGATTAAGAAATGTTAATCTGATATTTAATGTACAACTTGCCCATTCCGTGTTTTCTCGAAGCTTTGCTGTATCCAGACAATTCCAGGACCATTTAGTAATGGTTTTCACAGTTGAGGATTGTGAACAGTCTTCCAGAAATGCAATAAATGTCAGGGACATCTGGCATTGTTTGTGACATGGCAATATTCTATATTTTGCCTTGTCCAGCCAGCAATCAGCTGTGGCAATTTGTCCTCAGAGGCAGAGGTGGGGAATGTATATTTGGATTAATGATTTTAATGGAAGTGATAAAACTGACCAAGCAATTACATATTCATAAAGTTAATGCTTTTCTATTAATCTCAAAGTTATCTAAAGAACTTCCAGAGCTCCCATTCTTTGAATATCTCAGGGGAAAGGGAGTTAATGGTTAATACAACTTGCCAGAGTGGTGAGAACATGCTCATGGAGCTGACATAGGGAGCCTGACAATTCCTGGAAGGAAAAGGGTTAAGAGCCAGCAGCTTCCACACACAAAACTGTGTGACTGCACTTTATTCTCCTCCTCACAGCTTCAGTTCTGTGTGATTGGCAGAGTTTGGGGAGTTGATGCCTATAAGGGTTTGTTCAAGGTGTGAGAGTGGGGAGAGCTGCAAGGGGGAAAGGCTTCTCTGTCCCTTCAGGGTCCTGCCACCAACCTCCCTGGCACAACAACACCTGGTTAGCAAGAACAGGTGGTAACTGCCCTCAGGAGTTCTGTGCAGCAGGAGGAAAGGGGAATGGGCACTGGCTTGTGTTTCCTCTGCTCTGTGGCTGTAAGAGGAAGGAGAAAGCAGAGACCTGTGTGTGCCACCATGGCAGAAACATGGAAAGTTTCCAGTGGGAAAGGGAGTGGTGAGAAAGAATAAAATGTCAGCTGCAACAGAAAGAGCTACAAAGCTTTTGTCTTTTCCAAGCAAAACTATGGCATGTCTTCTCTGCATCTCTCCTACTGACCTGTTTGTGTTCACAACTTGGTTCACCAAAGGGATTCAAGCTGGGCAGATTCAGTTTCTCGGATGTTGTTTGGTAGTTCCTGGGAGAGAGAGATGATGTGGAAAATGTGGGTACACAGTGAAACCTCCTTCCAACAGCAGAACACCACCCAGCAGGGACTCAGAGGGCCCCTGTTAAACCCCTGCCTGCTTTTCCTGCATTGCAGTGAGCATCTTGCATTTCTGCTGCTGATCATTTGTTATCACTGCAATTTATTACCCATCAGTGTATCCACTCCAGTGAAAACTGCATTTATAAACTTGAAAGCATCTGATTTGTGTTAACATCACATAAATGGCTGCTCTCCTCATTTTCTCACACTTTTGATTTTACTCTGTTAGCTGAGATCAAATGTCCTCAGTGTTTTCTATCAGCTCATACCAGACCCTCAGAATTTGCCTGGAGTCTGTGGCCACAGCGTAAATGACAATATCAGAGTTTATTTTCTCTCCTGGAAAGCAAATAAACTGTGCTAAAAACAGAGAGTTAGATCATTGGCCATTGTGGAAGGAAAACCACAGCAGAAAACAAGCTGGAGTTTCCTGAGGAGCCAGTGCTGGGCCTGTTTACATCCAATGGGAACTTCCATGCCGATGACAGTGGAGGAGACCCCTCCCTGAGAGGGGCTCGGTGTGTGTGTTTGTGTGTGTTTGTGTTGGATCCTTCAAAGCTTGATCAACATTGAATTCCTGTGTTGGGTGCACCAGGTGCACCAGGGAGGGTGTCCTGGAGCTGCTGGAGCAGTCCCTGGAGTTGGTTCTGAGCAGTCTTTGGGAGAGCCTTGAGACATTCCAGAGCCACCACAGCATCTCTCCTGCCCTGTGCCCACCCTTGGCCGGTCAGGAAGCCAAGCTGAGCAAGGAGAGCTTGGCCAGGAGACATGGAGCAGGTCTTGGCTGCACAGCCCTGCATGGAACTCCTGCATGGCTGGGCAGGAGGGACATAAATTACATTAGCTGGCACCTTCCTAAATGTCCCTCCAAACTAAAATTGAACAGATGAGTAAAACCAAACCAAACTCAAAATTGTTGGTTAAACTTCCTGATATTGTTTGGGGCTGATTATTTGGACCAGCCCTCCAAGGCCCACCCGCTAAAACACCCCTGTCACTTGAAAAATCTGTCGTCGGAGGGGAAATAATCTTCAGCAAGTAAATGCCACAGCTTCCTTTCTTTGGCTATCACGATCTTGTACTGCTTATTTGCTTTTCTGGTACTATTTTGTGCCTCCAGACTAAACCCTGCCTTTCATTTGCACACGGGGGAAGATTCCTCACCCACCCTTGGGCATCCTGCATGGAAATTATGGCCCAACTGTACGTCCTGTGCTCTGGTTCAGCCCCACGAAGATGCCAAAAGGGAAAGGATGGCTGCAGAAGGAGGCTCTCCCTGTTTTGTGCTAGGAAATGATGCACCTCAGCATGGGCTGTGCCTTTCCCTGTAATCTCCCTAATACTCCAGAAGTTGGCTTTGATCCCCTGATATTATTTGAGCTAATGCCCAAACCTTATTAAGCCACCTTGTGACAGGGCCTGGAGGGGAAAAGATTGTGTTATTTCCCATCAAGTACTAAAAAAAAAAAAAATCAGTGTGGAAAGTCACTAAATGTCAAAGTTGCTGAAGCCCTTGGTGGCTGTGAGACCTGGTGACATCGGGGTCTTATGGTGGCCTCACAAGTGCCAGGGTGTCAGTGAGGGGCTGTGCTTGCCCCCCACACGTGTGGTGGGTTCTGCAGGGACCAGGTCCCTGTCGCAGACTGGGCTGGCACCAGGCAGCATTTTCAGCAGATGGGCACAAACACACCATGAGTCCGTGGCTCAGGAAGAAGACAGACTGACTCTAAGAAGTCCACACTCCTCAGAGGCCTCAGAGCAGAAAACCTCAATTCAGAGCCTCACTTTGATATATATTTCATTTTAATCCAAGCACATCCTTAACTTGGGAGCCTTACACCTCCCGAGGCCATTGGTAACAGGCAGAGGGAACACTCAGCACCCAGGCTGTGACTATCTTGATGTGACAAAGGGCAGAGATCACATGCAGAGACAATCAGTGGCAAAGGGGAGAGAGGGAGAGAGGCAGCAGGAGAGACAAAGAGAGAAAGAGAATGAACAGGGCTCGTCATGTCGCCTGTGACAGTACTGGAAGGTGCTTGTGCTCTCTGACAGCAAAGGTGGCACAAAAAACCCTCTGCAGAACACACCAGAGCAGAGCACAACGGGCTGCCTTTGTTCCTCTCTCCTGATGGGGTGACTCCAGAGCTTGGGATCAAGTGCCAGCAGTGCCAATCAGTTCTGGCTGTTTTGTTTAAAAAAATCCCAAATCAACACTCCGGGTTTACTGAAGTCAGAAATCACCAGTCAGAGGATTTAATGCCCACCTGCTGCTGTTCCCCAGGACCTCTGAAGAAGGCAGGATGGGTGCACAGTGCAGGAGAGCACCCTTGAAAGCACAAGTGAATGCTGCAGAGAGCTGTTTGCTTTGCATTATTCACACTCTTCAAGCCCTGGCAAATTGCTTTTCCTCTGACCATACTTCACTGTAATTTTTTCAAGCTGAACTGGCTTGGAGAGAATAAGTGTCTGTTCTGAATCTTCATCTGAAATGTCAATTGACTTTGAATCTTTTTGGAAGGCCCAGAAAGAAATAAAAGACTTCCAAGCATCTTTGTGCTTTTGGTGCCTGGAAGTGGCTTCTCTCACAGGAGAGCAAAGAGAAGAAGCAGATCTATGGGAGTAATTTAATGTGCATAAGGTAATTTACTGCAAGGCAACACTTCAGTGCTCGGTGCTTTTGGTTCCCAGCACACAACTATCCTTGACCTTACTCTTCTCTAACCTCAGTTGTGTGTCAGATAACTCTGGTAAGCAGAAGCCTCCCTGAGAAGCAAATCTAGAAGTCAAAGTCATGACTTGCTTTGCTCAAAAAAGGCCCCAGAAGGCGGGTCAGTGATGGGTCCCCCCTTTATATGGTGAGGCTGTTTCAGCACTTTCATCAGCTCTGGTAAAATTAGCAGTACACTAATTACCCCCGACCAAATATACAGCTGGGGAAAGTGCACATATTTCAGGGGGATGAAACTCGAGCTGGAATTGGCAGGCACTGGCCCCTTTTATTAACAGAAGGAAAGGGGTGGGAGCTATTTCAGTCCCACATCCACATGTGCAGATGCTGATTCACATGCGACGCTTCCACTCCACTGTGATTTTCCCTGCTAGAGATTCCCACCCAAAATCCTGAGCTTTGCTACCCCCAGCGTGAGGTTCTCCAAACCATCCTCCCAAATCTTTGGTCTGTATCAAAGGAAATCCGTGGATCTGGGTCTCCTGTACTATCAGCCATAGGTTTTCTGGAGGGTGTTGGGAAATGGCTTGTGGTGTGTAAAGGTGTGTGTGACTGTAAAGAACTATATGTGACTGCTTTACTTGGTACTTCTCCAAAAAGAAGGATAAAATGGGAGGGAAGAGGAAAAAGACCCTCTAACAGAGTGGAAAAAGTGATCACTGAGGAGAAGAGGGTTTAATCAGTGTATAGAGTGAGTAATTCCAGGAACTGCAATAAATACTTACCAAATTTGGTTTCCCACTTCACATCCTACCACAGGTCACTCTGGAAGCCACCCCATTGAAATTGGTGGGGCCACCATGAGTAAGGCCCTTGACCTGGGTGGGCAAGGAAGGTTTTTTCTCATGTGCACCCACCAGGTTCTTTTTCATTTCCACTTGGAGATCTGAAAACAGACCTACCCATCAATGAATAATTACTATTTTTCATGCCCCACTCAGGGCATGGCTGTTACAATGAGGCATTTATCAGTCAAAATTTGTGCTAGAGACACCCAAACCACATTTCACTGAGCTGCAGTGCAGGGCAGTGTCACTGGGGAGGCTTTGGGACTGCCTCCTCCCTACTGCTGCTTTACACAGTGGCCACATAAAGGCCAGCAGCTCATTTTGGCACCTGGGCCAAGCTGGAATTGTGCTGCATGAACATCAGACCGAAAATAGTCCCTCCCCTGTCAGGCAAGTCTGAGAGACTTGTGATCAAAGATGGGGAAACACGAGGAACAAATGCACTGCCCAGTAGTCGCAGCAGAGCAGCTGCCTGGCAGTTGTGAAGCTCCTGCAGCCGCTGCCTGGAGAAGGGCTGTGGAGGAGGAGGACGATCTGCTGGTGCAGCAGATGTTTTACTGGAGCTACTCCCGTGCGTGAGAGAACGCACAAAGCTGTTCAATGGAAAATGTGCATTCAGAAGTGGACATGGCACTGGAGATGAGATAATTATTAAGGCATTTCTGTTTTGGAGCCCTTATGTATTAGCTTTACATAATAAATGTTAGCATTGCCTTTGCTACATGCACACATGTTCCCTGGTCCACACAAACAAGCAGCTCTTTGCCTCTTGTCGCTGATACCTCCCCCAAGTCAGTCCCTTTGGCCACAAATAGCTCATTGCCCTATTTGAAAGGTTCCTGGTGGAGTGCAGCCAGGTTGGCATGGCTATATATACCTAAGCTGGCAAATCGAGTCACCTCTCAGCTTTTGCTTCTATATATAAAGGGGAGTGATACAGAATAATTCAGCTGGACGGAGCACACGTCAAATCAATTTTATAACAAAATAATGCCCTTTCTGAGTTGATTTATTGTATTGATTTATTGCCCTGAGAGGGCACTACAGAAATTTGCCGAGGGTGTTCAGGCAATACTGGGAATTCACTGACTACACGTTTCCTGGTTATTAAAAGCTTTTTCTGGGGGTACCGTTTCCAAAAGGCGAGGGGTCCAGCAGCAGGAAAACACGTTGTGATGGCTAAGCAGCACTGCAGAACTGACCCTGAGGGGGTGTTGGAGCAGAGAAAGGGAAGCGGGAGGCTGAGGGTGGGGATTCGTCGAAGCTGATTTCGCCAGTGTCGCCGATGTCGCCGATAACGCCGCGGATACTTCGGGCAGCGCTCCGCGCCCGCCGCAGTTCTCCCAATGGCCGCCAGGTGGCGGCCGCGTGCCCGCGGCGGCGCTGTCGGATCAGGATCGGGACCGGGATCGGGATCGGGACCGGGATCGGGATCGGGATCGGGATCGGGATCGGGATCGGGATCGGGATCGGGATCGTCCTGGGTGGGGGACACGGGGATGGACGTGCGGGGATGGGTCAGTGATGGGCACAGGGCGCTGGAGCATCGCTGCGGTGTGGACAGACTGAGCTGGGGGCTCCCAGGAAACCTTAGACCCAAAGGGGGCTGATAGAAAAGAGGGAGAGACTCTTTATGAGGGCAGACAGTGATAGGGCAAAAGAAAATGGTTTAAAATTAAACCAGGGAGATTTAGGTTAGGCTTTTGGAAGAAACTCTTCTCTGTGAGAGGGTAAGGGCCTGGCACAGGGTGCCCAGGGAAGCTGTGGCTGCCCCATCCCTGGAAGTGTCCAAGGCCAGGTTGGACAGGGCTTGGAGCAACCTGGGCTGGTGGGAAATTCTTGTGTGTTTTTGGCAGTCCAGGGTAACTTTGTGTTGTTTTGCTTGAAGAAAACATTGACTGACAGGTGTCAATTTGACAGTTTCAAGAATTCCTGGCTTTCTAGGGAACGAGAGCCCAAAACAGAACTACCCAACATCATACCAGTTTAGCCTGATGTTCATCCAATTCCCACCAATATCTCATCAGCCACCAGCCAGGCCTGACCCCACAAAAAGCTTTATTTACATTGTGGAAGTAGCTCCTGTGTTGTGATTTTAAGCCTTGTAAAAACATCAATCCACACCTCTCAGCCCAGATGAAAACAGTAACTTCTCCTTGTGTTCTTCTGGTTCCATTTCTGTCACACTTCCTCTTGTCTGCCTGGAAGTGACTCTGGTATCGGATGCTTCTTCCTTCCCTCCTTTGGGCCTCTTCTGCCCACCACAGACACCAACACTTTCTGTTTGCAGGTTCCCAGCTCAAACCAACAAAGATTTAAGAGCTAAAAAAAAGCTCACAAGCAATTTTTTTCTTCCTGCACAAACACTTCTCATGCCCTGAAAGGTACCTCTTATTTCCTTAAGTGAGTTCAGACCTCCTGCGCAGTGTGTAAGAAACAAGGGATAAACAAGGGGATAAATATTATGTCCCACATCTGAAAACCAACTTCACAAAAAATATGCACTAAATGATACATGATAATGGGGAAGGAGTTGCCAGCTGCCTTAATGAATGGTGGTAAGCAAGGCTGGAAAAATAAATTATATAATAATCTCTTATTATATTCCCTTTGACATAAATTAATCTTGACCCGGAACAATAGTGCTCCTTTCCAAGGAAAAATAATCCAGATGCAGTTTATAATCATGAGTCAGGAGTCCAATGCAAAGTGGTTTATGTTTTCTCTTTGTTGTCAAAATTTTGCTTCATCTGGTAAATTTTGTGGAAAAGATGGGAACAGGGAGAGCAACTTCCAGGCAGAAATGCCAGTTCCTGCCTCTTGGTGGCTGGGAAGAAGCTGCTGAACTTCAACCCAAGGAATTGGCTGTTTGAAGTCTCCAGGAGCACATGAAACACTGTGGAAGAGTGGGAGAATCCTGGTGTTTCACCACTGCTCCCAACTCACTGAACAGCTCTGAATGCACCTGGATGCTTAAATTTGGACTGGAGAGAACTTCCAGCCAGTTCCTTGGGATGACTCAAGGGTTAGGTCTGTGTTTCTGCTGTGAGGATGCTTCTGTTATTACCTTTGTGGGGTTTCTGGGAGGCTTGTTTGCTTTTGTATTGCTCAGCCCTGCAATGAGGATGAAAAAATCCTCAGGAAAGAGCAGATGGGTGAGGAAGTGTCTCCCTCCTATTTATTCTGTTTCTCACTGTGCATCAGTGTCCTGCAAAGATCTTCCCTGGGTCCTTTCCTAGGCAAGGAGGATGTAAGAACGGGCTCTAACAAGAATAGAGTCAGGGCCCACCTAAGTACAGCCTGGGAGAACTTAGAGCCCCTTCCAATGCCTAAAAGGGTTCCAGGAGAGCTGGAGAGGGGCTTTGGATAAGAGATGGAAGGACAGGATAAGGGGAAGTGGCTTCAAACTGCCAGAGGGCAGGGTTAGATGGGATATTGGAGCTCTTTATTTCAGTGTCTTTATTCACAAAAACTCAATGCATGCTTCACTATACACCAGTGTACATAGTTTTAATACTTTGATAAATGAAATTAAAATCCCAAAACAGAGAAAGCCAGAAAAAGCCAGACTGGTTGAGACCAGTGGTTCCCCCAGTCTCCTGTCTCCAGCAATGGCTGGTATCAGATGCTGTAGATAAAAGTAGAAGGAACTGTAGAGAATTGGAATTCTGTTGTGAATTAACATGCCCAGGAGAGGAGTTTCTTCCTGATCCTCATCAGTCAGTGGTTGCCCTACATGCCAACACACACATTGCCAGACATGCTCACGCATTTTGATCTGTCTGTGCCAGGAAACACAAGACAAACCCCTCAATCAGCCTCCTGGTACTTTCATTCAAAGCAAAGTCATTCCGAGGAAGGAGTTTTTTCTCTGTAAGAGGCTCACATGGGACAGAGCTGGGAGAGGGAAAGGCAGCTGAGCTTCACAGCTCACCAGGGAGAATTGCTTTCACACACAGCACCTGGAATGTGCACCTCTGCAAGGGATTTGGGGGAGTTTGATCAGATGTCTCAGTGGTACCTCATCTCTGTCAGTATCTTTACTATGTGATCAAGCAAACATATGTGTGTAAGTACTTGTAAAGTGACCAGTGAAGCAGATTTCATGTTAGACACCCCCTGTTTGTGAAAATCAGTGTTGGAAAGTTCCAGGCTGACCATTCTGTCTCAGTCCTGACAGGGTTTTCTCCATCAGGCTCCTGAGAGCCACCACAGAGATCACACCCCCTGGAGCTCTGGCCCTGCTCCCCCTTCTTGATGAATTTCCTAATAAACTTCAATCCTCTTGCCTTCAGTTTAATTCCATATTTTCCTGTCCTACCCAGCACGTACCAGCACCAGACTGTCCCTCTCTCAAATTGCAGAGTTTGTGTTTTAGAACTGTGTGCTTCCCACCTCCTTTTAGGACTGAAACACCTTCAGCCATTTCCCTGCTTCCTTAATAATGTATTTTCTACATCTTCAGATTCTCTTCAAATTGCTCCATGTCTTTCCCAAAAATGTGGTGCCCAACATGGAACAAAGTAACCCAGCCAAGATCAGAGGAGTGTAGAAGAATTATTTCCCATGTCTTGGAGTTTATATCCTGTTTTATACAACCCGGATGATGTTCTTTTCCAACACCACATAAGTACTGAGACCCTTATATATTTTCCTACATTCCTTCCCATATTTTTTTAGACTATTTCCCCAAAGTCTGCCAGTGCTTAAATCCAGGATACAAAAAGATGTGTTCTGGTGCTGTTATAGATGGATGCTGCTGATGAAACAGCAGAAGAAATGGGCTAATTAATGATCTTTGGAATAACCAACCCCACCCCAGGCTTCAGTTTTGCCCAAAGGGATCATGTGCCAGCAAGAGAGAAATTCAAGATACATTAAAATAATACACCAGTGCTACTACATGGAGTGTCAGGAAAAAACTCAGCATGCTATTTTTTCTTCATTAAACGTGATGAGGTTATAAAAACCCAATTAATTAGTCAGAATGATGTGAATGACTCGTCAGACCTAATTTTAGCAGCCTAAGCTTAGCCAGTATTTCCACGACAGTCATCTCATATCCTTCAGCAACAAATGGAGGGGGATGAACATTTCCAGGACAAATGGAAATGCCTTCAGCTCCCTAAAAAGACAGAGTAAGGTGGGATGGACTTCCTGGTGAAGACAGAAGAGCTCCAGTAACCACAGGGAGCCTCAATCAGCAGGAAAACACTTAATTTCTTTGCAGCTGAGGTCAGGTGAGATAAAGCCCACCAACTCAGGTGTAATTATTTTACATTAGCATGATAATTAAACACAATGCAAATTAACTGTAATCATCAGGAGGAAAAAGCATGATGAGATATTGCTATTAAATAATTACAAAGATGTGCAGAGCATGGACTTCTGTGTCACAGTCAGCTTCAAAGCATCACCACTTTCCTTTTTTCCAAATTGAGCTGACAGATATCTGAGTGTGTTGAATTTCTCTGTGAAGGATCATTTTTACACAGCAATTTGAGATAAACATATTTCAGTTTGACAAAGCCACCCTGTTTGTTCTCCAGATTGATTTTTGCCTTTCTCAAGAAGAACAATCCACTAAAAAGAAAAGCGAAATGAAATGAAAGACACTTTGATATAAAATATTGCACAGCTCACTCTAAACACGTGATCCTCTCCTTGAGGCTCAACCTGATTTTGCTGGTTTCCAAACTGGAGGTCTTGCTTTGATTTCTGACCAGTGCACATGGGGCAGTTTGGCCAAACCTCTGAGCCACCAGAGCCACATCCCAAATGCTCCCCACAGCCCCAGGCCAGCTGACATCCCTCATGGCTTAAGGGCTGAGGGACAGGCACTTCTGGGAATGGCTCATGACTAGGGAATGTGAAAAGAGCTCCAGCATCCCACTGTGGATCCCACAGGATTAGGCAGGGTGTAGGCAGGGTGTAAGCAGGTTTCCAAAGCTACCCAATAATGCTGGGGTCAGTTATCACCAGTTCACTCTCTGCTACAAAGAATAGCCCCAGAGATTCCCCCCCAGAACCCTGGGATGAAGGTTTCTCCTAAATTGCTGGAGAGAAATCCTTTGTTGGGTGGTGGAGTTTCAGAGCCTTCTAGAGAGACTGGGAACTGGCTTTCCAAATAAATTAGGCAGCTTTGAAAAATCTGACCTAGAGGGCACAGTGCATTGTTTGTTGTTCCCTGCCGAGATCATTATCTGTCTCTGGGTATGTCCAACACGGTCCCTGCAGGGTAATAAAGTCAACAATGAGTTTGCTCAAGTGCAGTAGCTCTCGAAAAACCCAAATGGGGGCTGTTGTCTCATGCCAGAATCAATCTGTCACTGATGCCCACACAAACCAGTGTGATGCTCCTCCTTGCAGCTCAGCAATGTGTTACACTGTGGGCACGCTGTCAGCGAGGTCTGCAACATAAAGCCTTGTGCATGTGAGTTCATTGTTCATGTTCTAAGAGCTACAACGGGAGAATCTGCTGGGAGCAAATTTAACTGCAGTCAAAGCTAGATTTGGGACTCTATGGAGAGCCTGCTTAGGGTCACGGCTGCTTTCCGGTAAGAAACCTCTCCAGAAGGGTGAGTGTCGGTTTTCACTGTGTCTTCTGGCTCTTCACAACTGGTGACAAGGGCAACTGCACTAAAGGACTTTTGGTTGGTGTTAAATGTCTTGATCTCCAGTGCTGATGACTCCGCTTCTTTCTCCTGTGTCTTCTCGACTCGGGTCCACTCCTGCTCCTTCCGATCCAGCTGCATGGCACTGCAGTGAGGGGCATAGACCTCTGTGGTCTCTTCAAACTGCAAGCAATCCACCTTGTAGTATTTCTTCTTCACATGCAAGACATCGTTAAACCTGTGGCCCCAGAGAATCTCTCTGGGGATGTATGAGCTCCTCGACTGGTGTGACGTTCCCGTGGAATCGCCCGTGTAGACGAACGTCACCAAGATCTCAAAGTTGTCCTTGGCCAGAGCTCTGCGGTCCAGACCGTACAAGGGGCTCTCGCTATCGATTTTGTGGACGACGGTCACTGGTGTGACGAGTATGATGTGGTCATTCAGCAGCTTCAAGTCCCTGTACTCCATGGCCATCCTGCCCTCCTTGTCCTCCTTGTAGCGCAGGAGCTGCGCCCTCACAGAGCCCTCCACCATGTGGTTGGGCCGGAAATCGCCGATGCGCCACATGAGGCAGAACTTGCCGTCCCTCAAGCCCACCACGGCGTAGTAGCTGAAGCGGATGGTCTGAGCTCGCTTCCGAGCTGTGGCCATCTTGGCCAAGGCTGCCCCGATGATGAAGGTGTCGATGATGCAGCTCAGCACCGACTGCAGGATGACCATGAGGATGGCCAGCGAGCACTCCTCGGTCACGCAGCGGTACCCGTAACCGATGGTCGTCTGCGTCTCCAGGGAGAACAGGAACGCCCCCGTGAAGCTGTGCACATTCGCAACACAGGGGGTTGTCTCCTCATCGTTGAATATGTCTCCATGGTGGATGGCTATCAGCCAGAAGACCAGTCCAAAGAACAGCCAGGAGAGCACGTAGGACAAGGAGAATATCACAAACATGTGACGCCACTTGATGTCCACCAGCGTGGTAAATATGTCCACGACGTAGCTCTCCCATTCCCCAAAGATGTGCTTGAAGTAGACATTGCAGCTGCCGTCCTTGTGGAGGAACCTCTTCTGCAACCTCTTTGTCCCCTTTTCAGGCCTCTCCTGGCAAGTGCCTCGGTAGCTCACCTTGTTTCCCTGGATGCTCACGGGCCTGTAGGAACAGCTCTGGTCCGTCATCTTCCTCATCTCTGCCCCCAGGCATCAATTTACAGAACACACTGGAGGTTATTTGGTTTCTCTTTTCATTGGAAATCTATGAAATAAAAGAGAAAATTTATTTTTGCTTTAGTTTCCTGTAGCAGAACTGTTTTACTCCAAATCCAAACACATTCACTCTGTGGCCATCACAAGCACAGTTTTAAAGAGTACAGACTCAGCCATTCATTATACAACACCACTCAAAACCAGACCTGGAAATAAGAGGCAGCAAGAAGTTCAACTGGTTAGAAATGTCCTTATGAATCCCAAAATTTTAGTATGTAGATGAAAAGAGAAATCAAAAACCATTGTGGTGACCCCACTGTGAGTACCTCTTCTAATGATCTCATGAAGCAACATTCAAATCAGGATGGGCTCTCCTGAAATATCCCAGGAATGGCACAAACCCTCTTAAAGTTGGCCAAATATTTGAGGTAGTTAATTGTTTGTTGCAGTTCTGCTTGTTTTCCTCCATTAAAAGAAATGCCTAAGAAGAAAACCCCTCATTTAGACTTCAGTAACATGGACCAGCATGTTCAGTGCTAAGGTGTTTTAGCAGAAAAATCATCAAACACAAAATCATTCATCATTATTTGTGTTTCATTATTGCCCAGAAAAACCTGGTCATGGACATGAACTTTACTGGGCTGATGCTACAGCAACAGGTTTGTTCAATTTTTAGGAAATGATTTACATCTTAAATGAAAAAGAAACCTCTCTGAGGTCCTGGAAACCCTTTCAAATCCTTCCTTACAGCAAACCAAACAATATGCTGCTGCCAAAAAAGTTTAAATTTTGATTAATGAGTCTGCAACAAGCCTTCAGTCTGTTAATAAAAGCTGGGGCTGACACAAATTTCTGAAGTGATGGGAATAAGGAGATCCCTCTGTCGGAGCAGAGGAGAAATGGATGTTGTTGCAGAGTGCAAGCACATGACCTGGAGCAGGATGAGTTCTGGGCCACATCTTTAGGGACTGACACCAAAAAGTTATGTTAGGAATTGAGATCTCATCACCTGGAATCCAATAAGAAAGGAAAGATTTAGCTGACATAAGCAGTTACAGGATGTTTATGAATTACTTGTAGGATACAGCACTGAGAAAGGCAAGTCCTTTTCCTGCGGGTCTCCAGCTCTTCCCACCACATCCCAATCCAAGCACCAACCACTCAGAAGTGATGGGGACAGAGCAGAACAACTCAGTTTCTTTTCGCCAAGTTTTGTCTTCCTAACTGATATTTCTGAAGGAAAAAACCCCAAACCTGTCATTATTCTTTCAAAAATTGCAAGTTTTGGATGGAAAAATGACAACTACTTTTCCCATTGTTGAGCTGGTTTGGGAGGTCAGAGATGTAGGTTTCAATGAAATCAGAATATTCATGGAAAATGAATTTAAGAAAAACCAACTTTCCTAGTGGTAGTTTTTTTTTCCCTCAGGTCTTCACTCATTTTGCTGAGTATAAATGACTGTACACACTTCTAGGCAGAGCAGAGTCAGGCCCATGGAGTGTAATATAGATTGGATGGACTAGATTAGCAGACCAAGAACTCTCCTCTCATCCAAGGAACAATGACAAGCATGCAGAGACACCAGTCCAAAAACACTTAAAAGCCAAACATAGTTTCCATTTCTTTTTTTCTTTTCTTTTTCTCTCTCTTTTTTTTTCCAGTACAGAAATGAATGTGACATATGGTGTCGTAGCCTCAGAATGTGGCCTTCATTAAAAAACACAACATTAATGTTTCCAAAAATACTTTTTGGAATACAGTCTTTGGAAACATTCATATGACTTGCTTTACTCATAGCTTTAAACAAACAGTGGAGCCTGGTCTAGTGAAGATGCTTGACCTAACAATTTCTAAGTCATATTTAACAACAAACAACAACTGGAAACTGTTGAGTTGTTTTGGGCCTTTATGTAAGGACCTCATAATGAGAGGTGTGAAAATGAAGCAAATTGTAATCAGGAGCCAATATAATCTTAAATAAAAACCATGCATAGGATTCCTCATGAAGGGGAGTGGAGGGGCAGCTCCAGTCTCTGCTCTCTGTGTCCAAAGTTGGATTGCTCAGAGCCATTTGGCACTGCACAATGCCCCAGGTGACTTAAAATCCCAAATGTGCTCCAAAGATTTTGGAAATAACCTCCACAGCCACACAAAAACACTGAAAAATTATTGCCCAGTATTTTGGGGGTGTTTAAAGGTAAATTAAGCCATGACTTTTCCAGGTTTCCTCCTAAATAGTCTCAAGTGCAATAATAATCATGCATCATAATTAATAGCTAAATTGCATTGCCTGATGTTGTTCAGAACACTGAAGCCTAAACAACCACCCTTCAATGTTCCTGAGTTATGGAAGTCCCTGTTCTGGTCTGTGCTTCATTCACGGGGACACCATTCAACAGGCACGTGATTTCCTGTTCCAGAGCACAGGCAGATGTTCCTCTCTCACTCTGCTGAGACTCACTGACTTCTGCAAACCAGTCTGAACACTGTTATTATTCCCAAATTATTACCAAAGGCCACAGGCTCACAACCAGACTTCTGAATTTCACCCTTAGAGCCATTTCAAACCCCTTAGTTTTCAAAATGGAAATATTTGACACGTCTCTAAGAAAGCCACACAATTACATTAAAGGTCTGACTACCTGGTAAAGATTAACAAAGGGGGTGGGGGAGGATTTAAAAACATTTTCTACTCACTAAAGCTCCTGGATCAGTTGCTGCAAATGATTCTCAGATGTTGCCAAGAAGCATTTTCACCTTCCTCTAACAGTGACACATAAACCCTCCCCTTGTTTTGTCTTGCTTTTACTTTCTGTGAGTTTTTTCTTTTGTTTCTGGGCATGTTTATACACATCATGAGCCTCCCCTTGCATTTCAGCACTGTTGAAATTTGCAGTACTTTTGCTAACCATTCTTATACATGTAATTCCCCCCTCCAAATAAAATCTTATTGGAGACAAAAATGGAGCAGTGAAGCCAGGCTGGGTAGCAGGGAGACAGAAACTGAGAAATCTCAAAGATTTCTTTGGGGTAAATGGCAGAGAGGGTTCAGAAGTTCTGTTAATATATATATATATCAAACTCAGAGTTGAGAAAAGCAACTTATATTCTTAATTATCTAAGCCAAGGTCAGGATCTTGCTGTGCTGGATACTGAAATGTGTTCAGGCAGACCTGTGTTCATGGGCTCTGCATATTCAGCCCAAACTGGTATTCTCTAAAATTCCACCCCATTAGAACTGGGAGGAAGGGAAGGAAATTCCTGTGTTTTGAAGGTCATAAAGCAGCACAGTGGCAGAAACAGGAACAAACCCAACACCTCCTTATACCCAGTGAAGAGCTGCCACAAAGCAAACAGCAGCAGGAGCAGCATTTTTATCATATTAATGTTTCCTTCTAGTTCCTCTTGAATAGAACAGCTGTACCAGCACAACTTGAACTCTTGGTTGTCAACTCGCTCAGAACAGTAATTTAAAAGCCTTAAGCATCAAGTTTAGCCTTTCAAAGACTTTCACTAAATGCAATTGTCAATTTAATCTTGACATTTTGAGTTTAGGGCTCAGTGTTTTGTGCTGATAATCCCTATTGCACCTTAACCTAATACCTAACAAGTTGCTGCTACACCCCTGTTATGACTCTATTTTCCCATTATGTAAACAATAGGAGTGAATTCTTGTTCAGTGACAACTTCAGTCAACAGCTTGTTTGTAAAACATTAAGCAAAACAATGTGAAGATCTTGGTTCCAAAATAATTCTGTTCTGAGATTAAATCAAAAAGAAAACAGCTCAAAACCTCCAGAAGAAATTGGGTGCTCACTGTAACCCCACACACGTGGAAGTGGATGTGTCTCCATCTCATGTTGGTTTAACACTCACCTCAAGTTCCTGCTTCGTTTTGGAAATGGTCTGAAAGCTTTCCAGTTTTAGTCATTGTTGTGTAACCCTGGAAGACTTTCAGCTCAGAGACCAGAAATGTGACAAGTCAAAACCTTCTGAGCTGCTTTGGAACTGACTCAAATTCTTGTTCCTTTAAAACAAACCCATCACCCACAAAATCTAAATAAATCTATTGTAGGGCAACAAACTCTTCCTTCTTTCTTTCCTTCCTTCCTTCCTCTCCCTTGCAAAGGGACATAATTTTTTCTAATACTTGCAGCCAGTCTTTCTGCTTCTGCTCTGCACTGCCCAGGGCAGGGCTGGCACACATCCTGAGTCCCCATTTGGCATCTCCTATTTAACCACCCCACGGAGGTGTTTGTTCACAGGGATGTTCCAGGACACAGAAAACCTGCCTGTAAACCTCCTGCCTGCTTGGCTTGTGAGTCTGAGCACACTTAGCCCACAAGATCTTGTCTCTGTGATGACAAAGCTTTCACTTGCCTCATCTGGCCAAACAGAAAAGAGCCCTGATGTTCACAGTGTCAGGAAGGGTCTGGTATTATTTGTCTCTAACAGGTCAGGTCTGAGAGCCTGATAAGAATTTTATGTTACAAGTGAATTTTTTTTTTATAGAATCCTACATAGTTTGGCTTGGAAGGGACCTTAAATCTCATCTCATTCCACCCCCTGCCATGGGCAGGGACACCTTCCACTGTCCTGGGTTGCTCCAAGCCCCATCCAGCCTGGCCTTGGAACTTCAGCCTACAGAGTCACAGAAACATTCCTTGAGGAACTTTACCACTGGATGTTGTTGGCAAGGAACAGGAGAACAGTTTGTTGCAGCTCTTAATAGACATGATGTAATGTAATAATGAATTCAACAGTGGGTAAGTGGCAGGTCCTGAACAATGACAGAATCTGATTAGATAATGCTGAGCACTTTCATCTAACAGAGCCAACACCCTCAGCTCTGTTACTTGCTGTTATATCTCTTCCCAAAACACAACAGGTTATTAATAATGTAGGAACTCAGGAGCAGGCAAGAGCTGATATTCCAAAAGGGTTCTTCCAGTCTCAGGGACAGTTTCCTTTACGTCACTTTGTGCAACTGCTTCCTGAGGTAGGGACTGTACTCCTGTTTTTCCTGTTTTCTGGAGCACACTGTAAACCAAATACTGAGGGAAGGGCACTGTGAGATAAAGACATGGAGACTCTGTGTGTCCAGGTGTGTTCTGTGGGATAGGACAGGTACAGGCTCTGGATTTGGCTCCTGCAGTGCCCCCTGGTCCTGCACACACCTGAGAGAGGGACAGGTCCTGCTGTGCCTTTGGCCAAAGGGTGTGTGAAGAACAGAGAAGCTCTGAAATTCCCAGTGCAGGTTTTAGTCCTGCCCATTGCAAAGGCTGCAGCTCCCACAATGGAAAGCCTTGGGCTGTTGGAGTTTGGAGCAGATGCCTTGGCTCTTGTATTTCATGTAAGGAAGAGAATAAAAGAGAATCCAAGTTAAGGAGCGAGCTCAGTTCGACAGAAAACAGAAGGAAGGTGTGAGGAGGAAGCCTGAGGGTCTCTGATTCTTATTTTTCTGTCCCCAACCCTTGTAGAAAGTGCCCTAAGGTGGAGCCTGACACCAGTTATTAACTTCTGCTATCCAGGACAGACAGGAATACTTTCAAGTTACTACTGATTTCAACTTTAGGGTACTAACCCCAGCAAGAATTCCAATACAATACTCAGAAACTGTCTCAACCCACCTAATAAAACTCCCCAAATCCAAATTAAATCACTAAAGGCTTCACATTTTCAAAACTAACACACTGGGTCTAACAGCAAAAATATCATTTTGTGTTGCTTCTTTGAGGAAATGGAAGGGAGAAGTAAAAATAAAATAAAATAAATGTAAATAAAATTAATCACATCTACTATGATCTAATTTTTTAGGAAATACCACAAAAAAAGCTGCTGACTGAGATTTCTAAACTGATCCCCAAATTAAAGAGAGCTTGAGATAAGGATTAGCTACATGTCAAGTCAAACAATCTATCAGTCATTTTTTTTTATTTAGGAAAAGCACCAGAAAATTCTGTGCCTGACCTTCAGATAACTCAGACAATCAAACACTGCACTTCAGAAATTTATCAATTAGGACGGGGATCAGGAACCACTATTTGCTTTTCTGAGCAGCTTTACGTGACCTTCCTCTCATTTGTGAATATGGATGCAGCAGAAATCCTTCTCTGATACACGAAAATCTGATTTTCCCTTGCTCTGCCCGAGGATGTTTTGCAGCAGGAGCTGCTCAGCCACGGCCCAGAGTCCTGCACAGATCCCGAGTTTCCAGCCCTCCATCCAAACCTACACACGTTTGCTCCCACATTTGCTGGGCTATCCATGTCACCACTTCCTCAAAGAGCCTGTGGAACATCCGAGGTGGTTTCGGGGCTCAGAGGGCTGATCCAACCCCGCTGGAGGCGGCGCAGGGGCCGTCTCTGGTTCCCTGTTTGGAGCAGACTCTGCCCTTGGGTTCTCAGTATCTCCCCGGGCAGGAGCCGGCGCTGCTCTCGCGTTTGGCTGCACTTGTGGAATTACAGCAACACTTTCTAAGAAACAAGGGCTTTGTTAAACACTTTTTTTTTTCTTGGTTCACAGATTTGGCAGAATGTTGAGTTTCCATATTGTTATTAACTCCAATGAGTTCTTTAGGAAATTTGGGAGTGGGATGGTTCTCTCAGAGATGTCTTTCAGCACCTTGTGGAGCAGAGGGTTGGACTCCTGTGCTTCCATCCTCCTCCTCTGCCTCAGCACAGCTCCACGTGGCTTGGAAAGGGAGGTTACTGAATTATTTCCTCAGAACTCACACTCAGCATGGTGCTGACCACGCCTGGTTCCAGCTGTCACTCCCTCTCCAAGTTCAGCACTCTAATTTACAGTATCTTGGTGTTTTGCAAGTCAGATCATTAAAATGACATGGAAGTGGAAAATCACAAGTATTTGTGTGTGTTTGGGACCTCTACTTGAGAGGGTTGCATAACTTTGTGTCTGGCCTTCTGATGCTGTTCCACAGCTTATTCCTGAGCACCTGGGGGAGTTTCTGGACACATCAATTAGATTTTAAGAAATATGAAGATAGTTAGAATCTCCTTTTAAACCTTTTCTCTTCTCCCCCACCTTTAAAACATCATTAGATAAGTTATTCATTCCTCTAAAGATGGGAACATTAATCCTAAATCAAAGCTGACTTTCATTTCTGCCAGTGCTGCTCTTTAATTGTGGCCCACATCAAATATTTATTCACCATCTATGACTCCATTTACAAAGTTTTCCCTCTACTCCACCCCAAATCAGACAGATTTAGTGCTTCATTCTCCATATATTTTTCAATATTTTCACCAATACTTTGACACTCTGATGAGTCATTACCAATACCCCTTTCTTTTGGATTAACCCATCACCTCTCTATCAGCATTTCTCACCTCTAATCCTACTTTTACCAACTCTTCTCAAAGTTCTCCTTCTTAGAATTGTCTTTTGTGCATATTCTGAGTTCTCAGAGGTTATTAAGTGAAGTTATCTGTTTTTCTTGCTGTGTTCTTGCTTTCCTCTGTGTGTGCCATTCATTGCAGAGGCTGGAAATGACTTTCACAACCTGTCCCCACAGTTTAAAAAGAGACTTGTCATGATACTGAAAGCCCTTAAATCTTGCCCTTTGTTTCACTTGTGTTGACCACTACTAATGTTTTTAATGCAATTTCCTATTTTCTGTATTTTTCTATCCATGTTTCCACCTCTCTATATCAAACCTGCACTTGCCAAAGTGGTTTATCAGTAAATCCCACACTTGGAATGGGCCCTTCAATCACAGGCAGTTTTTCAGCTTCTGAAGGGCTTGAGAGAGGAATCCCAGGCCATGAATGTGGGATAAGGAGATTCTAAGAGTTAAGATATTGGGTTTAAATCTAAGAAAAACACTCATGCACATGTTTAACTACAAGCATGTAACAAGAATGAATGTAAAACTCCTGCAA
This sequence comes from Pithys albifrons albifrons, assembly GCF_047495875.1. NCBI lineage: Eukaryota > Metazoa > Chordata > Aves > Passeriformes > Thamnophilidae > Pithys > Pithys albifrons. Next base: position 2,255,688 of record NC_092476.1, on the reverse strand, counting down.
ACTCTGGAGCCAGAGTGGAAAAATACTTGTTGAAGGCTGTACCATGAACCACTGGAGGAATTCAACTGGTTTCTCAGTCCCATCACAAGGAATTTATCAGCTGATCCCCCAGCTGGCTCAGTCAAGGTTAATAGGTCATTGTTTGTTCAAAATATCAATGTATTTCCAGAAATGGCAGCACTTATTTAAAAATAAATAAATATATATATTTACATAAGTATATACAAATATATAAAAATATATATATAAATGTATACATAAATATATATGTTGTTTTTAATTTAAAAAATTGAATTTAGGGATTTTTGAGACAGGATTTTTGCCTTCCTGTAACCTACACAGAGGGTAACTCTGTTTCCCTCACTCTCCATGATCTGGGTCTCTGTGGTTGCCCTTTGTGTGGAGTATTTTCACTCAGCACTGCTGAGTGCAGGAGCTGCTTCGGGAGGTTCAGCTCCCTCCAAGATGTTTGTCAAGAACCTGCTCAGCCAGAGCCGTGTTTTTCCTGTTTTACTTCTCGAAGGCAAACACTGTGAACAAGCAGCAGATCTTATCGAGACCCTGTTAACAAAAATATATCAAATAAAAATCTGCTACATTACAAATGTCAACACTCCAGAGAAGAGATATCTGAACTGCAGTTGGGTTGATTTTATTGCCAGAGCAATTCCCGTGTTTTCAGAAACAACTTTTCTGTTTTCCCTCGCAGGTGTGATGGATCTGTGAAACAAATGTCTCATTTATTGCACATTAACTGCTCAGGGTTCTGTCATCACAAACAAGGGCACGACTAAAGAGAATTTCCTCTGCTTTGAAATCCCTTCCACTGTCCCCTGACCCACCCCAAATTAGCTGGGAGTTGTATAAATGATTGGTCAATAAAATTAAAATGAAATTCAAAAAGTGATATAAGCAGACTAAGTGGGAGATGTTTTATCCTATATTTTATCTTTTTTTTTTTTTTTTTACTCCTTTTTTCACTGAGTAAAACTGAGTTAAAGCATCACTTGCTGCTGCCACCAAGCCAGAGTTGTCCAAAAGTCAAAGGGGATTAATTAAAGCTGACGAGCCCCGAATCACGAGCTCGGATGGGTGGCATTCCTCCTCAGGAACATTCTGTATGCTGCTAAGCTGTGCTCCCTTCATGAGGAAAAGATCCTCAGGAAATGAACTCTGTGAAAAACATAAAGTGCTGTTTCCCACAGAAAAGGAGACAAACAAGCCCCACACTTGGGTGCCTCGGTTTGGGAGCAACAGCAGCGCTGATTCCACTCAGGAGAGAAAGAGGGGATTAAGGAGACTAAAAAGCAACCTGCAAGGTCCTGGCAGGGAGACAGAGGTGCTGCAGCAGAGGGAGAGCAATCCCAGCATGGGAATGTCCTGAACACCCCATGGAGAGACACGAGGATGGGTCTGAACCTGCAGGGATGGTGCAGGGATGGAGTTACCTCCAGCACAGCATCCCAGCCAGGGCCTGGCAGCTGCCCAGGGACCAGGGGGCTGTGCTTGTGTGAGGGCAGGAGCTGGGAGTGAGGTCCAGCAATGCTGTGACGTGCATTGGTCATTATGATGCTGTGCCATCAATTCGCTCTTGGGGTGTTTTTCACATCAGGGCCCAAGATCTCTTTGTTCTCCCGTGTAAAACTCAGCTTTGAGGTCACTCTTTGCCTTACACACCCTTGGCTGTTTATGAACGTCCTCACAAAACTCAGAGCCCATTTCCCATTGAGGAAGGCAAGAAACAGGTTGTCTCATTGTCTGGCTTGATTGTTCTCCATAACTAATTGCAAGGAGAGGAACCCTTACGAGCCTGGAGCTGCATTGTAGCAACAATGAAAGGATGTGCAGGGTACCAGCCACGTGACTGAGAGAAATCTGCTTTTCATATTAAAAGAAAATGAGTGAGAGTGACCTCCATGACAGGAAAATTGGTAAAAGGTTCACAGAGCACCCACCTGTAATGAGTGTTAAGGGCCATTCCTGCTGTTGGGTCACCAGAGTAGGTGACTCTGGGTCTCTATGTGTGACAGAGGTCCCTGGTGACATCCCAAAGGATGCCAAGCTTTGGCTTCAGGGTAGAGGAGCAGATTTTGGTGCTCTAAATTGTCATGTTCTTAAAGCTGCAGGCAACATCCTCCTGTCCTGGTCCTGTGCCTCGAGCTGTGGCTGCACTTTCTGAGCTCAGACAGCACTCTGGGATCGTTCAGAATAAAAGGATTGTTATTGCAGGAGTTGGAAAAATGTCAGCAGAAGGGATGAAATATTGCCCCATGCCCCTGCCATACCGAACAGGGAATCTTTTCTTCCAGTGTTGGTTTAGGACTTAATCCTGCAAGGTCTTGTCTGTCAGCAAATACAATCAGGTTTAAGAGCATGAATAACCATCCTGGAAATCACTGGAAACTATTTTGTTAGTATAAAATTAAGCAAGTGAGGAAGTTCTCCAGTGGACTCGGACCAGTGCACTCAGCACCCTGCAGAAACAAGCCTTGAGTTCTTAGAACCATTTACAGTGTCCAGAACAGCCAATCATTAGGGCTTTGTGCAGAGAGGTTGGATTTCACTCACTTGGAAGATATTCCTTCTAACCCCCTGAGACACACAGACTCTGGTTGATTTGGAAAACAAAATGATTAATGGCACTTTACAAGTTTTTCCACTAAACAGATTTCAGTCGGAGTCTGTCACAAGCTGAAGAATTTGCAGGAATAGTGTCAATCTGATGTCACAGTGGCAATAAATCCTATTGTACTGGATTACACTTTTACCCATTAAAATGCTCTGACCTATTGTCATCCAAGTGGAACCACATTCCACTGGCTGCTCAAAAGGTTCTGATTTCACTCTCGATTGTTGCCAGGGCAACTGCACCTCAATCCAAAACTCTGCTGCACCAATCACTTCACTCCATTTGAACAGACTCCTGTAGATAAAGCAAAGCACTAATTACTTTTTCCCATTGAAAATCAAATTTTTCTGAGACCTGAATAACAGAAGCTGTTTGAGGGTTAGTTGGTTTTTTGTTGTTTTTTTTTTTTTTTGCATAAGGCACCAATTGCCTCATTTCTTTGCAGAATAACTGGTTGTGGTAACAAAATACCATGAAAAGATTAATATTCTTAGTGCATCCAGAGTAAGTGTGCATTAGAAATCTCACCACAGGCCACCCCTGGAAAGAGTTCTCACTCAGTTGTGGAAAACTGAAAGGATTTTCATTAATAGTCAAAAGCTGGATAAGGCTTGTGAGTGGAAACAGAAATGCTTGAATTTCCCCACTGAGATTTCTAGTGGAAAGTAGCCTGTGCTTTACTACATCTACTTTTATTAAGTGAACATCTTCTCCATTGTTCAGATTTGTCTTATTCTGAGATATCTTTGAGTGGGACAAAGCCAGTGGGGAAATGTGCAGCTTCTCCCACAGCTGCTCAGGATCAGCATTTCTTGGAGAGCCAAATGGGCCCCTTGGCCCTGGCAGAAATCAGGTGGGTGAAGTCAGCTCAGGTGTGACCAGGCTGGAGACAAAGCAAAGACAACCAGGTCATGCTGGCACTGCCACATAGAATCAGTGCCCTGACATCGATGTGCACAAAATTAGGTGCCAATTTGAAACCAGTTTGAGAGATAACAGTTTAAAAACAGCTGGAGGTGTTTTGTGTTCGAAGCTCTTTCAGGAATGGAGGTGCCTTTACTTACACTTGGAAATTTTCCAGCCAGTTTTACTCTTTTATCTTCATTTCACTTTGCTCAGTGAACCCATCTTTGTTTTCCCTTGAGGTGCAGGAAAACTTGTCTGGAAAATGGTTTTTCACTGAAATTGCCTCTTTTCAGTTTATATCCCAGACTTGATTTTTATCAAATGTCAATTTTTTAGATCTTCTCAGGAAAGTATCGACCTTTTCTACCCTACCACGACAGCAAAGAGAACCCCACAATTCAATGGCTCCTGAGCTGAATCTTTCCACAGGAAATGAAGGGCTGAAACACTCTCCACTCTTCCAATTCTCCAACCCAGTGTGTCACCACAAATAACACTCGAGTAGCTGAAGATTATTCTACCCTGTCTGCACTCTCAAAACAGAAATTTAACTGCTTTAAAAAGAGGAACCAGACAAAAATGAACAGTTTTTTTTGCAAAATGCAGCACTGACTTCTTGAGTTACAGCATGTGCAGACAGGATGGACAACCACTCTGCTTATACATGGATGAAAAGATGAAGAATTAAATTAAGCTCTCAACCCAACTTGAAAAGCAAGCAGAAATCTGATGTTGTGTTTGTTTGTTTTGCTCATTTGCATTTATCTTATGGCTGTTGAATTACACAACAGATTCCTGGAAAAGGATGTTCTGTGAGCAAACGTTTCACCAAAAACTTGTGGTGAGAATATTGGGCAAGAAAAGTGACTAATAAAAGAAAGAGGGCAAATCAGAGAATCATAGAATCAACTGGGTTGGAAGAGACCTCCAAGATCATCAAGTCCAACCCTTGCTTCATCCAGTCCAGAGAACCTTCATCTCCAGAGGATACTGAGCAAAGTGAATTAGCAGTGCCCTATTGAAAGGCAGAAACTTTCTGAGTGCAAAGTGTTTTCCAACTGAACTTTCCAAGAGCTATTCAGAACCTCTTCTGGCAAAAGAGCTTCTCAGATTTTAACCTTTTTGTCTGGTAACACATCCTTTGCAAAAGTTTATCTCTTTAGAAACAGTTTCCTGGACAAATGATCAATAGATCAATCCCTGCTCTTGCTGCCTCCAGAGTGACAGATAGAGAGATCTTGGTGACAGCTTGTATTTCTGACATTCCTTCCCTCCTGTTGCAGCAGAGCTGTTACAGCCACACTAATGAAACCCATCTAAGATATGGATTGCCTGGACATTGCCTGAATTCAGGGAGTTTGCAGCTGGTTAACTCGGATTGATCAGCTGCCACCTGCTAAGCAGTGCCAGCCCATCCATCAGCGTGTGCTGTGATTTGTGTTTGACAGGACAGACACCGAGTGCCCCAGCTCTGGGCAGCCTGGGCAGGCTGAACTCACAGCCCCAACCTCCTTATGGCACTTCAGTCACACCCTTTCCAAAGCTGCAAGGAAGCAAATGCATCAGAACGTCTGCCCCTGCTTCAAGATGCCCATCAGCACTGCAGAGTGTGCCAGGGAGGTGCCCCAAACCTTCTTTGCACTGCTTTAAATCATGGGAAAGAAAGGGAGAGGGAAAGGAGAGAAGGGGAGGCAAAGAGAAGGCAAAAAGATGCAGAAGTGCTGGAAAGTCAGTGAAGTCTTTGCAGGCCAAGAAAGTTAAAGGATTTTTCTCCTTTCCTTCACTCAGTGACTGATTTCTGTTACTGTAAGCAGGAGTGGGAAGGTTTTCTGTTACTGTAAGCAGGAGTGGGAAGTTTTATCCCCACCAAAACTTCCTTTTCTTCACCTCCTGCATTCACTTGGGAAAGCACTTCCCTCTCCACTTTGGCTGTAGCAGGAAGCTCATAGCAATGCTACAAACCCCACTATCTGTAAAAGAGCTTTTTTTGGGTGTTAGGGCTTACAGTCTCACTCTGCATCACCACCCCCACGGGGAGTGACTCAGGGGTCATAAGGAACACCAGCTCAACGTTCCCAGAAGAACACAGTCCCAAAAGAGAGTGATGGAACACCAGAACTCTGCAAACCTTTGTATTTGGACAGACCACCTCACAGCCCACCCCTCTCTGGTGTGGATCCCCTCTGCCTCCGTGCCAGGCTCACAGCTCTGTGGTGGCCTCATGGGAGGAGAGTTTTGATCCACGGGCACGAGTGCTTGAGGAAGTTTGACAACCAGGAGGATGCAGAACCAGGATTGTGTAACCAAACCCCTGCCAACACATTCCAGCCCATTCAGTGAGCAACATGACAACTGTATTGTCCTCCTCTGCCATCCTTCAACTTGTCTGGCAGGTGATTCTCAGCAGGAACACCTTGGCTGTGGGAGCCAAAACCCCAAATATACCACAAGGAAAGGAAATCCTGTTCCCCACTCTGCCTCCTGCATGACCCTCCCAGAGCCTCGGCCTCCTCAAGAAGGAATTACAAAGTTTTCAGTGCAGCTTACAGTGTTTGCTCAGGATTTAGAAATATAGAAATGGCTATTTCTAAGGTGGATGAACAGGATTCTTCCTTTGTTTGGGGATTTTCATGGCACACTAAGGGTCAGACTCTCTCAGCAGGCTCCTTGCACAGATACCTTTGTGCACACTCACACAGCTCATTGTGCAGACACTCAGATCTAACAAAATTGTATTTTGCCCTTTTTTTCCCATTTTGTCTTTCAGGCCTTCACTTCCAGGCCTTCTCTTAGCTCAGTTGGTTAAAACTTGGTTGTAATAATGCCAAGGTCATGGGTTCAATCCCCTGTGTGGGCCATTGACTTGAGAGTTGGACTTGATGATCCTTGTGGGTCCCTTCCAGCTCAGAATAGTCTGTGATTCTGAGGGTTAGGGTTAGGGTTAGGGTAATCATTCCAACAAATTGGTTGCCCAGACCAGGCTCCCAAGGCAAGCTCTGGGGCACAGTGATTCTTCTGACTCACTCTCATTTCAGCCAGAGTTTCTCACAGTCTGTAACCCTCAATTTCCTTGGTATGAGCTCCAAGTGCAGCTCTGCCCTCCTGACTCAAGAATTCTTGTCGGCAGATTTGCTTCACCTTGGCTTTGTACCTCCCCTGGCCGGGACAAGTTGCTAAAACCCCACTAGAAACACAGAGAAAGGAATGGAGGAACTGCCAGACTGGGTCAGACCCACAGTCTGTGTGGTCTCCTGTCCCATCTCCACCAGTGGTGACAACAAATGCTCCAGGAGAAGGTGTGAGAGCTGCAATTGGCAGCTTTGCCTCTAACAAGTCCTTACCCTGATCTGCAGTAATTAGAGGCTTCAGCCCTGGAATCACACAGCTTAATATCCTCCCCAGACAAGCACCAAAGCTCTGCCTCTTTTTAATATTCAAATGAACACAAACTCTCCTGCTGAGTTTCAGACACAGAAACTGTGTTTCCAAACAACAACTAACAAGCTGCCAGGTTACATGCAAAACACCCTTCCAGTTAAACCAGCTAAGCAGTTTATTCCCATCCAGGCTGGTTGGTTAGTTTAAAGCTCTCTAAGGTAACAGAATTTCTGTTTACATGTCCAAACACAGAGAAAAGCACAATTAAGGAAGTGAGAAATGGGTTTTACCTCAATGTCTGCTGAGATTGGAAAGAATCTCTGCTTCACTCCCTCCTTTCTTTTTCTCTGTCTCTCTCCCTCTCTCTTGCATGGCTGGACTGACAGGTTGGCAGAGCTGAGAACGACAGGTTGGGTTTGTTTTTTTAGGCACAACTCCTCCCCCTCTCAAAGAGAAGGGAAAAAAAAAATAAAACAAGACTGATTGGGAAAAGTTTACAGAAAATCCCATCCTTTCAGCACATCAGAACTGGTGAGAAATATGCTACTTTGGGGAGCCCAGCAGCTTTCCAACTGTTTTTCTCAAAAAGGCTCAAGGTCTAGTTTGCAGTAAGTGTGAAGCAACCAAGGGATTTACACCAGGAACTAACTTGACCCTGAACTTTTCCCATTTCCTTGATAACTGATCCAACAGCCCCTTTAAGGCAGCCTTGAAATAAGGATTTTTGTGAAAGTGGAAAGGGCTTCTTGCATGCAGCATAAATGTCTTTGGCCCTTGGGCTTCACCCTTGCATCCCACCAGCCCTGTGTGTGATAAAAGTCACCAGGAGATGTTTGAAGTCCTCAATTTTCCCCCAGAGCCCTCAGGTGCTGCCAACCTGCACTCACAGCTGAAAGTGGGTTATTGTAAACCCCTGTTTTACTCCATCCTCTGAACTGCTTGCACAGAGAGCAACTCACCTTCTGTCCCTGTCACCTGAGGTGTGAGAGCAATCCCAGGGCCAGGGGAGGTTTTTAGCAGAGCCCAGTGGCCACAGAGCTGAGGTCAGAGTAAGGAGAGGTGGATTCAGCACAGAGCACACCAGCAGTGGGTGCCTCCACTCCCACAGCCTTCCCAGGGCTTCTGGGCTTATCCAAGAGGGTCTTCAGTTAGGGCTGTGTCAAATGAACTTTTCCTGCTGCTAATTCTGCTGCTTGTGCCTGTGTCCTCCTGGCCAAGGAGCTTTGCTTCTGGGGACAAGGAATTGTTGATAAATGCCAAGAAAGAGGAGCCAAGAGGTTGGTGGCCAGTGCTGAAATATCTTCTACCCTCCCACTTTCCTGCAAGCTACCAAAAGAATCGACAGGCAAGTCTTTCATTCTCTAATGCTTTTCTTAATTTGGCAGTTTGGGCACAAATCTGCAATTTCCACGTTCTCTGCAGAGGAGCTGCCTCTTCCTCACCTGCTGTTTCAAGCAAACATAAATACAAACATACAGTAAACTAATGACTGTCATCTGCTTAAATTTGCATCCCAGACTCCTTGAATGGAATCCTGTCTCCTCCGGGTCAGATTTGCAGCTGGGCTAAACAATGAAGGTTCAGAGACTTGGTTTGCCTGTGTCACAGGGCTGGAGTTCCAGCACTCCCTGCAGCAGCTCCTCAAAGCCAAAAGTGTTCCAAAGCCTTTGGAAAAAAAAAAACCAGCCAGTTTAAATTAAAACTATAGTGAGCTGGATTGGAGGTGAGTTCAGTGGGTATCACACAAAGTCAGTATGACATCATATCCGAAAATGTCTGGTTCTGCCTCCTTCAGGCTCACTTTATATCCCGTACCAGGGGAGGGCCACGTCCATCTATCCCAGGACTGATTCCCATTCCCTGTCTCCTGCAGAATGCATTTGCTTGCTGCCTCTTTTATCAGGCAACTGTTCTCAATTGTGTTCAGCTCCCTCCTTAAGATCTCCAGAGAGATAACACGAATGCTCAGGGATCTTTCCTGCCAGCAGAACAAGTTCCCTCAATCCAGACAAAACTGGCCAAGGCTGTTCCGAAGTTCAGTGATAGATAACCAGTCCTGGCTGCAGCACCAGGGCCTCTGAAGTGAGAAACTCTGCTTGGGGTTACAGCCTGCTGCAAGACTTCAGGTTTCTGCCTTAATTTCCAATGCAGGTGGGATGGGGATGAGAATGTAGAGCATTAAGACACACCAGTCTCAGCCTTACCCTATGAAAGGGAGATTTGCTCTTGGAGAGACATCCAGAGCAGCTGACTTTGGCACTGGTTCATCACAGTCTTCTCAGTCCACCCTCCTCAGAATTATGAAGCTGGACATCCACATTTGCAGAATCTTTAAGATTTTTTAGACCCAAATGAGTTTATTCACTTTATTGACTCATGTTACCTACCCCAGCACCAAAAAACAGCAACACCCAAAAAACAGCAACACCAAAAACATGCCCAGGGTGATGTTCTTGCTTTAGCTCTGGCATGTTCCACCTTTTGTGGGGTCCTGGGGAGGGAGAGAAGCTGAGGAACATGGTCATGAGGGACAATGTGCCATCTCCAGCTTTAGATTGCTGCCCAGTCCCAGTCCCACCCCGACCTTGGAGTGTGAGGTGTTTGGGTGTCAAGGCTTTGTCTACCCCAGGAGCTGAAAGTGCATCAAACCAAGAGCTCAGTTCTCTGCAAGCACAGCTGCTGTAAGAGCTTAAAGCCAGTCAATAAAGGCACTTCAATTAAACACCCAGCGAGGTCAGATTTCTTGTTTTTCCTGTTTAACCAGCGAGTTTCAAGACAGCCTAATAATGAACCCTTGGAGCAGAGCTCATTACACCACCAGAAAGGTTGCAAAATTGCATACAGCTCTGGTTTATTCTGCTCAATTAGTTACACTCCCTAAAACTAAAAAAAAAAAAAAAAAGACAAGAAAAGAGGAAGGAACACATCTCATAATGTCAGGACTTAACCCACAATGTCTTGATGCCAATGACAAGATTAATAAACCACACCAGTGTTTCCCACTGATTTGCAAGTGGGTCTGTGGGTCCTGATTCCCTGGCCTGCCCTGAAATGCTCTCCCTCAATGCACACAAACATCCCTTGTCACCACAAGTTTCTCAGGCATGTCCAGCTGGGCAGGTCCCACTCACACCGGAGCCATCTATGAATTGCAAAGGGAGAAAGGGAGACCAACTCCACATTTCAGATCCCAGCTTTTGGCCTTTGGGAATGTGGATCCCTCCAGCCACCCTGCAGAGGCCACTGATCCACACCCATCACCTCAAACCCAGAACCACGTGCACAGCCCAGGCTCCATTTTTCAAACTGGCTGAGTCTGTTGCTCTAAATTTCCACCCATTCAAAGTTCAAACTGGTTTTCATTACCTATAAAATGCAGGTGCTGAATGTTTGATAGGGCAGGGAGAAGGTCCCTGCAGAGAAGAGAAGCAACTGGGGCAACGTGTGGGATCTTCAGTGCTTTTACAGACTGGTGGTCCTACAAAATCAGCACAAAAGTTCCTTTTTGGGGGCACAGATAAACTATGTGGGTGTCACAGACCCTCTGACACCTCTGAAAGGTCCTTCAGACCATTGGGAGCAACAGGACTCCAGCCCTTTTCCATGTGCTGTTGCACAGGGAGAGTAGTTCAGTCTGAGGACTGAATAATTCACCAAGAAATCAGCTGGCCAGTGTGGAAATAATTTTAAATGAACTGAGCCCTTAGGTATTACATTAACTGGATCTCTAGGGGAGGATGGGGATTATTGCAGCTGAATAGAGCCCTTATTTATCAGATGGAAAAGGTTAATGTCATTTCCTTTCCTCCATGGTTTTTCCTACCACATCCCCATTTATGGATAGCAGGAGGTGCAGACAGTGTAGGAACATGTGCTTGATTGTTTAAATGACCAGAGCTGTTACTTTAGGCAGGGAGGGGGGTAAGAAATTAAGATTTCTGCTGGTTTCCTGGGGAGAATTACAGAGCTAGGAAACATAAAACACTGAGGAAAGGAAATGGATTGTGGAGCACCTGGTCTTTGATTTGACATCCAAGAGGATTGAACTGAAGGAGGAAATTTTTGCATTCTCATCTACTCTTAGTGCATAATAAGAACCAGGATCAAACTAATCTAATATTCTTATTTCATACTTTATAAAGCAAGACTGCATTAAGAAAGATCATTTTTTTTACTCCTCAATGAAGTTTAAATACAGTTAAATTAAGGTCTACTAATAAAGAGTCTATGCTTTTTTTCCTAATTTGCCTCTGGAACCTCAAGAGCTGTTGACTTAAAGATAAATATCAGAGCAGTTCAGCCATTTATTATGTGGTTTGCTAATGATGTCAATGAGTTAATTCTAATGCCAGTTAAGGAGAAAATTTCCATGTCAGGAAGACTAAGAGCAGTGAAAGCTTGGATTAAGAGACAAAAGCTCTTTTTGTGGTAAAAAACCTCAAGACACCCAAGTATTTTTCCCTGATTCTAACACAGAATTGCCTTAGATAAGCCAGGTAGGGATTTCCTTCTCCTGTACCAAGCAAGATGGACCTAAACAACTATTGACAGAGTTCAAAGAAGGACAATGACTTATGACCATGTGGGAATTTAAGGATGCCAGAACTTGGCTCCCTGTGTGTCAGCCAGGAAGGGTGAGCATGCCATTGGTGTTGGGCTTCTGATCCCAGCTCCTCCTTCCTCCTTCCTACAGGAGCTCAGAGCACTCAACATCAGTGTCATGCAGATTTCTCCTTGCCTTGCCATTAATCACAGATGTTTTTTGTTCCTCACCACCCTCCTGTTTCCAAAACTATCAGCAGAATTTAAATCTGTGCCAGGCCCCATAAGAAGACACCTGAATGGGGCTGTTGGTCTCTGACTGCACAGAACTAGAAGATGTGAAGTTCTTTGGGGTCCAACTGAATTCCTTCTCCTGACTCCAATTCCATGCTGGAGTAGAACTCAGGCATGCACCTTTCCATGGAAAGAAATGCAGACTGAAGGGTCAGACTTCTGTGTGCTTGCTGGGTGACTCTGAGGTCACCTTTCTGCCCCAGCTTTCCATCTGTGAACTGAGTCAGTAGCATGACCTTACCTTGCAGAGGTGTCTTGAGGACAAGAAATTAATATTTAGGGACACTGCAGCAGGGATAGCTAATTCCAGCTCTGAATTAAATGGGGACAAAGATGCCCATTGACTTATGTGGGATTTAGAATGAGCCCTTATTCATTTTGCATTGGCCCCTGAACAGCCATCTGAGGATAGCAGTGACTAACCATTAATGCTTGTGGGGTTAAACAATCAGCAGCAAAGTTATAATGGAGTAAATTAATGGGTGTAGCCAAGACAACCACAATGTGACTACTGAGTTGGCTTTGTGGAGTATTTGCAGGGGATGGAAAGGGCTCAGTGCATCTGTTCTTTTTTTTTTTTTTCTTTTCCTTGCCCATAAAGCAACAGCTTTCCTGGACAACCAAGCAGGAAGATACTACAGCAAACAGTCTCTCCCATAAATCCAACCTTGGCTTTGTTATAATTGCTATGTAAATATAATCCCACTCATCAATTAAATGCTGCTCTCCAAGGCTGGAACATTATACATGTTCATCGAGATGGAATCCCTCTTAGTTCAGTTTGCTGCCTCAGGATTCATGTGCATTAGCCTTGGAAAAGAGAATGTGATTGCTTGAATAAATTCAGCCACTGCCTCCTGCATCCCTGGCTCAGTTGACAGCGTCAGTCTGACTGTAATATGGGCTCAGAAATATGTTACCATGGAAATTCTAAATATTCAGTCCTTGGAAGGGAATTCAAATGGGATATTGGATAAATAGAAATAGCCCAGCCCTTGTTAACCACACAGCTGACTCCTTGGCCTTAAAGTGTTACTGAGAATCAGAAAGTTTGGGCTTTTCTGAGGTATTTGAAGAAAACAAAAAATCTGAATTGTGTCTATCGTTTGCACTTCCAGGTTCTGGATTCCTCAGTGAGTTAAGAAATCTCTCCCAGAACCTCCCATTGATACGTGCAGTCTCTCCAGTGGGGTTACATTATTTTTGAGCTGTCTGGAGCCAGCCAGTTCCACAGGCCAGAGGGTAATTGTTAATGGTCTCTGCCCACTCAGGTATTGCTGCTCCTGCCTCAGGGTGACCTGTGCTTTCTGTCCCCACACCCCCCATGGGGCCAACCAGCACCTGACCCCTTGTTTTATGGTTATTGTTCTGTGTGACTGAACATTCCTCCTAACCCAGCACAGTTCTCTGGCTTTGCTGTTCCCTCAGCATAGCTGCAAACTTTACAACCCAAAATACAACCCATAAAGAGATTTCCCTCTTGGGCAGAATCCAGCAGCTGTTCAACAACACCCAACACCCCCCTGCAGCAGTTTGGCACCACAGGTAATGTGTGTCCTACCTCATTAAGCTCCAGGCACTTCAGGCTGGAGACCAACTCTCTGCCCTGTGTTGGTGAAGCAGCACAGCAACCCATGGCTGGGGGCATTAAGCACTGGTGTTGTATTTAAAATCTCAGTGTTTATCACAAGGGAGGAGAAAATAAGTTCTAGGGAGCATAGTGGGCATTGTCCGTAGACAACGAGGTACTGGAGTGGGTCCAAAGAAGAGCAATGGAAGGGTCTGGAACACAAGTCTCATGAGATGTGGCTGAGGGAGCTGAGGGGGCTCAGCCTGGAGAAAAGGAGGCTCAGGAGAGACCTCCTGACTCTCTACAAGTGTCTAACAGGAGAGCTCAGAGAGGTGGAGATCCATCTTTTCTCCCAAGTAACAAGTGATGAGACAAAAGGAAACAGCCCCAAGTTGTCCAGAGGACGTTTAGGTTGGATATTAGGAAGAATTTCTTCCCCAGAAACATTTTCCAGCCCTGGCACAGGCCGCCCAGGGCAGTGGTGAAGTTCCCATCCCTGGAGGGATTTAAAAGCCATGCAGATGTGGCACTTGGGGACACGTGGTGGTGGCCTTGGCAATGCTGAGTTCATGGTTGGACTCCATGACCTTCAAGGACTTTTCCAAGCTTAACGATTCGGTGACTCTATATTAAAACAAGGCAGGAAGAGTGTTTTGAAGAATTTTTTCTTCCAGGAATTGCTGTAGGAGCACTCGGACATCCCTTCCCTGCGTGTGAAGCGCCTGGAAAGCCGCGGCGGGGCCGGCGCTGTCCCTTCAGCACCACGGCGGCTCCTGGAAGGGAAAGCACCGACAGCCCCCGCACCGACGGGATGAGCTCAATCTGCCGCCGTGGGCAGGGAAGAAAGGGAAAAAAACCCAAACAACCCTTTCTAAAGGTTTAGGTTTCGTTTGGGTTTGTGCTGGAAAACAAATTAACCTAAGAGGATTTTCGGAATTGGAGCTGGGAACAAAAGACAAGGTGAAAGTGTCTGAAATTTGAAAACATGCCCAAGGCCCTGACTGGCAAATCCTTCCCCAAATGCTCTTACTAAGCCCTTTCATAGCACTAAAAGAATACAGAAAAGGTGCTTTTTTCATTTGAGTTAACAGAAAAGATTATCTAAAAGCTGTTTTCAGTAAAATTTTGTGCTTTCTCTCTAAAAAATGTCTCCGTTCATAGAATTACATCAGAAGGAAATTCAACAGCCATAAAATCTGTGGATCTGATCTGGCAGCTTGGATAAAACCATTGTTTGAGTTAATGAGGGTTAGAACTTCATTTGTTCAAGTTGTAAATCTCAGTTTCTTGACATTAACAATTGGAATTTTGGCTGAGATTGTTTCATTGAATGATAGAATCCCAGAATGGTTTGGGTTGGGAGAGACCTCAAAGATCACCCCATTCCACCCCCTGCCATGGGCAGGGTCACCTTTCACCAGCCCAGGTTGCTCCAAGCCCTGTCCAACCTGGCCTTGGACAATTCCAGGGATGGAGAGTCCAAAACCTCTCTGGGAAAACTCCACATTCCACTATTGCAAAATCATCTGCCATCAAATAAATAAGTGGAGTTCATTTCTTGCTTCAAGTTGGGCCTGGAGGGAGGAAACAGCTGTCTCCCAAACTAAGCCAATACCTGGGAATTTAACAGCCCCCTATGACACCAAAAATACTCAGTACATTTATTTTCAGGCAGGAATTTTTCCATCAAAGATTTTTGAGTTTCTGTTCAGAATTCGGACATGCATCGTGTCCAGTTTTCTGTGTTACACATTTAAAACTTATTTAATTCACAGCTGGCCAGAAGAAACACTGAACAGAAATGTTTCTGCTTCTATTGAGAGAGGAAATTGCTACACACTGGTGGAAAAGGTTATTTAAAGGACTGGATTTCTCTTCCTCCAATGCAGTTTGTCATGTACATTTGGCAACTTTTGAGCCTTTGTGCTGAACAAAGCAAAGAATTGTCCAGAGCAGATTAAGAATTAATAAAAGTCTTCATCAAGAGGGGCTGTGAAACAGGAGCAGGAAAATACCCTTGTCAGAGAAGTCACTCCCACATCTTGTACACAACAAGCTCCACATTTCAGGGAAATTCACCTCATCTGCCTGCATTTACAGAGCTTCCTTTTTAAGATCTATAACATGTGATATTGCAGAGCATGGATCAGTGTTATATATTCTGTATATTGCAGTGGCTTTCAGAAGCATGTGAAATAATCTCACCTTCAGCACTGCCTTGTGTGTTATTTATTTGATCCTTGTGGGTCCCTTCCCCATCCCCATATTCTGGGATTTTGTGTCTCAAAATATAAGAATAACTTAATGCTTTGTTGGCTTAGTGGTGGGGGCTGATTTGGGTTATCAAATGAAATATTGTAAAAGTCTAAGGTGCCCTCCCTGAATGCTCCCTGTGTCTGAACACAATCCCTGTGCTCTTGGTCAGGTGTTCCCACTCCCAGTCTGCCAGTAATAGCAAACAGACACTGCAGGATCTGCCTGTCCTTCCATAACAGCCATTAATTTTCCTGCTTTCCACCACCCCTGAGTTTTCTTGGGTGCCTCATCCTTGGACTCAGATGTGGAATGGTCCTCACTATGTGGTCTCTCAGCAACTTCTTTTGCAGAGAATCCTGTGCAGCTCTGACAGCCCAGCAAGGATGGAATTACCAGCAGAGGGGGAGTCAGAGAGACATTGTGATTCCTTGCAACATCCTCTGATCTCAGTGGGAATGTTCCCACTGACCACCTCAATGAAAATAAGGAAAAACCTTCCACTGGAGTTGTCGGTGTGATATTTTTTCTTCAATTCACATTTTCTACGTCCTGTCCATAATGCCAGTTTTCTTTGCTGGTTTTTTATAAAGTGTTTATCACTTATTTTGTGTAACAAAAGAGCCCTCTGAAAAATGCAAGGCCACACATGGCCTCAAGAATCCTGATTCAGATGAAAAAACCTCCTCCTGGAGCAGGAGGGAAAGGCAGTGAGCAGCTTTAAGCAGAGCCTGCCAAGTGCCAGCCCCTCATGCCCCCCTAAATCTGTGTTTGATCGTGATCTCTAAGTCCTTAAGCACATTGTAGGAATGGGGCAAATCCTCTTTTGGAATTTACTGACTGAAAAAAAAAAAGGAAAAGCAACATAATTCCATTTATTTTAACATCATTAGATCTGGAAAAAAAAAAACCAAACCCTGATCTTATCATGGTTATGGAGACCACGGGACAGTGTTATGGTTATTTTTTATGGTTATTGCCAGTGCATTTTGACACTTGGTGCTGCACATGTTTGGGAGCCAATCAAGCCTTTTGCTGAGGAGTTGTGCAGGAGTTGAGGAGCTGGAATGAGGCATAAAAAGCAGTTATTACTTTGCACTTTTTTCCCAGTAAAATCTAATCTATTTATTGTTATGATAATGGCACAGAGCCTGGATGAGGCCACAGTGCTGGAAAATGAGATTTTCTGCTCTCTGTTCGTACATCTATGAAGCACAATAAGGTGAAATCCAATGTATTCCATCCTTTAGCACCACAAAGTGGTTTAGGAACTGGCTTCTAGAATTGCACTAAAAAAACCAACAACCAAAAACCCAACAAACAAATAAACAAATCACTCAAAAAATCTCAACTAAAACACAACCAACTAATAAACCAAAAACTCTTCAGGGCTCCTGGTCCTGTTGGACCTGGATTCCTTCTGCTGACTGTCACACCAGCAGAGCCAGAAGTTCCCTCAGGTACAAGGAGCTTGTCTGCTTTTAACTCAGGCAAATAGAACTGAGCCACTTCTCCTTTCCCACCTTCTCCCCTGGAAGATCCCTCTGGTAAGTTCCTTTTCCACTTTTCCCCTTAATCACTTCAGTTGTGAAGCTGAGTTGAGGCAGCTTGGCTGGAGTAGCCAGAAAAAAGCTCTGAGCACCTGCCCTGGTCCCTTCCTGCTGTGTGTTTGCTTTCACCAACAGGCAGAGTGTCCTCTGCTGAGAATTCCAGCTCTCACTGCTCCAGTGGCTCCTTGGCTCCCTGACAAGTTCTTCAAAGCACTCCTTCCCTTTTGATGCCATCATCTCTATTTGCATTTTGCAGCACCCAGAACAAGGCAGGCAAATATGTTTAAAGTCCAATATATGCTTTGTACAATTGCCAGGTTGAAAAAAAGTGCTCAGGAAATGGAGAAATCTGTGGGCTCTCAACAAACAATAAACTCCTGATAAACAGAGATGGCCAATTCATCCTCTGCTGACCTGGGTGGTTTTGAACAGGCAGCAGCTTCTTTATCAAGTTGCCAATTCTCCCATTCTTTTAGAGAACAGGTTTGTGGTTTGTTTCGTTTTCTTTGTTTATCTCTTCACCTTTGAGTAAATTGCAGCATCTGCATTTGGCCGTTGTAGCAACAGGTTCAAAGCTTCCCATCGACTGCCCACTTAGTTCCTAACCAAGATTTCCATTGCTTAGAATTATGCAACTCCTCTGTTGCTTTTTCTACTTTTTAGATTTCCACAGTGACTTGGACCTGTGTTGACATTCTCCCAACACATCCCAATTTATTCCACCAACTCCCATCCATGTCAGGATTCTTCAGTGAGAGTACAGTGACAGAATCTCTCCATATGTGGTAGAATTTTGGAAATAGCTGTTACCCACATTATCACCCTAATCCATGATCCTTTGGGCTGGACCTGAGCAGAACACAGAACATCAGGGGACTCCTCCCAGGGCAGCAAAGAGGCAGAAATACAGAGAGGAGGAGACACCTGGGTCTCCTCAAAGAATGCAGCAGGACTGAGAGGTTTTCTGCTTAGATGGAGGTCACTCCTGTCCTACAGAATTCACTCATGGAGCAAAATGGAATTCGGAGCAGCTGGAAGGAGGAATTATCTGGTTCTTCTTTTACAGAAGTTTGGAAAACCCAATTTTATTAAAATGTTATTGTTTCCAAAAATGTGCAATATTTATCTGATTTGTAGTTACACAACACAATGAACAGCCATTTAAAGTCATTTTTGAATGACTTTAAATGCTTATTTTAACCTCCATTCTCAATCTTCACTCAAATTTCCTTTGATGCAATACTTTGGCTGATCTTCAATTATACAGTTTTCCACATCAATGTATGTCCCAGAAAATAAAAAAGAGGTTTGAGCAAGTGAATCCTTCTCTCTGCAAACCAATTTTGAGCCACCACATAGCACACACATAGAACATTATTTTAAAACAAATATTCAGAGAGTATTGACTTAATAACCAGAACAGCTGAGAGACAAGTGTCCCTGTTCCTTCTGCACTGTGTTGGTGGCACCTGCCTCACCAAAAGTTTTCTTCTAGAAATCACTTTATCCAAGAGGAAAAGAAAGGGAAAAAAAAGCAAAGGGTGCAGGAGGAGTGGAAGACAAATGGTACAGCTGAGCTGTGTGAACTCAGGAAAGGACTGATGGAAACACGAATCTTCCCAAGGCAGTCGTGGCTCTGCATGGGGAGAAGATGACACAGACCTTTACAGACTTGGGCAATACAGAAAAACTACTAGGAGGGGAAAATTAGCAACAGAGTAAAGGCTGGTGGTGTGGAGAAAAAGCAGCGTGTGTGTGTTGGTGAGTGTGTGGATGTCTGGCACAAACACACTCCCTGGGCACACCCTGGCACTGTGGGCACACACACCTCTCCAGCTGAGCCAAATTAGGCTGAATTAGCTGCATGCATCTCATGGTTTAATTTAATAAGACACAGTGAAACATGGCTGGCTGTTGGCAGGTCATTCTGTCTGACAGACAGAAAGGCAGAAATGAGCCCCTGCTCTCCCCTGCACAGGTATGGAAAGGATACAAAAGGGACTTTACCTTTGCTTGTGCCGCCACGAGGAAGTTCCCTCAAGGGTCCTTTGTTTCTCGTGTCCAGCAGCTGTGCAACTGTAAAGAAAAACAGGGGCTGGGTTAATAATCAAGAAAGGAACAAGCTGTAAACTCCAAAGACTCCAGTTAAACATTTACTCCAGTTTGTTCTTGTGAGCAAACTCCGAGGGTCTGCTCAGCAAAGTGCTGGAATCTCGAGGAGCAGGGAAAAGTGCAGCTCCCCAGCCCCTTCCCTGCCTGCAGCCCAGACCTGGAGTCCCCTGGGCACATCCAGGTCAGGATCTGAAACACCAGAAGCAGGAAATTCTCCCAGGTAATAAAAGCCCTTCATAATTTAAATGGTACTTCAAATATTTACACACAGGCTCAAATTTGGAATTACCCACTGATAGACAACTTTAGAATAAACAGGTTCAAGTTCATACTTACATTCTGTTTTATTTATTCAGATTTTTTTTTCCTACAGGAAGCCTTTTGTTCCTGGATTGGCATGAGGTTAAGATAAAGACTTCCAGCCAACACAAGAAGTGCAATCTCCTTTTCCACTGAAGTCACAGAGAAGGCAGAATTGTGCCTCAGTTCCTGCCAGGCAGATACCTGGAAAAAGGGGAGGGTGAATTCAGCCTTCATCCCCACACAGAAGCTCTGAGGGCTGTGACCTTTCAGAAAGTGTCTTACCTGCCCCTTTTCACTCTTCACATGAAGCTCAGGCTGTTTATTTAGGCACTTAGAGATGAATCAAAGCCATTGGAGTTTCAAGGTATGGCTCTTCCCCAGGGTGGCTCAGGAGCAGAGCAGAAGGCAACTCTGCACAGAGGTTTTCTGAACCTTGTGTGGGAAATGACCTGTAGCAGAAACCCAAACCAGCAGCACATAGAAAGAAGTCACCAGAGGAGTGAGTTGGTGCAAGGTGGTGTGAGGTTCCTCCAGCTCCCACAGACACCTGTCAATGGAATCACTTACTTAAATCACTTTAATCTTGGTTTTCCTGAATCTCTCTGGCCCTACCTGGTGTTTCCACACCAGAAAGCAGGTTCCCCTCTTTCAGTACCATCTGTACTCTCCAGAAGTGCCCTGCAGCAGCTGAGGGATCAGGCTGTGCCTCAGGAGAGAGGAGAACAAGTCCTGCAGCCCCAGAGTGCAGGGCAGGATGCCCTCTGTGCCTGCTGTGCTCTCAACCAGGCTCTCCGAGGTGAGGGCAGCTCTGCCTGGGTGTTTGCACTCCCCTCACACAATGGAAATCCAGTCTCACTTTGCTACTTCTGTAATACAAATTAATAACAATAACTGGACTTGACTGCTTGACAAAAAGCAAATAGTTTGGAAAAAGCTGTCTTAAATCTTTCTCTCCCACTTCCCCAGACCAAAAAAAATCTACAAATGTTATTTCTCTTGGCAGCTGAAACCTAATCCTACCTTGGTTAGCATAACACAGAGAACAGGAAGCACTGCAAAGGAATTTTTAATTCCCTTGGACGCCTTTGATCCCCCTCCCCTCCCTTTTCCTATCAGGTAATTTTCAAATCTCGACGTTTCCAGTCAGTCTACGTATCTTCTTGTTTTGTCTACCTCGCTCAAGTGTTACTTAACTTCTATTTCATGGATGAAAAACTGGTCTGCATTTAGACTTTGCTGTTGTGTAAGCTGGAACCTGAGATCTCCAGAATCCAGAAGGGAATAGAGCTAAAATTCACAGCCCTGGCTGGTGGAAAACCAATCATTCCTCTGCTTTAACACAGACAAGGGGCACTCATATGTTACATAAATGCTAAACAAATCCTTTAATCATTTTCTCTTGCAGCCACCACTTTTTGTCCCTTAATGTCTTACTTTGACTTCCCAACATATGGAGGAAATTTTTCCCCATTATACATCTCGATTTATGCCCATCTAAAATGTGCAAAGCTCAAACCAAATTAATGTCAGTTGAATATTTGGGGTTCTGAAGGAAGGTGTTGACCCTTTCTCCAGTCCCACACGGAATGCAGGGCTGCATCTCACGTGGGCAAGATTTGACAATAAAACAAGGAATAATTAAAACATGCATGACCCTCAGAGGATTTAATTAGCACACACTGCTCAGTGCAGGCTCGTGCTTGCAGCAAGGACAAGGCTGGAGCTCCACAAAGCAGGAGGTGACAACACACATGAGATAAAATGAAAACAAGATCATCCTGGAGCAGATGATACAATATTCCCTTTGCCTGCAGATGAATAAAAGACACTTTCAAAATAATGAAATGCCTCTGTGGAAGTGAAAATATTTATTCATATTTACACTTCTACTGTTATATCCTGAGTTATCCCACAGATCACTATGAGATACAATTTATAGGATCAGTGAAAAATAGATCTAAAAAGGGATCTAGGAGAGAAATTATTGCAAACTGCAGGTAAATATCAGGACTGGATCCTTTGCAAACAGTCAGTGATGGACATTCCCTCAGTTCAGAAAGGATATTGAGGTGCTGGAGCGGGTCCAGAGAAGAGCAACAAGGCTGGAGAAGGGACTGGAGCACAAGTGCTGTGGGGAGAGGCTGAGGGAGCTGGGGATGTTCAGCCTGGAGAAGAGGAGGCTCAGAGGTGACCTCAGCACTGTCTGGAACTGCCTGAAGGGAAGTTCTGGCCAGGTGGGGGTTGGTCTCTTCTCCCAGGCACTCAGCAATAGGACAAGGGGGCACGATGGGCTCAAGCTCTGCCAGGGGAAATTTAAGTTTGATATCAGAAAAAAATTCTTTCCAGAGAGAGTGCTCAGAGATTGGAATGGGCTGCCCAGAGAGGGGGTGGATTCCTCATCCCTAGAGATTTTTAAACTGAGCTTGGCCGTGGCACTGAGTGCCATGATCTGGTAAAGGGACTGGAGTTGGACCAAGGGTTGGACTCGATGATCTTGGAGGTCTTTTCCAACCCAATCCATTCTATGATTCCAAAGCCAAACTACACATCATTATATCCATTTTATTGAGAAAGCTTTTCCTGATAATTATACTGAGTTCATTTCTTTGTAATTTAAACCAATTACTTCTTCTCAAATATTTTCTTCTCCTGAATATTTCCATCACTTCTTGCAGCTGCTCCAGGTCAAAGACAGAGCAGGGCAGTGCCAGTTTGACCTGCAGCAGGGATGGAGCATCTGGCCTGAGTCTGGTGCAAAATGTCACCTGCCATCCACCTCAATGCTCAAGAAATTCCTGTTTCTCAGCAATAACACACCATGTTTTTATTATGATAATTTTTCAATACATAACAATTTAATACGTAATAATTATTAACACTAATAATAATAATTACCAACAGTAATAATGAAGTCCTTGGTAATAATGAAGAAATATCACTTACACTGGCAAATAGTGCTTGATGATCAACAATGTTTCTGCCATTAATTTCTTTATTCCTTTATTGCAGTCTATAACTGAAAGCCACTGGAACAGAGCAAGACTTGCTTACATGATTATTATTACTGATTGAAGTTAAACTCATGTCTTTTGTGTCCTTCTTTTTTCACTCTAATTTTCCCTCTTTACCCAGAGATGACCAATATTTTTCCTTCCTCCTCTTCTCTGAGCAAAGTTCCAATAAAAGCCACAAAGAGCGACTGGAAGGCAGAGCAGATGTATAATTTCCCTCCTCTTTATGGCTTTAACTTGTGAAAATCCAGGAATGCTTTTATTATTCTTCTGTGCTCTAATAACGTGCACATGATGGAGGTGGATTCTGGGCCATTATTGCCTTCAGTGGGGCTGAAACGAGGCCATTGCTCAGAGCTGCCTTTCCAAATGGGCTCTGCACTGTTCTGCTCTCTTGCTCCCAGCTATTTATCACTCCTGGCTGGAGCAAACAGCTGGGGAACGACTCAGGGCCTCAATGGCACCCCCAGGACTCGATGGCAGCAGCTTTGCTGTTCCATTTTCCCCTTTGCAAATGGAATTCCTTTCAGCATTAGCAGGAGGTTGGTTTGTCACCACCCTGTGGTTCAGAGGCTGGGCAGGGTCGTGGCCCACGTGGGATGGTGCCTGGACAAGGATGGGCACTGGCTGGGCACCAACCCTGCAGTGTGCAATGGGCTGTGCCAGGCCATGATCCACCTCCTTCCATGTGGTGGGACCTGTGGAGGTTGGAACAGCTCAGGGTGTTTTGGGGGTGATTTGTGCCTCGACTTGTGCAACAGCCAAGGACACGTTGGGTTCCTCCACTTCTCCAGGAGGAGAAATCAGGAACCTCACCTGCCATTGCTGCAGGATGTGACAAAGGGAGGATGAGCTCACCTTGCTGCAAACAGAGGGCACTAAATGGAGATAAATGCTTTCCTTAATTATTTTAATTATTTAATATTAAAGACTTGGTCTACCATCATCTTTCAAAGATTTTCTCCCATTCTCCACAGATCTCTCCTTGGGCTTTTAAGGATGTGAGAGAAAGGGAGGAGGCCAGAAAGAGATGTAGCAGCTTTTTATTATTTTTAAGGGAAATAATAATAATTTTGGGAAATGATCCTTCAGTTCCTTTGCTTCCCAGCATTTCCAGGATGAGAAGGCAGCCCCTTCTGGCACACAGCACCACTGGCTGCAGCTCCCAGTGTTTCCTGGGGGTTTGCACATACTGTCCTGTGTTTCTGGGGTTTCAAAGACTACAACTAACAGAAAAAAGAATTTAATAAGGTCGTTGGGAAAAAAAAAAAACCAACCAACCAAAGAAACAAAACATTGGCGTTAATGTACAGATAATAAGAATTAATGATTTTTTTTATTTCCAATTTAAACTTTGTGCTTTCTTATGGAAACAGTCTATTTTGGGGTGATAGCTCTTCATTAAAAATAAAATTAAAAAAAGAACAATTAATGGAATGGAACTGGAATGACAAACTGTGCTGCATTGGCAGATGCTTTTATGAAACTTTTTTCAGCAACTTCCCTGAGCTGTGGGCATGTGTTTTCTTGCCTGTGTGCCTGCCTGGCTTCCCAAGTGCCAGGAGAGGAATTGTTACTTTGAAAAGCAACACAATAAAGTTTTATTAGACAGAACAGGCTGGTGGTGTCCTGGTGTGGCCCAATGGCAGTGCTGGGAGGAGGAAGCCAAGCACAATAAGGACTGAAGCTCTGGAATGTGACATTGGTATTTGTCTCTGATTGATTCCTCACCTTGGAGGAAAGATTTCACTTCACAGGAAGCTCTTTCTTCTTGCTGATTGACAACTGTGGAATAACAGAATTGTTCATCAAAGGGTTGTTTAAAAGACAAAAATAGCTCTGAGCCCACCCCAAAAGCCCCTTGGCAGCCCCAGGAAACCCTCCTTGTTGGTCCATCAGCTCCTCTGCCACACCAGGACCATTCCCTGCAGATCCTGCTGCTTTGGTCAAGCTCATTTCAAAGTTCTGAGAGATGTGGCCTCTGTCACTTCTCTTTGCAGACTAAGAAACAGCAGTTGTGGAAAGTTTCCCTTGCTAAATAACAAATACTCTCATCTCTTTACAAACAGTCATTGAAATGTTTTCTTTTCCTTCACCTGCCTTCTTTTAGCTCATTTTTCTAACTCTTTGGCATATCTAGTGGATGGAAAATGTTATATATTAGTAAATTCCTTTCCTGTGCAGAGCAACGTTTGAGTGGAGCTTGGGGTCAGTTCCAGGTTTCACATGATTTGGCCAACTTGGTGCTCACCTACATATAAAAATGCAAATTATATTTACCTGCTTTAAAGAGGCAACATTTAGTAGCCAAATTCATTTTTATAAGTAGTCATAACTGCTGTGTACATAACACATCAGGGTAATTAGATTTTTCAGTTGTGGCTGTAATGAGATCTTGTAAATGGGCTGAGATCTAAAGGTTTATTTTTATTAAACAAGTGAATAGCACAGCCCAGTAACTTTCCTCTGGCAGACAGGTGGCTGGAGGACAGCACAGCACTGAGGCCACACTGCCACCCCTTCCCAGGCTTTGTTGTTATTCCGAGTCCCCTTTTGGAGCCTTTCTCTGTAGGGAATTCCAGGCTCTGTGCAAGGACTTGAGACCCTTCTCCCAGGCCTGAAAATTGCAGTAGGTGAGGACAATAGAACCAGGTTTGCCAGGGATACCTGACACAGTATTTCTACAGGCCAGGCTTGATAGCCAAATGTTTTACATAAAGGATGTATTAGAACTTGTACAGACCTTTATGTGGAGGATACAAACCCCCAAATGTGTCATTGAATGAGTGTGCAAGAATTTCTTGAAGCTGTTTCCTAAATATGGCATCAATTTAGTCACTGCATGGCTAATAAAGGGAATTAAAACCAACACAAAATACTGCCTGCAAGAGCTCCTTCATAACATATCATTTGTACTAACTGCTGCTTTAGTAGAAGTCATGGCTGACAAGCTAGAAAAGTCCTCAGTTTAATTTTTCTTTGCACTAAATATTTGTCTTGGCAACCATAATCCAACTGTTTTTCTTATCAAAACAAAGCACACCTACAGAGTTGTAAAACTCAGTGGCAAAAAAAAACATGAAATGTGGGTGGGAAAAACGGTTTTCTTGGGAACTGGAGAGGATTATTCACCTGTATGATGGGAATGGGTGTGACCTGAACCTCCTCATGGACAATGAACCTGCTCCTGTGCCCCTCGAGTGCATGTTTGGGAGATGGAGGAGAGACCTGAAGGCTCTTGCCCAGGGATGTCATTTCTGATTAAAGACTGGGTTAGACCAAAACCACAGATCCCTAAAACCACTTAAACTTTCCCAAAATAAAACTCCTAATGTGAATTTAACATCTGTCTCTATAATGAGCTGAACCAAAGCTTGACCTCCACCATGAATGAACTTTGGAAAGGTTCCGTTTCCTGTTTGAAGCTGAGTTTCCTCCCTCCAGATGAGCTATCCCAGGAAATCACTTGGTGCACTGATAAATCCACAAATAATACCTCTAGGTGTTCTCTAGCCAGGCTATTTGGTGCCAAAATGTTCCATTCAGCTACCTCCAGATGATATCTATTTAGTGAGCAGACATGTGCGAGACCTCGGACACCTCAAAGAATTAATAGCAGTGGAAACTATTTGAAGAATTGCAGGTGAGGCATTTGATTGTGCCCAGGGGGATTTCTGACCTGGTTTTAATAATGAAGATGGTGTTTTCACAAGGTCACTACCAGCAAGTAAACCTGTCCCAAGAAATGCAGCTCACAAAGGGCTGGGATGGAGGAAAGAAACGTTGGAGACAATATTGCTGAGCCACTCACAGTGTGGATTGAGCACAGGTCCTGTGAGGAGAGGCTGAGGGAGATGGGGAAGTTCAGCCTGGGGAAGAGGAGGCTCAAAGGAGACCTTATCACTCTCTACAACTACCTGAGGGGAGGTTGTAGCCAGGTGGGGATTGGTCTCTTCTCTCAGGCAACCAACAGTAGAACAAGAGGGCACGAGCTCGAGCTCTGCCAGGGGAGGTTTAGGTTGGATATCGAAGAAATTCTTTGCAGAGAGAGTGCTCAGGCATTGGAATGGGCTGCCCAGGGAGGGGGTGGATTCTCCATCCCTGGAGGTGTTTAAGATGAGACTGGACGTGGCACTGAGTGCCATGATCTGGTAATCAAAGTGGGGTTGGATCAAGGGTTGGACTTGATGATCTCAGAGGTCTCTTCCAACCCAGATGATTCTTTGATTCTAGGACTCTAAAGCAGTCTGGCTCTCCAAATGCAAACATCCCAGGGTTGGCTGAGCATCACAGGGATGCTGCATCCCCAGGAGATACAAAACCTTTCTCTCAGGAGGATGAGGTGTTTCACAGTCAGGGTGGGAAAGTTCTCCAGAAAAATTCCTCTCTGTCATGCAGAATGTCTCTATGACATTGGAAGTGTTTGCAGGCAGAAAGCCTGGGCTGCTCAGCATCCTTCCTGAGCCTCCTGCAACACGCAGAGATCAATGCCCTGCAGGCAAGGAAAATGTTTGTTTAGCAACCACCTATGAGGGAATAAATAAAATAAGATGAAACAAGCCAGTATGTTCCTCTGTTGGCAAGTCAATTAGTAAGTACAAAGATTTAAATCTACCATATGTCACAGACAGCACTGAATAGAAAAACAATGTACAGTGTAACCTCTTTGAGCCCTGCAATAGGAATTCTTTGTGCCACTAATTAACTGCATAAATACCCTGAGGTGGGTGAAATGACTAACTCATTATCCAGGAATCAGGGAATCAGCTTTACCAGCTCCATTATTTACTACCCTGTAGTTAAACTCTTGTTAAACCCAGGGAGGGGGTGCTGCATCCCAAGGGAGCAGCAGGAATGGGATGGAGAGCATCCTGCTGGCAGCTCCAGAGGCACCTGGTGCTCCCTGACTCAATGATCCTGCTGTACCTGCATTAATGACACACAGCAAATAATCCACAGTCAGACATGCACTGCAATTTCCATCCCATAATTGCACAATAAGACACACCAGGCCCTGCATTTCCAGGGGATTATTACACTCCACTGAAATCTGAAGTCGCTTGGCCTTTGGCCTCCAAGAACCACCCAAAGCTCTCAATAATCTCCAGGGCTCTGCTCCCTGTTGTGTCTTTCTCAGACAAATGGAAAACACATTTTCACTTCAAACTAATCCCCATTAAGCAGCACTGAAACCATGCAAAACCTTGAGCTGATTCTAATAAAAAAAGGAACATATTTAGAAGCAAATTAGCCTTGTAACTCAGGCACTGCAATCTCACTCTGTGAAACCACTGCTGGTGTGATCAGCTGCCCCAAAGGCATTCCTGGGCCTGAGTGACAACAGCCACAGAGATGATCTGGGCTCTCCACAAGCAGTTTGAGTCTTTGCATGTATTTCTCTGTGGGCTTTTCAGCCCCAGGAGATGACACTGCATTGTGCTCTTTAGTGAGAGAGGGGCACTTCTGACCACCCAGTGATCCAGAGAAGGGAATTCTGCCTTTCTCCTCCAGGTTCCCAGTACAGGAGGGACATGGGCTTGTTGGAGTGACTCCAGAGGAGGCACCAAGGTGATCAGAGGGATGGAGCATCTCTGCTGGGAGGAAGGGCTGAGAGAGTTGGGATTGTTCAGCCTGGAGAAGGGAAACTTTGGGGTGACCCGACTGTGGCCTCTCAGTGCCCAAAGGAGCTAAAAGGCAGATGGAGAGAGACTGTTTACCAGGTCTGGAGTGACAGGACAAGGGGAATGGATTCAAACTGACAGAGAGTAGGGTTAGATGGGAGATTGGGATGAAATTCTTCCCTGGGAGGGTGGGCAGGCCCTGGCACAGGTGCCCAGAGAAGCTGTGACTGCCCCATCCCTGGAAGTGTCCAAGGCCAGGTTGGACAGGGCTTGGAGCAACCTGGGCTGGTGGAACGTGTCCCTGCCCATGGCAGGAGGTGGAACATGATTTTTCATGTCCCTCCCAACCCAAACCCATCTGTGATTTTGATTTAGCAAAGTGTGTGCTGTGATTTACTTCGATAGTCAGAACCTTAAACTTACGAGTAAGAATCTCACTTTTGGGTTACTCTTTGGTGAAACCCCAGAAATCTATTTGTACAAGATGATGTATTGAGCTCTTTCAGCTCAATAAGGTTTTCCCTGGGCCACCTTCAATAGTGCATCAATGCTGCCCCAGCAGATGATGGCTCAGCCTGTCAGGTCTGTCATCCAGCTCCAGCAACACGGCTGGCTCAGAAAGGTGAAGCATTTCTGTGGAGCACCTCGCCAAAGTGTTATTGTTCTTCAGGGAAACACATTTCCTCCTGCTCCCTGCAGTGATCAGTTCACACAGGGAGCATTTTGGGATTCTCATCTCCAGCTGTGCACTTCAGGACGTGGTGCAGAGCTCGTCTCCCTCGCCAGGCATTGTTTTGAACATCACTTTTGAGGGCTGGGTTCTGTTTTGGACTGCTCTTTTTTTGGGGCTGTTTTGGTGAGTTGAGGGCTTTGCATGGAAAATTGCTTTGTGAGCTCTCTGTTATGCTCCCACTTGAGCTAATGTGTTGTTTATTTTTAATTCTCCATTCTGTACTCCAGGCTCAGGGCACTGGTTACATCCAGTGATCATTTAAGATGTGCAAATGTCTTAACAGCCTATTCCAAAGCCCACTGAGGCTTTCTCTTTTCTTCAGTAGATTTTGATTGGGACATAACTAAATAACCAGGAAATTTTAATTCTTTTTAACCTTTGTTCTACCTTCCTTCTTTCCTGCACTGCCTATTTTACTTCATTTGTTATCTCACACCTATGTTTAAAGATAAAAATTCTTCAGGTTAAGACTCATGCCTTTAACTTTCCTCCCTTTATCTTTTATAGGTTTTGACTGATTTGTTCTAATCACCTTAAATGGCTTCAGTTCAGATTTGTTGTGCAAAGGAAAATGCTGACACTGCTAAGTTTTGTCTCCATGTCTTTGCAGGAAACCTGCTGGAAATGTAGAGGATAAATCTGTTGAGGGGTTATGTTGTTTCTCCTGGCTCAGGAGATGGACAACAAGTCCCCTCTCTTCTCCCAGCCTCCTGCCTCAGGTTAGAGCAGGACAAGGCTGTGCCTGAGGAGGGTCTGTGCTCTCCTGAGGAGGTAAAAGAGCAGATTCCACCTCCTTTGGCCCATGGAAGAAGTTCTGGGGGCCCTTTGCAGGTGTGTTCTCTGACGTTGCACAGTCAGGGCTTCACCTCTCTGTGAATAACCACCCTCACTCCTCTCACTTCCATCTATTCCCCTGCCCATTGCCTGCCCTTTCACTGGCAGTGATCTCCAGAATGGTGCTGGGTGTGCCATGAGGTGCTCAGAGAGGAACAATGGGAGGAGAAGGATGGCCCGAGGGCAGTCTGTGTGCCCTGCCCTGCTCACCCGGGAGCTCTGGCCATGCCCACACTCAGCTCTCTGTCCCCCTGCACAATGTACTTTTCCACTCATTCAAACACTGGGTTCCATTGTCCCATATATTTTGTCAATTCAGTGCCAGATATTTTACAGGGTCTTCATTCATCCTGTAAATGGGAAAATGGATTACAGTGTGTCATGTTACCTCCAGACTCTGCTTGGCCTTCCCTGGGGCAAAGAAGAGCACTTTTATTCTTCTAGGCAATCTTCTCTGGAAAAAAAAAAAAAAAAGAAAAAGAAAAGTTTCCATCTCCAAAAAGTCTGTGAGGGACAAAGTCTTTTCTTGCAGTGGATAAATTCAGATCATACTCAGTGTAATACCCTGCAGCTACACTGAGGCCACTTACTTGGGATTTAATGGCTTTTATTATGGTCTTAGTTGGCTTGAACAGAAATAGTTAGCAAATAGTAGTTAAAATTCAAACAGCCATTAAAGTCTGGTCCTGACAAGATGCAACTACTCTGTTACTAATGGACTTTTCCCCACAAGGACACATTTGTTAAAGGGAAATGTTTGAAATATTTGGCCAGTTGACAGTGGAAAGAAAAGGAGAGAGCAAATTCTAAAGTTCTGGGGAAGCTGTGGTGGCTGCATCCAGCGTGCAAACATCAAGAGCCACTGCTCTTGAGAGGCAACAGTGTCCTGGGGAAAGTTCTCCCCCAGTTGTCTTCACCTGAGCAGATTTGCACTCACACATCCCTGTTCGCTGGTGGAGAACTCAGGGGAGAATCTGCTCGAAGCTCCAGAAATAAAGTTTGACCAGTCAAGCAACAAAATGAGTCTCATGTTGCTGTTGAAGCCTGGAGGGGCTCAGCACTCCTCTGGCACCCCTGGCATTCTGTGCATCGTGAGGAGAAATCAAGGCCCAAAAGTTTGAGCCCTGCAAGACAGTGTGATGTGGCAAACCCCACACCCACCACCTGAGGCAAGAACTGGGAGGTTTGGCATCAACTTCAAGGAGGCAGAAGCACCTGCACGGATTTCAGTCTGTAGGTAAAAATAATTTGATTGCAGTTCTTCATTTAGGAACACTCAAACTTCAAGCAAGTGGGTATTTTCCCTGAGAACAGGTTGATTCTTGGTTTCCTCCTGGATTTACTCCCTGTTGCTCTGAGTGTGTAAAGGTTTGGTACAAAAACTTACCTGAGTGGATGAGGATCCCATGGAGGAACAAAAGGGTTTATTTAATTTCCATTAATTGCCAACACAAAGACATATCCCAGAGGTGACAATATTCAGAATTTTCCATTTGACCCACCCAGCCATTCAGGTCTTCCAGCTGTTCAAGGGCTTTGTTGGGTTAAGTGCAGAAAGGGCTGGAGGCACTTGGAGAGAGGGATGTGTTGTGTCCTACATGATATCACTTTGATCAGAGCAGAGACAAGTGAAATAATAGAAACAACTCCTTTTAAAATTGTAGTTACAAAAGGAGGGGGGTGGGGGGGGGAACAAGCCACCTCAGAGTAATTAAACTTAATTTTGTTTCTCAGAAGATGCAGGTGTTACACCCCCCTCCAGAGCTACTCTTTACCAAGCCCTTCCCACCAAACAGGCTCTTGGAGTGGCAAGTAGAAGGCTAATAAACCTCCTGCCCCTCCTTGGCCTCTGCAGTAAATGTACTCCCAATGCCTGTGATTTGTTGAGATATTTTAATGAAGTTTTTCACTCCTTGCTCTTACACTTCCAGTTTGGCTCTCCAGACACCCAAGTTTGGATTTTTTTCCTGCCTTATCATGTCTGTTTTAACCTCTCAGCAGCTGCCTGAGAGAACATGAATTTCTTCAGTACAGGAGGAGTGGGTACAAAATGCTCCAGCCTCTCTCATGCCTGTTAGAGCTCTCAAAGTGTCAAAGTTCCCTGCAAACTCTGATCTAAGAGTGTTCATTGAGAGACTCTTGCCCAACTTACCCAAAGTGTTAGAGCAGAAACCAAGGTCTCTCATCATTTCCCTCCATTGTTCCCTCCATTATTCCCTCCATAATCTGCCTGATTACAGAGAGAGTGCTCAGGCATTGGAATGGGCTGCCCAGAGAGGGGGTGGATTCCCCATCCCTGGAGGTTTTTCAGCTGAGCTTGGCCGTGGCACTGAGTGCCATGATCTGGTAAAGGGACTGGAGTTGGACCAAGGGTTGGACTCGATGATCTTGGAGGTCTTTTCCAACCCAATCCATTCTATGATTCTATGATTCTAAGATTATTCAAGATACCTCAAAGGAAGCTGAACGTGTCCTTTCCAAACCTCTGTGGTGCCTGGTTTGCACCTGAAATACTGAAATTTTGGCCAAGCTGGATGTGATTTAAAGCTCATTAGGCAATTTAGACTCAATATTAATGAGGGCAGGTCTTCCTGGACTCCACATCATGGCAGCCTCTTGCCTATTTCTTCATTTGACTGTATTTCTTTATGTTTCACTCAGGATTAATTAATCCAAAGACATTGTGCTCACACTTAACTATTTTAGAAGGTGTTTGTAAAGCAAAATCTGCTCCTGTGTACCAAGGGCATTTTTTTTTCTTCTGTATTCTGTGCTGTGCTTGCCCATGTTCCATTCATGTAAGTAATGAAAGATAACAAAAACATCTGCATTTTGTTTAACATCAGCTGGAGGTTCACAGATAAAATTCAGCCATGAAAGACCACACTCATGCTTTGTGTTTCTCCCCCAAGATCACTTTTAACTTCCCCGTGACGAAAAGGACGTTCAGAAGAGGGAGAAACCTTCATTCTCACCTATAAAAGCTGCAGCTGTTTTCCTGTTTTTATAGAAAGCAGCAGGCAGATTTACTAGGAAAGAGTAAATACTCCACAGCAAAGTGCTGTTCACCTTGAGGGATGATGTCAGAGCCATAAATAACACCACGGGAATACAGAGATGTCCTTAAAGCCCCATTAAGAATGATGCGAAAAGGAAGTGAAAAATAGGCAAGTGAGTGTGCTCTGCACAGCATGCACAGGCCAAACAGCACTTTAATAAGTTACTTGAGAAATACCAGGGGGAAAAAAATAGGAAGGAAAGGAAATAACATGTTTCTTCTTTGGAAGCCACTTGTGCATTCTTACACTTGCCAAAGAAGCATTTCAAAGGTATCAAGAGTTAGTTAAAGAACTACTGATGCATCCCCTTTTCAGTGCCAATTTCATGCTTGGTGCTCCATTCCACTAAGTAAAAAGAATATATAAAAATATACTCTCGCATATGCAGAATATCAAAGAAATTATTATATTTGAAAAGAAAACAGCAGAGTCTTACAGTTAGAAATAGTAATCTACATTAATATCATAGTAATAATTTCCTCCCTGTGAATATTCCCTCTGATATATTCTAGGGCTGGATTCATCTTTTTCCTCTCTTCATAACCACATCTTCCTCTTTTCCCTTTCCTCCATGTGTTACATTCTGAACATGTAGCAAAAGCTGTTGCTATTGCCATTTATTGACACCGTGTTATTGAATTTCCATCTCACTGCCACTACTCAGTCCCTTGGGACTCTTGGTTGTTCCCTTTTGGTATTTCCCTCCTCCAGCATCTACATTTCAACCCCAACTTTTTAACAAGCTCAGCATCACTGATGAAAATTTTAAAATCAGCTTAGTGTGAGGGCTGATCCCAAGGAGCCTCATCGTTGTGCTCCTGTCTCGTGTGTCACCCTTGAACCAAACCCTCTCCTTCCAGCTCTGACATCAGCCTTGCTCTTCACTCTAATGAATGTCTCTGTGGCAGTTCAGCTGAATTTGCACCCACTCTCTGAAGAAGATCAGTGAACAGTTAACAGCAAAAAGGTTAAGAGTTAACAGGAGTAAATGACCTTGGGAAAACCTTCTCTGACTCTTATCCCTTCTGTTGGCCAACTCTGGGAGAAGGCAGTGCCTGGCAGTGGGACCCTCCAGCAGAGCACACCATGTCCTGCATGTGCTCCCTTTGAACTGCTCCAGGTACAGATCCTCCAGCACAGAAGATGGTGCTGGCACAACAAGACCTCTTTTTCCTCCCTCTGCCCCACCACTTTCCTCCCCACCATGGCTGGAACTGCTCTTCCATCCCCCTTCAGAGCCAATCTCGCCTCCTCTCCGGGATCTGCAGCTCTGGCAAGATTTGGTTGCTCAGAGAAGCACAAAAGGGAAAAGCAGCAGGGAAGGGAGAGGGTAAAAAGCTGAGTTCCCTTCCTAAAAACCAGCAACGTAGTCAGAGGAGGAAAGTTCTCTGAACATGGCTTCCAAATGGCATCATCAGTTCATTTTTGTGGTTTCAGCTTGAAAACTCTTGCCATTGCACTCTGAGCAGAACAGCTGTCCACCAAATGCTCCAAATGCTCCAAATTAGCTACCCAAGAGCACCCATCAGAAGGGAAGGGTTCTGCTGGCACTCAGGAACATCAGGCTTTTGTGACATGTCATTCTTTGCTCTGTCCTCATTCAACCCTGCATTGTCTCCCAGGCAGGGCATATCTTCTGAATTAGAGCAGGATTCATTATTGGGAAAACATGGAGCCTCTGGTGACTGTCCTAACTTGTGTAACCTCTGCTGGAGGTGGATCCCACTCCTTTAACACCCACAGTGACACTTTTCCTCTGAGGCAGTGGAAGGAGGAGAGTGTCAGGGCAGGAAGAGGAGACACCTTCAGCGCTGAGTTGGCTTTTTTTTTGTGTAGTTGCTGCAAACTTTTTAATGAGGAGAATAAAAGGAAAACGACATCCCAAAGTTTTCTGCAGCTGCAGCTCCCACAGTTTCAGTGCAGGAACTGGCTCCAGGTTTCCCATGACAACTAAGTTTCTGGTTAATGACAAGCATGTTCAGAATTGACTCTTTCCTTCCTTATCATGGCAGTTTTCTGAGCCAAAAGGATACTCAGGTCATCACAACACAGACATCAACCTGGGGTTCCAGCCAAAGGCACCGACTCACTGCTAATTGCCAGAGGTGTGTTCCCATGGAAATGTGTCCTTCCCGTGCCAGGCAGCATCTCACAGGAATCAGCCCAAGGGGACACTTGGCAGGGTTCAGTTTGGGCATCAGGAGCATGGGCAGGACAGACCTCTGGATGTTCACTTTGGCTGGAGTCAGTTCTTATGCTTCTCTTTGGTTTGGTATCTACTGGCCTTTAAGGGTTTGGGGTGTCTTGTTTTCCACTAAACAGGAATGGGAAAATGTCCTTTTCCTTTGGTACAGGGAGCCAAAATCTCTCCTGGTAAAAAGAGTGGGTCGTTTATTTAAATCTCCTGCTTTTCAAAACAACAGAATGATCTTATACTTGTAATTGACACTTTGTTCATTACAGAAAGAGCTCCCAGAGAAGCTGACAACTTGTTCAGTGCTACAATCTCTTAGGCATGTTCCTTTCCAGCAGACATCCCACCAGACTGGAAGTCTTCTCTCACCTCCTGGTGGATCCCAGTGTAGTTCCAGGGAGTTCTGCTCCTATAGAACAGTCCCTGCTTCCCAAGGCAAACACTACCTGATCTTCTAAAACAGAAGATTTAAGTTATATAAGTGAGATTTTTTTTTTCAAGAAAAAACAATCAGTGGTCAGCTCAAGCCATGTGTGATACAAGTTCTATCTGGCTTAAAAAATCCTGCCAATATTCTATTTAAAGAGACTCATTATGCACGTATCATTTTCTAAATCCACTAAATCTGTGATGACAATGATCTTTTATCCTTTTATTTGTACAAGGCATAGGAGTCCTTGTTCATCAGAGCAGCTTATGGGCACTAGCTGATAATAATAGCAGTAGTAATTTGTGTCTCGTAGTAATGAATTTCATGAGTTGCTTTGTTTTCTAAAAGCTTCCTTTTCATGTTACTGAGTTTTGCTGCCACAAACTTTGTGGCAGGCTTATTATTATTTCAGTATTATCACTTAGAGTGAGTAGGAGCTGACTTTGGTGCGTTCAACACTTCCAGTCTCTGCCTTCCCTGCCAAAATTCCTGCATCGATTCAAAATAGACAAAGGCTATACAGCAGGAAGGGCAGCAATTCCAAAGGATTTCTCTCTGTGGGATAGCTGTGAAATGCTTGTTTGCATATGCAGATCCAGTGCCCAACTTGTTTGTTCACAGCTTCTTCAGAATATAAAGCCATTGTGACCTGCTGATCTGATGATCTGCAAAACACAGGCAAGGGAATTTTGCCCAGTAATTTGTGTATTAAGTTGGGAACTTATGTTTTAGCTGCACATCCTCAGAAATACAGACAAT
The DNA here is from genome assembly GCF_047495875.1 of Pithys albifrons albifrons. NCBI lineage: Eukaryota > Metazoa > Chordata > Aves > Passeriformes > Thamnophilidae > Pithys > Pithys albifrons. The sequence continues at coordinate 2,219,510 of NC_092476.1, read as the reverse complement.
AGTCATTTGCCTTCAGAAACACAGGAAATACTGGATTTAAAGATGCATTTAGTCCTAATTTATTTCACACTATTCACAACTATTCATACAGGCAAGTGTTTCCTCCACAAAAGGGCTGTAAAAGTATTTCCTAAGATCCAAATATTTCCAGTTCTTGTCATCTGACCAGCACTTTAGTAACCCCCTAGATAAGCTGGTGATGTAATGAATGATCTCACGCAGTTTAAACTTGAGCTGAATATAAAAAAACTTCACTTAAGTCAGGAGAAAATGTTGTGGGATAGAGGATTTTTTAGTGCACACACAGGCAGCACTTGACCTTCCATCAGAGAGCTCCCACCACAGATTTCTGCTGATGTAAATGTACCTGTGCTTCAGTGCTGGTAGGACAACTGGGATTCCTGGCAGGAAAACTGGGAGTCCTGGTAGAAAAACTGGGAGTCCTGGTAGGACAACTGGGAGTCCTGGCAGGAAAACTGGGAGTCCTGGTAGGACAACTGGGAGTCCTGGCAGGAAAACTGGGAGTCCTGGTAGGAAAACTGGGAGTCCTGGTAGGAAAACTGGGAGCCCTGGCAGGAAAACTGGGAGTCCTGGTAGGACAACTGGGAGTCCTGGTAGAAAAACTGGGAGTCCTGGCAGGACAACTGGGCTTCCTGGCAGGAAAACTGGGAGTCCTGGTAGGACAACTGGGAGTCCTGGTAGAAAAACTGGGAGTCCTGGCAGGACAACTGGGCTTCCTGGCAGGAAAACTGGGAGTCCTGGTAGGACAACTGGGAGTCCTAGTAGGAAGACTGGGAGTCCTGGTAGGAAAATTGGCATTCCTGGTAATCAGCTGGTTTGTGTACTTGTTTACTCTGCTCTTGGTGCCTTCCCCAAGGTGAGGGGGTAGATAAGATCATTTATTTTTCCCCTCAGCAGTGCCTTGGCTGCCCTACACACTCCTTGAGCTCAGCAACACTTGTTCACATTCCAGATCCATGAGTGTCCAAGTGAGACCTGCCCACAGGCTCCCTGGAGAGGCAGCTGAACCTGCTGCAGGTGTGAGAACCTCCAGCACAGCCAACTCTCCTGCTCATCATCCTCATCCTCCACATCCCTCCTCCCCCATCTGATCAGCTCTTTCTCTCTGCAGGGGCTTTAATAGGAAGGTGACTCTGGGAAGTGTCATTGGAAAGGGCAACTGGGGATTATCTCCTGTCCCTGACATGGTTTAACATCCTATGCCACCTTCCTGTCCCTGGGAAAATGCGTGCTCCTCTTTCCCTGCCTTTGCCTAAATGCTGCTTTTCTGAGCTTCATTCTCAAGCCACGGCTCTTTTTATCCAGATCAGTGCAGACTAAGCGGGATTATAAAACCAGATTTATCCAAGGCCATAATACTGTAGTTGCAAGGAACACTTTCCAGTGGCTGTGAGGTGCTTAATCTTTTAGATTAACTAGAAATATCTATGGCTTTAAACTGCTGGTTTGCGTCACGTCCTGAAAGCTGCTTTATGAACTGCCTGGGAAACATTGTAACGGTGATTAAAAAATTGCCTCTGATGGCGAGTTCTGCACGAAAACTGGAGGGGGAAGCATCACTTCTTGGTGGTTTGATTTCTCTCTGCCCTCCCAGGCAGTCAGTCTCAAGTGTGATGCAAGAAGTGCTTTCATGAATGGCAGAGTGTTTCCTGGGAAAAGAAAAGGAAAACCCCAGGACATGCAGTAGTAACGTGGGAGAACACTCTTCCCTTGGCACTGCCCACGTGACTCAGTCCCAGAACTCAAGCTGTGCTGGGCTTAAACACACACTTTACAGCCAAGTATTTGGCAGAAAATTAAAAAGCAATTAAATAAACCAGGTGTGGACCATCAGCCAGAGCTTCACTGCAGGCCACCCCTTGGCTGCAGAGCACCTTTTCCTCTCTCCCTCTGCTGATCTGGAGCATCTGTATCCTCCCACCTCGTCCCATCTTGTTCCATTTGCAGAGATTGGTCGTTCCACTCCTTACTGAAACACCAGGACACAAGAGCAGAGGTGGATGGGACTTATGCTGTGATTTATACTGCAATAGTAACCAATTCAGAGAGCCCTCCTGGTGATGGAGAGTCACAGAATCACAGAATATGCTGGAAGGGACCCTCAAGGGCCATCGAGTCCAGGGCCAACCTGTGCACGTCATGTTTGGTGCCTGGATGGCTCAAACCTTGCTCTGAAATGGCTTTGCCATCTCCAAACATTCTCCCTTCTCCCCACAGCTCTTGGGATAGAGGTGACAGGACGAGTCCTCTGCCCTCTGGATACCTGCACAGAGTGTGGGATTTTGGTGCATTATAAAGTCACTCACAAGTTCCTGGGACTTTTTATTGCCTGAGCAGCAGCTGAGCTCACCAGGACAGCAATGAAAACTCTGTCCAGGTAGCATAGCCCACAAGTGCTTTTCCTGGTGATAATACTCTAAAAAAGGAAACAACTGAGAGAAAAACAGTCCTATAAATTTGCTCATGGAACATTCAGTGACCGTGAATCAGGCTATAAATATCCAGGCTATAGGTTTCAGGGTTTCTTTACCAGACTGTTGCAGTGCCTTGGAACAGACCTTGGTAACAGTAGCTTCATGATGGTTGTGATAAACTGTTTTTTATTCCTTATCTCTCCCTTTCCTCCTTCCTTCCAGTTATACCAGCCTGTTACCCATAATGTTTATTCCTCACCTCATGGAAAATTTTTGACCAAGAAAAAAAAAAATCACTTGTTGTTGAAAAACCAAAAATGTCCAGCCAAAACCAACGTTTTCATTGTTTGGCTGAAAATGAGAAGTTTGCCATTTGAAGCTTAAAGTTTTTGGTCAGGAGCCAAAATAGTTTTATTTTTTGCCCAGTAAAAATTTCCAATTTTTCAGAGACTGACACTTGTTTTTACATCAATGAGAGAAAAGTTCAAAACCTGATTTCTCATCAGGAGCAGTTTAGATAAAATCAGCTCTGCAGAACAGTCCTTTTTCTTTCAGGGAGTTTTAAATGGGAAGAGAGGCATGTTTGAGTTCCCCTCCCTGTTACAAGAACACGGCAAAGCTGATGGAGAACCTTTGCCAACAGGATCCATGGTTGGAAGAGGATCCATGGTTGGAAGAGGATCCATGGTTGGAAGAGGGTCCATGGTTGGAAGAGGATCCATGGTTGGAAAAGGATCCATGGTTGGAACAGGATCTGTGGTTGGAACAGGATCCGTGGTTGGAAGAGGATCCATGGTTGGAACAGGATCTGTGGTTGGAACAGGATCCGTGGTTAGAAGAGGGTCCACGGTTGGAAGAGGATCCATGGTTGGAAGAGGGTCCATGGTTGGAAGAGGATCCATGGTTGGAAGAGGATCTATGGTTGGAAGAGGATCCATGGTTGGAACAGGATCCGTGGTTGGAACAGGATCCATGGTTAGAAGAGGATCCATGGTTGGAAGAGGATCCACACTGTGTGATTTCAGTGTTTGATGGCAACTGGGGCAATCCCCACACTGTCCTTGTCTTCTCCACAGCAAATCCCAGCTTGAGCGTTGCTCAGAATTACTGAGCAGCAGCATTGGAGAGGGATCCTGGAGCTCCTGGAGTGCTGGAAGCACCAGAGCTTTTGTACCAACCATATCAACCCTGATTTCTGGCCCAGGCTCCAGGAAGGTGTTGTGTGGACTCCCCTGCTTGATTTCCATGTCTTCTTACTGTGGGTGAAAACCTTAAGTGGTGTCAATCAGCACTTAGAACAGTGAAGATCAACTATTGAATTTAGTGTTTTTCACCTATTGAATTCAGCATTTCCCCCCAATTACAATAAGTTACAATCCTTTTGGATTCCCCTTTATTCCCTGGATAAACCCAGGGTGAGTGAGTGACTCCCTGGGTGATAATGGCAGGGAGCATTTTACTCCACACATATAACTTTTCCTTGGGCCAAGAAAAGCAGCCACAGCGTTTCATCTACTCCCAGCAAAGTTTAAGCAGGATTTTTAAAATTAAATAAATAAATCTAATTGATGGAGACAGAAAGTGGTGGGAGAAGAGAAGCTGAAGTGTGAAAATTAACAACATGAAGCACACAGAAAACACCCCAAGTAGTTTGTCCTCTATTTGAAATGTTTCTGAACTCTCTCAAATTAAACATTTCATTAAATGATCATATTTTCAGTCTTTTAATTTTTTTCCCCTAGAGCCACATGGGACAAAAATCAAAGGATGAAAAATAGAACCATGAATATTTAATCTGTGTGTGACTCTTGCTGACTTTTCAAAATGCAGTTTTCTGGCTGTAGGGCAGAACAGCAGCAAAGTCATTCCTGGGAGCATCTTTATCCAGGAGAGCTCAGCATCCTTCCATTAATTATGGGAACAAGGGATCTTATATTTGCAGAGGAAAAAGAACACCCTACCCCAGGAAGTGTTCAAGACCAAGTTGGAGCAACCTGGTCTAGTGGAAGGTGTCACTGCCCATGGCAGGAGGTTGGAACTGGGATCTTTAAGGTCCCTTCCATCCCAAACCATTCCATGATTCTATAAAAATGCCCCTGGTTGTTGATTAAAGGAACTCTGAATTTGAAGACATGCCAGTATTTTAATCATCCTTTTTGAGGCACTTATTGCTTGTGGCAGGTGTTTCCCAGCTCTGGCACAGGGTTGGTGAGGACTTTTCAGCCCTTTTGTGCCCTTCTGAGCAGGAAGGTGTGTAAGGGAATTATTGACTCCTGTTAAAACCCTGGGATTTGTTGACCCTGATCAATGGCACCAGTAAGATATCACAGCTTCCAACCTTGTCTTCCTCTGTGCTTTCCTCTTCTTAAACATGCTGTAGGAATCTTCTGGGGACCAAAACAGATCAAGGGGAAGTTTCTAAGTCTATAGGAAGACGCCAGATGTACATATAGATTCTTAAGGTTGTCTGTTCTAAAGCAAGTAAACGAGCTGGTTTACATAAGTGTGCCTCTTCCTGAAAGGCTGAGCTATTTTAACAGTGCATTCCACCAAAATGAATAATATTTGGCTTTTGGAGGCAGATTTTTCTGTGGTTACAACCTCTTTTGCACATCATAAATGTCCAACCCCATCCTCTTGCTTTTCTTTCATTAAAAAGAACAACAACTAACCTTTAAAAACATCGTATTTGTCATGTGCTTGCTGGGGTTTCAGCTGGTGGGATTTGAGTGTCTGTCCTCAGAGCAAACACACTCATTGAGGAAAATGATCAAGGCTGTTCCACTGTAGAAGGGAAGGTTTGGGGTCAGGGTGGGTCATGGCAGATGGTGCTGCAGAGCTCCTTGGGCTGACTTTGCAAAGGGGTCACTGCTTAGTCTGGGCTGGAGGTTGAGGAGGTTACGAGTCTAAGCCTGGATTTGGAAAACCTCCAGTGCTTGCAGGTGAACTGTGTGTGTAACAGGGAGCAAAGCCCTCCTGCCTTCACCTGGCAGTGTCATGGCCATGGTCTGTTGCCAGGATGGGTAAAACAAGACTCCTAAATCCTAAATCCTCCCACTGTGGGCCACATCAGCTGTTTGTGGCTCTGACTTCCCTCCAGGGCCAGCCTGGCTGGGCATTAACACCCCCATCATTTAACCAGGTTCTGCTCCCAGTTACACCAACTGAGCCTGCAAAATTCACAAACAAACAAGTAGCACTGAGAGGATCTGGCCCAGAATAAAGAAATGGAGCCCCTGACTCAACCAGGACAATTTTCAGCTGGTGCAGATGTCTCCAGTTCTGTTTAGGACCCTGGACGTGTCCCTCCTTACACAAGCAAAAGATCAGATCCAAAATGAGCAGGATTTCTTGGAAGAAGGGGAAAACTATTTGAGGAAGAAGTAAACGGCACCAAATCGTTCCAACAGTTCAAAATTTGTTTTGCCAAAGGAACAGGAGAAAGCTGTTAAAAAAAGATTTTAATTGTAAGCCCTTTCGGCTTTTCCCTGTAAGAAAACAAGGAAGAAGCAAACACAATGGCTAAAGAACATGAAAAGATCCCAAAGGTTAAGAGTGCTCCAAGAAAAATATGCTCTCAATCTGAAATAGTGAGCAATGGAAACATTATTTGCACTCCTTTCAGGGCTGCTGGTGGCTGCCCCAGGCAGCAAAGGCTCTGTGATTTCCAAGGGCTCCTTGGGAAGGGGCAGGAGGAGAGCAGAGCAGAGGCTGAGCCTTCCTGCCCCATTCCCAGAGCTCTGGGCTCGGCCCTTCTCCCACCACAAAGGATGGATTTGCAGAGCTCGTTTGCAGGGTGAATGAGAAGGCTCAAGTGGCAAATTGGATATTGATAACTTCCAGAAGCCTTTTTGGGACTGCTGTGTTATTCCACTCGTCTGAAAATCGACAAACACTCGCAGCAAAAACAACAAAAAAAATCCCCTTTCTGGCAAAAGAGTGTGGCTCCAAATGAATTAACTTTCAAACCTGATATTTAAGCGTGTTTTATTAGTCTGATGTCTCTCCAAGTCTTGCCAGAGCCATCATGTCAAAAAGCTGTGCACTGGGTTATAATAAAAGAGACATTATTGGTAATTGTTTCCTCTCAGCATTATCATGTAAAGGGGAAAGGCAAGTGGAAAAGCACTTTCCAGTGCTCTGAGCCCCCTCCCTCCTGGGGCTCCATTCCTGTTCTGAGCTCACCATGGACAAGCCCCATCTCTGCCTCTGGAATATTGTCATTCTTCACAGGAGGGAGAGAAGCTCTCTCTTGTTTTGCTTCTCTTTGTTGGTTTATGAAATGTTTTTAGTAATTAAGCACGGGATTTTTTTTTCCAAAGGAACAATGATCCAAACTTAGACTTATTTTGCATAAATATTGGCAGAACTGCTTACATGGGAGAAGGAAAACAAAGGTTATCATGATCATCACATGATTTTACTTAGGCTGTGTATCAGTTAAATTAGTTTTGAAATTATAACGTTTCAGCTGCTGGTACTTTTCATATTAAAAATCAAATTCAATTTTCCACTTTTGCAGAAACAAAAATTCCAACCACTTGTTGCTTTGCACCACCACCAGGAGGGAAGATAAAAGGAAGAAAATAGAATGAATACAGCCCAGTCCTCCAAAATAAACCTCTGCAGATGGTATTTCTATCTGGGAGAAGATGTCAACGCAGAAATTTCAGCCATTCTTGGCCTCACTGATGGGGACAAACCTGGCCTTGGTCTTCCAGAATCTGAGATTTTACTCTGTATTTATGGATGTCTAACCCAGCTCAGAATATTCCATTTATCAGGGAGCAGATGCTGCTCATTCCCCCTTGGTGAGTGGATGTTTAGAAGCGTTTTGGGAAGGAGCATCCTCGTGTGCACTGCCTGGCTCGGGAGCAGAGCCACTTCTCACCGTGTGTGGTGAGATTTTACAATGCTTGGTTTAGTTCCATCCAGGCTACAAACCAGAGAACCAAACCAAAACCAGAGAATTAAAAAAAAAAAAAAAAAGGGAAAAATCCTTTCTGATTTTCAACATAAATCTAGGATTACCACCAAAGAACAATAAAAATTCTTTTATTACCAACAACAGGAAGAGCAAAGAGAAAAATAAACCACAGAAAATCTTTGTTATAATTTTTCCATAACAAATAAGGTCTTTTCTGGTCATGTTTGGCTTATTTTTTTCTTTCCTTAAAATTGTATCTGTTTAGGAAAAAAAATAAAATCATGTTTAAATAAAAACAAAACTGTAGAGGGTAAAGCAGAGCTCTTATTAAAGAGTTTGCCATCACAACCCATCTATTAAATAGCAGATTCTTAAAGGACAGTCATTTTCAAATCAAAGGGTGGAAATGAAAGGTTGTGTGAGTTCCCAAGGCCATTGTTGGTGCAGGAGAGCACAGAAATCTCCTCTATCTGTAGTCAGGGAAGTCAGGGATGAGCAGGAACCGGCCCTGGAGGTTCCCACAGGGAGAAGATTCTTGCACAGAAACACATCTCTGCTTGTCTTTGTGCTGCTTTACTCCCCACACTGTTTTGCAGTGATTGTGGGATGATTAAGGAAGATAAACTATGAAAGAGGAGTAAAATTTGCTGCTTCTCTGGGTGGTGGCCCCGTGTCCCTCAGTGCCTGCTCTCCCTGGGTGATCCCACCAGGAGCAGCAGCTGGAAGGCTGTGAGAGGGCTGTGAAGTTATCTCCAACAGGGGGTTTATGTTTCCCTTAGATCTGGGGGCTGGTTTGGAGTTTTTTTGACTTGGTTTCTGAGAGAAAAAGCTCCTTTTCCTCCCCACAGCCTGGCACACTTTCCTCCTGCCCTGGGCTCTGTGAGGCTCTGATGGAGCTGATCAAAGCGTGGCAGTGACTTATTGCCATGGGAGGCTGTAGAGCCACAACAGGCAGTTTGGACAGAAAACAGTCACAAAAATGGCTTTTTGCCCCCTTATCTGGTCCTGCTCTTGATAGCAAAGGCAGCCTGGTAACAAAGGATTGTGTTCCTCTTTAATCCAGCGAGAAGTACCAGGGAATGGACCCTTCCATCAAAGAGCTCTGCCTGCTCTGATCCTCTGCCATGGAGTGCCAGGAGATGCTGCTGAGCCAGACCAGGGGAACAACCAGCCCAGCCCATGGAGCCTGGCACTCCCCTGGCACATCCCAAGTGCTGGGATTTTCCCTGGAGAGAACAAGGGACACTTTTCCTGAGGGGATACTGAGAGTGAAACAACAAAGCAGCAAAGTTCTCATCAAGTTTGAACCACAGAATCACAGAAGGGTTTGGGAAGGGACCTCAAAGATCATCTTGTCCCACTCCCTGCCATGGGCAGGGACACCTCCCACCAGCCCAGGTTGCTCCAAGCCTTGTCCAACCTGGCCTTGGACACTTCCAGGGATGGGGCAGCCACAGCTGCTCTGGGCACCTGTGCCAGGGCCTGCCCACCCTCCCAGGGAAGGATTTCTTCCCAATATCTTACCTAAACCTACTCTCTTTTACTTTAAAGGGAATTTTAATGAGATTGAACCAGGAATAATTTCTATATTATTTAATGAGATTCTTGAAATTATAAATAAATATTAAAATGCTTACAAACCCCTCCTTATCACAATATGCCCTTCATTGTTATTCCTCAGCTCCTTCTCACATCCAAGTGCCTCTTGCTCTCCCTGGTTGCTTTGCTGGGAAATTATGGCCTGAATTGAGCAGAACTGTGAGCAGGTTTAGCTCTGGGGGGCTTTGGTCATGTCAGAGCTCAATTCCCTCTCCAAAGATAATCTGGGATTATGTGCATGAAGCCCAACACAAGTCTTGAGTTTTCCTGCACTGGGATCTGCACAAATGTCTGAATTTCTGAACTCTTCCAAACAGACTTGAGATCTGGGTGTGTTTTTGCAGCACCAAATGTATCCACTCCTTTTGGGCACCTGTGTTAACCTCCTGCTCCAGCTAATTTGGCTCAAAGATTCTCATTCTGTTTCAAACACTGATGTCTTGACCCAGAAAACATAATCAAATCAATCTAGAAAAAATAAGAAGACTCTATTTTCATCTACATTTTTGCAGATGTAAATGCTCCTTTAATTTAGGCCAAAATTATTATGCTGTGAATTCTTTTATTACATTGCTAGGCTGAATTTTCAGTTTTGTTTTTGCTTTGCTTATGTATTTTGTGGATTTGGGATACAAACAAATGACAGGGTACTAACAATGACTTGAACTGGCTTCTGAAAGATGTCTCTTAATGTTTGTTTTACCTCCTTGCCCACTGTTTTTTCTCTCTGGCTGCCTCATCCCGGGGTTTCTCAGGGGGACAACACACTTTGCCACAGGGTGTGATGTGAGGATGAAGATTCCCACGGCCAAAATCTTTCCTGAGATACATTTGTATAAATATTAGAGGATCTAATTCTGCAATACAGTTTGGGAAGATCATGGTGATGAAATCTCATCTGGAATTTACAGGAGGAGGAAGGTGTCCCAGAAGACAAAAGCCAAGTGTTGAGCCTTTATTCAGAGCACAGTGTTCCCACCTACAGTCACCAAACCCAACAGAAATGGGTATTGTCCTATGGAAGATCTTCTGGGGACAAATCCAGATCTCAGAATACAGAAATAAGATGCAAAATCAAGGCAGAAAGTGGTTTTAGTGCTTTGTGGAACAGAGTTGAGGTCGGGCATGGGTTGGAGGGGCCAGGCCAGCAGGGACATGGGCAGGGGTCAGAGCTGCATTAATTGTGGGCACTTGGCCAAGGGCAGGAGAGCCCCATGGTTGGGGATGACACTTACCTGTTCCCTGGGGGTCTGATATCATCAATACAACCTCCACTTTCCTGTCCTGTTTCACAGAAGGTGTTACAGCACCAGAGGCCTCCAACCCAAGGGAGACCTTTGCCTCAGGTCAGTCTGACCATGCCCTTCCACTGCCCATCCCTCCCTCCATGAACAGAACACAAAGCCACCCAGAGAAGGACACATCCCTTCTGATTCATTTTTCCCAAATCACTTTCCTTTGAGAACAGTGGAAAGTACCTTTTTTTTTTCCATGACCATAATTTAATTTTTTATTTTAACCAACTTGCTCCGTTCCTCCTCCTTGATAACTCACGAGTTCAAATGTAAAAAATGTATTATTACAAGAGACAATTATGGGGTTCAAAGCATTCTGGAGCATTCCATGCTCCCAGCTTCTGGTACTGATATAAGTAGAGGAATATTTGTGGTTTTTTTACTTGCATGAAGTGGAAGAGTTCCAAGAGCTGGTGGTAAAAGGCCTAATGAAAGTCTGCCTTCATCAGACACAACAAAGCTCCTGCATCCTGGGAGGTTAACTGTTTCTATGGACATGATGCCCAAGCACCAGCACTCAACACAAACAAGCCCTTGACCATGTAAACTCAATCATTTCATGCTCAGTCAAAAATAACAATAGCAAAATAGAAATTTTAAAAAAAAAAAGGAATCCTGGGTTTGTTTAGCTTTGATTTTTTTATATATTTTTTAAATAGAGCATTACTTTGGAAGTTGAAGGTATGCAGCTCTCTAGTTCCCAAAGTTTGTTTGGACTGAAGATGTGTCCAGCACCTTTAGGGGTGCAGTTGGATCCCAGCAGGGTGTAGAAGTGGGGGCTGTTTTGAAGAACACACAGTGGTTGCACAAACATCTGCCTGCTGCAGTGCAGGAGGTTCTTCTCTACTGAACCTTCTGTTTGTCATTTATTTTTCCATTTTATAAATACTGATTGGAAACTTCTTCTTGGAAGGCAGAAGGAAATCTTGTGGATTGTAAACACTGAGAAGAAGATGAATTGTTTAGGATGGTGAAAAGGGTATAAGGACTGAAAACATAAGTAGAGGAAAGTTTAGGCTGAATAACGGGATAAACTTCCAAGTGCTGAAATCTTATTAGACTGTGGAAAATTCTTCCAAAGGATGTGGGAGAAGCTCCACTGTTTGAGCAGTTTGCCATTAGATTGGACAAAGGACTAAAAATAAATCCTAAACAATCTTGCCCTAGGAAAGGGAGTGAAGTGAAGAGGCCAAAATCAATGTATCCAACACCAGCTCCTTCGATTCCATGGAGCACAAGCCATCCATGTCCAGGGATATCAATGAGATGTGTGTGTGTAGAGAGAAGAATTCACTCACCATGTCCAGCTCACAGGGGTGGCCTCAGCTCTGGAACCTCCAGAAGAGAAACCTGTGCAGTGCAAGAGAACAGGAAATGCCAGCAGGAAACACAGCCACTTTTAACCAGGAAAATGGAAATTAAATACCTGTATTGAAGTGATTTCCTGCCCAGAGAACAAATTGGGGTTCAGAGAACCTTCTTCATCCTTGTGGAGCCCGAGGAATATTGGAAAGGTGTGTTATGTTTTCAGACCAGCAGGAAGAATATAAAAGCCACTTTTTATAATATAAAAGCCAAGGAACTGGCACAACTGAATCCCAGCAGAAAGATGCTCTACCCCAGCATGTGCCATCTGTCCCCAAAGGGCATGTCCAGGCTCAGGACCAGCAGTGGTTCCCATGGGAGAGAACAGGGGCTGCAATTTGCTGTGTCACAGCAGCAAAATAACTGGAGTGGTCCAAGGGTCAGGAGGGAATTGCAGCTTTAAATATGTGTTTAAGTAACAGGCTAATAAAATTATTGTCAGTGGGGATAACTTTCAGTAGGAGATGATGCAAGTTGTTAACTTGGTTTATGTGGTAATGGCAGATGACACGAGGTGAAGAAGATACAGCAGGATTTACAACCACAGAGATTTGCCAGCAAGATTATGGTATTTTGGATAATAATCCACTTGCTGCCTTTTTTCTTCTCTTTGTGGATGATCTCAAAGCAAATTCTATTTTTTTTTTTAAATCCATTCATAATGATACTGACCCAAAGCCCCTGAAGAAACAAGAAATCTTCCCACTGTCTTTCCTGAGGCCTTGGATTTTATCAGACCTTCCAAATTTATTACAGAAACATCATATTTATAAACTCTTTGCTCCAGGGACTCATTATGAGCCTTCAGAATTTGCTCTGAGTTACTTGTCTGTGACTGGTCAGATGAATCACGTGGTGGCATTTCCAGTCCCGACTGGAGGCATTTGGGAGCAACATCTGCTGCAAATATTTCCTGGTGGAAACCAAAATGTCACTTGCTGTAAATACTTCTCTGTGTGATTCTGAAATTTGCTCTCTGCTATGTGTTTTTGGCCAGTAAAACTTGATAACTGAAAAGTTCTTCGAAAGCAAAGACAAAGAGTTGTGAGTGTGGCCAAAGCGACTTTATTGCAAATTGGAACGAATTTACTATCAGGGAAAGCACACAATGAATCTGCTGGGGAAAAGGAAGCTCTTGTAGGCTGGAGAAGATGCACAGACCTCGAATTAGTAGCAGAGCAGTTGCAAACCTCATGTTTTTTTAAGTGGAAAGGGACTGTGTCACTGTTACATGCACAGAAATGCAGAATATATACCCTGAATGCAACAAAACCTGGTGTTTATGTGTCTGTTTGATACTTTCTGCTGGGTGTGTTATGTTAGTTGAGAGGGCATCTGGAGCCCACCATGAGCACACTGGAACTAAACCAATCTCCTACACACACCTGGAAACATCACCAAAAATAATCATTATCAGGAGTGTCAGACTGGGGAGAACTTCTGGACTATTTCCTGTCTAAGCCAAATGCTACTTTTTTTTTTATTATTTCCCAAGGAACTGACAGGCATCAAAATTCATCTGAGGGTTTTTTCCTTGTTATTTTTTCTAATTATTAAAATTTGAAGGCAGAAATGGTATTTTTAGCCCTCTCAACCTGAAAACACTGTATTTAATGTTCTGTCAGCAGCTGGACATTAGTCTGGAGGGATCTTCACCAGACTTTGCTAAAGGAGCCACCTCATCATGGGCATGTTTGTCTCAGATTCAGGCAGCCCATGGCAGCTCCAGTGGCAATGGAAAGGGCCATCTCATCATCAACTTTCCCTGGTTAATCCCAAATCTTGGATAAAATGATCCCAACTGCTACAAGTTCCTTCCAGAGTGACCCCAGCAAGTCTGACACTGTCACAGGATGGGCTGCCCAGGGGGGTTCCCTGGTTAAATCAACACCAAAATCCTTTCATTCCTCTGAACATGCAGCAATGCTTTGGATACTTGGCCTTGTGACCCAAAAATAAAGGTGCTACTTATGTCTTCCCCCAATTCTTGCATTTAGCAAGAGATTTCTCATCCTATTGTCCTTTCCCCTAACACATCTCCACGCTGTCTCATTTCTTGCTTTTCGTTTTTCCCTCCAAACTATTCTTTCCTTCCTTCCCAACTTTGTCCTGCACCTTTCCTTAACGCTACCCCAGACCTTTTCCCCTCTCCCACTGTTATGAATCCTCAAGGGCCACAAGAATTTTCCATTTTCCTGCCCTAAACTCTTCGTATATCTCTCCCCACCTCGTTACAATAAAATAATTCTTCCATTTCTCTGTCACCTCCATTTAGTTCTCTCACCCTCCACTCCCTCTTTTTCCCCTGGTTTTAAAGACTGAGCAGCATTTCCTGAATTGGAAAAGCCACAATAATATTTTTTTCCATTGAAAATACCACAAGTACAGTATTTCCATTGAACATACCACAAGAACAGTGTTTCCATTGAACACACCACGAGGACGGTGCTTTTGAGGTATCTAAATGTTGAGATGAACTCATAATGTTCATCTTGGACTCATTAAACCAAAGCCCCTTCTCTTCTCAAAAAAAAAAAGTTTCCTCAGACAGAGAAAGAATTTTTATTCACAGGTTTCAAAAAAAAAAAGAAAAAAAATACAATAAAAACAAGACCTAGACAGAGCCAGGACAATTTTGCACTTGCTTTGTGAGTAAAATATAAATAGGTTTTAGCAAGTTGAAAAAAAAAATCCATTAAAAATGCTTAGAGTGGTTGAACAGCTGGAAAAGCAACTTTTTTTTGATAACATTTAAAGCTGCTTAGCAGCTGGGGGAAAAAATCGCCTGTAAAAACACTTAACATTTACAGCCACTCAGTGGCTGGAAAAGCAACTTGTTATAAAATTGATTTAACATCTCAGTGGCTGGAAAAGACATACACACACACATACATCTCACTGCAGTGCTTTACATAGCTATTTATGGGGATTTAGACACAGATAAGGCTATAAATAGCTAAGCTTGGCATTGCTGCTGATGCCATTGTGGCAGGGAATAATTTCCATTCAGATCATCCACCGTTTTATTTCATTTTCTGGGAGCTGAAAGCTGAGCCATTTAAATTGCCATCAGCCTGGAGTCTGGCAGCCTGGGTGCTCAGCCACCCCTCCCAGCCCCCAGGAACCCGTAAATCAGGTTAGTTACAGAGCACTTTAGGAAATAATCAGTTTGGGGCTTGATGAGCTCAGATGAAAGGCTGACTGAGGCAGCACAGCCTAAGTTGTTGAACAAATAATCTTCCTAATCAAAAGTGCTGGATGGGGATGTCTCTATCTGCTCCCCTGGTCTGACAGGAGCCCCGTCCTGCCTTGGCATCGCAGCCCCCCAAGAGCTGACAGAGGCCTCACAGCCTCAGAAATGACAAGAACAGGATCTGATTATTTAAAAAGTGGTGTGCAAAGCCCCACATAGGCATTAATGAAGCATATTTGTTTCTCTCTGAGATTCCAGTTCTTTCAAATGCTGCTTTTTAAAGCGTGAGTCATGGAACAAGCCCTAAAGCAGCACCAGGCTCTGGCCCCACACAGCTCCTGGTCCCCTGCATCCAGATGTGCCATTGGTCCCCTCTATCCAGATGTGCTTGGTCCCCCTTTTCCAGCTGTACTTGGTCCCCTGTATCCAGCTGTGCCATTGATCCCCTGCATCCAGCTGTGCTTGGTCCCCTTTATCCAGCTGTGCCATTGATCCCTGCATCCAGCTGTGCTTGGTCCCCTTTATCCAGCTGTGCCATTGATCCCTGCATCCAGCTGTATTTGGTCCCCTGCATCTGGCTGCATTTGGTCCCCTGCATTCAACTGTGCTATTGGTCCCCTTTTTCCAGCTGTGCCACTGGTCCCCTTTTGCCAGCTGTGCTTGGTCCCCTGTATCCAGCTGTGCTATTGGTCCCCTGCATCCATCTCTGCGTGGTCCTCTGCATCCAGCTGTGCTTGGTCCTCTGCATCCAGCTGTGCAGCGGCTTTGGGGACAGAGGTGATGCTTGGGCAGGGCCCTGGTCAGCTCAAGCCCCCCCAAACCCAGGACTAAACTCCTGCCTAAACCCTCCCACTGGCACACCTTCATCAGCACCTGCACACCACAAACACCTCCTGTATGGAACTTGGGGTGTGTGGGCACACACTGGCATCAGCTGCTCTCTGAAATCACTGTAATAATGCCCTAGAGCTGTTTGCTTTGTTCAGGTCCTCCAGGCAGAGGTTTTGCCCAGCCCCTGGGTATGTGTCAGGACTCTCTGTCGCTCTCCCTCAGCCTCCACCTCCCTCTGACACTTCCATGTCATTTTGCCAAGGGTTGTGTCTGTGACACAATTAACTGGGTGCATCCGTCGTGCTTGAGAGATGCCATAAAACATGGAGGCAGTTATTGCACTGTCACAACAAATTTAGCAATAAAACAATTTATGTGATGCATGTTTGGCTGGTGGGGGGCGATCCAGGCAAACAAGGATCCCTGTAAACCCCAGGGATCCAGCCTTGCTCCCCAAGGCCCAACCACAAACTCACAGAGAGCCCCTTTGGAAGAGCAGAGTGTCTCCTGGAGCAAATGCAGCTCTTTACATTTTATTTCCAAGTAAGGATGTCCTGTCTGGCTGGGTTGTGGCTGAGGCTGTGGGACAGAGGGAACAGTAAGTGTTGCCATGATTGGGTGTCATTTCCCAAAGTCCAACAACTTCTCCTGGAGCCAAGAGCAGAGCCCAAAGTGCTGCTGAGCTGGGTTTGATGCCAACTTTTGGAGCTAAGATGAGAAACTGGATGTCTTTCCTCTGCTGGTAAGTGCAGATAATGAGGCAATGTTCCCAAAGTATCTGAGACTGGGATCTTTGAAGTGTAACCACTTTGTGGCCAAATACTTGTGAAAGTGGAAAAAATAATAATTACCTCTGAATATGTGAAGACATATATTCCTCAAGGACAGACAGGAATTGTTTAGTGTCGTCCGGGTGAAGGGAGGAGGTGCAAAAAGAAGATTTTAAGAAGAGTTTTCCTGCCAGGGAGAGCTATTAGGCACTGGAATTATTTCCTCAATGAAAGCAGAGGAAGGCAATTCCTTCAGACATTTAATAATAGCTTGGGCAAAGAATTAGGAAATATAAAGAAGAAGCCTGTACTGGCAGGTAATTGAGCTAATCAGAACTTAAAATTTATTTTTTTTAGGATCATTTCAAGTCAGCTGCAATAGATATTTCATTAATTTACAGTCTTTTTCATTGCAGTCCGATAGCCAAGAGTAAGGCAGAACAGCTTAATATTAAAAAAAACACCAACCCAGTAACTACTGAGAACAGTGGGATGAGGCAGTGCCAGCAAGGAGAGATTTCATGGGCACGCACCAAACACCAAGTGAGTTCCCAAGCAGGCCACAAAAGCCAGTGTGGAAGGGAAGGGGTAAAAGGAGCCAAGGTTTGATCTGGAAAATAAAAAGGGAAAAGCAAGGATGAAGAACCAGGGGATTGGATGAGATGGGATGAGATGGGAGGGGGTCCTGGAGAGACTCTCTCTTGGCAACAACCATGGAAAATAAAAGTGCAGAATAAAAAACTGCTTTAAGAACAGCCCGTGATCAAATACCAGACTGGCTAATTTGTATTTCAGGGGCTAGAAGAGAGGATGCTGCAGTCTGTGCCTCTGTACCTTCCACACAGTTTGTGTTCCTGGACAAGCAGCAAGTCCTAAATCATGGGCATCCGGCTCAGACTTGAGCTGGGGTGTAAAGGCTGAGGAACTAAATTTGGGGAGAGGCAGACACTTCAGAGCACTGCGGTGTCTGGATTACCCAGAGCATGACTAAGCCAGGTACTTTTTTCTCTCCCTGTTCATCCTGAACACCGAGGTGGGTGCCAGGTTTTATTCTTTCATCCCTTCTTCTTGCTCTGCATTTTAAAAATAACATTTAGAACACGCTGTAGTTATTCCACACGGGATTATTTACCAGTTACATCCTCTGCTGGGCAAGGCACTGTGATGTCCAGGATGTTGGGGTCAGGAGGGGACACGCTCTGGGGTATCCCAACAGCTCCTTCAGTGACTGAAACACGATGCCAAGTGCATCTGTAACTCCTGACTGCAGAACTGCATCTCCCCACCTTCCCAACCCAGGACATGTGGTCTCTCCTGCATCCAGGTAGGAAAAAGGTTGTTCTTAAAACAAATCTGAAGAGAAAGAAGTTAAAACAGAATCCTCAAGTGATGTGCTCACCCATAAATTCCACCAGAGCTGAAGTTTATTGCCTTTTTAACAACATAATGGCATTTCAGACCATCTCCAGGTCTGATTTAGCAATCCATAGGCATTATGGACAATGATTACTCCCTGCTGGAATTCCATGAAGGCCAGAAGTGTTTGTCAGTATATGGAAAACTGGTGTATTTGTCCCAGGGATGTCAGAGCCAGAGTTTTATGTACTTGTGGATGGAAATGGGTGGAGAGTCTCAATCTCACACACTGTTCTGGTTTAATAGGCATTTACTTCACAAGCATCACTTGCTGATGCTGCTGTCATTAAAGCTGAGTACTGATATCAGGACTAGCCCTGCACCTCTACAATTACTCTGCAACCTGCACAGAGAAATCAGCAGGACAAACCCCAGCCCTCCTAAAGAGCTGCTCAGAAGTCCAAGATATTCATTATATGTTTGCACAGTGACCACAGCCATTAATTTATACCTTATTAGAGGCTGATATCACCACTGGATTTAAATTATAACCATATTAACATCCATCAGCAAGTTGACCTAGAAACTTATTTATTTAAGAACATCAGTGGTCTGAGTCAAAGACTTGTTTCAGATGCCAAAAACAAAAGCGAGTACAATGGGGTTTGGATCTGGACAATGGCTGGGAATTGTACTGGCAGCCATCAAATTGGAATATTTGATCTTCACAGCTTGACGTCAAGAATGGCTTTCAAATCCCCTGGCTGGTAAATAGATCTGGCTCAGGCCTTGTTTAACATTGGAGGTGCTTATAGATATTGTGGTTACAAAGTTGATCAAACATGCAAGGCATTATTTGTAGGAAAAACATTTACCTTACTGGAGAGGTTTGACATATTCCAAAGGCTCAAATGATTTCCCGTCTGCTTTAATGTGTGAAGGAAAGTGGAATTTGCTTTGAGAAGTGAAGAAAAAGGCAGTTCAGGCACTGCTGCTGTGTCTGGCGTGGCTTGAGATTGCCCATAGGTAAGCTCAGCACCATTTTCTTTTGTGAGATAAAACTTGCTGGAAAAATTAAAAAAAAATAGAGCAAAGTAAAAAGAAAATTATCTGACATTCAGGAACTGAATGTGAAAATTGTGGTTGCCATTTCAGTTGTTCCTCTGTCAATGGAAAAATAAAATGAAAAGGAGAAGGTTTGGAAATGCAGCGGAAAGGAACGAAGAAGAAGAGTAGAAAAGAGAAATAAAACACAGACATTTTGGACATCCTGGTTGAAAAAGATTTTCCCTTACAAAATTTTGGGGAGGAAATGGTTCTGTTTAGTGAAGTGAAAAATGAAGGAACTGGAGGGGGTTGTGCAGCTAAATCAAGTCTTGGGTTCCAGTGGGACATGATGCAGGTCTCATTGCTTTGCTGCCTCCACCTAGAGAGGCTTTAACCAAGAAGGGGAACCAGCATTTTAAAATATTTGCTCTTCCCTCAGCACAGCAGTGTGAGGCACTGATGGCTGCAGTGTGAGGCACTGAAAGCTGCAGTGTGAGGCACTGAAAGCTGCAGTGTGAGACAGTGAAAACTGCAGTGTGAGACAGTGAAAGCTGCAGTGTGAGACAGTGAAAACTGCAGTGTGAGACAGTGAAAGCTGCAGTGTGAGGCACTGAAAGCTGCAGTGTGAGGCACTGAAAGCTGCAGTGTGAGGCACTGAAAGCTGCAGTGTGAGGCACTGAATGCTGCAGTGTGAGGCAGTGAAAGCTGCAGAGTGAGGCAGTGAAAGCTGCAGAGTGAGGCAGTGAAAGCTGCAGTGTGAGGCACTGAATGCTGCAGAGTGAGGCACTGAAAGCTGCAGTGTGAGGCACTGAAAGCTGCAGTGTGAGGCACTGAAAGCTGCAGTGTGAGACAGTGAAAGCTGCAGTGTGAGGCACTGAAAGCTGCAGAGTGAGACAGTGAAAGCTGCAGTGTGAGACAGTGAAAACTGCAGTGTGAGGCAGTGAAAACTGCAGTAGTCATTAAAGAGGATTGCAGTGGATTAATAGGAATGAGGGAAGGCAAAAGAACTAACTTTCTTCGAAAATTATTGAAGCAAAAGTGAGCAGCATCCATGGTGGGCATCTTCCCTTCCAGAGAGGAGAACAGCAGCCCTCAAGTTCCTTCTGTTTCCACCTCCCTCTGTGTTTTGTGGTGTGTGACCCTTCTCCTGTGGCATGAGATGTCCTCAGCTGTGTCTGTCTGGCAATGACCTGAGTATGGGTGGTGTAACCAGAAGTCCCTCTGCTGCCTCTCCGGGCAGGGGGAGAAGTCTCCCCTTAGAAGACACTCTGGAGGAAAATGCTGGTTTTTCCCTCCAGACTTTACAAAACTTTCAATTCCTTTGATTCTTCAAGAGAAAAGAGAGGTCTGACTGTACTGCAGGAAAGCAGCTGCCTCATGTTGTGCTGACTCTGCTGTGCCAAATCATAACTGAGATAAAGATTTTCTTTCCACTCAGAAGCCTTTTCCTGGAAATAGCTCAGTTTGAAGTCAACCAGTGCAATTTGTGTGTGGCTGCCATTGCTCTGCCTGCTGCAGACAGAAGTCACTCAAAGTATTTTTGCAAGGGTAGCAAGAGGTGAGATGTTATCTCTGGCTCTGCTGAAGGATGTTCTGCAAGGTGAGTCCAACCACCCAACCCCCAGGGAACAGGCACCAAAGAGACACATCAGGAAATTCCCAACAGTGGAAGAAGCATCGGTTGCCATTCACACTCGTATTAGGTGTCAAAGAATCCAACAGGCTAAAAATCCATCAAAACCCAGGCTTTTTGGGAAAACCTTTCCTTTCTACCTTTGGAAGTGTGGGATTTATGTGGGAACTGCAGGGTGCTTCGCTTTGGAAGGTCGGTTTGCAGCAGATGGGATATGGAAGGGCTACAGACGCAGAAACCAGAAAACAAATCAAAACCCCCAGTTTTGAAATGTTTCTACTAAAAATAATAAGGTTTTGGGCATTGACTCATGACTTGTGAATGCCTCGGACAGACAGTAACCGAGGCCATCCCGTAAGGAACCAGAAGGTTACCGTAGGAGCTGAGGAACTGGGGGCTGGCACGGGAACTGCAGAGCTGCTGCACACCAGGGGCTGTGGCCCAGAGAACGGACCAGCTCTTTGCAATAACAGATCCATTTCAGAGTCCGACGATTTGTAGACAACCGTCAAACAACAAAAAAAAAAGGTTCCAAAACCCAAGTCCAAAGTCTCAGGATCAGGGAGGGATATGTAGAAAATTCTCTTTGGTGTTGTTATTGGACTGGGCCAGACGTCCAGACACAACGAGTTACTCGAGCTCGCTGTCAGCTACACCGTAAATTTAGATGGAATTTCAGCGCTGCCTCACAGGGGCAATATTGGCTTAAGGTGTTTCCATTTCAGAACCTCGTCCCACAGCAGACTGGTAATTTTTTTTTGCCCAGTTTTGCCTGGTGTTGAGCTTTCTGAATGACTTTAGCTTCACAAATCTTTATTGGCCACATATTCCTCTCCCAGACCTCTCCAGGTCCACATTACTGCAATCCAGGCAGACTTAGCACCAGTCTGCTGTCAGTGGATGCTACTGTGCTATTTATAAACCCTTTGCTACATACAGGTATTTATGGCACTGAGTAGGGTCAGGAAGAGCAAGGAAAAAAAAAGGGAAAAAAGAAAAAAGTTCACTGTATTTTTATTAGTCAAATTCACAGCCAACCATATGGCCACAAACTGGAAGCCGCCAGTTCAGACAACTGGAACAACCTCACTCCCTGAATCCTGCAAAAGCCATTATGTTGTGTTATATATGTGGATATATATCTCTGTCTTAAGAGGAGGGTGTCAGACATGTAATAAATGATAACAAGGCCCTCCCTGAGCCCCCTGTGTCAGTTGTGTCCCAAGTTATAACAGAAGGTCCTTCACTTTCTGGCCACAGGTGCCTCCCAGGGGGGTTCTCCAGTCCTGCTGTCACTTCTCTCCCATTAGACTCTTACCCAAAGAGACAGGTTTGTCCGCTGAAATAAATCATCTTGCTGAAATAAATCATGTTGATAAAGATACATAGTCCTGGATGAAACAGGAAGAAAGTGCAGCTGTACCTGCAAGTGCTAATGGTGGGGAGAGAGTCCCCAAGGGTGCCCCAAGTCCCCCGCTCACCACACGATATAATCTGGAGGTTTTTAAGCTAGTAATTTGCTCTGCTTTTTGGTTGGGTTTTTTTCCCCTGTGGACAGTTCTTGGAGGTCATTTGGAAAAAAGGGGGTTCTTTTGGGTTTATAATGGCAGAGGATTCAGCCACCCACACGGGTGGTGTTGTGCAGGACCAACAGGAGCTCAGGTGTTGGAGGTTGTACCACATACTCCAGCAAGCCACTCGTGTCCCCAGGGTGCCTGTGCTGCATCCTCCAGTGCAGCACCACACAGTGGTACCCAGCAAGCTGTGATGCAGCACATCACTTCTCTGCCTGACTCATGTCCCAAGGGATGATAACCACATCAGTGTCATCCCTGTAAACTTGATCTCTTGGCAGTTCAGCTGTTCCAGGATGTCCATAAACATTCCCCTACCAGGGCTGCACTTGTCAGTGTTGTTCTTTGATCTCCACTGCCCACAGAGCCCCACCGACCCTCCTGCTCTTGTGGGTCAACATCAATGCTGCCTCTTATTGTGTCTTTCACAAGGTCATTCTCCTTCTCTTTGCATCAGTTCCCTGTCTATGAGATAAAGGTTCCCCACACCAATTCATCCAGCCCAGAGCACTGAGTGTAGGTTTAGTTAATAACCCACAGTCCCTGTGGGAGGAACAAAGAGGCGGAAGGACTGGGGGAGGGACAAGCCTGGCAACAGTCGTAGGAAACACATGGTCAGGGAGCTGAGCCCAGGGCAGAAATTCCCATCAGGGAACAATGCTGCACCAGCTGGGACAGGGGAGGGTGACCTCAGGGCTTTGCCTCTCCACTGCCTCAAGCCCATTGTTCTATTGTGTCCTTTGCAGGGAGTTCAAGGGAATAAACAGCGTTTTCCAGCCTGGCTTAGTCTCCTGGATGGTTTTCTTCCCTGATGGATTTATAGGAGTAAAGAAATCAAGTATCCATGTGCTCCACACCTGTCAGGGTGAGGGTTCAGCCTGTGGGTTTATAGAGGTCTTCACAGAGCATGACCCTAAGTGCCCTGTGGTCCTGGGCTGGAGACTGGAAGGAGTCAGCAGTGAGCCAAGCCAGGGGCCAGTGAAATGAAGGATGATGTTCCCAAAGGCTCCCCAGGTATCTCCAGCCCCAACACCTGACAGAGAGTCAAGGTACATGACAAGAGTGCAGCATCCTCCTCCACACCACAGCCAAGGCCAAGGGCACCCTCAGAGCCTGTTGGTGGTGGGAATGAGCTCAGGGATGGTGAGGAGTCATTGTGGTCCTTCACTGCTGATGTCCAAACAATTCATCCATGCACAACCCAGTCTCAAAGTTTCTTAAATATGCTCTAAGCTTTTAATCACCTTACAGGCTGTTATTTTAGTACCTCATTTTCTTCTGGGTTCTCACAGCTCCAGAACATAAAGCACTGCAGGAACCTGGTGCAGAGGAGCCCTTTGCCACTCAGAGTGACAGCAACATCTCCTCTGTGATGAGGTGTGACCAGTGCCCCTGGCACATGCAGGTGCCACAGGGAAACAGAGGGGAGGATATGCCCAGGGAAGTCACCAAGATTCAGTGACAGCAGAGATTTCAAGGACTTGAACCTTGAGCCATCCTGCAGGCCTCTGTGAGCTTATTTTAAATGTGTCATTTATCCCTTATCCCTGTGTTATTTATCCCTAATCCATAAATATGAATTTTATGGAGACCACTTGCTTGGCAGAGAAGAACAAGAGACAATTTGGCAATTGAGAATAATAAGAGGGGGAAATTTAAATATGGATGTGGAAAGGACTTTGTCTCCTACAAGAAAGGCAACAGAGGAAACCAGGAAACATGAAAGGAAAGGGATCAGCAAGGAGGGTGAGTAAAGGGGGAGGCCCAGGGGCACGGAAGTGAGTGGAAGGAGAAAATGGGAGCTCATGGCACAAGGTCAGTCGAGCCTTTCTAAGCAAAGGTTCTGCCAGCCAAAACAGCAGCCAGTCTGAAACTGGTTAGAGATTGTTTATTTATCCATACCACAGGATGTAAACTAATATAGTTAAATTCCCCTGGGAAAATAAAGCTGACTCTTATTTTTCCCTCTCTGTTGGTATGTTTAAGAATATGTTCATCCTTCTTTCTCCTGCTTTATGAAGTATAAGGGGCTTCAAAAGACCCTGGAAGACTCACTGCTGAATTCCTGCCTCTTCAGGGATGAGAAGCAGTTGTCACATGGGAGAGAGAATGGTTGGGACCTTTGATATCCACCTGTAAGACATCCACGATGCCTCAGGGGTCATGTTCAGTCAGGAAGGACTTCTTGACTCTGTATTTAAAGATTTAAAGATTTGCTGGGCCGTTGATGTGACTGATATTTATTTGAAATTAATCCCCCTGTGCAGCAGGCTCTGCACTCACAGGTCAAAATGTGTTTTTAGTAGGAGTTAATTGGAGAACAAGTATTTACCTTCAGCTCAGGTTTTGCTTCCTTGGCTTCAGCTTGTAAGTGTTGAAGGTTTCACCTTCCCGATGCAAAACTGGAATCAAAGCAACAAGCTCCAAAATTGCCCACTTAGAATGGAGCTTTATATAAAATACAGATATTTCAGGAGGAAAAACCAGGGCCTGCAGCTGCAAAACAAGGTCTGTGGGGATAACCAGCCCCCACGCCGGGCATTCCACCGGCCCCACATTCCCAACCCAAAGGAAAAGTCACAAATACAGTTAATTGACCAAAGTCCTGATTGTCTTTTCAGACACCCTTCTTGATGTGGTTGGAGATTGGAACCCTTTTGGAAAGCAACTTGACATTTCATAGCTTAGATATTTCCTCCGTCGCTTTTGACTCTCAGGCCTCAATTATTTCCACCGAGAGAGTCTTTGCCAAGCTGATGAAATTGGAACCAGAGGGGATGTTATAAAATACAGGTAGCTCTGGCCCCGGGCGTGATGCTGCCTCGTGTGTTTTTTTCATTTTGCTTCTCCCAGCTCACTGCAAGGCTGCAGGATGGAACTTGTGCTCCTCAGGGAACCACAGCTCCCTCAGCATCCCCACGGGTGGCCAGGTATGGCCTGCAACTCACTTTCTAATCTGGAAAATTCCTTATGGTTTTTGCAGGGACAAATTATTCTTCCTGGTTGTGGAGGGAAAGGAGGGAAACCGTTCTGTCCCTCAATGGTTTTTGATGGAAATTGTATTCCTGAGCCAAGTGATCACTGAAAAACATTTTTAAAGGACATTTATGGGGAAAATGTTGCAATTCTCTGGCTTTTTGTGCCCTCTTTAATCCTGTGTGTGGATGGAAAGTGGTCAACTTTCAATTTAGTGCAGCCACCCTGTTTTACAGCTTAGAAAAACTCCTCTCACAGGGCTTTGCTGTCCTACCTGTGGGACACAACTGCGCTGACAGGCCTGGAGCTGCTGGAGCTCAGGAATCTGGGGATTTGGAGCTCAGAAATCTGGGGGTTTGGATCTCAGAAATCTGAGGATTTGGAGCTCAAGAATCTGACGATTTGGAGCTCAGGAATCTGGGGATTTGGAGCTCAGAATTCTGGGGATTTGGAGCTCAGAAATCTGAGAATTTGGAGCTCAGGAATCTGAGAATTTGGAGCTCAGAAATCTGGGGATTTGGAGGTCAGAAATCTGGGGATTTGGAGCTCAGGAATCTGAGAGTTTGGAGCTCAGGAATCTGAGGATTTGGAGCTCAGAAATCTGGGGATTTGGAGCTCAGGAATCTGGGGATTTGGAGCTCAAGAATCTGAGAATTTGGAGCTCAGGAATCTGGGGATTTGGAGCTCAGAAATCTGGGGATTTGGAGCTCAGGAATCTGAGGATTTGGAGCTCAGGAATCTGAGAGTTTGGAGCTCAAGAATCTGGGGATTTGGAGCTCAGAAATCTGGGGATTTGGAGCTCAGAAATCTGAGAATTTGGAGCTCAGGAAGCTGAGGATTTGGAGCTCAGGAATCTGGGAATTTGGAGCTCAGAATTCTGGGGATTTGGAGCTCAGAAATCTGAGGATTTGGAGCTCAGAAATCTGGGGATTTGGAGCTCAGAAATCTGGGGATTTGGAGCTCAAGAATCTGAGGATTTGGATCTCAGGAATCTGAGGATTTGGATCTCAGGAATCTGAGAATTTGGAGCTCAGAAATCTGGGGACTTGGAGCTCAGGAATCTGAGAGTTTGGAGCTCAGGAATCTGGGGATTTGGAGCTCAGAAATCTGAGGATTTGGAGCTCAAGAATCTGAGAATTTGGAGCTCAGAATTCTGGGGATTTGGAGCTCAAGAATCTGAGGATTTGAAGCTCAAGAATCTGAGAATTTGGAGCTCAGGAATCTGGGGATTTGGAGCTCAGGAATCTGGGGATTTGGAGCTCAGGAATCTGAGAATTTGGAGCTCAGGAATCTGAGGATTTGATGCTCAGGTAGCTGAGGATTTGGCCCAGGTAGTGGTGCTCAGATAGGATGGACTCTGAATTTACACTCTCAGGGGATTTTTATTCCTACCAGTGCTGAGCAAGGCACTGCCTGGAACTCAGACAGATGAGGAATCATCCGGATAGGAGGAAAAAACAGCTGAATCCTCTTCTAACTCTCAAAACAGGAGGTGACACAAGATGAACTTCTCAGAGCAGCAGAGTTTCCCTGTGCTGTTCCCAACCCTGACTCTGCCAGATAGGGCCTAAATACAAGATTGAGCTCTGAATTCACTGGAGTTGCCATTCCAAAATCCAACTGCATGGAATGGTTGTGTGATTCCCAGCAGGAGCCCACTGCTGGGGCAGGAGTGGGATGGAGGCATCTGTGGGCAGTGCTCATCTGAGAGCTCTGGTCACTGCCCAGGGCTGGGCACTCCATGCCAAATATGTCCTCTGGAATAACAGATGCCCTGATGCAGTTGGGTTTGTTTAGGTCTGCTGGAGCTGATTACAGGGCTGATGGTCCCACAGAGCAGCGATATCTGTCCTCTCCTCAGGGAGACACCAGCCAGAGATACCAGCAGTGATTTGTCTCTGCCAGCACTTGGAGCTTGAGGACGTTTCTGTAGGAAGTGACAGTGGTAAAACATCCTCTGGAGCATGTAAACAATCTTTCCCTATTCAGCAGGGTCCAAATAAAAAGGGAGCTGTGTAAACATCTCCAAGCTGTCCCAGCTTGTCTTTCACTCTGAGCTGAGGAGCAGAAAGCTCTGCTCAGGAGCCAGTACACGCTGCAACTTCCTTCTGATCCGCGGTCCAGCACAAATACAAAACCAAATCATGTTTCCACATAATCAATCCATGTTCTTAGAGAGGAAAAGAGTCCTTAGCAGCTGAGTAGGAGACCTTGGAGTATAATAGAGCTCTCCTAAAGCACAGGTGCGCCAAACTACTTCACCAACAGTGTGTGAGAAAGTATTCACATTGTTCCCAAACCATGGGAAAAACATATCCTGTTCCCATTTCTAGAATGTGCCACTCATGAGGCTCTGTGTATTCTGCTGGTGTGTTGTCTCCTCGTGGCCATCCCTGCCTGGGGGGCTGGAGATGAACTTTCCCTGACTTCCGAGCATTGTGCTGGAGAGGCCACGCAGGTGTCCTTGTCCTGCTCCAACAGGGACTCACAACTGTGCCAACCACAGCACTGGGCTCTCTTTGGGCTCACTTGTATCAGGGGAAATATTTGGAGGAAGAGGCTTGTTTTGCTGCTGTTGAACTCCTCCCTGTCCCTTTGCCACGTGGATGCTCTGAATTGTGGAGATTCCTGCACCAGCCCTGAGCGGCCCAAGAGCTCCAGAGCTGATGGAGATGACTGGATGCTGAGAGAGGGAATTGAGAAAGAGCAGGAGAAACTTGGAGGTTGTGGTCACATTTAAATGAGCAACACAACAAAGGAAACAGAATTGACTGTGGAAAAGAATGACAGACACTCCTTGCTTTGTTGTCCTGAAGTGCTTTTACATTTCTGGCTGAAGTGAGAGTGTATCTACAGTTTCCACTTGAAATGTTTTGGAGATACAAGTGACTTTCTTTTTCATCAGGAAAAGGTTTGTGCAGTTTTTTGAATAAAAGTTTCTCATATAATAACAACAGCCAAACACAAAATATGTTTTTACTGCCAGAATGCCAAAAATCACTTAATTTTGATGTTCCAACCAGACTATGGGATGGGCAGCTCCTTCCTTTGCTCAGAGGGCATCAGAATAGGAGCAATGAGATTCCACCTCTGAGTGACCCCAAAACATGTAAGAGATTTCTGATACTCTGGGATGTGCCTTTCTTGATAAGAATAACACACTTAGAGCAAAAGTATTGAAGTAGTATTTGAATCTGACCATGTGCACTACCTAAGTCATGATTAAAGAAATTTTATGACTTCAGATCAATTCACTGAGAACTTCCAGTTCCTGAACTTTCCCATAAGGAAACCAAGAGGACACCAGACAGGAAAAAATTTGGAGTTTTCACAATGTGCTTCAAGAACTGCTAACATGGCACCTGAGCATCACAGGACTACCCAGCAGAGCAGGTGGGAGCTGGGTTAACTCTGAGCTCAGGACTCTTTGCTTGGTATTAACCAGATCATGGTAGAGACTTCTTAGCAGCTGGAGGCAGCAGGAGGAGACCAGGTGACACTCACAGCTGTGTGGGGACAGATCCAGCACAGGTCAAGCACCAGTATGGCCTGTCAGGGGTTTCCATCAACTGCTGTGAGTTCTCACAGAGTTATTGTAACCTGAGCCCCAGGTGAAGCCACAGAAAGTGTCTCTCCCTTCCTGCAGGAGGAAAGGCATCTCCCAGCACTCGGCAGCCAGTCTGGCCTCACTCAGGTTTAATCATTCAGTTATTGAAGCTACAATAAGTTCCAGCCTAGGCAGAGTTCATGGGAGGTTCAGGATGCTCAGGTCATGAATTAATTCCCACCAACACCAAAACTTCCTTAATTTTACAGAGATTTGAAAAATATTGTAGTAAATAAAGTCTGCTTATGAATTAGAGTCCTTTTGGTAGACCTGCTGAAGGGTTTGGTGGCATTACAGCTGATTGAAGTGGTGTTCTTACATCACAGTGGTGTTTGCCAGACACTGTTTTCCACTCCAAACCAGCAATTATTTTCCTATTGATCTTTCATTTCCAGTGACCTAATTGGAAATGTGGAATGATACAGCAGGCTGTGTCCTCCAACAGAAATCACTAATTTGGACTGTCAGTTTTCAGACAACCCTCATCAAAGCCTTCAGAGGAGACAGCTCTTTCAGGGGCTGGATTGTCCACCCTTGAATGTGAGACGACCACGGTAATCACCATCCTCATTGAGTCATAGGATGGTTTCAGCTGAAGGGACCTCAATGATTAACTCATTCCAGCTCCCCTGCCATGTACAGGGGCACCTTCCACTAGAGCAAATTGCTCAGAGCTCCATCCAACCTGACCTTAAACACTGGCAGGGATTCCTTAAAATCCAGCTTGATGTGGTTGATGTTGAGACACAGAGATGCTCTGGGGCACCTGGCAGGACTTGAACACCATCCCCTCCTTGCCTTTAGCCCTGAATGACCCTGGAGTTTGGCTTAGGAAAGGTTTTTAGTTGCAAGGACAATTGTTGCAAGGACTGGGGACAACTGCAAGCAAAGAGATGTGTTCCTTGTCAGAGAAAAGCTCAAACCCCACAGTTTTACTGCCCCAAAAGCATCCAACAGCAGCCACCCTGCAGGTAATTCCCCTCCAGGGAGGGCCCAGGATCACACAAGGCAGTAGCAGGACAGCCTGTGTTGAGCAGCTCCCCTTCCCAAGGGAGCAGCAGTGTGGGAGGGCAGGGGGTGATGGGACCAAACCCACCCCCAGCACTATCAGTGAAAACAGGAAAGTGCTTTGTCCCCATGACCCTGTTTCCAACCACAGGGTCAATGTAGCCATTGCACAATGAGGCTTTTACGAATAAAACCTCTTTAAAGATATTCTTCTCTTTTATATTTTTTTTCACATTATGGGAGGCTAAGTGAAAGCAGCAATTTTTTTTTTTTTTTGCTGCATTTTGCTTTAAACCAGTGAAAGTTAATGTTTATAGCAGTCTAGGAGCTGGAAACCCAACTTAAGACACACTTAATGTTTAGATCTACTTTGTGGTTGGAAAAAACAACTTTTTAAACGCTCCAGCAAGTGGAAACAGCCACCCCTTGTAAACAAACCTTTAGCATTAAGATATTTCTTAGCAGCGGAAAACCTTAACTGCATGGAGACATATTTGTGAGACATTTCAAAGCCATCCCAGGCTGTTGGCACAGCCACCTTCTGTCAGCAGAGACGTCAATGATCAATGGAGATGAAAGAGTTTCCATACAGGATGCTTTGCTGAATGTTTGTTTCACCCTCACTTACTGTATTACACACAGAGCTCACATCCCTCTCGGGATCCAGCTCCACACCACGGTACTCCAGTTTCGTGTTTAAGGGTCAGTGAAGTTAAACCAACACAAACAGCACCAGAATTAAAAATATTGGTTGTTTTCTGCAAGTACAGTAAAATTTCCCAGCCCTAAGATAAGGCTGCCAGATATTCCGGCGGTGACCTTGGAAAAATAACACAACAACCTGCTCAGTCGGTGTTTTGCCTCCCAAACCTCATCTCAACCCTGGTCATGTGCTTTGTAGCTGCTTGCCCTGCCCGTGGGCTGAAGTGGCCCTGAGCTCAGCTACGGATGGGAATTTTTTTTTCCCAAAGAAACAGTGGAAGTCCCATCAGGAGACAATTAAATGCATCCGACTGGCTGCTGGCAGGGAAGTGGCAAGGATGAACTCAGAGGTCTTTTCTATCCTTTGTGCTTTAAAGCTACTGCCTGGATGGGGCAGGGCATGTACCTCCCATTGCTGTGTGCTGCTGGATGTGGCCACTTCCTTGGAGTATCCACCAGGTGTGACCTGCTGGGATGTGACAGCACCCAGGGCTGCTGTCCTGCTGTCCCCCCACAGTGGGATCCTACTGTCCCATCCCAATGTCCTCCTGCTGTCCCACACAATGCCCTCCTGCTGTCCCACACGATGCCCTCCTGCTGTCCCACATGACGCCCTCCTGCTGTCCCACCAGGTTGCCCTCCTGCTGTCTCATACGATGCCCTCCTGCTGTCCCACACGATGCCCTCCTGCTGTCCCACCAGGTTGCCCTCCTGCTGTCCCACACAATGCCCTCCTGCTGTCCCACACGATGCCCTCCTGCTGTCCCACCAGGTTGCCCTCCTGCTGTCCCACCAGGTTGCCCTCCTGCTGTCTCATACTATGTCCTCTTGCTGTCCCACACGATGCCCTCCTGCTGTCCCACAGGTCGCCCTCCTGCTGTCCCACCAGGTTGCCCTCCTGCTGTCTCATACTATGTCCTCTTGCTGTCCCACACGATGCCCTCCTGCTGTCCCACCACAACATCACGCATCATCACTTCAAGCCCAGGAGGTGGGTGTCCCCTTCTCCCAGAAGTGGCCAAGGACCAGGAAAACCCAGCAGAGAGGTGAGAATCTTTGCACAGCCCCAACTCACCAGCAGGCAGGCTGGGAAGGGGTGGGATTTAGGAACAATTAGGTGGGATTTTGTTTCACCAACAAAGGCGTCCAGTGTCAGAGATGCCCTCATACCCCTCGCCCAAACGGAGGTGCCCTCGTGCCAAGGCTGGGAGCAGAAGCCAAGTGTCCAACCTGCTGCTCCTGCTGGGTCATTTCCTCCGAAACAATTGGCGCTTTGATGCCGCTCTGTGAGCGCGGAGCTGCCGCTGTTCTCACTGGGCTCCGCCGGCGGCGCTAAAAAAACCCCCACGCGGTCCCGACAATGCGCAGAGCCCGCGCCGCTGACTAACCCTGTCCCGAGCTTAGGTAATTTCCTTGCATAAATCTCTTCGCAAGGAGGGTTTTAAACAGACCTTAACTAGCACCAGACTTCTCTCTGCCCTGGATTTGATCCTGAGGAAATACCTGAAAATAAACAAATACCTTGCTGGGATGCTCAGCCTTGCCAGAAATGACAGTTGATTTAAAAATCGCTCTTTTTTCTTTTTTTCACCCCTCTGTTTTCTCACTTTATCCTTTTTTAGGTTAGAAAAACTCAGAGGAAATTGTAACCATGCAGGGCTAAGAGGTGTTGCAGAACAAACAAGCCCCAGCAAGGTTGGCATCCGTGGTGGGATAACGTTTCACTGCTGACAGTCCACACTTCCGAGACACCTCAGCCACTGCTCTATTCTCCTCCTAATTTAAGATTTCCATTTGGATTTGGACCAGCATTTAGACATTTCCAGGATCTTTTTAAAGACAGTAAGACTCATCAAGCTTCAGCATCACAGTGCTGCATCCTGTGGGAAGCTCAGGTACCTGGGGCTACCTATGCCTGATGTTTTTACCCTTGGCCTTCTGAGTCTTATTTTCTAAAAAAATATGTCTTAAACTCAAACTTGAGGGATGCAAAGGACTTTTACATCCATATCAGCTGAGCAAAGTCCTCCATGTGTGATTACAGTTTGTCTCCCTAAATTCCCCCAGCAGTTTCCCTTGGGAAAAGGCAAATTCCCTGTCCCAGCTCACTCCCCCACTGACCAGTTTCAGCAATGGGTTGAGAAGTTATCGATTGTTTGTGTTCCTGTTACAAGTTTTAAACTCTCAGAACATGAGGCTAAATAAACTCCAGATTATTTGCCACAATGCCCCAATAATTTAAGGAAAATCTTTTTATGCTTCGTGCCCAGCAGGGAACAACTGAAAAGAGGAACAAGGGACAGGGGACATTCCCCTCATGGCAGTCCTGCCCCATCTCCCCATGGCTCATGTCCCACCTAAGGAGGGGCATTGCCATAGGTAAGGCCAGTTATCCATGTACATGTTTTACATCCCTGAGGCCTTTTCCTCTCTAAAAACATCAGTCAGCAAAGCTTTTACAGAATTAAAGCTGTTCCTGGTGAGGTACAAAGAGATTAATGTATTCTGGGTGCTGCAGTCTTTGGGGGACTTTTGTGTCCCTTTTTTTGTTTGTTTGGGGTTTTTTTCCGTAGCTTTGGGATGTTCTCAGGAGAGAGGAATCATTTTCTGGATCTCATGTTAGAGCAGCCAAGATTCAGGAGCAAACACCCTCGTGGGAAAGCAGAGTCTTGCAAAACAGCCTCTGCTGGGGATTATCCAAGTGCTTCAGT
Source organism: Pithys albifrons albifrons (assembly GCF_047495875.1). Lineage (NCBI taxonomy): Eukaryota > Metazoa > Chordata > Aves > Passeriformes > Thamnophilidae > Pithys > Pithys albifrons. Next base: position 2,186,481 of record NC_092476.1, on the reverse strand, counting down.
AACTTGGATACCTGAAATGTGTCATGTGCAGTCGTGTCCATCCCCAAGATACAACTTTACATCACTTGCCAGGAACTGAGGCTTCATCTGCAGATCAGAAAATTGCCTGATTCTGGGATTTGAGGCAAGTTTTTTAGTCTGACTTCCTGTGCTTAACCCTCAGATCACTCCTGGCGTTTCATGTCACGGGCATGTCCGTGTCAATGTCTGAGAGATAAAGTTTCATTGAACAGATGATTTATTATTCTCTATAAGGGATTAACAGAGGTGTTTAAAACCCTGTGGTTGTATCTGCTTTGAGGATTAAGGGGATTTTGGAGCAGTGATATCACTGGGCTTCAATGCAATTTATGTGGTGGTAGAAATACATGAAGCTGGAAGGAAGACATCAGTGTGATGGTTGTGAGGGATGGAGGTGTTGGGTCTGTCTGAATCCTGGCCAGAAGTGACCCCAAAGTCACTCACAGGGCTGAGGAATTATTTGGATTTAAATCAACTTTCCTTTATACACAACCACACCAGTGCCTTGAAATTCAACATGGTTTGCAAGCTGTTTGCACTCGATCAGAGTGGTAAAACCTCCCTTGCATCAGCTCTGTTGTGTTTCTAGCCCAGATCAAGCCCTTTCCATCTGATTTGCCTCTGTCAAAAAAGATCAACCCCACAGTTTTCATACCAGTTTAATTTCCAACAGTATTTATGTATTTAAGAGGTTTTCCTGACAGTACATAAAATTAAAAGAAGGGCCATTTAGGAAAAAAACAGATCAGTAATGTAAGCCCTCATTTGGGTCTGTGCCTCAATTATATCGATTTGATTCTGACTTTCTGCCCATGTTCCAGTGGAAACTTTTCTTTTCCATTTAAAAAGCAAATTTCCATCTTTGAAGGCAACCAAAGCAGCAGAGCTTTTCTCTCTCTCCCTCTTTTTATCCAGCTTTAGCCACCATCTTTGTTACTTCATTCCCTTTCTCCCCTGATCTAGTTTTATATCCTCTGGTGGGGAAGAAGGTGGACTTGGTGATGTTTTAAGTTGATCATTGCAAATTCCAGCTGGGTTTTTTTCCTCCTTCTTGGGGCACTGAAGTTCTGGGCTCAAGCACGTTGGTTTAGGAGTTGTTTGTAGGTATGGCCATGTCTTTCCTTCTCCTAAATTAGTGACAGGTTCAAAATAAAGTTTGTGCTTTTGAGTTTTGCCTCCTAAATGTCAGCACGACTGTCGACAACTGTTGGGCTCCATGAGGTTCAAGCAAACACACAGATTTAAAAGAACAACCATTTGCATTTCTTCTTTAATACTTAAAAAAAAAATAGGCCATATTTAGATTGATTACCATGGATGTCTCACATAATCATTAAAAGCAGTTTCAAAGGCCAAGAAAGCACTAAGTAATTGTTGCAGGGTTGCCAGATCTTGTCTGTGCTGAGAGAGGAGAGGAGTGCTCGGGGTGTCTGCTCTGGGGGAGCTGAGCAGAGCTCGGAGGTGCTGCGAGGAAAAGCTCCACCACACCCTTTCATCCCATCCAAAACAAATATCAAAGAAGGAAGAAATGAATATCTTCGCTATTGCTTTTCATTGTGTCTTTTTGAAGATGTGATATACGAAGATTTCCTGTAATTACATGTAATAGCTAGAGGGGAAAGAGGGGGGAAGACAGCAAATGAAAGTCAGAAAAATTAATTCATTTCAATCTGTCACTACAACTTTTACGGGCCAACCTGTAAGTAACTCCACAGTTGAAGTAACTTTGTTTGCATAACTCAGCTCAAACCCCACCACGGTGAGGGACCCAGTGTTTTTCCCCTTGCTTCTTGCATATGAAGTGCTATTTGAGACACTAATAGTCTGTAAATCTGCCTCTGTGGCTCAGCCCCAGGTTTGAGTGGATGAAACAAGCTCCTCGTGCCAGCATACATGCCTAAAATTAGCACCAAAGAGATTGGATTCTCAAGTGCTGTATTCCCTTTTCCTCTCCCAACAGGCCTGGGGTTTGGGCATGTGTTGAGGACCAGTGAATAATATCAGCCTGTGGTTGCTGGGCCATTAAACAAACCAGAGTGGAGCACCTTTCGTTCATGAGATGAATAATAACAGCACTCCCTCCCTCCCTCCCTCCTTCTCCAGCACATCCCAGCTCCACTGAGCCCACTGGGATGACTGGACAATGTTGTTCAGCAGCCAGTGGACTTGGAGCTTTGCAATAATCACCTGCAGATGGCACAGGAAGGTGAGTGTAAGGCAAAGTGGCTCACTGGCATCTGTCCAGCATCCATCATGGGCTCCAGGACCTCCTGTGGCCTTAGAGGTGGCTGTGCCATCATGGGTGGGCTTATGAGCACATCCCAGCAGTGTCTCTCAGGGCTGTACCTTTCCCTGGGTGAAAGCAGGGCTGGTGCAGGGTGTGGGTGCTCCTTCAGCAGCCCTGGCGGGACAAGGGTGGGGAGAGCTCAGCAGGGACCAATAACAAAGCCCCCTGTCTGTGTGTCCCTGCCACTGCTCTGTGCTCTGTACAGAAGGGTGGGAACCTCCAGGGACTGTTGCCACCCATCCCAATGCAGCTATTAGAGGTGGGAGGGGGTCCTCTGGAGGGGAATTCCTTTCCTCTCCATGTATGCCATGGATCTGACCCCACACTCCACTCAGGGTCTCAGCCCACAGACAAGCACAGGAGGTTCCTGAGGAGCAGAGCCTGTCCTGTCCCTTCAGGGAGGTGGGACACCCGTGGGACCTGGGTCCTACAGGGTCTCCAACACATGCTGAGCTTCACACAGGCTGTGTTTGATGCCTTCAGAAGGAGGAAACACAGAGCCAGCCATGAGCATCAGCTGCTGAGCTCAGTACCCCCTGTGGGTCCCTTCCAGCCCAGGGAATTCTGTGGCTCTGGTGGGGCAAGGGGAGCTCTGAGCAAAGAGACAACCTTTGGGTCAAGGAAAATGCAATCCAGAGAGCTTGATAAATGGCAGAATAGAGGCAAAGTGCCACTGATTTCTCATAACCCAATTTGAAGGGCTCCAGCAACTAATGCTGTTTCATCTCATGATCTCAGAGGATCATCAAGGACAGCACAGGTACAGGAGGAACACCCAGAGCCAATTTTCTCTTGGAAAACCATGGAAAATACTACTAATGCCTTGTGCCCTGGGAAACTGAGCTGACCCCAACTGGCCCAGCTTGTCTGGAGGCACTTCTGCAAGCCTGACCTATTAAACCTCTTTTTGTTGTTATTTCACAACAAATACTTCCCTCTCTCCTCTGGCAATGGGACCTTTGGCCAGCCAGCACATGGGGAGTGGAGAAGTTCCATTACATCATTTGCAGGTAGGCCAAGCAGAGGCATCTTTAGTTTTTCATTTTATTAGGTATTACAAAAAAAACCAACCAACCAAACAAACAAAAAACACAAAAACCCCAAAAAACAAAAACCCAACTTATGAGAAATTACAATTTGACTGAAGTCCAGCCCAACAGCAGCAAATTTTCACACATCCTTGTACTCCAGTAAATTATCAGCCTTTAGAAGAAGAAGCCAAAGGACCTGCTTTCATTAGTGAACATCTATAAAATCTCTCAATCTCTTGGATTCTTTCAGTCCCAGAATAACTCCTTAAGTACAGGGATGCTTTTCTTATTTAATCCTGTCAACAATTCCAAGCACAACTTTGTTCTGGAGAAATCTGAGAGTCTGCCTTAGGTTCAGATAAGTGTAGGAGGGTTGGCATCTTTGCACTGCTAAATTAATCCTCCAAACTCAACTCAGCTATGGAGACCCCATAAATTTTGATGGGCCTGATGAGAAACCAAGGAAAAATCATAGGAAGAGGCTCTGACTCAGACATTTCTCCTCCAGGTCAGACATAGCAGTGTTGTAACACAAAGAAGAGTCTTAAAATTTTCCATCATTTAAGGATTTACTCAAATAGGAATAAACATTGTAGGAATTTTTTTTTCTGTGTCCCAAATAAGTTCGACCAAAATCTGTGTTTTAGAAGCAGCAATGTAGGACTCATGGCAAGATATTTCTGCTGATAACACCCCAACAAACTCGGCCCCACATAAAATCCACTTCTGCAGCTTTGACTTTTTACTGATAAAGAGTCACCATATGCCTAAATTTATTAAGAAGTTCCTGAGTCTCTTCCTGGCTTTCTGCAGGGGTAAAGGTTGATCAATATTTTAGAAAATCTAAAGCCCATTTCAGCCTGAGTGTGTTTGAAATGGCAAGACCCTGAGTTAATGTGGGGTGAGGGTGCAGGCTGGAAAGCTGCAAGTGAGATTCAACTCGTTATAAGAAGGCTGAAAATATATGGGGGGAAAATCCATCATCCTCATTTTCCACAGGATTTCAAAGAAAAAGGGAACCACTTTGAGTTAAAGCTCTGAAAAAAAGATCACCTCTAATTTCATAAGTTATGGGCCCATAAATCAGTCACATAACACAGAGCTGGCCACCAGGCAAATATGTCTTCTAGTACCAATAACTGAGAAGGGAGATTCTCTTCCTCAAGAGTTGTTCATAATTCACTATAATTGGTGGGAAAGTGAGGGCTGAGACAACTTAATTCATTCACAATTGGAGATGTTATTATTTCAGAACAAAAATATGGAGTGAGATGAAAACCATCTGGTGTCTACAGAAACCATCACTATGGTCAAGCAACAGCTTGGTACAAATGGATGTTGGTTTAGACTCAAAGCTTGGTGGGTTCCAGCCCAGGCACTTTTAATAAGAATGGTGTCACCCAAATGAGAAGAGTCTGTTTTTCACCCTATTTTTGTGTTTTCACAGAGTTTTGAGGGCTTGGCCATTTGCAATTAGTGTGACTGGGAGAAGGGCTGTGCAGAGGAGCTCCTGAAACTCCATGAGTGAAAAGAGGCTCCCAATTAGAGCAGCTGGAGCTGGATGCTGATTGTTAGGAGAGGATTATCAGCAGGGCTGATGGGAGGGTGGCACCTTGATAACCACAGTGACAGGCAAAGCCAGGCTCTGCACAGCCTCAAGGACTCAGGAGATAAAACAGCCAGAGCTCTTTGCTTTGTGCTTTGAACATCCCTGGAGAGGAGTGTGTGATATTGCCTGGCAGGGACTGTGGCTCTGCTCCAGAGATCACAAGTTTTAAGAAGCCCATGGAGGCTCCTGGGCTGTCACACTCACCTGAGTCTTCACAGAGCTCCAGATCAAACCTCTGCCAGATCAAACCTTTCCTGAGCACCCACCAGGCCTTCGAGGGGAGGGGGCTACTCTTTAGCTTTTGACGTTGTGTTTTAATCTCCAGGCAGAACAGGAAAAAAACCCCACCCCTAATCCTTGCACATGGTTTTTGTGGCAGCAGCTGAAGCTGTGCCTGGGGGAGCCCATCCCACGGGATGGTGGGTCTGGGGACTGCGACTGGGAGCACTCAGTGCCCTGGAAAGACTTGTGTGAACGTGGGAGTGTTTGTGTGAGCTCCAAGCCTGCTCTGGAGCCCTTGGAGGCCTGTCTGTCAGCAGTGCTATCAAATGTGTATCCCCACATCAAAGCTCTGCTGACTTCCTACTAAGGAAAACAAGGGAGAACAGATTTTTCGCTGCATGCTGTTTATTTTAACATGTTTTTAGTGTTTGATTGATTCCTTTTTTGGTTGGTTTGTTTTTTTTTTTTCTAGAAACAAGCCTGAGGGGGATGGTTTGTTTTATCAGGAAATGAGAATGAATTTACTCAAGCAGGCTGGGTTGCTGCCTTAATGCTGTTTCATTTTCACTCCCCAGTGCCCCAGAGCAAGGGCTGAGGCTGCTGGTGGGGCTGGGACAAAACTGCTGCGCTGGGGAAACATTCAGCTCTACTGGCAGGGATGGAGGGACTTGTAAAGGGGCTGTTGCTGCCAGAAACTGAGGATTTTTGGACAAAATGAAGCAAAGTGTCCATTGAAATGACCAAATTCAAATCCCAGTTTTTAAAAGGTCCACTTTCTCCATTTGCTTTTCTGGAGAAATGAGGCCGAGCTGTTTGTGTGTTTGAAACATTTTGTGAAAGGCTCACAGACCACCCAGAGACCTCCATGCCTTTAGGACTCCATGGATGCTCAAGGATTTACAGAGTATTTCTGATTCAGGTAGACATTAGCAGTCATCAGTTCCAACACAACCAGCTTCAGTGATCCCCAAAATCAGGGAATTAGAGAATAGTTTGGGTTGGAAGGGACCCTAAAGCCCATCCAATTCCACCCCACTGCCATGGGCAGGGACACTTTCCACAAGACCAGGTTGCTTCAAGCCCTGTCCAACATGGCCTTGAGCTCTTCCAGGGATGAGGAACCCCTGAAAGTTGTCACCCTTTAAAACTGAGAGTGCTAAAGCAAATCCTTACTGAGATCAAGAGGAAAATTCAATATTTATCCTGGTTTTATTTTCCTTTGGACTCTGTTGTGCAGCTTCTCTGTGTCTCTGAGCAGAGCTGCCCATCATCAGTGGCTGCTCCCAACCTGTCACATGGAGGTGACAACACGAGTCCTCCACCACTCATCACTCAGCCACTGCAGGGATTCCCTGATGTGGGTAACACAGGGCTGAGCTTAGTCACAGAAAGGAAACAGCCTTTCAGAGGAATTCTCTTTGGTGTGAAGGAGTGAATCAGGACAGAGATAATATCCAAAGCAATTTTAGCTGAAAGAGCAGGAATTCCTGGCTGTGAGCACAGCCTGGGAGAGAACGTGTGCTGTGCATCACAGGGGCAGAGGGGAATGTTCCCCTGTCCCTCTCAGGGCTGTGCTTTGGGCTTGCTGACTAACTGAGAGGAAAGCAAACCAAGTGGAAAGGCAGGAGCCACCCTTAGGGACGGGACTGAAGCTGAACTTGCCTCAGCTTGAGAGATCTCAGACAGAAAGGAGGGGTGGAGTCCAAACAGTGCAGAAAAACACGGGGTCCTCATTGCCCCCTGTGCAGACACCATCTCTCCTGTGCCTAAAGACATTTCTCAGGGGTTTCCTTCCCAGGGAACATCAGCCCTGGGATGCTGGAATTCTTGACTTGTATATTTGCTCTTTTCTGGTAAGGATTTAGGAAAATGGCTCTTCACCTTTCAGTAATAAAGTTGTAGGGTTCTGTGTTTCTGCATCCATAAACCCCTGACACAGGCATCAGTTATTGAATCTGCAGCAAGGAGCATCAACTCTTGGAATCAAAGGATTTGGGAAGTTCAAAAGAGAATCTATCCCAGTTTAATTTATTTTTTTCCCATGGACTGCATTGATAAGGACCTTAGAAAAAGTGTCTGACTTCTTCCAGGTTTGGTTACAGACATTGCCAAAAGACACAAGAGAAAGACAGAGGGGAAAAAAGAGGAAAAAAGGAACCAGCAAGGGGATGAGGGAGTTAAGGGACCTGCAGTTGGAGCTGCTCTCGAGGGAGACAGGAAAGCTGTAAAGATTTGGCAAGAAGCACAGATCCCAAAAATTAGATCATAGTGCATAATTATCCTCCAAACTGGCCTTGGTGCCAAAATCTCAGTATCTGGGATTGTTCTATCTTGAAGTCATGTAGGAAATCCAGAGTTTCACTCAATTGCATTCCCATGCCCAGCCACCCCATGTCATTCCCGTTCCACAATAAAACCTACCTGGCATTGTGTGGGGAATGAGTAACAATTCCTGTGCTGAAAGGGAAGAGGGAGAAACAGCGAGAACTCTCTCAGGCACTGCAGTCAGTGGGAGCTGGCACTGCTGGCAGGGACTCCGTGCCCATGAGTCAGTCCCTGGGCTCCTGCCACTGCCACTGCCACCACCCCACGTCCTTCTACAGCCACCCAGGAGCTGCTGCTGCTGAACTGCTCTAAGAGGTGTCCATGGGGTTTGTTTCAGATGCACTCACTTGTGTTCAGTCCAAGCAAAATGCTTGGAAAAGATGTGATGCCCGATGTGGTGGAAGGTCCCACATTAGTTTGAGAGCTCAAGCTGTGGTGTGACAACAACCTCTGAAGACCTTGGACAAACCACCGTGCTCAGCTCTGGCTCAAAAGCTACAGCAGCACCCAGAGTCTGCTCATTTTGGGTCATGACTTCCCTGGAGGGGGTTGTATGAAGGCAGCCACAGAGGTCTGAGCCTGCATGAGGGTCCAACACTGGCTGTGCTTCCCGACAGGGTTGGTGGGAGATGCTCGAGACATCTGGGCACATTCCCATGGGATCAAGCTCCCAGGTTTTGCACAATATACTTAGAGAAATGCAGCACAAGTCCTGCTCATTCAGCTCCACTCTCCTGCTCTGAGTTTGACTCTTGGGCATTGCCAGTATTTGACCCCATCCCATCTCCCACAGCCTCTGCCTCTGTTCTGCTCCACAGCTGGTACAGAATCACAGAACTACCAAGGGTGGAAAAGGCCTCCATGCACCTGCACGGCCTGGCATGGAGCAACCACAAACCCAGGGAGAAACTCCAAAGTGTGGTAGTGCAAAAGCAAGTTTTACATGGCCCTGAGCTGGAGATTAAATAATTCTGCCAGCAGAGAGAGCCCTGAGATGCTCAAGATGCTCATGAAGCCAAGAGTTGCCTGAAGGTCCACCTGCTACCAGGGAGCAGAGCCTTTGCTAAAGACAAGCCACTCCAACCTCCTGTGCCTGTGCTCAGGAAAAGGCAGCAGTGTGGTGGCAGCTGAGTGTGTGGTGATTAAGGGCAGGACATGCCTTGGGACTGAGGATTTCTTTTTTTTTAGCTTCCTGTTTACAGGTTGACTGTGTTTCCCCAGCGTTTGAACTCCCCCGTCACGCCGTTCCTCCGCCGCTGCTGACACTGAGTGAGAATTAATAAGCTTCCTCTGAGCAAATCTCTTGATTTAAACAAGCTGCTGCTGTGCCCTGCAGGCAGAAACCCTCCAGTAAATGTTCTTCTGCAGAAGGCAGGATGCAGGCAAAGACCTTTCTTGGCATCACCACCAAAGCCTGGGGTCCTCTCAGGCTGCACCGAGGCAAAGCCACTGGGCACAACAAGTGTCTGAGGGTTGATCTTTTCCTCCACACGTGAGCAAGAGGAGGAGGCTGAGCAAGGCTGAGAATGTGGCTGCAGTTTCTGGTGCTGCACACTGGACCTCAGACCTGGCCAATCTTGCCTAAACCTGATATGCCTGGCTTGTCCCCACCCCTGCCCTCAAACTGCTGTGAGCAGTGGAGAGAGCAGGTGGCACCTCTGCTTTCTGCATTTCCTATTTTTAATTATGGTGCAGCGAGCTCCAAACAAGACAGTTTTGGGTCAGACCTGAAGTGCTTATTTTGCTGGCCAAAAGCTGAATCTGGTGCCTATGGAATGTGTGGCATCTCACATATTCACTCACTGTCACAGGCCTAAATAATCCAAAAGATACTGCCACAAAAGTGGGAAGTCAGATGGTTTGCCAGCTAATTAATCAATGCATTTGCTATATTAGCAGCTCCAAAGGGATTCTGATGCAGACCCAACCCTTAAATGTGCCATGACATCTGCAGCTGATCAGATGTGCATTGCCCCATTAACGGATTACACGTGCTGAGCAAGATACCCCATGGTTTGAGTGTGCAGGGAATTCCTCAGGCTGCACCAGTCACTTGTCTGAGCAGAGCACACAAGAGTGAGGATTTCTGCAGTGGAAAAGGTTTATTCTGTGTTTGTTCCACTTGTTGCTACTCAGAGTAATTTGAAGGCAGCCAGAAAAGCTCAGGAGATTGGAGAGATTCAGCAGCGCTGCGATGGAGTGAGAAAAGAAGTTTGAATGGATGCAGCCTTTATTAAAAAAAAATAAATAAAGGGGTTTCTAGTAAGGGCTGGCAGGTTTGCAGGTTGCTGGAGGGCTGGCTGGGGGCTGTGCTGCTCCCTCCTATGAGGGGAGCAATGTGCAGGCAGGTGCAGGGATGGAAGGCACTTTGGGAGCAAAGAGAGCCTTGCCTTGCTCTGCTCCCTGTCCCATCCGTGCAGCATCCCAGCAGTCTCTGGCAGCACTGCCAGGAGATGTCTCTCTCCCAGGGGGAACCTGCATGGGAGCCCACCATTTCAGGGTGTGTTTTCCATCAAGCCCTGTGCTGTCACAGACTGGGTCTGGGGTCTGGGTGATCTCTGGGAGCAGGGCTGATTTAAGGCCATACTGTGTCCTGCTGGCACAGAGGCACAGGTACCTTGTCCCTGCAGCCCCTGATGTCCATCCCAGTGTCACAGGATGGGACCTGCCCCCCTTGTTGCATCCATAAATATCTTACAGACGTGGAGCAATGAGGTAACTTCATAGGGACCTTCACAAAGCCCAGGACCTGAATGCTTTCCCCTCAAAAAGCCTCCCTGCTCTGTACCATGTAAATGACCATGTACTTTATTTTCCCCCATTCATTTCCAAGAATTGCTTTTGTTGAACTGAGAGCTGAGTGGTGCTTCAGCTTATTTTTACTAAGTGGCTCCAAACGTTGGAGTGGCTCAAGCCTGTTCTATGTTTGTCCTTCCTTGGTGCTCACAGCACCTCTGGGCAGCAGATGCTTTGCAAGCTGCTTTAAAGACAGATCCAGTGCCACAGAAGAGTTTGAAAGCTGCAGAGGACAGTCAGGGCTTGCAGAACATCGTGTACCATTGTATCACTTTTATCTTTTCCAGGGTTCATCTTTAAGCCTATTGTTTCCCCCGACACAAGTTGTTTAGAACTTTGGCTGCTGAGTGGCTCAGCAAGTTGCAGTGGCAGTGGGAGGGCAGCAGGTCAGGGCCAGCTTGTTCCATTCACCCTTTGGGAAGAGTCCCCATTGTCACAGCATCCACAGTGACCCAGTTCCCCAGTTGGATTGTGGGGTGTTCCCTCTCTGATTGCCCAGAGCCCTGCTGGAAAAGGGGCTTGTTTGGGAGTGAGGTGGAACTGTGCTCCTCCTGAGGAAAGGTGGTCCAGAGCCCTTGAAAGAAAGGAGTCTCTTTAATCCAAGAGAAAATAAACCCCATTGAACTGTGAGTTGTTTTTCTTCTCACCCCACCTTTGATTTTTTTCTGCCTGATGACTTCACAGCAGAGGCTCTGACGAGTTTTCTTTGTCATTACGTGACCCTTTACTTACATCAGCAGGGCTGGTGGCTTAATGAATGTGGCTGGTTATCCCAGGCTCACCACCATCTCATTAACGTGGTGCTTTCCAGCAGATTTATCCCATCGATTTGTGTGTCTGGGATCAGGGAAAGCTGAGTCAGGCTTTGCACAGCCCCAGAGCCGTGTGGGAACAGGAGCTGTTCCCTTCACTGCCACAGACAGGGCTGTGCCAGCACCTGGGCTTGGGGTCACAGAGGCAGTGGAGCTGTTTGGAGGTGAATCCACACGGGATCATCAGTTTTCCCTGGTGAAAGAAGGAGTTCATCCAGCACTGACATCCCTGCTCCTGTAAAACATCTCTGTTTGCTGCAGAGAGTCAGGGAGCTTCTTCAGTGACAGCAAAGGCGAGGGAATGAATGAATGAATCAATGAATGAATGAATAAATGAATGAATGAAAGGCTTTTTTATTTGCTGTGAGTGCCTGTGGGCTTGGTTAGATAACACTGATGGGTTTGCTTGTAGTCTTCATACACATGAGAACACTTTAGGCCAGGCTTGGTGGAACTGCTCCTTGCAGGGCAGGGCAGTCTGGGCTTGACCCTTTTGAAGCCACTGAAATAAAATATTATTTGGACACCTATCAAAATCTATCCAATATCTCTCTGATGAACATCTCTCTATCTTGACATGGGCCAAGATGCTGCCAGGCTTTGGAAATGGGCCCCAGCCCTCGGTGAGGTGTTTGCAGCTCAGAGCCAGGGGAGCATGTTCTAACTCAGCACCCCAAAAGCTGAATTCCCAGGCATGTGCCATTAGAGGGCCATGAGGGATCTCAAGGAGAACAGAAACAAAAGTAAAAAAATGGGAAAAAGTAAAATGAAAAGGCACTAAACTGGAGCAAAGCCTGGCTTGGTTCCCTGGGAGTCTGAGGAGATCTGTGCAAGAAGCTCCTGCCCAGCACAGTGTGCAGATGAGAATTGTGTAGCAATTTTTTTCTGCTAAGGGGCATGTGAAAAACCTGACTTCTGACTCTGCCAGGGACAGGACATGAATCCTCTTATGAGGATTAAACTTTCAGAGGAAAAATAAGATAGGTCTCTTCTAAGAAAAGCTGTGCACTTTGCTAGTAATGTGGGTAATTAGTCATAAAGCACTGGGCAGCCAATTCCTCTGTCAGGGTGAGAAGCAGAGGGAAATTTGGTGAATTTGCTGTGACTTGAGTTCAATCCTTCATCTGTAGGTCCAGATTAAGTTGTATTTTCCTGACAGGATTATCAGTTTAGCCCTTTATTCTCTCACTGTACAATCTTTCCAAACCTGCTCAGCTCCTGATCCCGGGCACTGCTTACTTGGTCAGCACAGAACATACTCTTGACTAAAGGCCAGTGCCTTTGCCCAGTGACATGGAGGAAATTTGGACTTCACCTCCACTCCAGAATCTTTCTGCATTCACTGCTTTATTGCATTATGGAGATTTAATCCTCCTTGGGAGCCCATTGGGTGGTTTCCAAGGGATACAGTTGGATTTGCCACATCTTTGTTTCTCCTTCCAAGATGGGATGGACTTTTATGGAGTATAAAATCCAAACACTGCCTATTCCTTGGATTCTCTACACAAGTCTTCCTGTGTGTTGGTGGAAGGGCTCCCTGAGGGAGTGGGAGCCTGTTGGGCTGTGTGTGGGATGGGAAAATGATGGTAAAAGAAGGATTCTGGAGATGGGATGGAGAGCTGTGAGAAGGTGACACACCCACTCCAAATGCCCTGGAAAGCAGAGGACAAAGCCCAGCAGGGCATTGTGGTTCTTGTGCTTGCTGTGCCACCTCACTCCCTGCAGCGACACCATCTCCCAAGGTGGCAGATCTCCCTGTTCAAGGCACTCTGTGTGACAAGGACGTCTCTGCTCAGGGAGGAGGAGGAGGAAGGTGTGCTGTGAGCACCCCTGGGTGAGGCAGTGTGCAGGGGTCTGTGGCCCTCAGGGGGAAGGTGTTGCTGTGACAAAACAGCTGCTCTGAGCCTCAAAGCACCAAAACCAGCTCAAGCATGCATCATTCTGCACTAATTTATGATAATGAGCTTATCAACAGCACTTCCACATCTCCTTCAGAGACAGGAAAAGCAGTAACAGAAGCAGTGGGTGGGATATGAGAGAGGTCTGTCTGGCAGAGGACATGCCCTTCCTTGGCAATCCCAAGGTGCTGAGGGGGTTCCTCTCCCATCCCTGCCTCCATCCTCTGCAGTCTGAGCTGGCAACCAGGCACTTGGGAGCAGAAATCCAATTTTTCAAACAGAAATTACATCTGGAAAATAAGGAAGCTGCTTTTTAAGGAATGGTGTCTGAGAAGAGGCACCTCTGCCTTGCCAAGGGACGTGTTCTTAGTTCATAAATAACTCCAGGAGTCCACATCTTCTATACCTGACCTGTTGATATGAAGCTTTTCCTGTGGCAGATCCAGGACGAGCTGCAAGCCAAGAGAAGTTGCAGCTTTGAGGTAAGAGGAAGTGCCAAGCAGAAAACTCTTCTGAAAACCCCAAAGTCCATCAAGCACTTAATGGGCAAGTCAATACAACCCTGGGAGCCAAAGCTCCCTTGTAATGTCTCTGCCATAATTCCCTGAGCGCCCATCCCTTCCCCAGCGCTTGGCGTCACCCGGACACTGCTCACTCACCAGGAAGAGCTGAGCAGTTGCTGAAGATACACAAATGATGACAGCAGATGTCCCAAATGCCTTTGATCCCTGCTCTGTGTTTAGCTGAGGGAGTTTATTTCTCAGCTCAGTGAGAGGCCCTCTCCTGCTGGTGGCTGACAGAGGAGCTGTGGGTGCACAGCCTGTCCCAAGGCCATTTGCAAAACAACCAGCAACTGCACTGAAAACATTTCCTGCTTCAGCTCCGAGCTCCCAAACCAGCAAAGTGACTGTCTGGGAGTAATTTGGAGGAACTCTGCAAGCAACTGCAAAATCAATGCAAATGTGTAACTCCTCCAGACTTCATTGCAGGGGAGCATCTGTTTACATTTCTGTCTCCAAAAGTCACTCTGGTCTCTTGGGAAGTTTGCCCTCTGCAGAGACACAATGTTGCAGGGAGAGGGTTTCCAAAGAATATCCTGCCATCCCCAGCTTTGTGCAGTCGCATCTATTCGGCCACTCTCCAGAACCACCCCATTAAACTGTGGGTAAAAGTGTTTCTAAGATCCTTCACTGAACTCCCCATCACAGTCTTTAAAGCAATCATTCTGATTGCTCTCTCTTTAGCAATTATGGCTGAATGACACATTTCCAGCCTTGGAAAATGATATGCTTAGCCCAGATTCCCTGTGCATAAGTCTCTCATATACATATATATACACACACACATATTTACCAGCTTTCATGTGCTAAGTGGTTTCTAAACTCCTGCCTGTCAAGGAGCTGGCTGAAGCCCGAGCAGGATTCCTGTCTGATGGCTGCCTGATGTGTGCCAACAGCTCCCTCTGGGTTTTTTGTCTAAGATTTACTTCAGTTGCAGAAAAAATCAAGCAGCGTCTTTGTTCCCAGAAATAATTTTGGCAACCGAGTGCACGGAGCATGACCCATCCTCGCAGTTGCATGGTCTCTGGACAGCAGCTCCTCAGGGCCAGCACAACCTGGGCTGATGAGACCAGCTCTGTAATGGAAACCTCGTGCCTTTGCGTCTGGGAAGTCAGCAAGTGTCAATCTCTGAAGCACAGAGGTTATTTCGGAAAGAGCATCTTGAGCAGAGATGGGGCTGGAGCTTTCCAGGGCTCCGTGGAGACTCCAGTTGCATAACCCTGACAGTCTCTGCTGGAAAGCACCTCAAATCCAAACACAAAGCATCCATGACCTCAGCCCTTGGCCATCCCATCCACCTCCAGCAGCAAATGCGAGAGGGAACGACATCTCAGAACCCCTCCCGTAATTTATGAACTAACACAGCTGATTTTGCAGCTACTAAAATATACCAAAAGTTCAGAACAATAGCCCTGTGAGTTGACTAAGTGGTGAGTGGGAGCCAAAAGCAGGAACCACGTGCATTTAGGCTGAGGTGAACATCAGACAGAGGAGGAGATGCAGTCCCTGAGCCCAGATTTGAAGGCAAGAGATTCATGCTGAGTTTCACCAGCTGAGAGTCTGGTGCTGTGGTTTTTTACAGCCACCAGTGTTGATATAATCAGATCTCTGATAAGAAACAGGCTGCTTTGTGTCTTTGTTCACTGGAACTGGAAAGAAAGAGCTGACCATTCTGGAAAAATTCTGTGGAGTCTGGTAGAAATGGGACTGAGCTGCCATGGAAATTTAATAGAGTCATATGCAGAAATTACTGTAAATAGTTGTAGAATTTAATAAGTGCTTTTATGCTTCCTGTTGGGTTATTTTTAACACTCCTGTAGAATTATGTAGTGGGATATGGTTATGTATTAAATTTTAACAGTTTAAAAAAAGAAGCTGTTGAACACTATCATTTTCTATTGGGTTATAAGGGGTGCCTTCATTAGGAGGGTTTTTCTGCTTCCAAACAAAGCCTGAACAGATTTGAACACTGTACATGAGCAAAATAATCCCAGCTCAGGGAAGATATTAATGAAATCCAGGCTGGAAATCTGTGCAGGAAGCTGCTGTAATGTTTCTATTTCCAATTTCAGTTCACACAGGTGAACTGAAGAGCAAACCAAGGTTCACCACATCCTAATTGTGTTAGGGGGAACTGAACTCTGAGCTTTTCCTTGTGGAGATCTTTTTGATTCCTATCTTCTTTTGCGATCAAGGAGAAGGTTTTCTGCAATTTGATGAGGTCATATACATTTCATGCCTTTTCTAATCTAACCCCATGTGGCACAGATCAAAACCCTTCATGAAGTTCAGTGCATGAAGCTCAATAATTTTGCATCCTGAAGGAATTATCCTCCAGCAAGACCTCTGAGTCTCCTATGAAGATGTCCATTGCCTTCTATCACCGTGTTGCTCATCACTGTGTTGTATGATTAATCACTGTGGTTTCTGTAGGACTAACATGGTCATGTCTCATTAGCTCTTCTTGGCCACCACACATTCATTACTCAGGCATCACCAGATCTTCTCTGGTTTTAAAGGCTGCACTAGGTTTTCACAAACCATGCCTAATTTTTACTGGAGAGCTTGGGAATGGTGGTTAAATTCAAGTCCCACTGGGCAAGGGGTGAATTGTTCTCTTCACGCTCATGAGCTGCGTGTGCCAAGAAAAGGGAAGGCTGAGGAGGATGTGGTCAGCTGCAAGCATCATGTGAGTTGTTCCCAGTGTTTGGGGTGGGTAATTTTTCTGGCAGGATTGAGGTGGGAGGAAATTTGCTGATGCAAGAGAAAAATAAGGAGAAGATCACCAGGTGAGAGTGTCACCACAGTGTCCTCGAGCCTTGGATACTTCAGGAGCTGAGCATCTCCCCCCGGAGGCTTCTCCAGTTCTGGGATCTGAACTTCTGGGTTGGCTCCTTCCAGCCCCATTCCTTGGCTGTGCTCGTGTGCCATGGGCAGGTTTGGTGTCTGAGGGGAGGGTTGAGTTGGCACCTCCAGCATCAGAGGGAAGGGAAGGGAAGGGAAGGGAAGGGAAGGGAAGGGAAGGGAAGGGAAGGGAAGGGAAGGGAAGGGAAGGGAAGGGAAGGGAAGGGAAGGGAAGGGAAGGGAAGGGAAGGGAAGGGAAGGGAAGGGAAGGGAAGGGAAGGGAAGGGAAGGGAAGGGAAGGGAAGGGAAGGGAAGGGAAGGGAAGGGAAGGGAAGGGAAGGGAAGGGAAGGGAAGGGAAGGGAAGGGAAGGGAAGGGAAGGGAATCATGTGAGAGGTGTTCAAACACAGAGATCTGTGCCCAGGGTTTGGGGCAGAGGTTTCACAGCAGCCCCTGTGCCAGGGGCCATGCACAGGTTTTGCCCACTGTGGATTTTGTCCTCCTGTGTGTCTCATGTAGACACCACTGACTCTGACTCTGCTCCCTCATCTGAACATGGTGAGAGCTCACAAATGCACACAGGGTGTTCTCTGCTTTCAGCTCCACAAGGAAAGGCTCATGGAAAGTGTTGCCAGTCTAAATCATTCCATGACTTGCCTACAGTTCCAATTAACTGCAGGAATATCAACAAACACAATGGCATTTCTTTTCCATTCTCATCTCCTCCAGTCAGTCTTTAACCCACTTATCAGACACTTGTTATTACAGAAATAATCAGGAGTAGAAAATGCACTAGTGCTGAATCAACACTACTGGGCTTTTTTTCCTCATTTTTCTTCCTCTTTTTTTTTGTACTCGTGTAACTCTCTTGGTTTCTGTTGGACATACACCAGCCTGAAATTGCAAAAACACAGCTGGCTAAATCCATCACATCTTATTGCAGGTTATCAGTTCTCTTGTGCAATAAACACATTTGACAATTAGCAGTGAATTGATGACTCAGTTCAGGCTTTGCCATTTAGAGGAGATGATTTCTTTACTATTTTGTGCCTGACAGAAAAATTCACAATACAGGCTTAATTTGCAGAAAATTCAAAAAGCTGGGAAAGCCATTAGCATTTCTTACAACCAAAATGACAAATGGTCTTTACATTAATCTCAAATAACTCCTTTAAAGCAGGGATCAGGAAAGAATTTTCCTCAGAAGGATATTGCTGCCCAAATGGAGATGTGCTTTCATGGGGCTTTCTCACCTTCTGTGGGATCAATGGGCTTGAAAAACCTTCCTTTGCTGAATCTTCTGCTTCAACCCCAAAAGTTCCACCAATATAATATTGCAAAGTCTGCAGAGACAAAAGACCAAACCACACTGTGAGTCACAGTGTACAGTAAACCTCTCAGGAGTAACTCACATTTAACTTGTTCAGCTCCATATCTCACTGCAATTAAACTCTTAATTAAACCATTTGTCCAGCTGGCTCTTTTCAATTTCAGTTCTTCATCTTGGGGGGGAAAAAATCTGCCAATGCCAACCACCATATCACAGCTCTATAAAAGCCTGAAAATGAGGTCTGAGAGAGATTTTTGAGAAGGGACTTGTTCCTTCTCTCTGCTCCCCAGGGACCAAGCACTCCCAGGTGCCCTGTCAGGTACCAGCTACTGTGGCATTTCTCCCTCTGGGATTTGTGGAGACTTGGATCAGCCTTACTATCAAAAAGGTGAGTCCAAGAGTTTTATTTAGCAAAACTCCCAGTCCAAAAACCAAGTGGGTTGGGATGGTGGGATTTTTTTGTCCCTCCTGAATGGAAGAAGAGCAGCTTAGGCATTGTGGTGGTTTGCTGATCACTGTATAAGAAAGGAAATAGCTAAAGAGGTGTCAGAGTAGTGATGGTGCCCTGGGTGGGCACAAGGGGTTGTGTCTCATCATGAAGCATGAGCTGGTGTCTCAGGGTGCTGCTGTTAGAGATAGAAAGTCACTGCCTCTGCTAATCAGTGCTGTATGTGAAGCAAAATGCTGCTTTTTCTTGAGACTTCAAGGTGTGTTCCACACTCCAAGCATGAGATGCTCAGTCCTGTGTCCCCATGGAACCCCATCCCTGGAAGTGTTCAGTGACAGACTGAGAGGGGTCCTGAGCAATTTGGTTTAGTGAGTGGCACCTCTGCCCATGGCAGGGGGTTGGAACTGGAGAGTCTTAAGGTCCCTTCCAACCTGAACCATTCCATGATTTCAGTGAGTTCCTACCACCTGTGTGTAAGTGGGGTCTGTGGTTACTACAAAGTTACACTCAACACACAGTGAGAAGGCTTAAAACAAAATGCCTTGGTTTGCATTTGCCACAGAGCTAAAAAAAAACAAAACCAAACCAAAAAAGCACATATGGAGATTTTCTACAGCTCAGCTGACACGTGGTAACTTGTTAAATCCCAGTAAATTGAAATCTCTTCCTGGCATATGAATTCCAGCTCTCCCTGGGCTGGCAGAGCTTTCGCAGAATACAATGGCACTTCAGAACACTTGGTGACGTTTCATTAAAAAATAGGTCCCAATTATATCATGCAGGAAGTACGTAGGATGTAACAAAGAGGAGTGGGTGAAAAGCAGAGGTTCCCAAATCAATGGGGTTTGGGGAAATCATCTGCAGGTTCCAATAACCGTGTCAGCTGAATGGTTTGAGCTGCCTTTGTGTGCAGAGCAATGCAGGAAATCCCAACAAAGCAGAATTTCTCGTAAGACTTCTGGTGCATCAGCACATGGTCTGAGCCAGAAAGAAACCACAGAAACAACTGCTCTCCTTTCTCTGTGGCCACTGCAAGTTCCAGGTGGAACCTGAAATGAAATGTGTGGGTGAAAACACTGCAGCACTTTCCAAACCCCTTTCTTTGGATGTAGTTACAGAAACAAGCCCAGAATGAGGGTCATTCTCTATATTATACATTGTTCTCTCATCAGCTCTGCTGGAATTCATCCAGTGGCTTAATTTATTTAAGAATATTTTAAAGCATTTCTTATATGTCCCATGTTGGAGCATCCAAGATCTTGTATCACTTTGGAACATCTTTAAGGAAACTTCAGGGCTTTTATATACTTTACTGAACAATGGATCCATTTCTTCATTATTGCTCATAGATGGGTTTCTGCTGAGCCAGAAAAGTATAAACAGGGAGCAAAGTTGGCTCTCAAAGGTCTTTAAAGGTAAATTATATTCAAGGCTTGGTTAAGGAGCTGGACTATCCTCTCCTTACCTTTTAGAGGACCATAATAAGAAGGGCAGAAGACCAACAACAGTAATACCAGAGACATATTTAAGTCAAGTCTCATGCTCTGAGTGCATCCCTGGTGAACATAAGTCAACAGTTGGACTCGATGACCTTACAGGCCTTTTCCAACCTAAATGATTCTGTGATATTCTGGGCTTGATGTCCATTATGGGAATTGTCTCAACAAGACACAGCCTTCCCCTCTTGGTGGTTTTTGGGCACACTTGAGTGTTTCCTCATCACCAAGGAGGGAAACCTCACCAGCAGACCTTGTGGGTTCTCTGTCCCAGGGAAAGCAGAGATGGCAGCACCAAGAACCTCAGTTCTCCTGTGTTGGTCCCTTGATGTTGTGAGGGAGTTGAAGGCAACCAGGGATCCCAGGAGGTGTATCCTCACCAAGATTTACCATGTTAACACTCACTTCTCATCCTGCTGAATCCTGGTGAAGTCTTTGGCAAAGGAGCACAACACCCTGGGAATGGGTCTGGCAAACGAGGAAATGCTGAAGCAGAAGAGTTGATGTCCCCCAAGTGAGGGATCTTACAGTTTGTCCATGAGCACTTCAGCTCTCTGGGTTTCCAGCTAGGAAATGTTCTTGGTAGAACTGGAACAAACTGTTTGTTCTTTGTTTTCTTAAATGCTACTGGGAATTAATTTTCTCAGGTTTCTTCAGCAATGTTTTTATCCTATTTTCACTGGATTATGAAATAGGGAGATATCTGCAATTTCTTTTTTTCTTTAGGGGTGAATTACATCCCTTTTGCAAAGTTTATGAACTGCTCAAGCCCATTTTAAGCCCTACCCTGTAGCTTTAAAAACTGCCATAATTTTCATCTTGCAGTGAAATTTCTTGGAGGGCAGAAGCAAAAATTCTCAAACACCAAAAGAAAAATTAACAAGGAAAAAAAGAGCTTTTTATGGTTTAGGGGAAGATATTGCTGGATGAAAAGTTGGGAAGTAGCACAAAAAAATGCATAGGGTTAAAAGAATTTCTTTGTGCCAAGAAATTGTTGTCTTCCTCTGACAAATCTCCAGAAAAGTGCTGGCACTACATGAAACTCAGGGAGGCTGAGGCTGAAAGCACTGAGCCTGGGCTGAAATTGAAGTCCTGCTAAATTTTTTTTCCAGGGTTTGTGAGAGCTGTTTCCCTTCCACCTGCTGAGC
Source organism: Pithys albifrons albifrons (assembly GCF_047495875.1). Lineage (NCBI taxonomy): Eukaryota > Metazoa > Chordata > Aves > Passeriformes > Thamnophilidae > Pithys > Pithys albifrons. The sequence continues at coordinate 2,165,655 of NC_092476.1, read as the reverse complement.
AAACAGGATAGCAGTAAAATATTTCCTCTGAGTGACTCACGGATCTGTCGGAGGTGATGAGGCCCGATGGGAGTTCGATGAGATCTTAAAGAGCGATTTGCTTTTCTCCTCTTGGCAAACGGTGTCCACCAGACTGGGAACATGAGCTGCATTTCCAGCCTGTGGAAATGGGAACTGATGCCTAAAGGGGTTTTTTTTAATTTTTCGATTTTCATATTTTGCAGATTTTAGGAACACAGTAGATGTGATGCTGTAGATTTTAGTGAATTAATATTTAGCAGCTTGTAGCATAAAATCCTCCTATCTCTACCCCTGCTCCAGAACAGGCAGCTGAGATCTGCCAGCTATTTAGTCTCTTCCTCAAGGTACCTGATTAAAGCATATCAGAAGAGAACATAAACATGGAGCAGCGTGACCCGAAGCCCTGGAGAGTGTCCAAGAGACCTTTGTGTGCTGAAGAAGAGGAGGTGGATGAAGACAGAGGGTCCCAACGACCCCAGCCCCAATTCAACAGGGGTGGGAACTGGGAGGGGACAGAGGTGGAACTGGACATGTGGACAGTAGTGATTGGATAGGTTATATTATAAAAACTATAGAACTCAGAGCTTGCATGAGCACACGTCGATGTATTCCTGGATGAGCAGGGCTGCTCATTAAAGTGCCTGCCCATTATCTTATCTCCTACAAAACTTGGCTTGGAGTCTTTTTACAGACTTTTACAGCAACAGAACCAAGAAATGCCTGGTGGTGGTTGTTTGGCTCCCAGATTTCCTTTAGGCTTTTGAGATGCACAGGGAAAAAAAAGGGGAAAAATTTCAGAAGCGTTTCATGTCCTGCTTGTTACAACCTGGAAATCGTTTGCTGGAGCTCATAGTCCCATATTCCTGCTAGGAATGGTCTCTGCTGGAGAACAGAGAATAGAACACAGTCTCTATTTGCTCAAAAGTTATTTTGGTGGGTTTTTTTCCCATTTCAGGGTATTGAGAGATGGAGGGTCTGCAGCCCTGGGAGCAAAAAATCTCCCTCCTGCAGACCCAACACTGGGCTGTTGAAACAACGTGCCCCAGAACATTTCCAAAGGGCAAATCCATGGTTTGTGTGGCCCAGCACACCTCATTTAGTGCCATTCTGGAGGAATTTCTCCATTGACATCCACTGCTGCTCCTGCAGTTGACACCCAGAAATGCAGGAGGCTCCTGTGAATCTCCACCGCAGCTTTTTCGTTTTTATTTCACTTCCATAAAGGCAAGACAACAAGGGAAGATTAAAGTGAGTTATTGTATGCTATGGGTTTCGGAAACATCCTTCTGCTTCCTTCCTGGGGTGGGCAGAGCCCTGGGGGTTGGCACTTCAGGCTCTGCTCCCTTCCCTGGAGCTTTCCATTCACACCGAGCCGCTTCTCCCACCGCCCGCCTGGCCGTGGCTCCCGTGTGTGTGTCAGGGGAAATGATTAACCCAAACCACCTATAGAAAGCAATTCTTTCTATTTGAAGACACTCCTGACAAAGCTGAGTGGGAAAAATGGTTGTGGTGGCTTCAATTAAAGTATGCTGGGCTTTTTCCTGTAAAGTTTTAGTGTTTTCCATGCAGGATAAAGAGCAGTTTCTGTGGGACAATATCTGTTATCCTCTGCAAATAATTGCTTTTGAAATTAAAATATCCACTGCTTCCTCATTTGAAATAAAACCCTCTGCATCCAATGGAAATATTGATTTCTAAACAACCTTTGGCCAAAGTGAGAAATAAAAGGATAGACTGGAGGTTTTGTTAATTAAAGAAAAGGGTTCTTTATTTACAAAACAATTAGTATTTGGGTTTGTATTTAACTGATGATCTGACACCCATGAGTGGGGAGGCCCAAAGCATTTTGCTTTTATTTTCTGTTGTTTCAAAACCATGTTCAGGACTGAGACATTTATTTCCAATGTCCTCCCCACTCTCCACCCCCAATGAAGATTTTAAACAAAGGTTAATGAAGGAAACAAGCAGCATAAGCAAATTTCCAGGGACAAGATTAATTATGAGGCATCTGCAGCTTTTTCCCCATTGTGCTGATACCCCCCCTGTCCTGTGTGTGCTGCTATCCCTGCCCTGCCCTGTGCCAGAAGCCTCTCTGAGCTATCCCAAGCCATCCAGCAGTTGGGAACTCTCCACTGGCCTCAAGTGGCTGCCTCGAAAGCCAAATGGAACCAGCCCTTTCCACATGGGTCATGTTTGTCAGCAAACCTGCAAACTGAGATGCTGGTTTTTCTTTCCCTGACTCATCAGTTTGCCTGTGCCATGGCACTTCCAGGAGGGTTGGGGGTTTTTTCAAGCATCTGCTTGTGGGGCTGTTCAGGCAATTCAAAATCCCCAGCAGGAGGTTTCAAAGCTGATGGCCAAACTCGAAGCACTTCTAAACATGATGTTTAGGATGAAGCCATCCCCATGCAATGCAGAGAAACCTTTCTCCCCCTATACACAAAAAGAAATGCTTTCAGTTTACATATTTTCAGCTTTCATGGCACGACATGCTGATACAAGTAATGGGGGGAAAGAAAAAATGAATGAATTCCTCCTAACCCAGCAAGGCACAGCAAGCAGAGCTCACCCTGTCAGGCTCTGGGCTGGGGAGGATGATGCTCCTTGGGAGAGCTGACAAGTGAGGCTGCAGAACTCCCCAGATTTATTGTGTACCAAAAGAATTCCTGTGCTTGCTGAGCAAAATTGCTGCCCCAGCATAACTGCTCTCAAAAACATTTTCCATCGTGAACTCCAAGTCCTTTTTCTTGCCCAGATTCCATCACAACAAACAGCCTGAGGATTTATGTGCCTCTCCCTTACCTTGGGGGGACTTGGCTGCCTGAGGGACAGGTTTTATGCCGAGAAGGGTGAAGGGGTACAGCCCCCTTGGCAGTCACAGCAGAGGGGAAAGGAGGATGGTCCATGCCCATGGGAGCAGAGGTGCCCAGGTGGCATCATGGCAAGCAGGTGTTGCCTCAACCTGGGCCTGTTTAGGAGCAGAGTATGTGTCTCACCAGGACTAACAGTGGCAGCTTCAAACCCTCTCCATTTCTTCAGGCACAACAGAGGCATTTGCAGCAGTTTCATCACCTCCTCGTAGCTGATACCAGACCAAAAAGAGCAGATTTGGAGCAATGATGGGGAAATTTAAAGCTCTCATTCTGTTTCCATGTGCAGGTGCCCAAAATGAGTGGGACAGAACATCATTTCAGACAGACATTTACCTGATGTTGGGCAGCTCCTGTCCTGCAGCTCAGCAGCTGGAACTGACACACCTAAAAGTCATCACTACCTTCTTGAGGTGGCATTTCCAAGTGAAATTAATCTTATCTGACTTCAGCGTGTCCAAAAGTCAAAGGAGTAATCCTGGGCTCGTGCCCTGGCCTCCTTTTCTCTTCCCTGAGTTAAAACAGACATCACCAACATTTTGCTGTGTGCACAGGTCTGAGGAGGAGACAGACCTGGGCTATAAAGGGATCACAGATAACAAGCTCAGACTGAAGTGCCAGTGGCCTATTTATGGGATTTCCATAATAAATCAGGAAAATTATATTGTCACAGCAGTAGAAAATTCAGCATAATAACTTTGTACCACTGCCCATCCTACAGTGCTGGAAAGATGGCCTGGAAATGAGGGATGAGGGACATGACAGAGACTTCTGTGATAAACAGGGCTAAAAAAATCACAAGTGGAAGAGGCCAAAAGGTGGGGCTGTATTAAAGATCACAGGATAAATGAGCCACAGCTGTAACAAGAGCTGAAAATCAAGGTGGATACAAAAGTGGTTCAGGGGAGAGAAGGAAGGACCCTCCTTGTTTGGGAGCAGGATCTGAACAGTGGAGCAGGTGCAGAGGAAGATGGGGGCAGGCAGGGAGGTGGAGCAGAAGCCAAAATAGCTTTGGGCTAGAAAAAGCAGGAAAAGGCTAGAAAAAGGATTGCTTTCTATTATAAATAGTGCAGGTAAACCCCCAGGGAAGGGAGAGAGTTATTTAAGCTAAAGGACAATGTTGGCCCTAAATCAAGCTGGTTGTGAGTAAACAGAGAGTGGAAACATGAAGGTTTCTGAGCATCACAGGAAAGATGTTCTGAAACAACTTTCCAGTCGCAGCAGGAACCTGAGCACTTCTAAATCTGTCAGAACAGGATATTGATCCCTGTGCCAAGATATCTTCCACATCTACATACACATTACTCATGCTTTATTTAATCTTTATTTTGCCAGTGACAAATTTTTGCCCTTCCTTAGAAAATAGGAGGGGACAGAAGCCTGAGAGATTGTGTGGCTGAGAACTTGGCTGAGGGCAGGTTCCTTCAGGCTGGTGGGACATCCACAAGTGACATCCTACAGCTTTCTAGTCCCCAGCTACCCTTAGTATTGCAGAGTTTTGTTAATGGGTTGGGGTTTTTTTCTTGTTATCTCCTTCTCTGCAGTTTAAGTAGATAATTAGGTTAATAATGGCTAATAAACCACTGCAAGAATGGTGGAGAAGTCTTAACCTGGGAAAAAATGCTGTGAAATGTCCTTGGGAGAAACCTCAGTCGACAAAGGCTGTGGAAAGAGCAAAAGCAGGACTAGTGCACTGGTTTGAATATGGACTGTCAGTAAATGGGTTCAATTTTCCTTTAATTAGCCCTTTCACACAGGAATAAACACAGGAATCTGAGAGTGATACAGGAAGAAGTGACATGACATTCTCACCAGACTTTTGGTGCACACACTGCAGCAGCAGCACATGAGGATAAACCAGGGTGGTCTCTCATTTTGGGATTGGGCCTTGTCTGATCTTTTGGCTTGGCTCTGCACTTAATAAAAACTTCTGTTCTAGCCCAGTTTGCAGTTGCATTCTCAGTGTTACAGAGTTTTACCAAAGGGCTTTCTTTTTAAAGCTTTGTGTCTGAGGTAAATTGTGCAAGGCAGGCACCAGCTCTTTAAGTAGTCAGTACATCAGTTGAAGGATTTTCCTTCTTGTATAAAAGAGAGTCTACCCCATGGCCCTAAAACATATAAGTTATTTTATTAAAATTAGTTCAGTTTAAAAAGGAATTCTTAAAATGAGAGGAGATATAAATACATAATTTCCTTTTCTCTCTTTCTGCTTCTTAAAAAGGCCAAATTCACACTACCTTAAACTTCTAATTTAATGAGACCACTGTAATCTTGAGTCATTGACATTGACCAAAGTCAGCAAAGCAAAAAAATAGCTTTTTTCACAGCTGAAAATGAGTCAACTGCCATCTCAGCCCTTCAAATGAAGAGCAGACAATGTTTGCAGCAGGCTGAGGTGTGGAGGAAGGTTTTGTCAATAAAAGCAGGCTGGGACTTCCACTTATCTTGATAAAAATGCAGCCCTGTGCTCTTCACTAGGAGGGTAAACAGACCCTCTGCCAAGCCCATCATCATCCACCTCCCTCATGTGCCACGTCTGAGCCTTCACACCCAACCACAGAGCAGGGGGTGGTTATCAAGGGCTGAGGAACAGCCTCTCTTCTTGGGAAATTCTCTATTTAATAGAAGCTCCTGCTGTGCCCCAACAGTTGCACAGGGAGCCCTGTCCATCTCCCATGTCCTAAAAAACCCACTGTGAAAGCAGGAGAGCACAAGAGCTGAGTAAACTTGGCCACAGCTCCCAGCCAAACGGGGAGCCTGTTGCCAAACATGGAGAAAAGTGCATCTGAGTCTCCCGTTAAAGCGTCCAAGGAGGGCCACAAAATTATAGCTCCAACTATAAACAGAATGAGTACATTTTGTTCATTTTCCTGCTCTCCTTCTAATCGATGCAATATGAAGAGCTGCTATCAGTGGAGAGTTATACAATGCCATGGCAGCAATAAAAGGAACGTTAGCAAGTGTGGGCTACCAGAGGAGCTTCACTGCAGGAAGTGCTTATAAACCAAACCCTTTAGATCCATCTAGATGAGAACATCAGATTCGTGACAAAGTCATTCTGATGTCTGTCTGCCCACTTAATACTCCACTAATGGACATCTGCATGGAGATTTACAGTGGTTGCCTGGAGAAGGATCAGTGCTGAGGATTGGGTGTGCACAGACACGGCTCTTGGTGCACCTTGAACGGGCTGCGAGTTATTCACAGCCATAAACTCTCCATAGAGACATGAGTTCAATGCAACATGTGCAGAATACCATTATTATCATTATTATTTACTGTTTTCTCATTCTCTTAGGCACATGGAACGTTTTATTGGTGTTTTAGCACAAATCAGGCTGCAGGGTCACAGTCTTGCAAATCTGTGGTATGAGGAATACAGTAGGAAAACAGCAGAGGAATACAGAAAGTACAGGATGGGCACCTCCACCAGCTGTCAGCAGGCAGCCTTTGCTGTAGAGCCTTTTGTTATTTGGCATTGGAAAAGTTCCTGGTTCTCAGAGTTGCCTTCTCTTCCAGCCATCTCCCCTCTGGTATCTGCACAATGCACTTGGAAAACCCAGGGACTATCAAAAGGAGAGCTGTAAAGCTTTAAAAACAAACAGACATTTCACCTGTCTCCAATCAGCCCCATCTCATGGCTTGGCTTTGATTTCCCCAGTGCAGAGAAGAAACGTATAGGATTTTAATTTCCTTGGCTCCCCAGAGCAGGATGAAGGAGGCTGCAGCATTGCTTTGGCCTTGTGTTATTAATGGGCTCCATGCTTGCAAATGTCTCATTCAATATATTTGCTCCAAGTGCTTCCAAAAAGGGGGAAAAAAGAAGAAAGAAAACATCAGTTTTGTAGGTCTAATGTATGTGACCTGACAGCATGAATACATTAGATCTTCCACAGAAACACACAGTCCCAGACTGTGCATTGGGTCTCCAGCCTTTTTATCTTCATCTGGGCTCTAATCAATGTGTTAGTGTACTGCTGGAAACAAGCCCTGTTCTCCTGCCACTCTGTCTCATGCTTCCTACCCCTTTGAAAGGGTATGACATGCCTGCTTTTAAAGTGGCTGTGAGCTGGGAATGTTTCTGAGCTCTCTGTTCAAGTGTTTTCTTTCCTCCCGAGTTGCTTGGCCCCTCTATGCCAGAGCCAAGAGTGCCCCAGCCCCTCTGCAGCACCACAGGCTCTGCTGAGGGCCACGTGCTCCTGTCTCACTGCTGAGGATCTCAGACATCATTTTCCAGTCACAAAGAAGGTACAGTCCCATAATCCTAAAGTGAGACCTACAAGATCTCAGTCGTCTTCTTAAACTTCAGGCAGATCGTGGCATTTCCCCACTCTGTGTCTGCCTTTCCCTTCCCATGCTCTGGTTATCTGCAAATCTTGAAGTTTTTAAAAGGAAGAGCTGGTTTATATTATGGATCTGGACAGTGTCTAACACAGGAGGGCCCCACTTTGATTAGGGTCTCCAGTGACTACCGTAATACAAGCACTGCTAATAAAATGCATTTGCATCAGAAAAAAGGCAGTGATGCTCCTTTTCCAGTTATCTCTTACTTTGGGAGAGTCTGGGGGAGGTCAGATTGTCCACCAGAGGTGGCCTGACTTGACCCAACCCGACCCAGACAACCCCCTGAGCTGTCCTTGCAGTGCTGCAAACTGGGCTTAGCAAGAGCTGTGCTCATCTCTGCAAAGCCTTCTGTGCACATCCAAATGTGCCACATATTTGCCTTCCCAAAGCAGGACCTGCTGTTGTTAACAGCAATTAATCACTTTATAGCCAGTCTTTTATTATTATGAATGCAGCAGATGTGTTTCCATTAATAGGTCCCCAAGTGAGCCTTATCCAGCATCACTGATACTTAATGAAGGAGATTACGTGGCCTAAATAGACTTTTCATTTTCAGCATCCTCCCATTTCTATCTGCACTACCAAGTGAGCAAACAAACTGAAGTGGGAATCTTGTTTCGGGCTCAGTTACAGCACAGAAGATAAACTTGCTGCCAAATAATAAAATGTGTCCACTGGTTTAAAGTGATTAGTAACAGCTAAACCTTGCACTGCTGTGTTTACAGGGATCTGAAAACAAACATTAAACCCAAGCACGTCGAGCTCTTTACACTGCAGTGCTAATTCCGAGCTCTGCACTCCCCCAGTTAACCTCCAGAGCTGAGCAGTGAGAGGGCAGGCAGCTCCTCCCCAGGGACCTGTCTGTCTCCAAACATGGTTCAGTCCTGGGGAATTTTTCTACTGTGCTGCTTGTCATTAAAAAGTCATCACTTCCAACAGTGGCTGAGACCAAGCAAGTCTTTGGGTGCTTATAAAACAGTTTCTCACTAATGACAGCAATCATGAGGTTACCAAGCAGTGCCATGTGAGGTTTCTCACATGAAGAGGTTGTTTTGTGTTTTCCAGTGTTTTTCCTCAGGAAGGTCATACTCTACAATTGCTTTTGCTCCCCTAAATTACTTGTAGAACCAGATCCCTCCTGTCCAAATGGCTTTTTCACCCATTTTCTGCTCAGCATTGTCTGAGGCTTATTGAATTTTTGTCTGTAATTTATTGGATTTTAAAAGCAGATAATCAAGAGGCTACAGTGCTCTTTATTCCCAGTGAACACAGGAGGCAGTTCCTTGGGAAATACAGACAGAAAAAACCCTGTGCATTTCAAATAAGCCCCCCAGGACTCCTAAGGAGCACCTCCACTGTACAAACATATCATTTTAAACTCCAGAAGGACCATCTTGTAAATTCTATAGGTCTGTCTTCCTCTGGTCTGTGCAATAAAGGATATTAAAATATGTCATGTCTGTGTCGTGGAGCCCTTCAGAGGGGGCTCAGTCACTCAGGGTGGAGGGTTTACCCACCAGGCAGTGCTGAGGTGGGCTCAGTCCTGCAGGCAAGGTGGGAGTGCAGACACGTGCAGGATCACAGGGCATTGTTCTACAGAGCCCTTCAACTCAGCAGCGGCTTTTGGGTCCCTGCACCAAATGCTTGAGGTCTGACAGAATGGAAAAACTGTGAACTTTCTCTCTCACACACATCAGAGCAACTGCACCATAAAACACGGAGATAACTCGGGAACGGCCGCCCTCGGCCGTGGCTCTGTAACCAAACCAAACCAAAGCGCTGCGTTTTTAATTAAAGCCCAATTAATTTGAATAAAGTGAGGAAATCACATCTGGGCCCTTGCTGCTCTAGAGCTCCCAAGCACAGCCTGCGTGAGGTGATGTCAAGGACTTGCTTGTCAGCTTTGCTTTAGCTCACATATGGGAGTGGGTAGGAAAGAAAACCCAAGAGTTTTTACTTTCTGCAGTAAAAGCCAAACTAACATAAAATGAGATTAATGGCAACAGCAGTGACTGCTTTCATTTCCCAGTGAACTGTCTCAATAGTACCAGTAATCAAGATCAGCTTAGCTTTCCTCCTTTTTTTTTCTTTTTTTTTTTTAGAAAAAACCCCCAACTTTTCATCAGAGAAAAGAAAAAGAGATACTTAAAATACATAGACACATCTGTTCTCCCACATTAACAACATTACGTCTTTCTCCATGTGATGCATAATGAATCATCTCAGTGTGTTTTGCTTTCTGCTTTTGTACAAATCCAATTCCTTGCCACTTTTACTGTAATAATAATATTTTCCAATTCAACAGTACCTTTCCTTTTGAGTTTCTCGGTGCTAATAAGAAGTGAAGTGTGTTGAACCCACTGAAAAGGGAGGCACAGCTGTAATGACCAGAACTGGAATTTGTCTTATAATAGAGAGGAGATAACAGCACAAAAAGGACATTTTTTTTATGCAGACATAGAATTTCAAAACAATAACTACATCCTGGTTAAATGAGCAAGTGTTGTCATCTCCATTTGTAATGCTTGGAAACACAGGGCTTACAGCACCTTACAAGTGTTTTAACCTTATTTGGGTCCCTTCTTAAGAGGATTTAAACTACATCCATCACGCTCATTGGGCAGGTAAGGCCTCTCATTGAAGACTTGACTGGCCTTGTGTGATGAACATGAGGCAAAGGTTCTGCAGCCCATCCATCCATCCTTCCATCCATCCATCCATCCATCCATCCATCCATCCATCCTTCCATCCATCCATCCTCCCATCCATCTGTCCATCCATCCATCCACCCATCCCTCCCTACATCCATCCATCCATCCATCCATCCATCCATCCATCCATCCATCCATCCATCCATCCATCCATCCATCCACCCATAGTCCCATCCATCCATCCATTCATCCATCCATCCATCCATCCATCCATCCATCCATCCATCCATCCATCCATCCATCCCTCCACTCATCCATCCATCCATCCATCCATCCATCCATCCATCCATCCCTCCATCCACCATCAACCCATCCATCCACCCATCCCTCCATCCCTCCATCCATCCATCCATCCATCCATCCATCCATCCATCCACCCACCCACCCACCCATCCTTTGGAAAGTTGGTGCTGAGGCTGTTACAGGGCAGAGAAATGAACCTCCAGTACCTGCTCCCTGCTCTGCTGCTCTTTGGATGCCCTGGGGCAACACGTTTGCCTTTATGGGCTTCCCTCAGTGCGGCTCTGGATTTTCCTGATGCTCCTCATGGACCAAAATCATATCAATTTTTCTTTCCCTTCCCCGTGGCTACTTGGGAAAGGTAATCTGAGATAACTTTTTCCCAAAGAATTAGTTAAACTGCAGTAATCCCCAGTTCAGAGGCCCAGGATTAGTGGGGATTAATGTCCCTGAATAGGTACCAAAGCCATATCTACACACTTCCAGTCAGTGGCAAACCTCAAAACTTGGATACCTACATGGGTTTTATAGGAACTGTTAATCTGATTTGGCAGCAGCAATTAAGAGTTCTTTGAAAGACAGAGAGCCTGAGCCATCAGACGATGTGTCTCAAACGCTGCACGAGGACAAAAGTCTTGTTTGTGTTTGCTACCAACACCCAACGGGAGCAAAGGAATGTTTTCTGCAGCAAGGAATGGTAATGATGGTTCTTTTTTTTTTTTTTTTTAAGAGAGAGACAGAGAAGAAAGAGCAAAAATTCTTGAATCAATTAAGTCTTAGTCATGTAAATAGTTGGGAGTTTCCACAAAGCAATGTCTTTATAGCAGGATGCCAAGGCGGTGTATAATTAAAATGTAAAAAATGTAGGAAGTTGGCCAAGCCTTTGATTACAAACAAGATTTTCCTAACCCACCCATGACTTGGCATTTTGATCCTGAAATTTATCAACAGGAGAAGGTGATGATTTCTTTTTTTGGACTGGAATGGAAAATAAGTTAGTTTGTAGAGAAATAAATCTTGTTCACAAACTTCATTGCTCATTACAAAGGCTTTTACCATTTGATCACACTTTAAAGGACCAGGATTTTCTGGAAAGGGGTTTTGTTTTGTTTGATTGGTTGCTTTATATAATAACTGCTTTCTATTGTATAATAGGAAAAGCAATGCAAAGCAACCAGCTTTTACATAACAACAATTTAATTATAATAATTTAATTCAGCTTTGCTCTGCTGTACCAGAATGATAACAGGACTAAGCCTGATACTGGCAACAAATATTGGTGTTTTCACAGAGGAATCCCAAAACTTCATGGAACAGCTTATCCAGTATTTTAACCAGCACCTCCAAGCAACTTCATCCTCAAGCCTTAGACAGCTTTGTTATTATTTATGCTCCACTCTCATCTGGAAATAAAATAAAGTCATTGACAGAGAATGATTGAATGGGTTGATGAATTAAGTTGTATTTTACTCTATAAAAGCAGAATCATCCCTCAGGGTCAAACAGTGGGAAACACAGAATGCTCCACCCAAAACCCCCAAGCCCAGGAAGAGTTTTTCCATAAACTTTAAGCACTGAATGATGATGAATTTTAAAATTCAATATTGTCTTTTGCTTTATTACCCTTTCCCTTGCATTAAAGTAGCCATTAAAGGGAACATTGTAAGCAATAAATCTCCTTGCACAAATACAGCAAGGAAAGGCTTTTTAAACTCTAAATTTTGCTTATTAAAAAGTTCCTTTTGGTATAGGCAAGTCCTCATCTCTGATAGAACTTTTCCTTTTGGGGTCTTCAGTGCCCTTTAACCATGAACAGCAGCATAAATGCCCTTTGCCAACGTTTGTTCCTCAGCCCTGGGTGAGCTGCAAGCTGAGGAGAGACCCAACTGATTTAAAACCTTCCCAGAGCTGAACAGCTCAGGCAGTTTGAAGCTCACCCTCCAAACTGGTGTCCCAGTTGGGTACTACCTCAGGAAGGAATGAGGCAAAGCTGGGCACAAGTCTTGCCCTCCTCACTGGAAAGGGGGAAGGTTCAGCATCCCCAAAATGCCACAAATTCAGGCATCAAAGCAGGAGCCTCCAGGTGTGTGATCTCCAGTGCAGAGTCTCATTCATTGTCCTGTTGACCATCTATTTTTTCTCGTCCAGCCTTTACATTCTAAACCATGACTAGGTAAGATCAGTGAAAGGTCACACAGCATGTGATCCCTCATTAGGCATTCCCAAACAGTTGGAGCTACAGATTTTCTTATCCAGGTGTCTTTGCTACAAAGCACATTCCTCCCTATTTTTTCCAGAGCACTCGCTGTGATTGCAACGCTTGAATTTTGCAAAACACAAGCTGTGCAATTTCATCAGGATTTCTTTGGTATCAAGCAGATAAAAAGCAACATTATGCCCAAAAAAATGCAAGGGAAGAACAATTCACAAGTCATATATTGTTCAGCTATGCCTCTCAAAGGGGATTTGTGTGTTTTTAGCAGAGCACCCCAAGCGTGTTCATGTTTTTTATGACAGAATAAAGCGTTCAGCAGCCTGTGATACAACAACTCAGAGTGCTGGCAGCAACAAGCCAGTTTCCATTTCTTTGAGTGCAAGATTCAGGGTGTGGAAACTTTCTACTTCCTTGGAAACTCTTCTGAAAACGGGTTTTCACTCAATTCAGCCTCTAAGTGTTTAAGAGGTGACTGAAATTCTGAAAGTGGACAGACTGTTTTAGTGCCATTGGCAACCTTGGGAAGTTTCTCACTATGTGAAGGGGAAAGGAGGGGAGAAAAATGGGGGAGAAATCTACATTATTAAAAACCTAACCCAGGGTTTTCAGTGAGCACCTTCCCTCTCTCTCCTTCTATTCCTTTGAAAAGCAGGAGGTGAAAATAGCAGGATACTTTTCACTTCCATGGATTATTCACCCTCTGCATCAAAATTCCTACCCATGCACTTGTAGCTTCATTTTCTGCTGTTGCTCAGCACTGCTGATTCAGTGAGACTGGCTAAAGGTTTGATTCAACAACAAAAAAATACCCTTGAGGTAATTCCCACCATTGTCCAAACACAGGCAAGATTTTGCCTAAACACATGTCGTGACTCCAAGGATATTACCAAAGAAAGAAGTAACAGGACACATTTAATGGATCTGAGACAGAAAATGCCACTGGATGGGAATCATTCCACGTAAATTGATCGATTTAAAGTTAAATATCTATTTAAAGCTGGTTGCAAGTGCTCTGGAGTCACTGGTGGTGGGAGCTGGCTGCTGTCAGAGGGTGATTCACCCCATCTGGGCATGAATCAGCCCCTGGGTGCTCCTGCCATCCTCTGCTGACATGGGCAGAGTGCAGATGATCTCCAGAATGGCTCTGCCCAGGGGGGCTGACCTGGCTCGGGTCTCTCTCTCCCGCCAGGCTGTTGATGGTGTGGAAGCAGCAGGACCTGGGGGGGCCTGTCCTTGCTGATGTGTAACAGAGAAAAAAGATAATAGAGAACTAATAGAGGCACAGAATCATGGAATATCCTGGGCTGGAAAGACCCACAATAACCATGGAATTCAACCCCTGGCCCTGCACAGACACCCCAACAATCTCACCCTGTCCCTCAGAGTGTTGTCCAAACCCTCCTGGAGCTCTGGCAGCCTTGGGGCTGTGCCCACTGCCCTGGGGTGCCTGGGCAGTGCCCACCACCCTCTGGGGGAAGAACCATCTCCTGATATCCAATCTAACCCTCCCTGACACTTAATTACCCTCCCTGATAAAAGAGAGAACTTGTGAAACTCTGTTCAAATAGATATTTCTATTGGTTTACTTAGAGCTGGCAAGAGAAAGTTTCTGTCAGTGACTTGATTTATTTTTGTGCAGTATTTAACAAGACAGCCATAAGCTTTTATGAACTTTCTGCCAGGCTGAAAATGGTCTGATTTGTGGCTCAGTTTAACTTTGGTCTCTAAATCTTGTCCTAATCTCACTACTTTTTCCACTCCACTTTTAGATCTCAACATTCCTTACCTTTGGGCAATCTTCATTATCCAAGAAAAAATTAGCACTGAACAAACTAACCTTGGGTTGGTTAAAGAAATAACTCTTTTCCCAATGGAAATATCTGAAATTCCTCAGCAATACCATGAGAAACTAATCTTGACTGTGATCTGATTTCACAAGATGATTCATGTTCTGACTCAAGAAAAGTAAAGTTGTTGATTATGGTTTAGGTGTCTCATCTTAAACAAGGAGACACTTCTTATTTTTATACTTTCTAAACAAAGTAAGTATTTTTTTCTTTTCATGTTGCCAATATATTAAGGATATTCATAGCTGACGTCCCCTGGGGACAGAATAACACGTGGAATCATAACATTTCTCACTGAGTAGGCAAAGGAGACCCAGAGCCATGGGGGGAGTTTGCCATGAAGGTCCTTGGGAGCTCTGCAGTGGGTTCAGGGACAGCAGAGCCTCCTCTCAGCTGCACTTTCCTGACCTCGAGTTGGCCCCACCTTTTTTTGTTGTTGCTGCTGTTTAATGGAACTCCTTGGAACAGCCTGTACATTTCTCAGGGGAAGGATAATGCAGATACCACAGCACAGCATTTTCAGGTGCCACTGAAAGGACTGTCCTGCTTTATGTCCTGGGTGAGTTCCTGGCACTCCCTGGGATCCACTCACCCACTGACAGGTCTGTCTGGGGGCTAAATGCTCCAGAAAGTGACTGCTCAGTCATTTCTTGGTCCCAGCTCTGTGTTTGCATTCCTGTACCCAGAGGTCCAACATCTGACAGATTTATAAGAGATTTTTTTCTTGTTCTGTAATTTCAGTGACTCCCTGTGTCACACTCCCCTTCAGGTGTGGGTGGGACTGGTGTGAATGTGGCAGAACCAGAACACAAAGAGAGCAGAGAGCAAATAAAGACCCAGTCTTGCATTTATCCTCATTCATACTTACCAGAAAGACATTCAGTAGTGCCAGCAGTGCCAGCAGTGCCAGCAGTGGCTCTGGCATCAGCAGATGGAAAGGAGAGGGAAGTGCTCTGTCCTTGCCTGGTGGCCCTGCAGCGATGGAGACACCCCTTGAGCCACCATCTGACCTCAGGCACCCTCAGCAGGGATGTTGTCCAGGCTGCAGCAGGAGCTGAGCTTTAAAGCAGATGCTGGGATGCCTCTGCCTCACTTGCTGGGAGAGAACAGGGATATTAAATTATGAATATTTCATTATTGTTATCTACAATAGCACAGCTACGCTCGCTGTTGTCAGAGTGCCATAGCAGGAGGAAAGACTTTTGAATTATTAATTCCTGAGGGCTAATTAATAGGAAGGATGCTCGAGAAGTCTGCAGTTAGGAGTTCAAAGCCTGCACTTCTGTAGCTGTGAACAGACATCACCTGGCCCGGACTTTCTGTGGGCCAATTACACCCTTTGACGTCACACACTCATCCAAACAATGCTCCAAATAATTACACAGACACACCAACCTGGCACTGCAGGGCCTTTGTTAGCAGCAGAAGGCAACTGAAAGAATTTGATTTATAATTTTTTGATTACCAAAAGAAAATCAAAATAAAACAAAAGCCTCTTGCCAGCTGTTCCTTGTCACTGAGCCAGTTCAGCACATGATACAAAGCACATTGCCCAGACTGAATTTCTAGACTTGTCTTTTTTTGACACATGCAAGTGAAATCCAATTTAAGATGTTGTTTCTGTGAGGTAAAGATGTTGCTGTGGTTATCTGCTGCAGTTATTACCTTTTCAACTTGCTGATTCACTGCCATGCTGCCTCCTGTGAGCAAGGGCCAGAGGAATTAGGAGAGTGCAAAGCAGCACGTGCTGGGAAAATGGAAATTGCTTTTGCTGCTGGACCAGCACTGGTTTAGCCAGAGGTATGGGTTGTACTGGCTGTGACTCCACTCATCCTGAAGATACAGGATTCTGGATGGAAACCATGGCCATCTCTCCTTGTTTGCATCTTGGTCCATGCAGGATGTGCAAGAGCAGTGGGGTGTGAAAGGCTGGAGGGTTCCCCAGCCACAGAGCAAAGAGCTGCCCTGAATTCTTGATCCCAGCCTTGGATTTGCTGCCACTGCTTATCTCAGGCCCTGAATCCTTTTGGGAAGGGGCAGGCTGGTTTGTGAGCCCAGCTGTGAGCAGCATCCTGCATCCCTCCCAGTTCAGCAGCTTTACCTGCAGGGCAGCCAGCCCGGATGGAGCCAGCCCACCTCTGCCTTCAGCTGAACCCTGCAGGAGGATCTTAAGGGCTGACTCTTAATTGCAATGCACTCCATAATCACTCCTCTATTTCTGTCTTGCTAAATTCTGCTCACAGTGGCAAAGCCAATTTTGGACCCTGGGAGTAAATATCACTTGTTTTTCCCTTTGGTGTTGTTATCCCAGCAAAGAGGAGTGACAAGAGTGAGTCATTGTGGCATTTTACAAAACATCCCTGGAAAAGTATTTGTTTGAAACCTTGACCCAGGAGAGGTGACAGGATCCTTTAGAGCCTCTCAAACCCCAAAGGAACAGAAAATTCTAGCACGAGTGGACAGTGATAAGCAGTAAAAAGCAGCTCCCTCTAGAGCCACTGGAGTGCTTGACTTTTGCCTGGTAGATATTGCAGTTGTGTTGGATTTCATGCCTGACTTCCCTCTTTTTCCATGAGGAACAGTGCTCAGCCCAGCAGCTCAGGGCCCTGCTCTGGGCTGAGCTTTGCAGAGCTTTGCTTTGCTCTGGGGCTGCCCCAGGGAGGAGGTCCCTGTGCCCCTGGCCCTGCTCCCACTGCCTTAGCTGGTCTGGGACAAGCAAAGGACGTGCAGTGATGTGCCTTTGGGCAGTCTTGCTCCTTATCCAGTGGGAAGGATGTACCAGGACTGCCTTGGGGCTGGGGCCAAGCTGGAGAAGGCTCTGTGTGAAAAAACCAGCGTGCAAAAGTGCAAGGATTCACTGATAAGGTGTTTCTACAGAGCATTTCAGTCTGTTGTCATCAGCCTTTCGCAGGTGGGTTCAGGGGTAAAGTGGGCAAAGGAGGGGAGGGCAAAGCCACTGCTCCTAAACTTTCATCCTCTGCACACACCAGGACTTGCCACCCTATGGGAACAACCAGCAGCTCCAGGTGACCTCAGCACATCATGGACAGGGACAGAGAAACCTTTGAACTGTGAAAAGATAACTAAGAGCAAAATATTAAAAAAAAATCCATTACCCAACCTAGCTGGCCAATGCCTCTCCCTCTTCATCTCATTTGTTCCTAACTTTGCAAGCACCTTCCCGTGGTGTTTTCAGCTCCCCAGAGGTTTGTGTTCCCTGGAGAGAAGCCCCAGAGGACCTGTGTGCAGCCCTGCAAAGGGTAATAGCAACCAGAGCACAGACTGAGCCATAGACTAAGCACAATTAGGGCTCACATTCCTCTCACTCCTATAAATAACTCTCAGTTTCCTCTCCGTGTCTGCAAATTTCATTAGTATGATGGAAAGAAAAGAAAAATACACACACACACTCACACACAGACAGACACACACCCCCACACCCCAAGCTCTCTCTTCTTGCAAAGCCCGGAGTTGATCTCTCAATCAAGAGCTTTGTGCAGCCTGGGGGAAGGAGGGGGGAGTTAGACCCCCACCAGCCCTTGGGCCATGTGTTCCTGGCCATGAAGGGGAAATTTGCTGCAGATGGCTGAGGAATTCACCTGCAAGAAACAACAGGGACAAAAGAAATGCCCCTCTTTGCTGGTCTGTGTGGGCAACCTGTGTGTGGGGAGCAGGGATGCCCTTTGGAGCTGAGGGGCAGGGCAGGCTGGGCACGGGGATTCTGCCAGGTGGGAACAGTGGCAGTGGAACCCAGTGGGGATGTGGGAACTCAGGTTGTATGTCCCATTAAAGGCTACCTGGAACTCTGCACCAACTTAATTAATTGTTAGTGACTCTTACAAAGTTTGGCAGGAGAGAGATTTGAAGAGTTCCCCCACAAAAAAACTCTTGAGAGACAAAACTTGTATTTCTGCAGCACAGAAGCTCCCCCTGTGCAAGGATGAGTTGTGAGTCCATCCCTGGGGATGGAATTGTGTCTGCCACTGGCACTCATATCACACCATCCCTGATTCCATGGCATAGGTGACAGCAGGGGCACAGTTAATGCCACCATCCCCTCAGTCTGGATTCTGCCAATCTGGCTCTGTCCTTCTGGGCATCCTCCTTCATGAACCACTGCAAAGGGAGGGAGAGAAATGAGGTGGTAAGGGGGATTTTCCCCTTGACAGCAGAGACATCTCTGTTTTAATTTCTGTATGTTCTCAGCTGACTCACCTGTTAATATTCCCAAGTGTGTTGCATAAATAATAAAACATGCAGTTCAATTAATTATTTTCTCTTTATTCCTAAGAAAAGCAAGATTTCCCCCCTTTCTTTCCCCTCCCTTCCCACACCCTTCTCCTTTCATCTTTTGAAGAGAGACCCTATAAGAAATGATGGGCAGCCCTCCAGGAGTAATGAGACAAGGATGAAAATGTAAACCTCAGAAGCAGAAGGGTTGGCTGTTGCAGCAGCTTTTTTGCATTGCAGGGCTCTGTAGGGCCAACAGGCAGAAACATGGCCTGTCAGGTGTGCAGAGCACTCCAAGAGACACCAAAAGAATGGGAATATAAGGCACAGCCACTTGCCTAAGTCTCCACTGAGGTGCTAAAATGTGAGCAGCCCAACTCTCCGAGGAGTGGAACATCTCTAGGTGGGTCCAAAGTTGATACACAGCCCCTCTAAAGTGTGTTGGTGTTGGAATTTAGGGATAAAATCATTGCCAGCCCCCAAAGGGGAGCAATTACTCACTCACATTCTGCCTTTTTGGTCTCCTATGTCAGAATCCCAGTAACCCAATTTACTCCCTGCCCCGTTATCTGCCTCCGACTTTGAGAAATCCATTAAATTCTTACTGAAGTGAAATAATTGCCTGGCTTTTTTTGCTGCACTCAGTCCATTGTTGTTTTAGTCTCCAGTGGCTGGAGGATGCTGAGATTGAAAGATCCAGATGAATCTAAGGAGTTAAAGGCTGGCAGAGCCTATTGTTCTGCCCCGACATTTAATGAGTTCCTGCCCAACCTATTACTTTGCCTCATCTCTCCTTTGCTATCAGCAGAAAAGGAGCTCCACGTGTCTGCAAATAATCCTGTGCCAGTCCTACAGCTCATAATGAGCTCATCCCAATGCAAAAGAAATGTTATCTCTAACGTGTTAAAAAGCCAAATTGCTGCCTACCTTTGAAGTGCTGTGGAGTCCCAATCAACGGCACTGAGGGAATGAATGACTCGAGAAGCCACACTCCGAACACCACGTCGTTATTATCAGAATGGGAAGCAGAGTTGAAGATAAACTTTGATTCAATACAATGGAAAATTATTGTAGAGGGAGAGAGACCTGCCTGCTAAAGAGATAATGCCAAGTTTGATGAGAAAACACTTTATATTTCCTCTCCCTTGAAATCTGAGTGTGCATTTTCCAGGTCGACTGCAAAGAAGCTGCTGCTCAACACCTGGGGAGAGGACACTTCCCTTTTCCAGAGGCAGGGGCAACATGGAGTGCTCACCACTGCTGTGTTGCATCATAGAATCATGGAATGGCTTGGGTTGGAAGGGACCTTAAGGCTCATCTCATTCCCACGGCAGGGACACCTTCCACTATTCCAGGCTGCTCCAACCTGGCCTGGGACACTTCCAGGGATGGGGCAGCCACAGCTTCTCTGCCCAACCTGTGCCAGGGCCTGCCCACCCTCACAGGGAATGGCAAAGAAGGGAAGGCAAATGCAAGGGGACAAGAGGACATGGCTGTGGGGGACAGGTGGAAACTCTGAAGTTTCCCCCTGCTGTGTCCAGGGACCATCCTGGCCATCCATAAAAACCCAGCTGGGATGTTTCTCCTGCAGCAACGAGCAGATGCCCAAAGTGAGATCTGAGCTGCGTCTGTTCCAGGCTTGGGGCTGTGGTTTCAAAGACAGGAGGTGTTTAAACTCTAGGAGAGAATGTCACCTCCAGTTTCTGACAGGGTGAGCACCTGCTCGTGCTGACATGTGCCAACCCTTGTCTCACAGATCTCTAAACACCGTTGGCTCAGGCAGGAAGGTCCCTCTGCGATGCAGAACACACATACAGTCCCTCCTGTGGCTGAAACACATTCTTATTCATTCACCTGCTTTCCACTTTGGCTGGATAGAGCTGGGCTTTGTATTTCTTCTTGCCTTCTCATTTGTGTGCTCAGTAATGCTCATGTCTTTTCCACCCCAGGATAATTGAATCTTCAAAGCAAAACTCCACTATCAACATTAAATCTTCCCTGACATATATATATACTTGATTGGATTTTATTAAAACACATTGGTGCTTCACTGAAATCATGAAAAAGCATCTCCCTGGGAAACTAAATCTTGTGCAAGAAACCAAAAGTCTGTTTTGAGGAGCCCAGAACAAATGATGGCAAAAGCTCATTTTACGGGGTATAAGCAGGGGGTGTTTTCACTAAATCTGGGAAGATGCACAAGAAATGGAAAGTTAATTTTTCCCATGGTAATTCTGGGTCCACATGAAGAAATAAAAGAAGGAGTAAGAAAGAGGATATATCTGAAATCAGATCAGAAAGACATTTTGGGTCACAAAGTCATGTGGGTACCAGGTGGCTCCAGGTCCCTGGCAGGGGATCCAGAGTTTCAGAGTGGTTGGTGGACTGTCTGACCCTTCCCAGCCCTTTCAACTCCACTGAAGCACTGGGTGACCAGCACCTCAGTTACTCTGCAGCTAATACAGTTTTACAAGCCTGATGGGCTTCTTTACTCCCTCTTTACTCCTGGGGCTGGAAAGGGGCCCTGGCAGGTCCATGGCAGCAGTGCTGGAATGGGATTATCCCTGGAGGCTCCTCCTCAGCACCAGTGGCTGAAACACAAAGAACACCATCCCAAGGGTGATGGGGCACATGTGACACACGATGTAGAGTCGCTGTCACTTCCAGGGAGGATCCTGTGACATGTCTGAGCACATGGATACTTCAGGAATACAAAACACTTCCCTGTCAAGTCTTCAGCTGCCTTTGCCTCAAGCGTTGCAATCAAAACAAAGGAAAATAATACTGTTGTTTTACTAATCTTCTGTAGGCTTGGTAAAATATATAATACGTTCCATTAAGCCCAAGTTAGTTAATTACTAGGTAGGAAATCCAATATCTTCTCAGGGTTATTTTCCAGTTGTCATTTTGCAGGAGAATTTTGCTTTGACGTCACTGAGAGACAAAAAACACTCTGCGGACAAAAGAAACCACAAATAGGGGAAAATACATCAATATTGTTTTTCTTATAGCCTGCCACTCATTGGGTGGAATTTTGTGCAATCTTGAGAGTCTGCCTCTGGCAAAGCTGCCTTTCCAACCCTAATGTGTGCAACGTAGAAGGCAGTTTATGGAGCCATTCCTGGAACAGCCCTGCAGATCTTGCAAGTCCTTTAAGGGCTTCCTTCAGGGAGGGAAATGCTGCCCAACATCTCGAGGAAGAGTCCCCACTGGGGGAAAATATATCTGTAATAAATAGATGTATACTTATTTATTATATGTCAGACAATATATACGCATATTTTCCTGTTAAAATTCAAGACCCTCCTTTAATTGTTTTTTTTTTTCCATAAATTCTGCTGCATCCCCACCCAGGTGTAAATCTGTTCCATGACCTTCATTGGTCAACAAGAGCATTAACACCACCAAGATGCCATACTTCAAGCAGGAATATAATGATGTTCATTAATATTAATCTGAACAGCCACTCAATCTATTTCCTGCTTCAGCAGTAGCTGAATTAAAAAGAAAACTGATTTTAGCAAGGTTTCCAATCTGATTAATTTCTCTCCAGCTTATTTATATACAAAACCATAAAAGCACCCATCAAATCCAAACACCTGGTCATTTGTTCTGCAAGTTTCTGTGTGGAAGTGCTGACTGCAAAAATTGCTGCAGAAAAACCATATTCTCTCAGATTTTGCAAGGTTGAAGGGGAAGTTAAATAGAAGTGCTTAATGAAATGTTGGTTGTTTTTTTTTTTCCTCTGGAATTTTGTTTTGGAAGAGAACCTGAGGGAAAAAATTCTGACAATGTCAAAATATTCTGTTTTGACTATTTCAGAACAAAATGTTTAGAGTTTCCTTTTTGAAATGGATTTTGTTTTGAATTTTTGGGGGGTTTGTTATATTTTGTCTTATTTTTTTATATTGAATATATTATATTATAGAAAGAAAAGTTAGAGAGCTATAACAAAATTAAATGGTTTTATCTACAGAAAAAATTTTCTGGATTCTTCCTGTGGAAAATTTGCCTTTGGAGCTTTGCACAGACTCTGGTTTGCACCAAAGGACTGAAGGAACCAAGGAGACCAAGACAACCAGAACAACTTTTCAAGGACACAGATGGAGTCATGGAATGGTTTGGGTTGGAAGGGTCCTTAAAGTTCATCACATTCCACTCCCTGCCATGGGCAGGGAAACCTCCCACCAGCCCAGGTTGCTCCAAGCTCTGTCCAACCTGGCCTTGGACACTTCCAGGGATGGGGCAGCCACAGCTGCTCTGCCCAACCTGTGCCAGGGCCTGCCCACCCTCACTGGGAAGAATAAAAAGCTTAATCTCTTTACCTTTGGCTCCTCATTGCTCATTTTTTAAAGGGTTAAATGCCTATTTTGGACATGCTCCCTCTGATAGCTGGCAAGCAAAATGCCAACACTCCCTAGGCTGAGAGAAGATGAGTTATATTAACAAAATTATTTTTCTAATGAAATTTAAACCTGGGGGGAAAAAAGTCTACAAGGTTTGTTCATGGAAGGGACAATTTGTTTGCTATAATCTGCTTTGCTTCACCTCTGCTGGGAAGGGTCTGGGAGGGAAGGAGGAAGGAGGCTCCTGAACTGAAAAGTTACAGTCTAAAGGCATAAGGAAGAAGGTTTCTTATTTTTAAGCTCTTGCTGGATAATCAAATTGATAACTCAGCATGACCTTGCTCTGTTACCATCTCACAGTCAAAAAGATCTCAACAGTCCCAGGCTGGGTCCTCACCTCGACTAGTGATGCCCCAAGACCTGGAGTGTGGCTGAAGGTGCTGCCCAGGAGGATGCTGGAGATCCTCACCACACTGGGGAGCAGCACCTTGGCTGGGATCTGGAAATCTGGAAGCTCATTGCTCTAATCTGTGGTTGTGCTTTGCAGCCCTGCCAGGAGTGCCAGGAATGAATCCACAGCGGGAAGAGCCTTCCCTGGAACCCAATCAATCCTTAACAGCCAGGCGAGTTCCTCACAGGGAATCAAGTGCCTCATGGACTCTGCAGTGCCCTTTTGTTTAAGCCTCAGGAAGAACAAGGCAGGGAATACTTTTCCCAGGGAAAATGGATCCCATATTCCCCCATTCAACCCTGCGGATTGGGAGAACACAAACCAAATCCCGTTTTTCCCAAGCTGGCTGATTTCCAGCTGCCACTTTGGCACCTCCCTGGAGCACCTTGGAGCTGACCACAAGGCCAGTGGAGGGGCTGCATGGCAGGAACTCCAGTGCACCTTCTCTGCAGCGCTCTCCAAGATTCCCTGTTTTATTTCATGGAATTGCAATCAGCTCCAAACCGTAGATTTCTCCCACACTGGCAAGACGGAGCTTTTGCCTCAAAAGCCTTGGCTGGAAAGCTTCCAGTGAGGCTGTGCTTTCAGCTCTCCTAATTCCCACATCAAAGGGCCCCTGTGCAGAGCACTGTCCTCTGGGATGGAGAGCTGATTGCTGGCTCTGGTCCTCTCTGGGATACAGGTGGGATCCCCAGGGATCTGCTGCTCCCAGGGCCCCTCTGCAGGGCAGAGCTGCTTCCACAGCTCCAGGGTAATTTATGGACTCCCTCCATCCTGCTGGCAGCTCAGACTGACCCACTGCACCCACACCCAGCAACCACCCCGACTCCCTTAACCTGCCCAGGAGCATCTCCAGAGCTCTGGGGAATCCCTTTGGGTCAGAATGACCTGACTCAGTTTGGTTTCCCTTTGCAGGGCTCTGCTGTTTCCTCCTCTGCTGCAGCCTTGCTGTGCTCCTGTGCTGGGGCTGAATCCTGAGAGGGGAATGGCTGGGAATGGTCATTTATTCCTCTGTCACAATCCAGAGTGTGAGTGGGGATGGACCCATGGGGAGCCCATTGGCAGGAATTTCTCTCTCTGTGTAGATGCACCAGAATTTGGGAGGGTTTGCCACATCCCACACCTCTTTGAATGGTTCCATAAATAAGTGTCAAGCCCCTCATAGCTTTAATAAGAAAAGAAAAACATATTTCAGCAACTTTTTGAGTTCCTTCTCTATTGTTTTAATACATTCTTCCTCAAAAAAAAAACACCAAAACCAAAAACCCAAAATCCAACAACCAAAAAAAGCACAATAGTTTTTAGTAATTTATGAAAGACACATAAGATTATCAGTTCCTTCAGGCTGATTAATGAGTGGGAATTATAATTTGAATTTTGTGCCCAGCAAGACATAATTTTAGGTGTTTTAAAGGAGTCCTGAGCACCTTCATTTTCCAAGCAATTCAAGAATTTCTGAAAATCAGGCCTGAGAGGTCAGCCTGGATCTCCAGAAATGAAGAGATCTAAATGAGAAACCAACATAAATGTTTGGGCTTAAATACCTTGGGCACCTTCTCTTCTTATTTCCCAGCACAAATTTGAGTGGAGCTCATTATCTGCCTTAATCACCCACAGAATCACAGAATCTTTTTAAGAGGCAGAACCAGCAAACAAAAGAAGTTGGAATGAAGATTTCAGGCCTCATAAAACGCTGAAAGCACCAATGCTTTTCAATAAAGCCATCTTGATTTAGGATTTCATTTTCAAAAACTGCAGATCTTGATTATATTAAAAAAAATCAAGCCAAACAACCAATCTTGGTGGTATTTTTGTCAAATATTTCCACTCTTTTTCCAAAGGAAATGGTTGATTTTATAACTGCAGATGCCTCTTCGTGAGCTGCTCAAGAAAAATCCCATGATTTTTCCATTCATTAGCCACTCCAGGCTCCCTCTTGCATCCCCAGAAAGGTGTTGCCATGATAAAACTGGGACAAGGTTTTACATTTTTATGGTGTGCTCATAATTAGCAACTTTCTTCGATGTCCCTCTGGTGACCAATTAAAAAGCAGCTGATACTCCATGGAAACTTTAAGAACATCCTGTTTGGAGATTATTCTGCCACTGTGCCCCATATTTTCTGCTTTTTATTAAAACTTGGGGTAATTCTACAAAAATGAGCTGACTATTGTCAGGTCTGGTGCTTCAGATTCTGATATTATTGTGTTGCTGAGTGACATCAAATGTCACCTGCAGCCTCCAGCTCTGATGCCACAGTGCACCAGAGGCTCAGTCCATCATTATTTCTGCACTCAGGACATCTTTGTGCATGAGAAAATAAAGCAAACCATCCAGGGGAGGAAAATATGTCCCTGCAAACCCCAGGCAACTGGCACACTTGTTAAAATGACAGCAAGAAATGGGTAAATATTTTTGTATTCTTTTGTACATCAGAATTAATCTCAGACAAAAATGTCCCCACCATGCAGGTACCTCTTGTTTGCCACTCAGATCAAGGCTGTAGATCCCAGCAGATATCTCAGTCCTGCAGGTACCAAGAAGCCCAACCTCTCCTGGCTTTCTCCAGACCTGGGACCAGCTGCTCCTCACCAGCTACCCATGGGCAGCAGCAGCACAAGCCCCTCTTGCCTCACTCCATTGGTGCCTGTGGGAATTGGGGTTGGAGACCCTCAGCAGGTCTTCAGAGAAGCCCCTCTGATACCTCAAGTTGTTATTTATGCCTCTAACTCCAGGTCTGCTCTGCAAATCTGATGAGAGCTGCTCACCCCCAAATTTCATGCCCTTGGAGAGAATAACTGTTTGGCCAGAAAGGAGTGGAATTTGTCACAGATTTGGCTCCTCTCCATATAAACACTCCCACGTGAAAAAAAGGAGGGCTGTTAAATCCATCTGTGAGGAGTGTGGGGAGTTGTTGCTTTCTGCTCTGCCTGTTCAGACTTCACAGCTCCATTCCTGCCAAAACAGAAAAACAACTCAAATCACCCCAAAGAAGTTGTGTGATCACTCCTTGGACTGGGAGGCAACTCAGAACCAAAGGAAGAACCAAAGGAAGAACCAAAGGCTGACAGGTCCTGCTTGCAGCCTTTTGCCTCTTGTCTCCTGGTGGATTTTTCCCTGATGGCATTCCCAGGTACACGTGCTACAAAAATGCTCCAAAATAGTATTAAAGTCACCTTTGAGCTTTGCAATTCTCTTGCAAACTACCTCCTTTAGCTTGGATTATCTGTCTGTCTGCCACACAGGGGAGGCAGGGAGGAAACAAGATGTAGGCAGAGAGTTTGTTTTTCCCACTGGTTGACAAATTTTGAGTCTCCACCACTTCTCTCTCTCCTCTGCTCCCTCCTACAGCTATTTTTGGACTCACTGGTGTGGCTGTTGCTGGTTCTGGCTGATGCTGCTTTGCAAATGGTCATTTCCCTGCGTGTTTGCTGAGTGTAAACACGACCTTGCAAAACAGAGCATGTGCTTCCAGAAGGTCTGAGGAACAGCAGAGGGAAGGGGAGTTGCTCAAAGCACGTCTGATCTTGTAGTAACAGCAAAGACTTTCTCAAATTAGAAATCTGGCTGCAAGATTTCAGTGTCTCAGGCTACTGGAGCAGTCAATGAGTGAGGAAATAAATAATGGATGGAGAAAATAAGCCCTGCAAAGCAGATTGGTGTTTGATGTAACACTTAAATACTTCATGGTATGATGTTTCCTGTCTTACAGGTGAAGGGAACATCAATACCTGCCTTGTGCCAGCTCTCTGGAGAGGGGCATCCCAAATTCCCACACCTGGATTGATGCTGGACAGGGACAAACAACACATGGCTCAGAAGTCCCAGCTCAGAGCAGACAGTCCCAGGCAGCCCCAATTCCCTGGGTGCTCCATGAAGGTTCTGCAACCCCAAGACTCCCTTTGCTCAGCAAACAGCTCCCCTTGCCCACCTGTGAGAACAGAGCTTGTTTTTCTGCCTTTCAGACACCACTTAGCATTTAAAAATAAACCCCAGGCTCTGCAAGGCAAGCAGGTGTCTGCTCATTAATCCCTTATCACACAGATTGTGCAGCAAGTGAAGGGACAATGAACACATGGGAAAATCCACCACCCTGATCCTGCATTGTTTCTTATATTTTTATATCGATAAACACTGACTCACCTTCAAAAACGTAACCCAAAGACAATCAAGGGAAGTACATGAGGATCTCGTGGTCTTTGAGGACTTTGTTTTGTTTATGACCCCAAAATGCTGCAAAAGACATATCCATAAGTATGTCCCATGTCTGCAAAGTGTGGACTACAGTGCTGTGTGGGAGCTGAAAAATCAGGGAGAGCCTTTTTCTGACACGGAGCTGCAAACCTTGGAGAGTCACAGCTCAGCATTTCAACTTTGCACACACAGTCCATTTTTTCTGGCTGCAGCTTCTTTCAGACAATGAAAAAGTGCCATATTTTTCCCATTTGTCTTTTTCTTTCCCACCAAATGCTGCATTTCATAACACTTGAAATGCTGGGAAAATGTATTTCCGATTCTTAAAGGGGACTGTGCATGAAATCAGCTCCAAAAGGGGCCAGCAATGCTCATAGCTAATAAACATCAAAGGGAACATTCCTCTTCTTGCACTGCTTGCTGTAAAAGCACCACCATTCCCACTTCAAAGAGGATCTGCCAGGCATCAGAAATGTGTCCTGAACACAACACACCAGTATTTTGATGAAACAGAGAAGTGATCCTAAAAACACTGTGCAACCACATGTCCTAAGAAAAAGGTGATGAGAACTCAAGCTTCACACCCTAATCTCTTTCTCAGGGAATCAGGGAAGATGTCCAGAGATGCAGGACCAGGAGATGGTTTGAAGATCACCTCTACAAGGTGTAGCCTCTTGGCAGCAGGAAGGAGCCAGGGGTCCATGGGCAGTGATGCCCCAGTGCAGCACAGCAAACCCTCCCTTGCAGAAGTATTGCTGGATGTGAGAACTGTCCTACAGCCCAAAAAATCAGTAGCAGTTTCTTGTTCTTCTCATGAAAAGCAGGATATTACCTTACATGGTCTAAAGCTCACCAAAAATCATCAGAAGTGTTCTCATGAAAAAGAAGAGAATGAAAAAGGCAGAGCTTGTCCTATGGGCACCGTTGGCCTGTGATGTGTGAAACTCACACTGCCAGGATTTCAGCTTCATCCTTTAAGAGCCTTCAGCTGAGCTCACATTCCCACGTTCCCACGAGGCTCAGGGTGATGAGATGGAAGTACTTGCACTCCCCAATCAAGATTAATTGCACAGCTCTGAGGGAGGCTTTTTGGTGACAGCAAGTCCTGGACAAGATGGAGATGATGGTGAATGGTCAGAGCAGGGCCTCAGAGCACCTTTTAATGCAAACCACAGCCCAGACAGGGGCAGGGACTGGTTCTGGCACATCCCCACCAGCAAACCAGGTGGCATCCCTGTGACCATCAGGTGGAGGCAAAGTCCTCTATTCCCCCACCACATCCCCATGGCAGTCCCCTGGGAGCCAAATGGCAGTGGGAGCTTTGTCAGCTCTCCCACCAAGACCACAGGGCATTTCTCTTGGTCCTCCTCTTCCCTACAACACTGTCCTAGCCCAGCCTTACCCCACACCCTGCCCAGGCAGAGGGAGGGACACTGGTACCTCAGTGGGCACTTGCCTGCTCTCAGAAAACAGCTGCTAAAATAGAGCCCTCATCCTCTTATGACAGCTGTTTATCTGCTGCTACTTTTACCTGCTGTTCCGAGAGGCTACCACCTTTTCCTTGATTTCCCTTTTGGTAACACACAAACATCCCACCCAAATTTCTCCACCTCTTTTCCTTTTTTTTCTTAGTTACCACACAACAAAAATGTTTCTCTTCCATTAATTTTGTTACTCAGGCAGAGTAAACCATCTCTCCTCAGCATATGGTGTGAAAGCCAGAACTGGAGTGACTCAGTCAGGCAGGCTTTTATTTAAACCATTTGTCCTGTGGTCAGAGCAGATTAAAGGCAGATCAGGTTGCCCTGGGAGCAAGGCTGGGACAGTGAGAGTGAGAGATGTTGGCACTTGCTCCAGAAACCACATGCAGCTCGCGTGACTGCGGCTTCCTGCAGCCCCTGCCTGCCTTCTGGGAGTGCATCTCCATGTGGGAGCACCTGTGAGCACGTGGATTGGGGGATCAGAACAGCCCCAGCCACTGGCACACTCGGGACACTGCATGTGGTGACCCCCAGGGATGGGCAACACACAGCAGGGATGGCAAACACAGCAGGGATGGGGCAGCACACACCAGGGATGGGCAACACACAGCAGGGATGGCAAACACAGCAGGGATGGGCAGCACACACCAGGGATGGGCAACACACAGCAGGGATGGCAAACACAGCAGGGATGGGCAGCACACACCAGGGATGGCAAACACACCAGGGATGGGCAGCACACAGCAGGGATGGGCAACACACAGTAGGGATGGCAAACACAGCAGGGATGGCAAACACAGCAGGGATGGGCAGCACACAGCAGGGATGGGCAACCCACAGCAGGGATGGCAAACACAGCAGGGATGGGCAGCACACACCAGAGATGACCAGCACACACCAGGGATGGCAAACACTCCAGGGATGGCCAGCACACACCAGGGATGACCAGCACACACCAGGGATGGCCAGCACACACCAGGGATGGCCAGCACACACCAGGCTTGGCCAGCACACACCAGAGATGGCCAGCACACACCAGGGTTGGCCAATACACACCAGAGATGGCCAGCACACACCAGGGTTGGCCAATACACACCAGAGATGGCCAGCACACACCAGGGTTGGCCAATACACACCAGAGATGGCCAGCACACACCAGGGATGGGCAGCACACACCAGAGATGGCCAGCACACACCAGGGATGGCCAGCACACACCAGGGTTGGGCAGTTCAGGGGGAGGAGAGGGTGAGAAAGCACATTTAGCATCTCCTCCTCCCTCCCCACACTGAGGGTACCTGTAGGGATTTTTGCCCTGCCTCGTGCTGCTCATCTCTGGAAGGGTTAATCAGTCTGGGAGCATGGGTTGGGTACACCAAAGGTTTTGGGCTGAAAATCCAAAGCCTCACAGAAGATCTGAAAACAAATGTGTGTGATGAGCTGGCTGTTCTCTGCAGAGGTCCCTGCTGGACCATAATGATTGCAAAAGCATCCAGGCGTGTTTGAATTAATTTACTCATTCGTGTTGCAGCATCACCACCGTGCACTTGGTGCTGACTTGGAGTGAGGGGAAAAACAGCAAACCCCAAACCCGCTGGAGGTGCCCCAGACCAGGATTTCACCCTCTAAAGGGCTCAGGGATGCCTCTGCTCTCCCCAGCAGTGTCTGCTGGCCCTCCCACCACCCTGCCAGGCTCCCTCCCACCACCCTGCCAGGCTCCCTCCCACCACCTTTGCCAGGCTCCCTCCCACCACCCTTGCCAGGCTCCTTCCCACCACTCTTGCCAGGCTCCCTCCCACCACCTTTGCCAGGCTCCCTCCCACCACCCTTACCAGGCTCCCCCCCACCACCCTTGCCAGGCTCCCTCCCACCACCCTGCCAGGCTCCCTCCCACCACCCTTACCAGGCTCCCCCCCTCCTGTGCCAGCACAGCTGGCCCTGCAATGGCACCACCGACCATGCTGGGAATGGCTCTGGCTGCACAAGAACCCAGCAGCAAATTAACAGTTGGGTTAATTTGAAGGAGCATCGTTTCCCTGCTCTGGTTTGCAGCACGTGCCAACAGCAGAGGAGCAGGAGCTGCTGGATGGGGAGGGACCAGCCAGGGAAACACCTCGTGCTGCCATCACTGCAGGTACCCACAGCCTCCCTGAGCTCCAGCATCATGAAATTTTTATGTAGCAATTTAATTTAGGGCTTTATTACCTCTAAACAAAGCATTAAAAAAGCTGAATCTGGCAGCAGATGGCCAGGGTCGCTTCTGGCTCTCACCAAAACACAAAGCACAAAACCACAAAAGTGCTGTAAAAAGGGAGAATAAACACAAACCTGCAGTGGGAACAGCTGCAAATTGTCTTTTTCATGGCTACAAAGGACATTTCTAGGGGGTTATATATATTATTACATTTATATATATATATATATCACATGGGAGGATGGCTACTTAAGTCCAGGCAGTGTTCAGCCCATGCAACACAGATTTATGCAAAACTTTTCTCCCAAATTTATCAATCCAGCAGCTCATATAAACAATAATTTCCTCCACATTAAAAAAAAAAAAAAGTTGAAGGCTTTGATTAACTGCCTCATCTTCCCGAATCCACCCTTTAGGTCCAGGGCACGGGGTTGCAGTCTGGGCTGCATTCTGTTAATGTCCAATCAAGCCATTACCCAAATCCTCGGAGAAACAAAGCCTGGCAGCCTCTCCTGGACTTTTATTATGGATTACAACTCTTGTGATCAGCTAATCCAAGAAATTACTCAGTTCTTCCAGTTTACAAAGTCAAAATATGATTGCTCTTCAAAGAATGCAAACTTGTAGGAATTAATCTCTTCATCGAGGGCTATAATCGCTTTTTACTAATTTTATACAAAAATATTGCCATGTGTGGCCTCCATAAATCTGTCACACCCTGTTAGTAGTTACTTTCCCCAGATGCTTTGAACTTTTACAAAAAGTTGCCTAACCAAAAAAGCACAGCTGCCACATGTTGTAATTTCCTCTTTGGGGGCATCTGTTACCGTCTTTACAAAGGTTTTGCCAACTTTTCCTGAGGACTTTTTCTCTATTTGTTGTATTTCTCAGTATCTTTGTAATCTTATCCCAGAAAACAAAGCTGTGCTTTCAGCACCTTCCCAATCCCCTGAAGGATGAATTGCATAAATTCAAGTTATATTCAATATTTAGCGAAGAAATTACATTTCCCAGCCCTTTGAACTCTCTCAGACCAGTTTTCCAAAAATTCTTGGGTGTTTGACTTTTTGCCTGACCAACAGTGGTGTCAAATTCAGGGAAGGAGGGAAGGGAGGGAGGAAAAACTTCCATAAGACAATAAATTAAAAAGAAAAAGAATAAAAGGTCATGCCTGAAATTTACCTTTATGTTCTACTGCCCAAAAGTTTCCCCTTGTGCTTGTGAGTGTTTCTCCTTACTTCAAAGGCATTATCCTCAGAGGTGAGCAGGACTTGGCCCAAATTCCTGATGACAAACACTGACATTCCTGGGGTGACCTCTCAACCCAACACATCAAAGGTTTTGCTGAAGTTGCACCTACAAAATAAGTCTGGAGAGGCACAAACGGTTTCTCGGTTGTCCAGCGAGCAGGGACCTGCCAAATACACAAGCAACAAGGTGGGGAAGATCTCTGCTCTCCCAAGAACAAGGTCTTTGAGATGGAAATGAGTGAAACTTAGACAATGTGGGAGCACTTTCAGCCCCCAACCCCCACGGAAAATGGACATCTGGAAAATGCCTGCTGTGGGCTGACACCCGAGCCAGGGAATGGGAGCAGCACTGAGGGGCTCCTGATGGGACAGGGGGTCCCAGAAGGGATGCTGGAGCAGCCAGGTGCACTGGAGGGAGGGATGCTGCCTCCCTGGGAAACCAACCCCGTGGAAAACTCCCCAGAAGTTTGTGTTGCAAAGCCAAACAATTTCCATGAGCATTCCCTGGGCACAGGAACGCTCCTCACTGAGCTGCTGCACACAAACTGCTCCTCCTCTCCAAAACTCTGCTCTTTCCAGCCCAGAAACATCCCTGCTTTGGGAAAATAAGGCAAGTTTGGCAGGAAGGACATCAGCTGTGTCTCCAGCACCCACCACCCGCCCCTCTGCCTGAGTCCAGGCTCCTCCTGCCCATCCTCAGCCTCAGTGGGTTCCCAAACACCTCGGGGACACAGAGAGATGGCACAAACTGCTGCACACCCACCCTCGAGACAAACTGGCTCAGTTATTCTTTCTCTTCTCTACTTTGCAGTGGAGATTTGGTTTTAAAACCCTCCCTGTTTCTGGATCCTGGGGTCACAGGTTCCATTTTGCACCAATGTGCTGTTTCCCAAGAACACACAGAACAGTTCCAGCTCAAGCAGGAATCTTGACTTCTTGTTTTCTAACTATATTCTGCTTTACTGTGTGGCCATCTCAAAGTTTATTCCTCTCTTGACTAATATGAGGAGTGAGTGAATGATTTTATTTGGCAGATATTGCTCATTTCTCCCATTGTTGTTTGTTTTTTTTTTTTAACTGGCTTTTTTTGGGTTATTGTTCCTTTTTTAAACCACAGATAAAATTAGCTGAGTTTGAGTTTTGTTTTGCTTTCTGCAGCTTAATTTTAAGTGGAAATCTTGTCATCATTCCTCTCCCCTGAAGACACTGAGAGGGGAGTGTGAGTAAGCTGGAGTTTGTCACCTCCTTCCTGCAGAGATGTGGCTCAGGTTGTCAGAGCTCCAGTAACTGTGAGATAAAACATTCTCCTCAACATAAATGTTTGATTTTCCTTTTAGTCTGCACTTAAAGAAATCTACTATTTCTTTTTCACCATGACTAAAGTAAATTTGGACTAGAAGCTGCTGTGAATCAACAGGAATTGCCTGTAAGGTGAATGTCAGGGTGCAGAGCTGAAGTGATGGAAGAGGGGAGACCTTGGCCACGTGGTGCTTCCCTTCTCCTCACACACCCACATGAGCCACCACTTACCCATCCTACAACAAACTTCCCAACAGCTGGAGGAGTACCAGGATGGGTCTACATTTCTTGGAATATCCTGAGTTGGAAGGGTCCCACTAGGATCATCAAGTCCAGCTCCTGGCCCTGCACAGGACAGCCCCAATAATCCCACCATGTCCCTGACAGTGCTGTCCCAGCATTGTCCTTGGAGTTGTTTTCCACCTTGCTTGGGTTTATTGCTCTGACTGATACATCTGGGGCTTTTCCTCCCTCCCCACCAAGCTCCTGGGCAGGGTTTGCATTGTGTCTGATGGAGCTATTTAGGGCTCTGATGGTAATTACCGTGAAGCACAAAGGGAATCATTAGACACTGCACGTCCCCCGCGAGTGGCTGTTCATTATAATCCCAGGCTTAGTACCTGTGGTAGTTCTGCTCCCGGAGCAAGGCAATATCCTGTCAGAATCACAGCAGGACAAGCTTTCAAACACATCATTTTATGGAATTCCAGCATGAAATCTGAAAAGGAAATAGGGAAAGAAAAGCCAAGCTAAGCTCCAGGAGCTCAGCACCTCCAAGAGCTGGGCCCTTCAGCAGCAAAGCCCTAGCAGGGGTCCCTGCTATCCCTCTCCTTTAATGGCCCATTTGACTACGATTTGCAGGAGCAACCTCAGTAATATAATTAATCTTGGACTATAAAGTAACTGCTGTGCTGCCATGAGGCTGAGAAAAATATACCTTCTGGAAAATGCTTTGTCTTGTAATAGGCTGCTCTGCTAATGTGTATTCTAATAACAGTGCAAAGAGGAAAACCATTTGGAAGGGTATGTTATTTCTCGGTGCTCCGTGTTGGAATTCGTGTCACTGTAGAAGTTATTATTGTAATAAAAAGTAAAAATGACTTCTCAAAATACACTATAGCATATTATTCAGGACAGGCTGTAAGCAGAGCCTTAATGTTAAGCACATGCATGGATCACTCTGAAGTCAAAGCAAAGGGATGGATTGAAGCAAACTGTTTTCCTGACTCAGGACTCCACACTGATCCTCCCAATAATATGAAAAGACAGACACGAACTCATGGGGAAAAAAAATCCTAATCATATTAAATCAGTGGTAAATTCCCCTTCACCATAATGCAGCCCAGTTTAGGACAGAGTAAATCACTGTGTTTATTTTAGAACCATTTTTGGGCCAGCTGTGAAGCCAAACATTGGGCATTGCATCCGTACACTCCTCACCACAGCACAACACACATTTCCAGTGGGATTCAGCTCCAGCTTTAACATGTGCTTGATTTGCCTCTTCTACAGGTCTGGGAAGGTTCCTCCAAGTGACTCTTGCTCTGATGATTAAAAACTTCCCCTCTGCATCCAGGGTCAGTTTTGCCTTCTCCCATATTTTACACATCCCCCTACTATTTATAGAATCATCCTGATCTTTGTAAATGTATTTTAAGCCTTCCTTGTACAGGGATGAGCAAACCCAACCTCTTCTATTTTCCTGTTAGAGGAGGGATCCACGTTCCTCAAACCCAGGTGACCTCAAAAGGAACATGGAAATCCCTGAATTTTTAAGGAACAAATGTAGGAAAATCAGTAGAGCAGAACATGTGGCAAAAAACACAGACTGAAACACCAGGAGACTGAAATTCTGCAATTTCAGATCAGATTGTTCAGCAGATTTACAAAGTGTAGTAGTAACTCATGCAAAATATTTTAACAAACTCTCTGTATGGAATTACTCATTAAAAAATAAAAAAAGAACAAAACATATATTGGAGTCAGCACAATGTATTTGACTTTTCATTTGGTTCAAATTCCACCATTCTGAATTCAGGTGGTATTTTGGGAAGATCTTCCAGCCCCGAAGTGTTTGAAGAGCCTGCCCTGTGTGCAGGGACCTCTCCCAGAGACAACTGGGGCCACCTAGGCCAGGAGAGCTGCTCTGATGAAACCAGCAGGCAAATTTCTGTAATAAATAATGAAAAATAAACACAAAATGCCTGCAGATAGGGCCATGGAGACTTATTTAAGGCTTTGGCACTATATATGAACTAAAACATTCCATTGTTGAAGACTGTGAGGCGAGATCATGGAATTGGGATGTAAAGGAGCAGCTGACAATAATTCTGGTTTTTCTTTTGGTTTTTAAGATTTGGTGGTTTCACAATCCCTCCCCATGGAGTGAAACAAGCCACTTCTACCCATCCCTACACATCTGGGGAAACCTGCCAAGAGCACAGCTCTGCAGAATCCATAACCTGGCCCTGCTTTGTCCGGAAATCCAGCGTGCAACAGCCCACACTATTGCCAGTAACTCGATTCAAAAAGGTGTTTCATCCTCCCATTCTTCCAGACAGTTGCTCATTACAAGAACTTATTCAGGCACAAGTCAAGAGTGAAGTGTCCTTCCTTCCTATCCTGCAGCTTCTCAAGATGCTTAGAGGGATTTTAGGAAGGCAAACTCACACTGAGCATCAGCCTGACGGAGGCAGAGAGCTGCCAAGTTATTATTGCAGCATTTTGTTATTATTTAATAGGAAGCATCCCAGACATCTCAACAAATAGAAGTCCCTTGAGGCTGTTTTGCACAGTATTTCTTGGATCCTGTGACTCAGCACTTTATCATCACAGAAATTATATGAAAAATAAGACTCAAAGAGGCAACAAATGGCATTTGCAGCAGATGGGAAGTGCTGGATGCACTTGTCAGGAAAGATTTGGTGGGTCCTGTGGGAACCAGAGGAGCCCTCAGACCTCTGGGCTGGTCCTTTCCAACCCCAATTGTCCACCCCAGTGCCCAGAGGAAAGACATGCACCACACTGGATAACCAGGATAACGGATCCGTCTGCGGGAAGACTCCAGTGCCTTTCCCAACCTCCTCGTGGTGGCCATATGAGGGATGAAAACTGGTTTCACACCAGCATTTGCTGACAGCAAAATATAATGAAAACCATTTATCCCCAACAATGCCGACCGCATCCTAATTGGCATTTTCTGTCAGCACCTCGGGCTCAGAGCATTGCAGTGTGGCAGAACAAATCATGGCATCCATCGGGCTCCCGCCTGCTCTGCCACCCTGGGCTCCAGAGCATGGCCCTGGGGCACAGTCCCCTCCTGGCAAAGCCTTCAAAGCAAAACACTGAGCACAGGAAGCCCAATGGGGGTGGTGGTGAAACAGGTCTTTTGGCTGAATCCCAAGGAAAGGAAAAAAGGAATTCAAATTTTGTCTGATCTGTTGAACTTGGCCATCATTGGTGTGCCAGTAAGTGTTAGGAAGTCTGAAAGTCTTTGTAAGCCTCTTCAAGGGTATCCAGGCCCTGGGACCTTTGGACTTTCCATCCCAGGTATGGTCATATGAGGATCTATAGGATCATAGAATTCCAGAATATTTTGTGTTGGAAGAGACTTTAAAGATCATCATATTCCACCCCTGCCATGGGCAGGGACACCTCCCACTATCCCAGGTTGCTCCAAGCTCTGTCCAGCCTGGCCTTGGACACTTCCAGGGATGGGGCAGCCACAGCTTCTCTGGGCATCTGTGCCAGGGCCTGCCCACCCTCACAGGGAAGGGGAAGGAAGGGAAGGCAAATGCAAGGGAACAGGAGGACATGGCTGTGGGACAGTTCAGGAGGACACAGAGAGGTGGGCACTGGCACTTTCCCACCTGCTGTGTCTGGGAGGCTGCACATGTGACATCTTGGCCATCCACAACATCCCACCTGGGATGTCTCTCCTGCAGCAATGAGTAGATGCCCAAAGTGAGATCTGAGCTCTTCCAGTGTTTGGTTCATGCTCTCAAAAAGAGCAGGTTTTCAAACTCCAGGAGTCTCCTCT
The DNA here is from genome assembly GCF_047495875.1 of Pithys albifrons albifrons. Taxonomy (NCBI): domain Eukaryota; kingdom Metazoa; phylum Chordata; class Aves; order Passeriformes; family Thamnophilidae; genus Pithys; species Pithys albifrons. The sequence continues at coordinate 2,127,926 of NC_092476.1, read as the reverse complement.
TTCTCCCAAATATTTGCTAAGAAACTCCACAGTGAAGCTGAACTGAGTGAAAGGATTTCACACACTGGTCATGACCCATCACTGCTCCTGTGCATGTATGTAAATAAAACTTGTTGCATCACACTTCAGCTTTTGAACTTCTGAGTCACTTCTATGTAAACATCGGTTTTGGCACAGCAACTTGGACATTTTCTACCTTTAAAGGTTAGGGGTTTTCCTTTGCAGGAATGCCAGCTACTGTAACAGCCTGACTTGCAACTCAAATCAGGGCTGGAAAAAGCAGCAGAGCCACTTGTGCTGCCTTTTGCAGGCTGGGGAAGTTTTAGTCCCACTGGTGTTTCCCCCAAGTGTCAGTCTGTTCCTACAGTTATGCCCTGGCCCTCTTTGCTCCATGTCCTCAGAGTCAGAAGGGGTAAAAAAGGCAATGCAGAAGGTTTTGGAGCGTTTTCCTTCTGTTCAGCTCAGCTGTGGAGCTGCTCCTGCTCCCACCTGCCAGACCCCTGAGCATCTCAGAGAGCAAAACCTCCTGAGCTGCACTGTGCTTCCCTCCTCTCCTCCCTCTCCACTCCAGTCCAGGAGATAAACCCACAACCGTTCCCAGCAGAGAAGAACCAAAACCCCCAGGAGGCAGCGCTGGAGCAGCAGGAGGAGCTGGAGCTCAGGCAGGTCCCGGCGGGGCGATGTGTCTGCAAAAAAGTAGGTCCGAGGTGATCAGCGTTAAAAACAAACCCACCACGTCCCATCCCGTGCCCCGGGTTGTTGTTTTCTCCTCCGAGGTTGCTCAGGAAGTTTGCAGCAGGATACGCTGCTGACCTCTGCTCGGGAGCCGCGTTAACGCTTCGCTTACCTTTTCTCCCCCAGCGAAGGGGATGTTTCCTCCCTGGGAATGTGGCTGGGGCTGCAGGTTTCCTGTGCTGGGCAGCAGCTTAACCCTTTTGGATGCCCCATGTGCCAGCGCCCCGGGGCACCCTCTGGGCTGGTGGGGTTGGGGTTCGTCCCATGGGAAGGTGGGATGGGGCAGGTGGAGCCCCTTTGTTCCCCAGTGGAGACACCAGAGCAAGAATGGGGTCTCCTTGGAGGTGGCAGAGCTTCCATAGAGAGGTTTGGAGAAAGGAAAGGAGACAGGGAGAAAGGGGGGAAAGAGGAAATGGAAGAAATCAGCAGTGGTTGATATTTCCAAGCAGAAAGAAGAGTTTCCATTGGGGATGGAGGGAGAGGGACAAATCCAAAGCTGTGGGGATGAGTTCATGTTAAACTTTCATGTGAAGTCCTCTGGAGAGAAGTGGATGTGATGGGGATGCAGACAAGTAGGAGGTGGGTTCAGTGCTGAGCAGGAGCCCAAGATGGTCCATGGGGCCACAGGATGATGGGAAGAGGATCTCACACAGGGACCTTGGCAAAAACCAGGGCACTGGGTGCAGGGTAGGGCTGGAGGGATCTCATGGGGCCTCTCCTGACCTGGCAAAAGAAACTCTGCAAATAACCCTGAGATAAAACCTGCTGGTAGGTACAGGGTGTGGGAGGAGAGGAAGGTCACCTGCCCCATGTGCCAGGACAGCCTGGCCATGTGTGGGGCTGGTGGAGCCCTGCCCAGAGAGCACAGCAGCTCCTGGGGTTAAGGAAACACTTTGTTCTCACCCAAACAACCAGAAAACAAATCTGAGAACAAGCTGTATCACGAAAATTGGACACTAATAATGCCCTGGGGTGCCTGGGGGCACCCTGAAGTCCAGAGGGACTCAGGCTGGGGGAGATGTGGTGCAGGAATAGCCCACACTGCTCAGCCCTCCCAGCTGGCCCAGTGGCACCCTTTGGGGAAACAGCATCAGTTTGGACTCATTGGCTGCCAGGAATGTTGTCCTCAGTTATCCATGATTTACAGGAGGAAAGAGAGGAATTAGTGATGCAAACCAAGTTAATTGTTTGCTTGTGATTTTTAAATTAAAATTTTTTCCAGACAAAAAATAGTTGAAATTTTGGGCTTTGCAGGATGCTCTGCTTAGTGCAATGACCAAGGAGGCTGAAAGAGAGGATGGTCTGTTCAGGAGCATGAGAAGGTTCTACCACCTGGATGCAAAGTAAAGGTTCATTATCCTGAATAACTATCTTCATGCTGAGGAGTCCTGAAGGGGGCCCTCTCTGGAAGTGACTCCTTGGGAAAACCCTCACTGTGTCCCAAGAGATGTTCTGTTGCATTTGTCCCTTGCAGCCCCTAATAGGCTTTGGACTAATCATGCAGGGACTGGGAGGTGGAAATCCCATCCCAGCCATGCATTTCAGCCTCTGGAATGGAGCCAGGGATTACTGTCACTTGCTGTCACTGGATCCATCCAGGGATGTATGTTGGGAGAAGGAGCAGGACTGCACCATGCCCAGAGCTCTGGTGGTTCCTTCTCTCTTGGTTTGATTGCCCTTTGTAGCTGGGGGGGCCATGGAGGGCCACAACAATGGCTCGAAAACAGGCTCTGGAAAGAGCGACTCACTTGCTGAGCCATTGAGGATGTTGTTTATAAGTTAGATCCTGTTTTCTTCCTCCAGCAAAGTGCTTCTCCTCCCAGGTGCATCTTCCAAGGCAGTTTCCTGCCAGTGTGATCCCGTGGGAGAGGCTGGGATCAGCCAGGGTGCCCCCTGCCATGAGGGGCCAGGGCACCTTGGCCAGGGGAGAAGCCCCCCAGCTGAGGGGCTGGGGCTGGCCAGTGTTGTGAGGTGATAAATACAGAGAGCAGAGCTGGGGGTGCTGCTGTCCCACCAGGTTCTTTGGGACCCTGTGGGGTTTCTGCATCCTTCAGCCTCACTGGAACCAGCCCCAAGTGTTGGGGGAGCTCAGGGTGGAAGGAGTGACCACCACCTTGAGATCCTCTGTGGGTCACACCTGCCTGGCCAGCCCTTGGAGAGCCCTCAGGTGTGCACAGAGGCTCCTGGTGCTGCAGTGGGATTTTCCATAGAAATTACTCCAGACAGTGCTCCAAAATGACAGAAGAAGGGATAGTGGTGCCATCCATCTCCAGCACAGACTTGCTGGACCTGCTCTGCACACTTGGTGGTGGCAAGGGAGAAGATGTGCCTGTGGGGAGACTGACTCAGTGGGACAGGCCAGAAATTGGGTATTTCTAATTATGCTCCAAGGGAGAGAATCCATGAGTCTGGGGAGGCTGTGGTGCCATTCACGAGGACATGAGGGTGCCACCAGCCCAAGGGGGTCCTGCTGCAGCTTGTGCTGCCCTGGGAAGGGACACCCACGTCCCTCCCTGCCTTCAGCATCTCCCACTTGTCACTGGCCAAGGACGCTGCCTGGGCTGACACGTCCCTCGTTACAGGAGGGGAGGTGGGAACAGGGCCTGGGCTGGGAGCGCAGCAGCTGCCAACATGGGAATGTTTGAACAAGGAGAGAAACCTCATTTAAACAAATAAATAAACAAGCTGACATCCTCTGGGCCCAGGTTTATGATAATAAAAACAGAGCGCGCAGCTTGTGGGAGGAAAATACATCGTGTATTTTCACATCTCCCGTTTCCTCCGAGACCGTCGCAAGAATTTCCTCCGAGTCCATCACTTCCTTCTGACATTTCTGAGCTCAGAAATCCCTATCTGAGCCCTGGTGCCCTCTCCTTGAAGAGTGACGCAGGAAGAAGAGACTTTGAAGGATCCCTCTCAGGCAGGTTTTGGAGCCTGGACTCTTTGAAGTGTAAGGCAGAGACCAAGCAGAGCCCACCACATCCCAGCCTGGAGTTTGCCTCTTTTTCCAGCCTCATAACAACCCTGGAGATCTGTGCAGAGCAGCCCTGTGCAGGTTCATTTACCCACATGAGGGTCTTCTCCAGCCAGGCTCTTCTTATGGATTTCCAAAAGATTTTCAAGTGCATCATAGAATCATCACAGAAATCATGGAACGGTTTGGATCAGAGGGATGTTAAAGCTCCTCTTGTTCCACCCCCTGCCATGTGCAGGGACACCTCCCTCTAGACCAGGTTGCCCAGAGAGCAATCCCCAATTCTGAGAAAATAAAATGCAGCCGGGACCTGCCCCTGCACCTTGGACTGAACCCATTCCACCTCTTTTTTAATAAAAACCTCTCTTACAGTTTGCAGTTGAGGAGTGGACAGAGACATCCCCCCAAACTGATGCTGTGGGGTGCATCAGTAAGGAGCTCAGTGCAAAGTCATGATCCAGGAATGCTAAACAGAGGCACCAAGCAAAAAACTTTCTTAATGAGCTCCCCCCTCCACTGCAGAGTCACAAATAAACCCTGGGAGAATTCAGTGTTATTTTCATGTGAGGGTGCTTAAAGTTCTCTGTGCTTTCAAAAGGTGGGGCTGAAGCATTTTCCTGGTGTCTCAGAGCCTCTCGTGCCTAGAGCAGCACTCAGTGGTTTCCACTAAGCTGTGAGTGAACTTGAGAAACCAAAGCTGATATTACAGTAAACAGGTTACAGAGATGTGAGCTGGGATATCCTGGAAAGCCCCAGCTGCCTTGAAAAGGAAAAAAAATTGGGAGGAAAAAAATGCTCCAAGTGCATTCTAGAGTCTTTTAAATGGAGGTGAAGTTGCCCCAACTCTGACTCCAGCCAAGACAATATTTTTTTCCCAGGGAGTGGATAATTTGGGCACCTTTGCCCTAGAGAAGTGCCCTCCAGCTTTCACCCCAGGGCAGTGCCATTCATGCCTCGCCAGCCCCCAGGCCTGAGAGAGAGACCCAGCAACACTATCACAAGGGAAAAAAACTGCAGTCACCTTGGGAAGAGAATGCTTCCCATTTTTTGGCTCTCAGAGGTGTCAAAGGAAGCAATCTGACGTCGAAGGGCCGGAAAAAAACAGCTTCTTGGCTGCTGTTGCTGCTGCCCAGCGAGGTCACCGCGCCAGCTATCAGGGGCTTAAAAATAACCGCGGCGTGGGGGCTGCCACTCAGCCATATCCTGCATCCCAAACTGCGAGGCTGCAAGCAGGAAGAAACTGGAATGACCTTCCCTTTCTCCACCCCCATTCCCACTTTTTTTTAAATTTTTTTTTTCCTTTTCCATGCTCCTGGAGGTAAATCACTGAAATTCGTGCATTGGAGTGATTGCGCTTCGTTAGAAACAGCCCAGGGAAGGGGCTGGGTGGGTGATGCCCGGTGTCCTGGCACAGGTGGGGGAGTCTGAGCCATGCCAGGGAGCTGTGACAGGCACACACCATCCCAGGTGTTCCCAGGGGAATTGCTGTGTGCAGTTTGTGTGTCCCTGCCTGCACACCTGGGCTGGACACTGAGCTGAGCACGCTGGCCCTGGGAGGAGGATGCCCAGGGCACTGGGGGAGTCACCATCCCTGGAGGGATTTAGTGTGTGCATGTGGCACCTGGGGACATGGGGTAGTGGTGGCCTTGGCAGTGATGAGGGAACAATTGGACTTGGTGATCTTCAGTATCTCTTCCAACCCAAATCATTCTATGATGATGATGATGATGAAGAACAGATCCAGGTAGACCAGAGTCCACACCCCTGTCTTGTCTGCAAAGTGAATTCATAGACATGCACATGGGAAAATAGAAATTCCCCCATGTACTATATTTAGTAGATTAAAAACACATCACAAATACATCAGTGCTGTCCCCAACACAACTTCTCCAGACACGAGTCACTGCACTTGCTGTGGGATGCTGAGGACAAGCACATGGAGGGGAAGCTGTTGGTGACACAGGTGATGGTCCCTGGCTCGAGGAACAGCTCAGTGCTCTAGGAAATGCTCTGACACCTCCAGATCTGGCCCTGTTCACTCCTACATCTTTTTTTCACCTTCCTACTTCTCTCTGGGTCTTCCAGCCTTCATCAGAGATGTGAAGGAAGCTCTGAACAAGGGACCTGGGCCAGACAGAGGTAGAGGCTTAAGATTCCAGGAGTAAACAGCCCTTGGCCCAAATGTTCCTCACTTGAGAAGACTCAGAGGATCATTTCTGCTCCATCACCCAGTGGATGCTGGAAGAAGCAGCACAGCCCAACCAATCCACTGAAAGGCTCCATGGGAATGGGATGTCCAAGCTCATGGCTTGTAAAATTGGAAATACTGACCTTTTGTCCTGCACTGCCAGTTTTAGTGAGGCTTCCCCAATCAATCCCAGGGATGTCCATTAAAGGGATTATTTGAGGAGCCTGGTTCTGCTTCCTTCCCTGCCTGGCCACACTGAAAACTCCACTCCACCATTCCCAGCATTGGCAAATTGCTGGAGGCACCTCCCCATTGCAGCAGCACAGCTGTGGGTTCATTGAATCAGGTCTGCTTGATGGCAAGTCAAAACACCTGTTAATCCTTCTCCACCTTGCTCTGGTCCTTCCCAAACCCTGTCAGTACACTTTCCACCTAGCAGCAATATCAAGAGTCACCAAAAAATCTGTAGACAGAAAACAGCTTATAAACCATTTACATGTTCTCCTGAGAAACTTGAGAACACAGGAAAGAATCAACACCCAAACAGAGAAAGAAAGAAAGAAAGAGGAAGATTTATGTCTCTTATACTTACAGGATCAAAACAGGCCCTGATGTCAGATGTGATGGAGCCCACAATCCCCTTTTGATGTGTGCAGGAAGGAAAGAAGATGCTGAGAACTTTCTCAGCTCTGTGGACGTTATTTCCACGTCCAGGGTCAAGAGGTGGTGGAAACAAAAATAAAGCCCCACTGGGAAATAAGAAGTTGAAAGAGCTCTTTCCTTCCCTGAGGCCTCTGGGCAGGGGCAGAGCAGTGCCCAGGGGTGTGGGATGGGTTGGCAGGTGCTGCCCAAGCCTGGGGTGAGCTTGAGCCACAGTCCCACCCCTGTGCTGTGCCAGGGCTGTTCTACACCTGCATTGTGGTGGTGCCTTCAAACAGCTGTGGAGGCTCACAAAGGGATTTAGGAAAGCAGTTGTGGCCACAGGTTGACCTGAGCATGTTCCCTGTGACAACAGTCTGTGATCCCACCACACTGTTCACAGTGAATCCCTAAATTTAGATATACCAGCTGTGAGTGCTTTGCAAGGTATTTAAGGGACTATAATTTTAGACGAAGCATAATTGTGAGATATATTTAATTGTGTTATATATGGGGCTGAGCAATGCCAAATATTTTCCAGGGTTATTCATGTAGACCTTTACATGAATTAGCAATAGCTGTGGCCATCCCTGTCCAGTCTGTCACCCAAGGGAGAGGAGCCCAATCTGAATTTTGCATTTTACCCCAGTTGGTGTTTGTGAGGGAAGTGCTCAGGCATCCACTGGAACAAGGAAAAGAAAAATCCCCAGCTTGCCTGGGATGGGTCCCAGGCAGGCTGCCTGCAACAGGAATGGATTCTGTCCATCACCAAAGTAAACACAAATAAATCAATCAATAAAGGGGCTTTACCAAACAAGCCAAGAAATTTAGGGACATTTTTATCTGCTCACAGATTTTCCACAAACAAAAAGAACCAAACAAGGTCTCTGGGGCCAGGTCAGGGACTGGGGCAAAGCAGCAGAGTTGCCTTGAAGTCAAAGTGCTAATGTGGAACAGCTGAGAAAATCTGGCTTTGAGGTGCTGGTGAGTCACTGGTGAGCTCTGCTGATGGAGCCCATCCCTGCCCTCCCCACTGCCATGAGCACCCTGCTCATGCCTCTCTGCCAGCACAGGGGGGGAAAATCCTCCAAAACCCACTTCTGCCCAGTGGTTGGGGAAAGGAGTTTTGTTTCCAGCCAGGACGGTGATTTCTGCCCACAACCCACTGGCAGCCATGACCTTCCTGCCATAGGGATGGATAACACAGCTCTTCATTTTTCTGCTGTTCTCTGGGCAGCTCCAAGATTCCATGAGAATTCTCCCTTTGGGACATCTCTACATGACAGGATCAGTGCCAGAGCCAAAAGGCAGTGCCAGGGAGTGCTGGAATTGCACTGGGGTGAGAAAAGCTGGGAAACTGCTCCCTCAGTGCAATGGGCTCAGCCATGGGCAAATATTCCCCTGCCCAGTGCACACTTGAGGGTTCAGTTAAACAGCTCTGCACGTTTTCCTACACAAAGAGCTGGAAGTGAGCACCTCCTGCTGCAAACCCTTCTCTCCATGGGCCAGGCTTTCCTCCCTCTGCCAGGGATGCTGCACTGCAAAACCCAGAGCACCTTTATTTTTATAGCCTGCTGGAGGATCATTCCCAGTGGAGCCAGTTGGTCTCAGTTACGCCCTTGCCAGACAGTGTTTTAAGTAATGTCACTTTTAATAAGTCACAGCCAAAATGCTGACTGGGTCAGGTTTGTTTTGCTGGCTGAACCTCCACGCTGGCACTGCTCTAAGTGCTCGTGTGCCTGGGCAGAGCTGATTGCCTGTGGTGTCTTAAGGAATCCCTTGGTGCCAGTTTGAATTATCCTGGGCAATGGAAAACCCACTGGGAGGGCTCTGGGGTGCTCCTCCCTGAGGAGATGGACAGCCTGCAAAATGCACCTACCATATGTGTTCATAAACCCTCCAGCCTCCAGGGAAATTTTAATAAATGAAAATAAAATAAGAGTTTTCTAAGGAAAGCCATGGTGGCACTCCTGGGGCTCTGCACTGACCAACACGGGGTGAACAATGGGTGGTGTGGAGGTCAGGGGTGGAATGGGGCATGGAGAGCTCTGCCCTGGGCAGGGAGCACCACAAATCAGAGATGGGGTGTCTGGAAGAACCTCTCCCAAACCCTCTGCAGATGCCCTAATTGCTGGTTCTTGCTGCTCTGAGTTTTCTTTGGTGCTTTCTCTAAAAAATATGAAAATATGGAGAAATTAAAACACGGATTTTGGTCGGAATGCCCATGGGCTGCTCTGATGTGATGGAGTTACACCAGGTCAAAAACCATGAGTAGTTTTATTTGAATTGCTCTGGGATCTCCTGCAGTGCTGCAGAAAGGGCTCCTGCAAGGGTCTGTGTGTCCATCATCATGTGCAGCATCCCTGGAGCTCCCACAGGAGAGTCCTCACATATGGGCTGGTCCCTCCCTTGCCCTGTGTCCTCCTCAGTTGGACCCACCAGTCCCAGTTTGCCCTGTTTTATATCAAACACATTTTATATCATGATGGTAGTGAGTCTTTCTTCCCCAAAGTGTTCCCAGAGTTTCATGCTGCAGAAGCCTGATGGGAAGTCCCGGGCAAGGTTTCAACCCCCAGCACTTCGCAAATAACCTCGTGCAGGATGAACAGGGCAGACAGCAGAGTCATCAGAGCTCCTCTGAGGAGAAACAACTGCACTTTCTAAGCTGTCCCGACTTCCTCCTCTTGTCCCCCTCCCTCCTTCTTTTCATCTTCTCGTATTTCAGGAGGGAGAGGAGGAGGAGGAAGGAAATGGTAATTTTGACTGATGATGAGGAAACGATTTGGTGTAACTGGAGCCCGTTTTTTGTCAGCCACTCAGCACCCAGCATCACTTCCCCAGCCTGGGGAGGCTCATCTTACCCCACTACCTGCAGGGTGTTTAACAGCCTGCATTCATTCCCCCAGCAACTCCAAGCTTTCCACACTTCCATGGAAGGCGGGAATTTGTGTTTTGGGGTTTTTCCATTTGCTTTGTTTCCAGCATGACTTGTTCCCTCTGCCTTGGGCCAGGCTGGGGAGCAGCTCCTGAGCTGGCCCTCTGCTGTGGGAAGCAGCAGCACCTCTTAGCAAGTTAGAACTCCCAATACATGGACAGCCTTACAACTGCCATTTGGACTTTTGTGCTGAATTACCTTCAGCAGGGCACAAAAGAGGGAATGTAGGTCTGAGTGTTTATGCTGACAGGAGAAGATTTAAGTGGAGATAGGAAAAGGCTGAAGAACTACAACTATGTTGGAGGGACTTGGTGCAACAGGCTGAAGGTCTAGGAATGGATTTAATAAAAGACAGAGGTATCAGAGGTCAGGAGCTGGTCCAGCTCCTCATGTGGGCCAGAGAGTATGAAAACTCCCTTTAGTGTCTGAGAGGGGTTCAAGACACTGTTTTGGCATCTCTCCCCACGCTGTGGCCCCTCCAGTTCAGCTCATGGGGCTCCCCCTTAACTCAGAGGAGTCTTTCTACCCCAGCATCTTCTCAAAGAGGATGGCCAAGGGCAGGGAAGCTCACCCAGCCATGCTCTAACCACGCACAGCCCTCACTTCATGGACAGTGTTGGATGGGAATGGTCTTGCTTGATGAGGAAAGTCTGGAGAAAAAGGTGAAGTAGCTCAGAGAAAGGACAGCAGGAGCAGAAGAGTCATTGTCAGAGCACAACCTCAGGTGTGAGCAAGGCATTTGTCTGCACTATGACTAAAAAGGATTAATTTTTAAAAACCCAACTGCTTTTTATTATTAACATTCTACCTCAGTGCCTCGAGCTTGTGAATACGATGAACCTGGGTTGGTTTCAGATTTATCTTCAGGTGGTTTCACATCAAGCACTTCAGAGATAAAATGAGGTTTGCAAACGAAACAGAAACGTTTTATAATATGTTTGTAATCAAATGGTTTCACACAGACATATTATTCTCAACCCATAGAATCTTATTAAATTCAGCTGATGGATTTTTATATTGGATGATTCCTTTGAATAAAACAGTTTAGAATTTGTTTGTTCAGTTTTTTCCTTATGATTTGGGATGAATACAAGTACATGAAATCTGGTAAAGTTGTGTGAGCATGTGGTTTAAACCTGCCTTGGAGCAGTTGCAAGTGTATTCTGCATATTTATGAGGTATTACAATACAATTATTCACTACTAGTCAATAAAAAAGGAATTATCATAACAGCTTCCATGTCACACACAGGATCACACTGCAGAGCCCACAGTTACTCACTCCAAATGCTTCCTTGGTGTTTTACAAGGTCCCAAAGGGAGCATTTCCAGGGAGAAGCCACACCCTGAAGATGCTGGGGCTCAGCACCCGCTGCCTCTGGGCCAATGCAAAGGTGCCAGGACCAAAGAAGTGTCACCCTCCTGCAGTGCTGGGCAGGGGCACGAGTCTGCAAAGCTCCTCAAGCTGTTCCTTTGCCACAGAAATCACTAGGAAGTGATACAACCAAGAGGATTTAGGATCTCAATGACTTCTGCAGGTCTGGGCAGATGTGGTCCTGTATTCCAGCCAACACACAAGAAAATTTAACCCAAATCCCTTGCATTAATCCCACTATGGAAAAAGAGCTTGTGCAGTGAAAGCAGAGAGGGGATGGGCTGAGAGCTGCCCCTGGAGTGTCAAACTGCATCACAGGGGAACAGGGGGCAGCAGGGACGGCTGTGCCACCCCCACGGGCTGCTGAAGGACCCACACAATGCCAAGAAGCTGCTCCCTGTCTTGTAGGACAAAGTGTTTGCTCTCAGGGGGTGACAACAGTGCCTGGAAAAGGCAGCAATTTCTAAACCACCCCTTACTCCATCCAGGGCAAGGGAAGAGCTGTAAATGCCACTCTACAGAAACAGGGAGGGGGCTGAGACTCATTTTCTCTGTTAGTTGCTCGAGTGGGTGTGGGAGAAGCCCCTCTGCCATCCCCCAGCCTCATTTGCTCAGGCTCCAAGGGGAATGTGTCCCGGTTTTCCAGAGCCTGCCCTGTCCGGAGCTCAGGGAGCGCTGCCGGAGCTGCTGCCGGTGCTGGGGCTTTGGCTCAGGCCCCTTCCAAGCACAGTAAAGGCCTCGACCACCAGCCCCAGAAGTGTCTCCTAATTAAAGGCTTTAGGATGGATACTCCAAGAGCTGCTGAGATCCGGTGGAAGTGGAACAATGTAAACACCTTGGGAAATGCCTCCATTTCCAATGAGTTCCCCACACAGAACATTGCAGGGGCTGATGCACCAGAGAGGACCAGCAGTGGAGCCACTGCAGTGGCCCTTGGGCTGCTCAGACATTGGAAAGGTGGAAATATGTGGCAAATTCCTTCATTCCTGATCATTGCTGATCACACAGGTCCAGAAACTTGGCAACTGAGAGCTTTTTTCCCCAGCTTTTGTACATTGGAGTGTCTCTATTACTGTTATTGATTCCTCTTCTATGGCACCAAATTTCACGCTCAGGGATGGGTTATAAGCACCTAAAAAGCAAAAGCTCTCCTTGCTCTGTGGACAACAGTGATTGGAAACATTTGATCCATCTTTTAAATATGTATTGTCCTCTCCCAGTGGGCTGTGACCTTGGGCATTGCCCATCAGGGGTAGTGAAACCCATTCTACATACTTTGACATTATCTTCCATCAGAGAACCCTGAGGCCTTTTTACACTCATTAATTAACCCTCACATGCTGCCTGGGAGATGGATACAGGTTATCCAGCTCATTTTAAGATGGAAAAGGTTAATTGCTCCTTGGGCCTCTCAGAGCCAGGTTAGCAGGTGCCCTCCCAGTCCTGCTGAGCTCCCAAATAACTTGGGACCAGGTTATTTGTGCTGGTGCCATTTTCCCTTGAATCTATCACAGACCACACAGGGGAATCAAGTGAGCAATAGCAAAAAAAAACCCCTCCTGCCTACATCCATCACTGCCTGCTTCCCCTCTTGCTTTTCATAGTATCCAGAAGAGAGAAAGAAAAAAAATTTAAAGGCAACCTGAAACCACTCCATGCTCCCAATGAGAAAATAAAAATGGATGTTGCAGGCTCATGTGTTCTATACGTTTCCAAATATTTCCATCTGCTCCTGAAATTTCCATTAAGAGTTGCCAAAAACTCTTACAGAATTGTTAACACGATGGTAAATTTAGATTCTTTTTATGGAGAGACGTTTCCCCACCCTCTTAAAAGTCTGGTATCAATTTGTCCTGTCACTGATAAGCCAAAGGTATTGCTGGTTTTGCCCTTTTGCCCTGCTCGTGGGCCCAGCGTGGGCAGAGCCCTTGGCTGGGATGGGGTTGGGGCAGGGGCAGCACCTACATGGGGAGAGGGTCCTGCTGCACCCCTTGTCTGTCCCCTCCATCCTCCCAGTGTCAGCACAAACAACAGGAATACCTTGAAAGAAAATCCCAGCCCATCTGTAACCGCTTTCCCCAGCCCATCACCCCAGGGATTGCTCTCCAGTTTGGAAACTCCCAAGCCAAGGTCAGAGGCTGTTGGTGTGTCCTGCCCATCCACCACCCAGGGTCCAGCCCCTGATTAAAATCCTGGTGCTAATGAGCAGGTTTCTGTGCTCAGAAGGGCTCAGGGCAAGAGCACATAGAGACAGGACAAGGGGAATTGGCTTCAAACTGACAGGGAGTAGGGTTAGATTGGACATCAGGAAAACATTCTCCTCTGTGAGGGTGGGCAGGCCCTGGCACAGGTGCCCAGAGAAGTGTGGCTGCTCCAACCCTGAAAGTGTCCAAGGCCAAGTTGGAGCAACCTGGGCTGGTGGAAGCTGTCCCTGCACACGGCAGGGGTTGGAACAAGACGAGCTTTAAGATTCCTTCCAACCCAGGCGATTCTAGGAGGGCAGATCATCACTCAGGGGCAATGGAAACCCAAACAAAAGAGCAGGACGAGGTGGAGAAAGCAGGGAGAGGCTGACACTTCTCCCTGGCCAGGCACTGACTGCCACCAGAGTGTCACTTGATGTGCCAGCCACGTGCAGGGGCTGCTCTCCCGAGGATCTGCACGTGCAGTGACGCACCACAGGCACAGCTCTGGCGTAGCAACTGGATTCAGATGAGGTTGTGTCATCAGGCTGTTTCATCAAGGATGCTTTGATTAAAATCCTGGTGCTTTTTCAGGGAAACAGAGCATTCTTTCCTGGTGGAAAGTGCCTTTTTGGTTGGCTCTTGTGGGTGCTCCATTTGGTGAATTAATAGTGGCATCATTCAGGGCTGATCAGCCTGTTATTAGAGTCATGGACCAAGAGCACAGTGAGTGCCCTGCAATATTATTTTAAAGCAATTACTCTCTGTGACCATTTAATAACAAACCTGTTCCCACAGCATAGGAAATAAGGGCCACTTTCCAGAGGAGGCACTTAATAGAGATTAAAGACTCAGAGCCCTTACAAAACAGCAGAAAGCACCACAAAAAACAGCAGGCAGCTGGGCTGAGCTGCAGAACCCCCTGAGCCTCCCAGAGCCTCTTGTTTTGCATGTGGAGACAGACCCTGAACGGCTCAGACAATGAGCTCCTGCTCCAGCCTGAGCTCCTGTGTGTGACACCAGAGACCTCACTGCGCCTTTCCCTGCCCTCCTGGCAAAGCTGCTCCATTTTCTCCATGTGGAAAGGGATGTTTCTCCCCTCCTGTGTTCCCAGGCTGCTCTGCCAGGCTGCCTCCCCCAGGGATTCTCTGTCTCCCAGGATTAAATACACTGCAAAACCCCAGTGGGAAAACCTCTCACAGATGCCTTTAGTTATGAGTAAACCCCCTCTAGAACACCTAGAGAAGCTGGATGGACACTGTAAGAGCTCTCTGATGCACTTAGGGATGTTATAAATCATCACCTAATTAATCTGAGTTTTACTCTGGTTAATCTTCCTTAAGGAAGAGGGAGAGCTGCAAGTCTGGATTCTGGCTCCTGAGGGAACTACATAACGATGAGCTCAGGGAAGGAGAATTAAAGACGCCTCATTTCATCTTTTCTGCTTCCAAGCTATTCCCTGATGTGCCCCGGAGCTTTGCCCAGCTCGGGGGATGCTGTTCCTCTTCCAGACGACTTCCCTGCCCCACTCCTGGCACCACACAAAGTCCAGTGGCTGGGCTGAGAGGGCAAGAGATTAAAACCACAGCAGCTGCCTCCAGAAACGAGCCCTCCCCACCGAAAGGAAACCCATTTGGTCTCCTCCTGACCCCTTCCCTGCAATTACACTGCTCAGATTTCCCTCCTGGTGCATTTCTTCTTCGAGAGCAACATCCTCCGCTCGGATCCCGAGGATTTCAGGGAGAGATCTCCGAGGCACCAACAGGAATAAATGTATTGCCACCTGCAGCCTGCTTGGAAAAGAGCTGCTGAAATGAGCCTTGCAAGCTGCTCTTCAACCTGCTGCTTCCAAATGCCTTGATTCATTAGGAATGATGGGCAACAATGCTTGTTTTATCACTGTATAAGTTAATTAGTCCATTTTACTTTGAATTTTAGAGCTTGACCTGTGTCCAGGGACATGAACTTGAAGGAAACAGGGAAGTTTCCTCTGATGACAAGCTCGGGGATATGAATTTTACCACCCAGGGAAGTGGTGTTCAAACCTCAGTGTAAAAAAGATGTTATTAACATTGAAAACCCTGTTCTCAACATTCTTGTTCATTTTCAGAGCAAAACTTCCCTGCCTCCAGTGTGAAACACACCCAGGGATCCACAGCAGCACTCCTGGTCTCTGCAGAGATGAGAGGGAGTGTCGACCTGCTGGAAGGCAGGAGGGCTCTGCAGAGGGACCTGGATAGACTGGAGAGATGGGCTGATTCCAATGGGATGAAGTTCAATAAGGCCAAGTGAAGGGTCCTGCACTTTGGCCACACCAACCCCCTGCAGCGCTCCAGGCTGGGCACAGAGTGGCTGGAGAGCAGCCAGGCAGAGGGACCTTGGAGTACTAATTAACAGGAAGCTCAACAGGAGCCAACAGTGTGCCCAGGTGGCCAAGAAGGCCAATGGGATCCTGTCCTGGATCAAAACTAGCGTGGCCAGCAGGCCCAGGGCAGTGACCCTTCCTCTGGACTCTGCCTTGGTGAGGCCACACCTTGAGTGTTGTGTTCAGTTCTGGGCCCCTCAGTTCAGAAAGGATATTGAGGGGCTGGAGCAAGTCCAGAGAAGAGCAACAAGGCTGGAGAAGGGACTGGAGCACAAGCCCTATGGGGAGAGGCTGAGGGAGCTGGGGGTGTTCAGCCTGGAGAAGAGGAGGCTCAGAGGTGACCTCAGCACTGTCTGGAACTGCCTGAAGGGAAGTTCTGGCCAGGTGGGGATTGGTCTCTTCTCCCAGGCACTCAGCAATAGGACAAGGGGGCATGATGGGCTCAAGCTCTGCCAGGGGAAATTTAAGTTGCAGAGCAGAAAAAAATTCTTTAGAGAGAGAGTGCTCAGGCATTGGAATGGGCTGCCCAGAGAGGGGGTGGATTCCCCATCCCTAGAGATTTTTAAACGCAGATTGGCCGTGGCACTGAGTGCCATGATCTGGTAAAGGGACTGGAGTTGGACCAAGGGTTGGACTCGATGATCTTGGAGGTCTTTTCCAACCCAATCCATTCTATGATTCCATGATTCTATTTATGCTGCTATGTATTTCAAGTAGTTTTATCTTTAAAAATACAATGTTATGAAATATTAACAGTGTAAGTATTAGTGACTGTGTTCTTAGCCAGATTTGGGGTGGGCTTTTTAAATATTTGAAGGGGGAAAAAAAATCATATTTGTCTGAAGAACACATCAGAATTTCAACAGATGGGAGTTTTTTACCAAAGCAAGACTGTTTCGCTCAGAACTCATTCCATTTCCAAAACCTCAAGTAAAGTGTCGTATCTTTCAGTAAATCTTAGAAGGGGTTTATAAACTCAAAATAAAAATACAGAAATTTCCTCTGTTGAGCTTATAAATGGCAGTTTACAACATTTGCTGCTGTCTTAATAGGAGCCATGTGACCAAAGTTATACATCTGAGGGAATAGCCAAAAGGCCTGTGTTGTTTTACAAGTACATTTTTAAATGCAGAGGGCTGATTTTTAAAATCTTCACACAAGATGTTATTATCCTTTTTTGATTAAAAATTGACTGGGCTATTTTTGTTTCCGTTTTTAATAGTCTGCACTGCACAAGAGCACCAAGTCTTGTCTCAGAGCCCCAGATGGTCCCACCAGGGATATTGATGTTCTCCTTGCAGCTCCCAAAGTCTCCCAGTGTTGCTCGGGAAAGGGTTGTGTGAGAGCAGCATCCACAGTGATGCTGGAGCAGCATCATTAAACCACATTTATTCTATTTAAACCCAGCAAACTGAGACAGTGACCGTAATGGCACATAATGGCATTGGAGGGGGAACACTCAGGGCTGTTGCTGCACCTCTCCAGTTGGATATTGTCAGTTTTGGTGTCACAGCTCTCTGCTCCTCACAACTTGGTCCTTGCAATCATCCCCAGCCCCACCTCTGCTGTTTGTCCCCACTGATGTGTTGCTGTGGAACCCCCAGGGATGGGCTGTAACCTCCAGCAATCCTCCCTCAGGATTTCCAGCTCAGGGAAAACACGATGTGTGAGCCCATGTGCTAAAAGGACTTGAGACAGAGGTCCCCTGTAACCTCTCCAGGGGAGCTCACGGGGCCCTTGGGTGGTGACCCAGGGGTGGCTTCTGTGTCTGCTGAACGTGGGCTCTGGGCAAGCAAAGCCAGCAGCCACCAGCACTGGGTGGGCAGCTCAGGGCTCACCTAGGGAGAAAACACAGCGGGTCAGGCTCAGGAGTGGTCCAGGGATGTCCCTCACCCCACACTGCCTCATGTGATGGGCTGGCTTTGACTGGCAGAGAGTTCATTTTCTTCCCAGTAGCTGCTGCAGGGCTGTGTTTGGGATTTGTGCTGAACTGTGTTGGTGACACGAGGATGTTTTCATTATTTCTGAGCTGGGCTTGCACACAGTCAAGGCCTTTTCTGGTCCTCACCCCACCAGTGAGGAGGCTGGGGGGGCACAAGGAGCTGGGAGGGGACACAGCCAGGACAGCTGACCCCAAGTGACCCCAGGGATATCCCAGACCATGTGTTGCCAGGCTCAGTGTATGAAGGTCTGGGAAAAAGAAGGCAGGGGGGAAGTTTGAAGTGATGGTGTTTGTTTTCCCTGTTATCCATGACAAAGTCCAGCTTTTCCAGGGATGCCTGAGCACCTGCCTGCCATGGGAAGTGGGGAATTAATTCCTTGTTTCGCTCTGCTGGTGTGTGTGGCTTTTGCTTTAGTCATTACACTGTTTTCTGTCAGCCCATGGGGTTTCTCACTTTTACCCTCCTGGTTCTCTCCCCATCCCTCCATGGGGGGAGTGAGCTGTGAGGGGCTGAGCTGCCAGCTGGGGTCAAACCACGACAACTGGGAAGGAGCCACAGCTGGAACCTGTCCTGGCACCTCCAGTCTCCATCTGTGACCATGAGGTCAACTCACATCCCCCAGACAGTCCATAGAAGCCTTCAGTGGCACCAATTTCACTGCAAAATATTTGCATGTTTCCAATTATAACTCAGCCCAGGCAGGCCCAGGAGACTCTGCAACACTGAGACTGGGTCATGGATGTGTCACATCCTTTCCTTAAGCACTGCCTGGTGGGCCAGAGAAGCACTGGGTGTGCAAGAGTTAAGGACTGGGGGCTGAGAATTAGTTAACATCTTCCATCTTCATATGATCTCAGGTGGATACTTAATGTTTTTGTCTGCGGAGGTTTATTTTCCTCCAGATTGATTGGATGAATTGTGTTCCCAGAGATCAGAGAGTTCAGATGGCAGAGGATCCTCTTACCAGAAGATGAAAGCCAATATAATCAACTGCACAACTTCAAAACATGCAGCTTGTTCTTGTTGGCTGTGCCTAAGTTTTCCCTGCAGAGAAGCTGTCGACAATGATTTGATACCAATCCAGTAACAATCCCTGGTTTCTAATAATAATTTGCACTTCAGTAGAAATGTTCATGTGAGGCTCTGAGAACATTTAGCAGATGGTCATTAGCAAAGCTCCCCAGTTCTCCTGCAAGGAAGAGATAACAATTATTAGCCTTGTTTTACAGATGGTGACACTGAGGTGAGGCACTGAAAGGTGAAACAACTCTCCTAATTTTCTATAATGAGCCAGTGGCAACAGATCCATGAATGAAACCCAGGCGTCCTGCTGAGATTACTCCACAAACCCTTATCTCTTACAGGAAAACATGGTCAAAGAGGTGAGCCTGGAAAGCAAAAAGCAAATGACTCAAAGGCAGGATTCATGACACATTTCTGGAAATAAGGAATTAGGTCTGGGTCAATAAATAACTGGAAAACCAGGGGGACGCAATCTGAGAGGCATGTGAAAGAAATGAGGATGGATGGAAAAGAAAGAAGATAATGGAAGGGAGGGGAGGGAAAACAGAGCAGCTCTGACTTTTTATTTCCACTCTTGGTTTCAATCAGTGTTGTAAAATTAAGGGGTAGGCTCTGGGAGAAAGAAGAGCAAGCTCCATCTGCTCCCGTGGGGATATGTGGAATGGGTGAGGCTTCAGACGGGAATTGCCGATAACAAAACCCTCCTCATTGCGTCTGAGGGTTCCTCACCCTGCAGAACAGCACCAGCCCTGGGCACCCAAGTTGTGGTTTGGGTGCTGCAGGGACCTCCCTCACCCTGGGCAGGGCAGGGAAACAGGGCTGGATCCCCTGGGAATGCTGGCTGTGCCCACAGACACCCACATGCACTGAGGCACAGGTGCTGGCTGGGCTGGGCAGTGCTCCCGCTCTGCTGTGCCACAGCCAGAGGTGATTCCAGCTCCCAGTGCCACTGGCTGTGCCCTCCTCCCCCAGGATGTCTGGGCTGCTCAGGGCTGGCCCGTGGATGCTCCAACCCACCTCGCTCACGCCACACGCCGCGGTGAGCACAGCCCGGCGTGCAGTTTATGAAACAGCCAAATGGAAGCCAAAAGGCTGGAGTTTAATCCCTCCAGTTAAGTCATCTCGATTCCTTCTCGCCACCAGCCATCTGATCTCAATCAACAGCTCTTGGCCCTCAGCTCCTGACCTCGCCGAGAGGCGCAATGCTGAAGCCTGAAGTAATGCTTCAGTAATGATTCCTTCAGAAGGGTTTCTTTTATTAGTAGTATTATTTCCCAAAAGTCCTCCACTAAGTGGTAAGCAAACAACAAACATGGCTTAGTCATGTTTGCCATTAATAATTTCTTAACATCTTGTAATGTTCTTCCATTTATTTTCAATACCTACAGTAGAAGCATATTGAGAGACCAATTAATATGGATATGTTAAAAGCAATGGTTGATTATTAAAATTAATTAATATTTCCTGTTTGTCCATTTCTCTCATATTAGTAGGATTCAGCAAGAAAATGACACAGAATTAAACATTTTAACATCAATAATTACATCCCCTCTAGCTGCTGTATGCACTTAAAAAACTTTGCAATATTTTCATAGATTTATAGAATCATAGAATGGTTTGGGTTGGAAAGGACTTTACAGATCACCTTGTTTCACCCTCTACCATGGGCAGGGACACCTTCCACCAGCCCAGGTTGCTCCAAGCCCCTTCCAACCTGGCCTGGGACACTTCCAGGGATGGGGCAACCTGTGCCAGAGCCTGCCCACCCTCACAGGAAAGAATTTTTTCCTCCTATCTAATCTAACCCTGCCCTCTGTCAGCTTTCCACCATTCCCCCTTGACCTGTCACTATTATAAAGCTTCCAGCACCACTTCATGCATTCCAGCATCAGAAAGCCAGAGAGTAACCAAGGTGTGTCAGGTGGCAAGACAGGGCTCTCTGCAAGAATCTCCAGGGAAACCTGGGAGAGCAGCAGTGATGTCTGCATGGCCAAGATGACCCACAGTTTGAAGAACCCCAATCATGAACTCTAACGACTCTATCCATGGGAGCTGCAGGTGCTCCTCAGGGGCACGGAGAACTTGCTGGAAGGAGTGAGTGCCCACCAGCAGATGGGTGGTGTGAAAACTGGGATGGGGATTCCGGAGTGCTTCATCTGGCATATTTGCATTTTGGAAGCAGATACTACTGCCCATCCAGGGGGGATCCCAAATGACAGGAGAAAAGGGAACAAGAAGGACAGTTCTGTTCAGTCACGAGGACCTCAACTTTCCCTTTTCTTATTTTCCTCACTTCAATGTGATGCTGGTTGTGATAATGCAGGACATTATGTCACAATTTCCCTTTCTGCACATACATGAAATCGTAGGCGAGGGAGACAGAGGGAACAAGATCTGCCATTTTGTCAGCTCAAATAACTGCATTACAAAGCTCAGCACAGTTCATATTATTGTGCCATGTTCAAACTCCATCCCAGAGGTGCATGTGTATCTCAACTGTTGCAGGGCTTGGCAGCTCCCTCGCTGTACTTACTCCTTTTATTTTTTTTTTTCATCTTGGGGCTTTTAAAATTGATGGGAGGCTGAAGGCAAGAGCTGATGCATTGTACATGACAACAAAAGAGGCTCCATAAAATTGCTTTTGGCATCTCGTGTGCGTTCCGTCTACATCTTATAAATTACTGCTGCATTGCAGTGATAAAAATAGTTTTGTATTTGGAATTGATTACAGTGAGATAAAGCCTTAATAATAAAAAAAAAAGTACTGATGCATAAATATTCTGAACATACAGGGGCAATGTGATTTGATAAAATAAAAGTATGGCTCTTAATTTCTTCCTTTGAAACAGAACACACATGAACACGCACGTCCTGCAGCACAGAGAAAACTTCAGCAGCTGTTTTGTTCAGGATTCTCAGAACTGGGTCTGTGCCTCTCGCAGCTCTTCTCTTCAGACAGTTTTATGGCAATCTCTGCATCACCAGCATTCCCATCACTGACACAGACAATGCTCCCCCTGCAACCCCAAAGTGTTCCACCCAGGCTGCTGTGCTTCTGCCAGGGATAAAAGCTCATTCCTTACCTGTGCCCCTAGAAATTATTTTAATAACTGGGCTATTTCTGCCCATGGCACATCAGCTCTGCAACCAGTGCTTCCACCTTCGCTGGGACTGCAGGATCAGCAGAGGGAGCTGGGATATTGTTTTCAGCAACTCTAATATAAATGGAAGGATAATTTTATTTACACGAGAAAGAGGGAAACAGCGATTCAGGTTTCAGCATGACCCAGACCAGGATGCTTTACTCAAGCAAAATGCTATTTGACTCAGACCAATAAATTAAGGGTGAACATTGGCTTTGCATCACGACAAATGCACGGCCCAACAGTCAACCTTTAAAGCAACGCAAGGCTTAATTGCAGATAATAGTGATGGGGCTGGCAGTGGAATCCAGGGTTGGATCCAGGACCTGGTGAAACACACAGCAAAGTCTCACATCTGTTTTCCAGCCCAACAGCTGCACCAAAAACCACCAGTGCCTTTGGCCATGTCGCTGCAAGGTGCTGAGTGTGGGTGCCCAGCCCCAAGACCTGCACCCCAAAGCGATGCCAGGCAGGGGCTGTCACCCCTTGCAGCCCCTTGGACCGCCCCATCCATGCTGGAAAGCTGCTTTTTTGGGGTGGGGGGCAGGAAGCTGCTGCTGTGGTCCCACCAGGAGCCAAGGCCATGCCTTTGATGTGGGAGGGACGGGATGTGGCTGCGCCTGCTCCCGCCAGCCAGAGCGTGGGGAGAAAACCATCGGCAGCAAGACTCACAATTACTCCTGTCGAGCAGCTTGAGCATTCCTGAGCTTTCAGTAATGCATGATAAGCTGTTATGAGTAAGATGATCCTTAGAAAAAGCAGTGCAAGTGTGTCCCCAGACAACTGGCAGCACTGGAAAACACAGGTAGGCAGACAGCACGTTACTTTTAAATTTAATTTATTTATATTTGTGTACATTTCTCGTAATTTGACTGACATACCATTGCTATAAAGATGCCCTGCTCTTTTGAGTATTTCATCCAAGACCACTAGTTCAAGTGTGGTTATGAAAAGTCACGGCAAACATATGACTGGAAAGAGGTGGTTGGTTTTGACTTCCAGGCAGTTGTTTGAAGCATTTCATAGATGCACACGATATTCAGCAGAACACACGCACACAGCGCCGGGTTACACACACAGACACACAGACACACAGACACACAGACACAGACAGACACACACACACACAGACACACAGACACACACACACACACAGACACACACACAGAAACCACAGAGACACACAGACACACAGACACACACACAGACACACACACACACACACACACACACACAGACAGACTCACACACACACACAGACACACACACACAGAGACACACACACACACACAGAGACACACACACACACAGACACACAGACACACACAGACACAGACACACACACACACATGCATAGACACACACACACAGACACACACACACACAGAGACACACACACACACACACACACACAGACACACACACACACACACAGTCACACAGACACACACAGACACACACACACACACACACGCGCACACACACACACAGAGACAGACACAAGACACACACAGACACACACACAGACACACAGAGACACACAGACACACTCACACACACTCACACTCACACACACACATCTGGAAAACGGTTACAGTGGTTGAAGTTTCAAAAAGGTGTCCTGTCCCTTCTCTCAGCAGCAGTGAAAAACCTTTGGGTATCCTGAGAAATAAAACCCAAGTGTAGTAAAGATGGTTAACTTACTCCATCAGCAAGGTTTGGGGGTTTTTTTCTTTCAAGTCAAATATATTTTCCCAATCTAATTTCTTTTTAAATGAAGAAAGTGGGGAGAAAGGATCTAGGGCAGTGAAGGTTAAAGAATAGCAGTTCAGTGTTCCAATATCCTTAATCCAGCACAACATGGATCCTAAAAGCATCTCATCAAAACAACAACATCAAGTAAAGCCTACCAAACATTACACATGTGGTCCTACAGTCAGTCTCCTATTCCTGATCATCCTCACAGCACGAGGAATGGCGCTGAGATGGATGGAGGCAACATGGGTTAAGAGAAGAGTTTGAGATGGAGCCAGATGGGGTGGGGGTGATGCTGTACAGGGGGCAGCCAGGTGACCATTGAAGGACCCTGGAGCACAGGGGGGACCCTGTGAGCTTTGCAATCTGGCTGATGACATTACACCTGGCTGCAGACAGGGCCAGGAGCTTGGAGTAGTGGCCCATCATGGCATGGGGCAGTGCTGGCCCTGCCCTGCTCCAAACCCTGGGCAAAGCCCTTGGGGACCTTCCCCAGCACTGGCAACCACCTGGGTACCATCTCACAAAGATGTCAGCACCTCAATTCTTTTAAACAAAATCTCAAAGCTTCCCATTTCTGATCCAATCCACCCTCCCCAAGGCTGCGATTCGGGGTCTTATGTTACGATGCAGCAGTTTTGATTCTCACAAAGGAATAGTTTCCTCAATGAGGCTGAACACTGAAAATGGCCCATATTGCACTGGATGCCTTCTCATCTAACACCACTTTTGCTGTTCCTCCCACTGATGTGACCACGAGGGATTGTCCTGAGGAGCCCCAGAGCCATGACTGCCCCGGTGAGAGGGCTGAGAGGGGTTGTGTGAGGTGACAGGCTCCAAGGAGCAGCGAGCACTGCAGAGGAAACGGGCCAGCAAAGACTTAGACAACAAAAACAAACACCAAGCAATTAAAAGAAGGATGGGAGATGTGGTCTGATGTGCTTCTGCCAAGAAATAAATATTTTACGTTGCCTTTTTTTAAAAGCACTTGCATTGTGTTTTTGAAATCTCCAGAATGGTAGAGTTACTCCCTGCACCCCCACACACACACACACTCACACACTCATGTACACACTCACACACTCATGTACACACACACTCACTCACACACACACTCACACACACATGTACACACCCACACACACCCACACACACTCACACACACACTCACACACTCTCACACACACACTCATGTACACACACACTCACTCACACACACATTCACACACACATGTACACACACACACACACACTCACACACACACACACACTCACTCTCACACTCACACACACTCATGTACACACACACACAGACACACTCATACACACACTCTCTCACACACTCGTATACACACACACACTCACACTCATGTACACACACACACACTCATGTACACACACACACACTCACACTCATGTACACACTCACACACACACTCACACTCATGTACACACTCACACACACACACTCTCACACACACTCACACACATGTACACACTCACACACTCACACACACTCATGTACACACACACTCATGTACACACACACACTCACACTCATGTACACACTCACACACACACTCTCACACACACACACTCTCACACACTCACACACACTCACTCACACACTCACACTCTAATGCACATACGTTTCCAGCTTTGTAGAGCTACTGGATTTACTTAGAGACAAGTTCCTTGTGCATTTGGACAATTTACTTTGAGACAAGTTATTTGCAAGAAGGCAAAGTTCATGCATGGCTTTGACAGCTCCACTTTCTCATAAATGGTTTTTGAAAAGCAGAAAGCAAATGAGGGCCAAAGCTCCACTTAAAGTTCACCTCGGATGCCTGAAAAGCATTTATACCCACATCCTTCTGAGGTCCCTGCTTTATGAACTTCTAATGAATTCCACATTCTGCTACCCAACATTTCTTATACATAGGGGGAAGAAAAAACAAACCAGAAAACCAATGCAAGCTGTCTGAAAACAGATGCACCACAAGGTCCAGGCTGCCCGGGGAAGGGGCTGAGTCACCGTCCCTGGAGGGATTTGAAAGACGTGGACATGTGGCACTTGGGGACGTGGTTGAGTGGTGGCCTTGGCAGTGCTGAGTTTATGGTTGGACTCGATGATCTTAATGGTCTTTTCCAACCTAAATGGTTTGGTGGTTCTGTGATTCTATTACTGTTTATCAGAAAGGCTGGGGAAGCTTTTGAAGCACTAGAGCACCTTACATAGAGGAGAAAGAGACTGAGAAGAACCAAAAGTGATGGGTCTGAGCCCCCAGTCCTGCTCCTCTCACACAGGTCACGTTCACGGGATTTCCCTTCGAAAACTCTTGCCAAGCAAGAAGCTGCTTATTAGTTATTCCATCATTTCTGCACGACTTGTGTCCTCCATCCCAGAGCTGACACTGGGCCAGAGGGTGCCTGGGTGTCCCCCAGCTCTGTCTGAGTCCCACTGGCTCCAGGGCTAAGGGCAAACAAACTCCAGGCAAATTCGACAGAGAAAAGCCTGGCATGAGCTTTGGACAAACCAAGCACATCACAGACCAGATTTTAATTTTCAGGTGGAAAACGATTGTTTTCTCAGAATTCCAAGTGTAATTTTGGTTAATGATGTGACACAGAACACTTTACCAGCTAAACTGAACCTTGGTGTTAGTCAATCCCCTCTTGAAGGAACAATTAAAACCCAACTGGTGCTTCTCCTACTAAAAACTAAAGCAAGGAGGTTTCTTCAGAAGCCTCCAAGATGTTTAAAGAAAAATCAAACACCATGATTTAAAAAAAAAAAAAGATTTCTTATCCCCATCTCTAATTCTAGAGCAAACCAGGACACTTAAAAAAAATCTAAATTGCTCTAAATATAATTTAAAATAATAATTAGTCATCTACTGCCATCCCAGCTGTTAGGAGATACTACAGGGATTCCATATGGCTCAAGGGCAGGCTGGGAGATACCTTCAGCACCTCTTGGATAGTACCAGAAAGGGATAAATAATAAATAATAAGAACATGAGAAAGAATAACTAGCCTTCCACATGTAAGGAAAAGCAGAGACTTTCACAGTTAGAAAACAAACAATGTTACTGTAAAAAAAAATCCTAAAAATGAAGTAAAATATGGCCTTGCATTACAGCAGGCTGGAAAGTCTTTTCCTTTCTATCATGTTCACAACACACAGGTGCTTTGCCTGTGCCTTCTCCAATCCCAGAGACCACTGGGCAGTGGTTGCTTTTCCACTGTGCTCATATTTTGGAGGGTTTTTTCTTCTATCCAAAATTATGGAGAAATATCCTTGTCAAAAATTTCCCACTATCTCGAGAAAAAGCAGATTTCAGGCCTTAAGGCAGAAACTTTAGAAATTTCATATATTGATGCTAAACATGGATCTTTGCCAATAAAACTGTCATTCCTTAAAGCAAAGATTTTGGACATTCTTAGAGTTGTTGGGGTTTTTTTCCTACCAGAAATGACAAGTTTTACTCCAACACATTTCCAGCTTACAAGAAACTCTATTCAGCAGCTTCCCCCAGTGCACAGCTATTAAAAATAAATGCAAAAATGCAAAATTCCAACTCTCTTGTATGTTGTGACTATTCCCAGCAGCCCCTGGCACAGGGACAATTCACACCAAGCACAAACTGCTCGAGTCACAATTATGGAGGGAACAAAACAGTGGCTGAGCTCTGGAAATTCACTTTACACACAGATTATAAAGGGAATGTTTGGAGTCAAATCCTGGTTTTGGTGATCCTGTTTTGAACCCCAACCTGCCAGAAGCCCCCCCAGAAGGCACAGTCCATGGTGTAGGTATTTATGCAAGGCTCATGACTAAATTTGGGCTAAGCATGGATGGAGAGCTCTGCAGCTGCACCTGTACATGGGAAAATTTGATCCTGGCTGAACAGCTACGACTGTAATTTATCTTTAAACACACCTTTTTGGCTCTGATGAGGCACTTAATCTACATCCCTTCACTCTTGCTGTGTAAATCAAGGACACCTGGCCCCTCCTGGCTTTTCACAGTATCCATCCTGAAAAAAAAATACAGCTGAGCTGAGAAACACTGAAGGCTTTTGGATATTGTTCCAGGACACTCTGAGATGGCTGCATGTTCTTTCCTAGAGGGGAAAAAAACGAGACATGGCAGATCCTGATAGCTCTATCACACAACCTCTGGGGAAACTGTCTCTCTTGTGTTTTTGGAGGCCATGGAAGTGCCTTCAGCCAGGCTGCTCCTTCCAGCCCTCAGTTATTGGCCCCCTCTCCCCGTAGCACTTATCTCCATCCACCTTCTGGGTCACAGCCTTGTGGAAAGACCATGGTCTGCTCTCTTGTTTTCCCGAAAGTAATAATTATCTGGGGTAAAACCAGACTGAAGTAAACCCTGAGCTGGCCTGAATTATTCCTGTAAGATAAACCAAACAGAAACTTTCCTGATGGGTTCACTAATACTTGGGGTGTGTTTAGCCTTTATTCAAGAGCGACACTACTCCGAGTTTCCTGGATTTAGCTAAGCCCAAAAGTGAAAGCAACAGATCAAAATACCCTGAAACAAAACTTCTAGGAAGGGTTTTCAGGTCTGGCTAAATCCACATAGCCTTGGAAATCAGGGCGTCTGGTCTTTCGCGATTTCCAGCCCTACTTCCAGAACACTGAAGACGCTTCCAAGCTTTTCCTGCCTTATCCTCACGGTACCTCGCTGGGCTCTGGCCCCAGACCTTGGAGAAAATCAGGAGCCTTTGGAGGAGGGAGCCCATCCCAGCTGCTGGCAGGGATGATCTGCCTCGGAACGACACCGCGGCACCTCTGGAGCTGCTGCACTTCCCCCTGGGAATTTCAATGGAATGGCAGTGGAGCACCAAGGGATTCAGCTGAATACCTGCAGGGTGGAGACATCCTGGCTGTGGCTCCCCCTCGAGCACAGGCAGCTCCTTCTCTCCCGGAGCTGAGCTGGCTGGAGGCCCCTTCCCTTCCCTGCGCTCTGACCCACCACCGAGACAAAAGGCTGCCAGGAAAAGCCACGACAGTAAAACCTGAACCACGAAGGTGTCTGAGACCTCAGGTGTCGATGGAGGCAAAGGGCCTTTTGGCACCCAGGGGGGCACTAAGGGAGCCCAGGTGGGCACTAAGGGAGCCCAGGCCAGAAACATCCTGCAGCCCAAACTGCTCCCAGCAGAACAGCACTGCCGGCTGCGCAGGCTCCCAAGGATTCCTTCATCCTGGTGGCCTGTAAATTGAATATTTCCAGCATTAGGCTTGTTAGAGACCACCTGAAAATGTTTACCCATTCCTTTCTCAGCTACAGAGGCCTCTGCCATGCTTTTCCCATGGTTTGAGTTGGAACTCAGCGGGGGAAGCAGCGACACACGAGGTCACACAGCAGCAACACGTCTTGTAGCTTTTATCCCTGTGGGTTTCTTTGGGGTTTTAGATTTTGCTTCCCTTGCTGGAATTGGGGATGCAGTGGCAGCCTGGGACTTGGGAGCAAAGCCATTACCCCCAGATCTGGGCTTGAAGGAGTGCATGGGGAGAGAAAGGCTGCTCTCAGCAGGATGGGCACTCCATGGAACCTGTGGCTGTGTCCTGTCCTCCCTTTCTGTCCCTGGCTTTCCCTGGCAGGGTGGATTGGCACAGCTGCCTATCAGAGAACTCATGTTGTCCCTATGTCATTAAATCCACCCTTAAAGTTTACTACACTCTTCTAGAGTCCTCTTCATTTATACAGCACATGGCCCTTTGTGTCCAGGCTGGCACCACCAGCTCCTGGCTGGACCTACACACATCCACAGACACCTGAAACCTGAGACTCAGTGAGCTTTTTCTGGCCCTATTTATTACCAGAATTCACTGGGTTTAGGGTGTGGGGTTATGTGAAGGAACAGTGCCCTTTCAACCTGCAACTCAGCAGCCACTGTCCAGAAAGCATCTCCTCCAGCCCCAGTTTGGGAGAGAGAACCTCCCAGCACTGCAGAGCACTGGCCTGCCAGAGCACATGTCAAATTTCATACTCTCCATCTGCTCCAGTAAAGGCAGAGCTGAAATATTAATTAGGAGATCTGATCCCTTCTCACCAGAAACAATCTGGATTTTATAGCCCAGGCAGAGGCCAGCGAGGCAGACAAAGCTCTGGGATACATCCTCTGCTGCTGGTTAACGGCTTTCAAGGAAACAAGGACCCTGGGGGAGGACACAGCCTGTAAAACATGTGGCCATCTGGGCTGGTGTGTCCACCCTCCATCTCCCCCACACTCATCCCCCTCCTCAGTACATGTTCAGAGCAGAGAGAGGCGACTCCTCTAACATAAACAGCTATAACATGGCAATAAAGATTAATGAGTAAAACTTGCCATTTTATGTATAATCCGTGGGGATTTACAATCATTAATCTTTATTAGTGTGTAATAACTGTTTAGACATTAAGGACAGAT
Organism: Pithys albifrons albifrons; assembly: GCF_047495875.1. NCBI lineage: Eukaryota > Metazoa > Chordata > Aves > Passeriformes > Thamnophilidae > Pithys > Pithys albifrons. The sequence continues at coordinate 2,098,232 of NC_092476.1, read as the reverse complement.
TCTCAGCTGGACAAAACTGGCCTTATTCCAGCCAAGCCAATGGAGCAATGCCAGTTTACACCCTCCACGACCCGAGCTCTAAATGAGACCCATCCCATCTGTAGGAATCATATCACTGACAGTATTTCCCCAACAGCAGGGGCAGAGCAGTGAAGGCAACTATTTGTCTTTCCCTGTATCTGAAAAAGAGAGCTGCATGTGTCCAGGAAGCTCAACAATAGACATGTCAATAAACATGAGGAAATTCAATGAAAAAGCAACAGCAACAAAAGGAACCCCAAGGAGCAGGGAAGTGGATGATTTTTGAGGCAAGACTGTAAGATCTGGTTTGGCAGGAGCGTAACTAAGAGGGATGTAGCAATCTTTGGCATGTGAAAGAGTGAAAGCACCAAGACAGGCTCCCAGAGTTCCTCTAAGAGGAACAAGATGGAAGAGAGGAAAAAAAAAAGAGCATCTTGGCTGGCTTTTCTGAGAGAGGAGTTTGGGGGTTGTTTTTAATAAAAAAGAGGTCTATTAAACAAGGGAGCTGGTGGGAACCTTGTCTGAACTACATCAGACCAGCCACTAAAGCAATGCTGCGTTGACCAAGCAGGATTTCCTCTTCCAAAATGTCTGGGAAGAAGGGAAATGTGCAGGTACACACTTGGCTTGTAGCAAGCATGGAGAAATCCCAGCTAGGGCTGTGCATGCCAGGGTCTGCCCTCAGCACCAGACACTGCTCCCTGCCTGGCACAGAGTCTGGCAGCCCCTTCCCACCAAGACAAGGTACTGACCCGACAGCACCTGCTCATAAACAGGGAGATCCATTGCAAATCTTTTTTAGAGCTTTTTCTGAGTAGTAACCCACCAACTGCCTCTTCCATCACACAGGACAGGCCACCTGCCTCCAGAAATGGTGCTCCATTTCTTTAACAACTCAGAGCTGCCTCCTTCCTCCCCAGTAAACCTGACATAAGCCAGGGAAAATGCAGAAATACAGTACAGAGATATTTGTGTAAAGGTCTGTACACCTGGAAAGAACTCCAGAAGAGATGGGCATTGCACCCACTGCAGCAGCATGAACCTGGTGTTTAAAAACACTAACCAGAAAATGCCCTCTTGACTGCTCTTTCAGATTTAAGGGACCAGTGGGCTCTTGGAGACCCAGAAAACAGCTTTCCTGGCAGTGACACTTTACAGCTCTAGTGATGGCAAAGCCTCAAGCATTCAGGAGATTGCAGGAACATCAAGAGCTGTATGGGGTGGAAAAGAAGAGGATGAACATCATGCCCAGGGATCCCCAGGGATGGGCTGTGTCTTTTTCCTGCAGCCCAGTAACCTGTGGCAGAGCAGAGAGACCCTCCCTGCTCTGAAAAGGGCTGCCTGTGCTGGAATCCATCTGCAGCTGGTCCAGGTTCCAGTTCAGTGCTGCGTTCCCAGCAGCTTTGCTCTCCTCCCTGCTCCCTGGTGGGGTTTTGGGTTCTTTTCAGATTTATGGCATGAGACCTGCTTCTTCCAAAATCCCAGTTTAGGGCAATCCAACACACTGCCCATGGTTCTGTGCTGCGTAAACTCAAATGAGCTTTCTGAAGAACAGCTTTAAGCCTCAACACCTTGGCTGTTCAGGGGCATGGATGCTGGGACAAGCTTAATGTCCCAAAAATCACATCTATCCTAGGCAAGGCTGTGCTCATGTTACAGCCAAGCAACGATCTGAGCAGTGACCAAAGGCTTTTCATCTCCACAGAGGTTACAATGCACTGCAAGAGAGAAGTCTCACTTTCATCTCTCAGCCCAGTGTGTTTGCTGAGCCTTTGAGCACACAGGAGTCCCTGGCTCTCCTCCCTGCACCGAGGCCACCAGCTCTGGCTTCTCTCTAAGAACTCCCTGGGTCAGGCCAAGCTTAGTGCCCACACGTGCCACGAGGGATGCAGGGACAGACCAAGAGCCTCTGCAGCCTCCCCTGCCTCACTCCCCTCCACAGCAGTGATCCCTCAGATCGGTTTTCATTCCACACTTGCTCCAGGCTGACGCAAATGACTTTTAAAGGAACGAAGTCACGGGGAATGAGCAGGGGAGGGAAGTGATTTGTTGCCTGCCCTATTGTAATGTCATTAAAACAAAAGGATTAGACGGCCCAAGCACTGCAAGAGCAAAAAGCATAAAAGCAAGCACTCAGCATGCAGTGTGGAGACATGTAGGAATCCTTTTAGAGGGTTACTAGCTGCAGACAACACTGACATTAATTTTCTATTGGAAAACGCTGGTGACATTAATATCTGCTATTAATACTGAACTTTGACAGTATCTCATAAATTCAACCTGTCAATTACAATGGCACTGAAATAAAGGTGCTCTGAGGTCAAGGAGATGCAGTGTCCAAATGAGACTTATACTCCAGGAGAAAAACGGCAAAAACAGTCTTCAACAAAAGCATCAGATCCATATGTAGGAAAACCAAAGGGTGGTTTTAAATGTCATGTTTTTCAAAGCGAGAATTGATGCTGGAACCAAGTCTATAAACTGGCTGGCTGGACTTTGAGCTGCAGCTGAGGACAATCAATCAAAACAGCTCTGTGACTCTGAGAAAGTGAGAGAGAGAAAACACACACACATACACACCATGGAATATGAGAGGGCAGATCATGAGCCATGTGAGGCCTCTTAAAATTACACTGTGAAGTAAAACATCCTTGTGTTTCATCTGCCACAAAATGTAACCTGAAAGGTTCCCCTCGACACAAAGCGGGATATGGAGCTCATCGTTCCCGAGGGCAGGGCAGGCAGGAGGGAGGGGAACCTCTTCCCCAGAGTCTGCACGACCTGGGAAGTCCTGCAAGCCCTCTGAGAGACCCCTGCTCTGCAGCTGAGGGGCACAAGGATTGACAACCCCCCCTGAGCAAAGCTCTCCTACCTCTTCTAACACTGGCCCAGGGCACAGCTGCACTGGTTTTGGGTTCACAGGCACCCCTGCAGGCACTACCAGTGGTGACAGTGGCAGTCCAGGCACTGGCGGTGTCTGTGTGCGCCTTTCAAAGTGTTGGCATGTCCCCAGCACCAGAGGTGCCACTATTGGGGAACCCCTGCTCTAAATTCTACCCTCCCCATCAGCCCTTCCAAGGGATCGCTTCCCAAAATATGCTCAGACTGTTCCAGAAGCCCAACGTGCAGCAGACGAGTCCGGAGCTGCTAAAGTGGGAGAGCAGGAGCTGGACCCCAGGTTGAATTACACCCTGCAGAACAAATACTGCAGAGCAAGGCATGTTTCTAGTTGGGATTTGCCTCTGAGAGGCTGTGCCAAAGCGATGGGTGGGGATGGGAAGCACGTGGAGGGGCACGAGGCACACATGCACCCCCGGAGCAGCCGGAATGCAGTCCCCTTCCCAGGGCTGCAGGAAGGAGCCATGGGCAAAGGTAAAGGATCTCATGGCCAGAGGAGGCAGCTGGGCAGGTGTGGCTCAGTCAAACCACCATCAGTCTGCAGCCCCCTCGCTCCAGGCTCAGCAACATCTCACAATGCACAGTCCTCCCTTTTCTCTAGACAGTAACCCCAAGGCCAGTGATCTCTGTCTCCCTTCCGACCCCACAGCCTCTGTTCTCCTGCCCTTGGCTGGCAGCTTTTCTTCAAGGACATGGCCAACAGCAATGAGCTCCTGGTATGGATGGGCTGTGGTGTCCCTGCACGGGTTCCAGGCTGCAGCTCCTACAGGACACACCTGTAAGCCATGCCAGAGTCCAGTGCTCCTGGCTGCCCTCAGCATCCTAGCTGGAGCTGGACACAGCCCAAACCACATGCCAGCACAGGCTCCCAGGGAGCACCAGCACTCCCAAAGTGTGGGCAAGCACAGAAGGAATGCTGCCAACACAGTGCCAAGAGCCCTGGAAACCAGCAGCACTACAACATCCCATTTTTCACAGGTGTTATGCCATGCATCCTGTGATCCTGTCTCACCCGGAGAAGGAGAGAGGAGCTCCCTTTTAGGCCCAAAGCAGCTCATCCCCAGCCCAAGGGAGCCTCGGGCACTGCAACACTGCTGGGCCCACGGGCAGGTGGGCACTGACCACGCAGCCTCCTCCTCACCTTTGTGCAACTCATCTGTCAATCTACTTCTCTCTGGGGCTTTCGTCCCAGACACTATCCCAGCGATTCCCACTCCAGAGCCCACGGCCTGCCTGCTGTGAGGCGCTGGGATGCAGAGCAGGGGCTGTGCCCAGCTGGGGGCTGGCAGTGCCCCGCGGGATGGCCGGGACACACCGGCCGGACTCGGAGCGTGGTGTCCGGAGAAGGGGCACCGGCACCTCCCTCCCTCCCACCTCACACGCTGCGAGAGCAGCTCGAGGAGCTGAGCTGCAAGTCTTGCTTATAATTTCCTTTTACGATGCACATTAAACATTTTCCACAACAGAGACATTTCTCCTCCTCCTCCTCCTCCACCTCTTTTCTCTGACACCTTTTTCCCCAGCAAAGCCCTACGACTGCTGCTTGCTGTGGCCTCATTTAGCATCATCATCGTCACCACGCACTCATCCTCATATAAAACAGAAATCTATTCCATCAAGCACTTAACATAAATATTAAAATAATGGAAGGGACAAAATATAAATCTACATACAACTTCATGACTACCATAGCACCTATTACCATGACAAAGCAAATTCTGGTTCAGGGGGAAGGGAAAGGGGATGAGGAGCAAGTTAGGAAGAGGGACTGTCATTAAATATGTAAATCACTCTTTTAAATCTTTTTTTTTTGTTGTTTTGTTTTTGTTTTAAGGTGACCAACCTTATTAAAATTCATTTCACTAACCAGCTCGTTCTATGTCACTATGGATACCAAAGAACCCTTTAAAAAACTTGGGCGAGGTGGGGGTTTCTCAGAATGAAAACAAAACAAAACAAAACACGGCGACTTTCTGTTGGTGCTTCCATGACAAGTCCTGCCACGCGCCCCTCCCCTGCACCCACCAGTCCACAGAAGGGCAATTCATTTACAAGTCCAGTTCTCAGTCTCCCAGGATGAGCTTGACAAAAGAGGCGACGTCTGTCTCTTTGGATTCGTGCAGGGTGAAGAAAGGATGTTGCTGGGGAAGAAAGGAGAGAAGAAACAGCAAAGTTTATTATTCACGACATTGAGGACCGAACCAAAAAGCCTTTTCAGACAATCCTCTAGACAGGGGAAAAAGGTTTTGTCATTAGCACCATAATATTGGGCTTTCCATGTTTGCAGCTGAGGCAGGTTGGGGAGCTCGAGGGGCCACTCTAGGAAAGCTGCAGAGCTGTGCTGCCCTTGTGGCTTCCTTCTAAACCCTGTCCTGCCTGGGAGGGCTGGGCTGGGCTGCTCTCAGTGTTAAAATCAGTGCCTCCACCTCCAGCACCTCGTGCCCCCAGAGCTCTGTGTGTACCTCCCGAGGTGGTGGTTCCCCATCCCACCATCCAACAGCAGTGAGGCAAACCTTGCAGGAAGGCTGACTGCAGCGGGTTTTCCCTCAGCTTCCTCCTTTATCTGTGTATTTACCCTCTGGTGACTCCTGAGTCTCATTTCTTCCCTGAACTGCTCCCACTCGCAGCAGGTCATGGCTACTTCACCCCAACCACTGCACAGGAAAGCCATCCCGACTGGAAAACCACCCGCACTGGTGTGTTTAACTACTCAATCCTGACCAACATGGGGAGAAATCCTGCCAGAAAATCTCGCCTACGTTTCAGCACGAACGGAAAAATATGTGTAAGGAAGAAAAACACAACCAAATACCCTCTGACAGCAACAAAAGCCCCTCTGAACCAACACCAGTGGTTTGGTTTGGTACCAGGACAGCAACATGTCAGCTGAGATCAGACAACTCCCACCTGAAATCCCCAAAACACTGTTCAACACCCACTGTCCTGGCAGATAATTGGATTCATTTGGATGGAGGGTGTCAGAGAGAACCAAAAGGCAGCCCCTGAAGGGGTCACAGTTATCACTGCCTGTGCAAGGTTGGGGGAGCCCAGTTTTAATACCAACACTCTCATTTCAAGACAGATTTTTAAGACAATTTGGGGTTTCCAGGTTTTATGCAAGCTGTCCCTCTCCTCAGTCCCTGAGCATTGGCTGTTTCAGTGATTGTTTATGGCAGTGGCCAAGTGGAGGGAGAAGGGCAAAGAAAAGAGATATTCCAAGGCAGGCATGAGCAGAAAGTTATCAAGACAGCTCTGAGGAGCTGGGAAGTGACCCAAAGACACACCAGTAAGGAAGAGGAAGTACAATTATGTGGGAAATAGAGTAGCAATGGGCTGAGGCAAAAATCCAGGCAAAATTTAAGGTCTCCCTAGGTCAGACAGTCACAGGAATCGCAGTGTCCTGAATAACTCTCAGGGAGGTGACCCAAATGACCTGCCGTGTTATTATCCCAGCGTGATGTCACTGCTCTCACATCCCAGTGAAGTCACACCCACAGTCTGGAGCCACCCACAAGTGTGGCAGGGGTGGCAGCAGTGACCTCCAGCCCTGCCTCCCAGTGACTGAACCCCCCCATGCCAGGAGGGCTGTGCTCCACACCATGTGCAGACCACCAGCCCTGCAGTAGTTTCACGCTCCACTTCACCTGGGGAAGTGGGTTTGAAAATGAAATTAAGCATCCATATCAGTTTTCCTGATGCTGAAGATAGCATAGAGTCATATTTTCCATGAGAAACCTCAATTCCACAGGAAAGCAAGGGAGCAGTCTTGGTCTAAATGACAAGTCCAATCCAGTACCGCAACTTAATGCCATAAGAGAGAGAAAAAAACCCCAACAAAACAGCAACCCTCAACCACAGGACCTCACAACATTCATGTCAGCCATAAAATACCACAGCATTGAGATACTCCAGAGAGGTGATCCAAGAACCTAATTCAATAGAAATGCACTCGCTTGCCAATGGGAATTAATGCTGCAACAGACGGAGCTGCTTTGGTGAACCTTTTTGATAAAAGGCCACTTGGCAAAGTTCAGAGATTTGCTTAAAATAAATATATGTATTAAGTCAATAATATACCAAAAAGAAGTTTTTTTAAAAATCCCTTTGTTTGAAACCAGTATTTGGGCAAACTGTGTGTCAATCAGACCTATATATAGTCTAATTGCATTACAGGGCCCAGCACAAAATGCCACAGGAATCATTCATTGCTCACAACTCAGGTTCAAGAGGTACAGGGGCTTCCAGCATGACCTGCAGTGAGAGCACCTTAAACCCTGGCACCTTCACACCTCTGAGCAGACAGTGTGAGGTGGTGATGACACTGATCCTCTGGATGGCTTGTCCCAGGAATTGTGGCTCAAGGGATACCAATGCCTGGGGAAATTCTGCAGCACTTTCCACCCTTAATCCAATCTTGCCAGTGGCACTGGACAGGGGTGGGAATGTAGGGACAAGGAAGCATTTGGGTGAGGAGCTTCAGAAATAACAGTATTAGGCACCTTCCTGCCTTTATCAAGCTGTGAATCAGGTGAGAGTGCAAAAAGAACTCGATGACTACAGGAGTGAAACACTGACTTCCTAAGGTCTCCTGCTTTTTTCCCAGCTTTTAGGAGCACCAGGATCTGTACCAGAGAGAGAGGCCAAAGAAGCTGTGGAGCCCTAGAAGAAAAACCTGCCCCCAGAGAGTGTTCTTGCCAGCTGCAGCCCAGAGCTGTGGCTGAGCAGACTCCAGTGTCTGCACTGGGAGCTCACCCAGGGCCCTGCCCTGCCCTTCCCAGCCCCAGCCTTTATTGGCCTTTTCTTCCTTAGTTATTCCTCTGCCCTAGACGTGCTCCCAGCAAAGTCTCTAAGCAGCAGATAAAATTCAATAACCGGAATTATTAGTCACAGACTTGTCTCTGTCCCTCTCATCCAGGAATTACTCTGCCCAAAAGCCTCCTCTCCAAGGCACCATGGCAGTTCCTGCAGCCCATGTGGAGCATCTGGCACACACTGAGGTGCCTGAATTTATCATCAAACCCAAGAGAAGGATTTTATCCTTACTGATTCCTCACAGCCTCATTCTTGCCCCTTAGCAAATCTATTACCTGCTTTTATATATTTTTTTCTCTCTTGATCTGACTGGAAAAGCACCTGAATGAGATTTCAAAGAGCATCTTTGACTTGCAGACGCCCTCCCAGGGCCCTGAAGTGTCACAATTCTCATGCCTGTTATGAAAAAACAGATGCTAAGCATCCCAAATCATCATCACAACTGGAATCCCTGCCTTCAGCATCTCATCACAACCCACTGCAGCCCTGAACCAACACACTCCTTGATGCAGCCACACTCACCATAAGCTCTGGGTATGTCGGCCGTTCTTTGGAATTCTTCTTCAAGCTTTAATGCAGAAAAAAGAAAGAAGAAAAAATTAGAAGTTACATTCTCTCTGCAATTTAAGCAAGGCCATAAAACTATACAAAATCAAGGTTTTAAGTCCCTCTAGAATAAGTTCAGCTACTCATCCACGTTGAGGAAATTTGAAGACACCTCAGTCAACACACTCTGTATTCAACACAGAGCTGGATACGAGCAAGTGTTGTGATCTCAAGGTCAAGCAAGAGATCTGGAGACACCATAAACACCAGTCAAGACACTGCCTGTTGCTGGAGGCCACATACAACTGGGTTTTTGGGTGTTCTGCAGCAGGCCAGTGACTAAAGGAATGGATAGAGCCTCCAGCCTCTGCCTGAGAGCAGTGACCAAGTGGCTCCAAAGCACGTGTACAACTATTTGTTTATCACCGCGCCATTATCAGCAGGGACGGTTCCATGGGACATCCTTTTTTTCTCCTCTTCTACAACAGATGGCTCTGGAGGGTTGTAGCTGGAAGTTATTTTGGTTTCCCTCCAGCAGAAAATAGCTTTTAAAAAGACAGGACGTAATCTCTACTCACTTCCTGGCAGTGTATTTAGGGGAAAGACACTTGGAGCAACTTGAAAAGATCTTCACACACGTACGCGGCGGTGGCGGGGAAAAGGTGTCACACTGAGCCAAACAAAAGTGAGAACCTCGGCAGTGATCAGTGGCTCCTCTGCTGGGATTTGCAGGAGCCCAGAGGAAGCAGGGGACACACACTGAATAGATATTTCCTGCTTGCTGTGAGGAGCAGGCTCGTGTTCAGTGTCATGTTGTGAATGAACAGAGGAACCAAGGGCCGATACGTGCCAATGTTGCTGAACTGGAGGTACGGGATGTGTCACATCCTCTGAGCTCCAGAGAGGCCTGAGCCAAGATGACAAGGTGAATTTGAAGGTTGTGTCCAGATTTGGTATAATTCTCTTAATTTAGACCCTCTGTGAATAAAAACCTTCTTCCCAGGTTGTTAATAGCAGGAAATCTGGTGACAAGTTACTGAAATCGATGTAAATTTTCAGGAATGAAAGTCATATTAGGATCTGATCCTGACTCAGACATCCCAGGAACTTTCCTGCAGTGGCTACAGGTGATCAGACTTCACTGCCCCATGCAGCAGATGAATTAGACATAAAACTAACTCAGACTTGATGCACTGAGTGGATGTCACCGGGTTTGGTGTCAGAACAAATTCTCAGACTCAACAACACAGAACTAGTGCAATCTGCCACCAAATTCACTGTTCTGAGTCCATGCCCCAATGCTGGCATTGATAGATCTTCAGTGATCCTGAAGGGCACGATTTGCCAGGAGAGGAATGCTTCCCAAAGTGGCCATGGATGTAACTCCTAAGCCAGCCCCAGCCTGAGCTGCAGGACACCAGACTTGCAAGAGCAAACCACTCGATGAGGAACAACAGCCTGCCTGGCACAAACAGGCAACTTGGCAACAACAAACAGCATGAGAGAACAACAGCTGGTCCCAAACCTCAGCGTGGGCCTTGCAAAAACGGTGGGCATTTTGGGAGAGGGTTTTTCCAAGCCAGCTCCCACCTCTCCAAACACAGAGCAGTGTGGGCATGGCAGGTATTCCCCAGCATGGGTCGGTGGGGAGGCGAGGAGCGAAACCACAGAGGCATGAAAACATGTTTGAACACAACTCCCAAGAATGTGACCGTCGGTACTGAGAGTCCCCAGGCAGGAGTGGCCGATAATCCCCTCTCTGGGTCACGGCAGAGCCGGCTGAGCTCCGTCCCTGGCACTGGCACTCAGGAACAGTCTCATGTTTCTGTATTTGTCGATCTGTCGTCCTCTCTTGGCCACCACAGAAACCCACCATCCACCTGCCAACTTGGCAGGCAGCGGAGGGCACTGCAGCGCCTGGAAAATCACCCGCCTGCCCCGCGGTTCCAGGGAAGCTGGAGGAGCAGCAGGCAGGAGCTGTGGGGCAGCTGCCAGCCCTGGGAGCCGTGCTGAGGGCAGCTCTGAGCTCCCTGCAGAGCCTCTGCAGCTCCCACAGCCTCCAGACAGCCTCAGGCCTTTTTTGACACCGCAGCCAAACCCTCCCACTGTTCCCGCTCTGAGTCCAGTGGAAAGCAGCACAGCGGCTGGAGGGCCTGGAGGGGGAGAGATGCTGACAGGGGCCACCACGGGGCAACCTCTGCCCTCAGACCTGTGTCCCCTGGCAGCAGGAGCAGGAGAAGGCAGCCATTCCACATCCTGCTCCCCTTTCCAGCCTCGGGGACGTGAGGGGCTGGCGGAGCTGCTTGACTGCACCTGCCTGTGCAAAGGAAACTCTGTGCACAGGCAACTGGAGTGAGGAGCCTCCTAAACCCTTCCTCCTATGCATCCCCCAGAGGAGATGAAGCCTGTTCTTCACCACCTCACACAGCCACCACCACCACTGCTCTGCCTGCACAGTTCCAGGCACCCACCCGGCTCAGGGAGGGCAGGAAGGCACATCCCTTCCTGGGGGGATGTTCTGCCCCAAAACTGGGTTTGTACACCCAAGGGCTGCCCCCGGGGACAGGGACACAGGAGACCAATGGCCCCTGTGCTTCTCAGCCCAAAAGGACACAGGTGAGTGAGGCCATGAAGGTATTTTACCATTGCGAGGTAAAATCAACGAACTCCGCTGAGAACTTCTCCACTGGGAGCTGCGGCGACGGCTCCTCCACCACCTGCTTGAGCTGCTGGAAGGGCGTCCCCCAGGAGTCGTAGGGAAAGCGCAGGATGGCCAGCTCGATCTGGGGAGACACAGCCTGCACCTCAGGGAAGGGGAGGACACCCCACAGCCCAGCCACCCCACTGATTTCAGACTTCCCTGTGCCCACCCAGGGGTGTGATTTTAGGCTCTGCACAAATCCAAGGGCTGGAGACAGGCTGATGTTGTTCAGCCTGGAGAGGGGAAGGCTCCAGGGAGCCCTCAGAGCCCCTTTCAGTGCCTAAACGGGGCTTACAGAAAGAAAAGAGAGCCATTTTTCACATGAGCAGACAGTGATAGGACAAAGGGGATTAGTTTTAAACTAAGAGAGATATAGAATAAATGACAGGAGGAAATTCTTCCCTGGAAGTGTCCAAGGCCAGGTTGGACAGGCCTTGGAGCAATCTGGGATAGTGGAAGGTGCCCCTGCCCATGGCAGGGGGTGGAACAAAATGAGCTGTAAACTCCCTTCCATCTCAAACCGTTCTGTGATTTCCTCACACCCCACTCAGGCCACAGCATCTTGCTTAACCTTCCCCAGCAAAAGGAAGAGGCCAGAGGAGACCCAGAGGGCTCCACATTCAATTCCCTGCTCCCTCCATGTCCGATATCACCCGGGAAAGGTGGGAAGTTAAAAGCAGCCCCACATTGCACAGGGTAACTGCGCTGTAAAATGACTCTGTGAGCAGATGGATCCCCCCCAAACACTGCGTGGGAGACCCCACCCAGCCCTGCTCTGCTGAGGGGGGCTCTGCTAAATTGCTGAGTGCCGGGACAAGGTCTTTGTGCTCGGAACCCAACCTGCTCCAGGCGCCTGTGCCTGTGCCTTAGTCCATGCTGCCATCTCCTGGCAGCTGCAGCACTAAGGAGCTGACAAAGCAGTTCCATTCTCCTTCCCTTCAACCCTACAGCACATCCCCGGGTTCCCCCAGAGCTGTATTCCCGTTCCTACTCCACCATCTTCCCAAGGAACCAGAGCCACCAGTGTCAGTGGGACTGTGGGGAGGAAAATGAGACCATGAGCAACACTGAGCCCGGCTGGCATCGCTGCCAGCCCCCAGGCCACCCTACCATCGTGATCCCCAGGCTCCAGATGTCGGATTTGACGCTGTACCCCTTCTGGTTCAGCTCTGGGTTAATTCTCTCAGGCTGTGAACAGAGACAGAGGTGGATGAGGAACAGGGATGGTCCCAGTGCCATGCCCAGTCAACCAGGGCTCACCATCCTCAGGTGGGGCTTTCAGGGTGGCAGCCCACTTAGCCCACACCACCAGGCTGCTCTCTTGGTTGTTGTGGGGCCAAATCTGGTCCCCCATCCTCACAGTAAGGGCAGGCAATGAAATGGGGCACCAGAAGCAGGTGACACCTGCACCAGGGACTGGGGTGGCATAGCTGGCATGGAGGGGTGACAGGCCTCAACTCTCCAGGACTGTTTTCACCCTGTGCAAGTACTCCATAAAGGGTGAATCCCGAACAGCAGCTCCCTGGAGGAGCCCAAGGGACCCAATCCCTGGAGACTGTTTTTCCTTCCAGACGCTAAGTATTATTGCCCCCACCAGGCAAATGGCAAACATGCAGGAGGGAGCAATTCCAGAGCCTTTCCCAAGTCACAGGGAGGTGAAAAGGCAGCAAGAGGTTGTGCCCAGGAGATCCATGAGACCTGTCTCCCCCTCTGCCCCTTTACAGGGGGACTGTATCCCTTAACTTCAGGGATATGCCTTCCCAAAGGAGTCCCCGGGACACATGACAGAGGCTGATCCTTCCCCCCGAGCTCATGTTCCTTTGGCTGCTCCCCTGCAGCTTCTCCACAGCTCAACTTACAGCCATGTAGGGTTTGCATCCTGCATCCATGGTTTTGGCAACCGAGTCCACGAGGTAACCGCTAATGCCAAAATCGCACATTTTCACCTGCCCCTGCGTATTGATCAACACGTTAGAGGGCTTTACATCTGCAAGAAGGAACACAGACCACAGTCACTGTCACATGTGGGTGGCTGGGCCAAGCCAAAAAAGGCTGAAGAGCTTCCTATCAGCAGAGGGCACCCAAGGAGTCTGTGCAGAGCCCTGAGCCTTGGACATGCCAAAACCCCGCTGGCTGCGGCTGCTGCTGTTCAGGTGACAACTCATGGGCCTGTCATGTGCCCTGCCAGTGTCCCTTCACCTGCAGACTCCCTCCTCCATCTGGGGCAGAGGGAGGTAACCCTGCACACAACCATCATATCCCACAGCATATGGGATGGCCACAGACACCACAGCAGCTCTGCAGGGCTGGGGGCATCTCCATGGGATGTCTGCAAAGGGCTGCAGCTCTGCCAAGTCCCCACAGATCTGATCTCATTCCACCAAAAGCAAAACTCATGGAGAAAGCATGAGGAGTGGGCAGGAAAGGATGAAATGAAAGGGTGCAGGGAAGGAGGGAGCTGTAACTAAGACAAAGTCCAAGATTTCAGAAATGGGCTTTGATTTGAAGATCTCAGGCCTGACAGCAGCGTGAGCAGCAGCAGGAGTGTGGGTGCTTCACACCTTATGGAAACCAAGCCAGTGGCTCATCTATTTATTACTGCCAGATTTATCTGCTTCCCATCACGGCTTCATAATCCCTGGTGAGTTCACACTTGCATCACGTTGTAATTCCCATCAAAAAGGGAAATCAAGGCACAGAAATATGCCAGAAAGTGATATACAGAAGAGCATGGAGGTGCTTTCCTGCACAGCAGACAATTGCTCTGTGAGGATAATCCCAAATGAAATCCCAACACAGCACGGGTGACTCCAACAGGAGTGATCCTTTCCCTGCTGCCACCCAGAAATAACAGGTCTCTTCTGCAAGAAGATCCTCTGTCTCCATGTGATAAACTATTAAATACAAGGCTGAAACATCATCTGAGAGAGGCCAGAAGCTGCTTTTGAGTCCTCTTTATTAGAACTGGGTGGTTTACAGCTCCTTAACATCTGCTCTCTAATCAGTATTCTGCAATCAAAACCCTCAGGTATCTGAGATCCTCACCCATCTGCTACTGTGCTGAAGTAAGACAGTTTTCAATGGAAATCAAACAAGTAAACAGAAATCCAAGAGCCAAGCAGTGTTTTCCACCTCCTGTAAGTGATACAGAAGGTGGAAACTCAACTCCCAGCCACAGGCAGAGTGTACTCAGTGTGGCTGCCTGCTCAAGCTGAACTCTGCTGCTTCAGATGCTCCTTCCCAGGCACTCACACACTCCAGGGAGAGCTTTTTCCTCCTCATGACAAATTGAATATGACCCTTTAAAAATAAAAGGTGTCAAGCAGCAACTGCAAATTTGTTTCTTCCTAAGTGTGTTCACGGCATCTTTGAGATGCTCTAGAGGGGTAAATGTCAGAAGAATTTAAGGAGGGTTTTATGATTTCACTTGAGGCTATTTTAGCTCTTGAACTGTTCTGCTCCAGCAGTGCTCAGGGAAGCTCAAGGAAGGGGATGAGGGTGGGTAGATCACTGTCCAAGGCATCATTCTGGCAGGGAAATGCCTCTCACTGCACATCAGCACAGAACTGGGGCAGAAACCTTGGCAGAGCCTGGTCCAAAGCTCACCAGGGTCAGAAGATTGGCTGAATTCTGCAGAGGTGTGGAAACAGACCATGGGATTTCAGGAAATGCAACCCTTTTCCTGCCAGCACAACCAGGCTGGAGCTCAATTCTCCACCTGGGACCAGCAGGCAGCTTCCAGCAGCCATTTCCTCTGACTGGGTTTTGCTGCAAGTCACGAGATGCTGGGGAATATTTTTGCTGTCAAAGGCCCACTTTATCTGGGGTGTTTTGGGAGCCCTTGTCAGGCTGAGAGCAGGGCAGACAGACAGACAGACACCAGCGTGGTCAGGGCTGTGTGCCTGGCACTCACCTCGGTGGATCACAGAGAGCTTACTGTGGAGATGTTCTAGTGCTTTTACAATCTGAAACAACAAAGCCAGAGTCAATCACAGCTGGCAGCACCATGAGGAGGAGGAAACACCTGCCTTCACCCACCCCATCCCCATCAGACCTGCCTGAAGGGTCTCCCACAAGTCCTGCACCCTCCCAGCAGCCCAGGGTCACGGTGGATACCCAGGGACCTTCCCTGGCAAAAGAACTGCTGGACCCTCCCCACATCTCACACCGTGTCACGCACAGGTACTTTACAGGTTATTTATGGATTAAAAATAACTTCACCTGAGACCAGATCCTGGAAGCCAGCTAGGAATGTCCACATGGGCTGTGGCCCACGGACCATGCTCTTCCTGGTGCGAACAGAGCTTGGGTCACGTAGGACTTGGCTTAGAAGAGAAGCCCCTTCCCTCCTCACCCCACCAGTACTCACAGAGACAGCGATTTTCCCCAGGATGTCCTCAGGAATCGTCAGGCCTTTGTCAATGACATGTTTGTAGAATTTGTCCAGGGAGGTATCCATAAGCTCCATGCAAATCCACACATCTCCCTGGAGAATAAAGAGAGCAGACATCTGCCTACTGGACCAGGCATCCTTTCCTTCCTTTCTTTCCATTCCTATCCTGTGCAAAACTCTTTGCTGACCCTTTTGCCTTTTCCCTGTCTTTTAAAACTCATTCAGCAAAACTGCATTGGGCTTTTTCTTTCCTCCTCTCCAGCTGGCAGTAAGTGCTGTCACATTCCCTACCATTTAGGGGGTACTTTTTGCTGTCTTTTCCCAAAGCAGAGTTCTGGTGATGTAGGAGCTCAAAAAGTTATCAGAACTGAAGCTCCTAATGCAGAGCCAGGAAAAGTTCAGCTCTGCAGAGCTATGCTTAAAACTCTTCAATAAATCCTGCTTTTCAGAGCTCTCCACATTTTTCCTCCCCATGGCTTTCTCATCCCAAGCCAGAGCAGCATTAACACTACAGGACCAGGCTGTGGGCTGGTGGTCTCAGTGACCAGCCACCCCCAGCAATAAAACTCACTGTATGTGACAGATCCTTAGGCCAGGATTGAACAAATCCATATTGTACCAAGCCTGCATGTCTAGATGGTGATTAAACCCTTGGCACTTGGAGGAAGTCTAGAGAAGGGAATTCAGGGCCTGGGAGAAGGGGCAGCACAGCTCAGCTCCAGGATTCCGTACCTCTCGGAAAAGTGCCCCGTAAAACGTGACGGTGAAGGGACAATCCACTGTCCTCATGGAGATATCCAGGTCCATCAACAACCTCTTCTGCTCCTGGCTGTTCACTGTGGCTCGGATCCGCTGGAGGACAGAGCGGGTCAGTGGTGGCTGCCAGCACTTGGGTGCCACAGCCACACCTGGGCTGGCCATGGGGCCCCCACACCACACCCTGACCCTCCCACCACACCCTGACCCTTCCACCACACCCCCAGTGTCCCCCTTTTATCACATCTCTTTGTCACAGGCACATCACAAGCACAGCACCATGGCAGGAGCATCCAGTGCCAACAGGGATCTTCTCACCTCAGCCCAAACCACAGGGGATTTCGCTCTTCCTTGCAAACACCACTCTTGGCAACAGCCAAAAGAAACGAGTGTTGGGAGAGAAGAAAGGAGCAGGAAATCAGAGTCTAGGCTGGTGGAAAGCTGTGACTTTGGGAGCTGTAGTGGACATCTATTACATCTCAGCAAACTCTGGCCATGAGAGGGGACTCCAGCCCTGCACCAGAGCCCGTGGGCTCCTCATGGCTTTGGAAAATGTGCCTTTCCCAGTCTCCCAGGAAGAAATGCCATTTATATGAAATACCTGGGGACCCTCAGCTGGAAAGCACCACAACAGGGCACAGCACAATCCAACATGGGTCACACACATACCCCAGGTTCTGTGGCCAGAGCCCCTCAAGGTCAGCAATGGGACAGAATTAAACTGTTGAGCACCATAGATGGCCTGAATGCTCCTGCCATACCCTGTTCAGATCTTCCATCACACTCACAGACATCTTTTGCAGTTTGGTGAACACCAAAGCAAAGAAGAAGTCCAAATGCAGAGCACAGAAGCCCTGAGAAATGTCCCACCTAGCACCCACAGCAAAGTCTATCCACAACTGAGGAGCTAAGAGTTTTCCCTCAGTTTGCTCATAGCTTCCAGCTCTGCATCTCTTTTTTCCTTATTCAGAAAGGAAACTTGAGGTAAAATTCAGCCAAGCAATAACTGGTCCTTCCCAAACTACACATTTTCCCATGACCAAATTTATGAGTCTAAGCTGTTGTTATGAAAACTTTTCATAACAGCATCTACAAGCCTGCCCTGAATCAAGACCCCACTGCAGCAGGCAAAATGTGAAAATCCCAACAAAAATGTCCCATTCCAAATTCCCTTAAAAACTCTCAGATGAGAAAATACTGTTATGCAATTAAATTCATTCTTCTTTACAAAGTGCAAAGCCCTGAATCTAAAGGTATGACTACATCAGAAAAAAATATGTACATTTAAAAAATTATGGCAAATAAAATCCTAGGAAAACAGGAATATTGCAGATAAACATGACTTATGCACTGTAGTGCTGGAGACTCGTTGAGCATGACAGTTTTAGAACACATCCCTTGGTTAAAAGGCTCAAACCTCTCTCAGCACTCTTTGAGTCCCTCAAGCTCAAAACTGTCCTGGGTTTTGCTTTTTCCCTGCTATTTTTTCAGACCATCAGTGGACTGCTTTCCATGCTGTCACAAGGATCTGCTTCCAGGACAGGAAGATCTACCCTGAGTTAGACTCCTGAGGAGATGGCCTTGAAGGGAAATACTTGGAACTGAAGGCTTTAAATCAGCAAAGGAACTGCAGAGGAGAGTAAAACACCCTGGGACAGAACACTGGTTCAGAGAGGATTTCACGAGGAAAGGAGCAGACCTCAGCCCAGTGAGATGAGAGCTGTGGTGGGCACACAGACACAGACACGAAGCCCGAGGCTCACTCTACCTTCACTGCCATGATCTGCCCGCTGGGCATGTGCCGCATCTTCTCCACCACCCCGTACGCACCTCGTCCCAGCTCGGAGATGGGCTCCAGGTCATCGGCTTTCACCTCAAAGTTCTGCAGGAGAGACAACCCTCAGCACCACGGTGGCCACGGCTGTGCCAGGGCAGGAATGCCCCCCAAAATCCAGCCCTGCCTGGCACATCCCCTCACCCTGTGTGTGCCCTCCCCAGCACACCAATCCCAGTACCCAGAGGCTGCAGGGAGGATGAGCCAGCAGGCAGGGATGAGGAGGACGTGCCCTGTGAGCAGAGCCTGTGCCACAGAATCACAGAATGGGGAAGGCTGGAAGGGACACACTGGAGTCATCTGGTCCAATCTCCCTGCTCAAGGAATGTAAAGGAGCATCTGAGCAGAGTAGGCACAGGAAGAGCTGTTCCTTTGGTGGGATGCTCTGAGAGCCACCTACAGCCCAGTGTCACAGAATCATGGAAAGCTTTGTGTTGGAAGAAACCTTACAGAACATCCAGTTTCATGGCCATGGGCAGGGACACTTTCCACTAGTCCAGGCTGCTCAGAACTCCATCCAGCCTGGACTTGGACACTTCCAGGGATGGGACAGCCACAGCTTCTCTGGTAAACCTCTGCCAGGGCCTCACCACCCTCACAGGGGAGAATTTTTTCCTAATATCCAACTTAAACCTACTGTGTTTTAGTTTGGATCTATTCCCCCTTGTCTTGTCATTACATGCTCTTGCCCTGTCCCTCCCAGTCACCTTCAGCTGGCAGCACTTTCAGTCTCTCCATCCTCTAAGTGCTGGGATGGAACACACCACACCAGCTTCTCCCCTGGGAATCACCTTCAGTCTTATTTTAATTTTTCTTCCTTCCATCTTTCTCCTCCCCCAAACAATCATGAAAATACCTCCAGGTTTTTAAGATCTGCAACAGTTTATTTCTCCAGACCTGCAGATGGACCAAACAGCAACTGAGTGTGCCCCATTTTCAAACCACAGAGGATTTGTTTTGTCTGTCATCTCTTCCTCCTGTTCTTACACAAAGGGTGACTTTGTTTGGACTCTGCATCCCAACCTGCCCTTCTTTTCTGCTACGATATTGTGCAGTTGCTCTATTTTTTGCCTATTATTATTATTATTTTTGGATGTTTAAAGCAGGCCCTTGCCACTAAGCCCTGCCATTCTGTTTGCTGAACTCACAACCACATCACTCAGTCACCCTGCAGAAGGCAGCGGGTGAGAAGGGACCCATTCACAGGGAATAATCCCACACAGCTTTTTGTCGGCACAGCAGAAAAATTCCTGCAGCCTGCAGTGGTTGGGGATGCCCCAGGGAGCAGGGATGCACTGTGGGAATGTGCACAAGGAGCCCTGCAAAACATTCTGGAGGAAGAGCAATTTAAGCATCTCTGACACTGCTCCTGCTGCTCAAGGGGATCCTCTTCAAACAAATGCTTGAAGGGCACTTCAAATGAGCAGCAAAGCCAAAAGGGAGGGGAGGGAAAGTGGCTTTCCCTCGGGATCAGGGTGAGGGCAGACAGGCTGGTGGAAGAGGGAGCCCATCCTAAAGGAACCTGGCTGGATAAACAGGGAACAGATCTATGGGAAATACAAGCCATGGCATGCCAGGCCCTCTGAGACAGCCACAGATCTGTGGCTGTAGAACACAATGAGCTCTGGGCTTTACAAGTGTTTGTCTTTGCACCATCCACCACAGCCTGGCTGCCTCTGTGCAAGGAGCTTTTCTGGAGCCTTCCCTCATCCCTGGGACTGCAGGAGAGAAGTGATTTTCTTGGAGCATTGCTTGCTCTAACAGCAGGCAGCATTTTCTCTGCCTCCGTGCTGCACCATTTTGCTCCAGAAGCATCTCACACTGTTTCCACCTTCCAGGCCCTGCTTCATGCCAGGGAAAACACAAAATGAAAGAAAAGCATCCAAAGATAGGTATTATAAAACACTATTGGATTAGCATTTCACTTCATAAATTAACTTGCTGACACCAAGGCCCATCTTTTGCACCTAATAAATTTGTCGTCCAGCTTTAAAATGCTTTTATGGTTCTGTTCTGCCCTTTTTTCCCTATCAAAATAACGGGCCTGGGTTTTGGTTTTTCCCTGCTGTTTCTTTCAGACCATCAGGTGGACTGCTTTCCATGCTGTCACAGGGATCTGCTTCCAGGACAGGAAGATCTACCCTGAGTTAGACTCCTGAGGAGATGGCCTTCCATATTAGTGAAGGGAAATACTTTGGATCGAGGCTTTAAATCAGAAGGCTCTGTTAGCAATCCCCTTGCTTTAAAATGGTTGTTTCCAGGGGATTAGCTGCACCTTGTTGCAGCAAGGAAGGAATTTCCACGGTGGAAAATATGAAGGGAACCCACGTGCCATGAGAGGCAGAGGGGGAGTGTTTGGGACATGTTCATCAGAGCTGTGCCAAGCAGCAGGTCCCACTGCAGCTGGCCAAGGGGCCACACTGCTGGCCCACACACAGCCCTTGCTGCAGGAGCACAAACCCCACGTGCCAGTCAAGTATCTATGGCTGGAGGTGGCTGCCAGGGCTCACAAGCCCCCAGAGCTCAGCGGCTCCCAGGCTGGCTCTTCTCAGCTTTTATTTATCCAGCAACTGCCTTCCATTTCAAGCAAAACAGGCTGAATTATTTCTAATAGTTGGTATTTATTAATCTGCCCTTTTGAGGGGGCTGAAGTGAAGTGATCCCACAGCAGCCAGCCCAGGATGGTCACCTGTCCCCAAAGGTCCCCTGGTCTTACCTCCTCCCCAATAGAGATGCAGGCTTTGGAGTCTAGATCTCTGGGTGGCCTGCAGGAAAGGGAAAAGATGCTTTGAAAAGATCATTTTCCCCTCAGTGAATAAATATAACCCCCATGGTGCCCCAAGCCATCCCCTCACACCTTCATCCAGCAGCCCTTGGAGCCCTGAGCAGGCTCCTGGTTTTGCAGGAGCAACACATACAGCCAAGATCCACAAAGTCACCCCAGAAAGGGCTCAGGAAGGAAGCTGCTGGAATTGGCATTTCCCACACCCAGCTACCCCATGCAGGAACCCAGAGCCATTCACTGGGAAAGGCAAAGCAGGTGGCAAGCACCAAATCCCTGCCAGCCTGTAGGAAAAATGGATTAAATGGGCATAAAGACCTAGACCCACTGTAAATTATTGCCTCAGTCACACAGCACATGGTAACAGGCTAAAAAAAGTGAATTCTCAGGGAAGCAAAGAAAGTCAGGCAGGCTGGAGCTGCCCAAATTGCCTCAGAACTAGAGGGTTTCCTTTTGCAAGGCTGACTGTGTGGAGCAGGGGATGCATTTTTCTGCCTTGATCAAAGGCATGTTACTCAAACTGGGTGGCCAAAGTGCCACCTCAGCCAAAACTGGGTGCCCATTCTGTTTTTTGTCTTCTCCTGCCTTATTAAGCAGCACATGAGACGTGGGCACGTGATGGGCACAGGTGATGGGCTGAGACCCCCTGGCACTACCTGAGAAATAAAATACATGGGCTGTGAAGTGATTATCACCCAATCATGGAATGGTTGGGGTTGGAAGGGACCTTAAAGCCCCTCCAGTTGCACCCCCTGGCATGGGCAGGGACACCTTCCACTATGCCAGGGTGCTCAGAGCCCCATCCAGCCTGGCCTTGGCCAGGGCAGGCACCAGCAAAGGCTGGAAGCAACTGGGCTTCGTGGCTTTCTTTTCCTTCTCCCTCTTTAGTGTTTTTAGACTTACGTGGAGCTTGTCTGTGGTTGCTCAAATGCTTCTTTAGGAATTTTCAGCCCAGGGTTTCTCTTCTTGCCTGTGAAACAAGGAAGAGGCAGAGTTAAAGAAAAGCACTGTTGTTGTTGTTGTTGTTGTTGTTGTTGGGATTTGTTTTGGGTTAATTTGCAAAACACAGCTTGTCTATATTTGTTGACCTTATTTAACATAAATGCCTGGCCAGGCTGGTGGTGGAGACTCAGGGCACAGAGTTCAAACATAAAGTGCCTTTGTTCAGTAAGGCTTCATTTAGACCTGCAAGGTCTGGCTGCCAACTTGGTACAGAGAACAGGCAGGAGCTCTGGCAAAGGCAGAAAATGCAAAAGGAAAAGGTATTTCTCCTCCTACCCACATAGGATCCCTTAGAACATTTCTTAGATTTTTCAACCATTCCAGATACACAACTGCAAACCCTGGCAGCATTAAAAACCTTTTTAAAATTGAATCTGAAAGTCCAGATTCTGATTCTGTTTAACTGGATGTTTCACCTCTTGGCCATTAAAGCTGTGCAAATCCAGGAAAAAAATAAAGCAGAATTAAGTTTGCAGCTTCAAAGCTGTTTGTTTCTGTTCACACTGAGCAGCCAAGCTTTGCTGAGCTGGATGGAACTCAAACTCTGAAGGAGCTCAATGCAGCTCTCCTGGAAAGGGGGTCCAAGTCAGCAGACACAGAGCCAGGCAGAAACACAGGAACCTTTTTATGACTGCACATATACAGCCACATTTCAGCAAGGGGTTTGGAATTCATGGATAAAATAACCTGGGAATATAAGTCATGTCACCAAAACCCCAAGGTAAACAACTGGCTGTTTGGCTGTGCAAGAAAATCCTTGTTCCCCCCCCCCAAAAAAGGCACAAGCATCTAATTTAGGCATTTAACATTTTTACCCCAACAATTTATATCAATTACTGCCTTTCTTTTAAGCATGAGTTTCATTCTCTTTTCCCCACACTCTCTCAAAATTCACCTATACATGTCTAAATTTGTTTTTCCTTTTGACACAAACTCCTGTCAATAGATGCCTGTGCATCCCAGTGCCAGAGGGGTGTTGGCTCAAAGTCCAGGCACCCAGAATGGAAAATGACCTTTTTGAATCAATTAGTCAATTCAGATTGTCAATATTATTTTTTTTAGTATTTTTTTCCTTGTCTGCTCCAAAAGATGGGATCACGCTCACTCCTTTTGGCAAAGAGTCATTCCAGGATGGGACAGGCTGCAAGAACCCAGCTGACAACTCATGGGAAAAGCATTTATTGAAAACCCCTGTCCACCTTCACTATCAGGGTTAGAAATCAACAGAGCTGAATTTACATAATGGGAAAAAAAAAGTAAAAAAAGCCAATTCTCTGCTCCCAGGAGCTTCCAACCTAACACAGAGAAGGCACAATAAAAGCAGCAAGGTCACTCAGAAGCACAAACAGCTCTCAGTTCTCCCAAGAGGTAAAAGCTGGTCTGGAAGGAAAGAGAAATGATGCTAAAAGCCAGTGGAGGAATTCCTACAGTGGGCAGAGCTGCTCTGTGACCCTTTTCCTTCTAGTTTTCTTAGCTGTACTGCACAGGCATCCAGAAGGCACAACTGAGGAACAAGCCCTGCTGTGCTGGATGCTCTGGATTCCATTCCTTGCCCAAGCTGTGCCAAGTGCCCCTCGGGATCCATCGGGATGCTAAATGGGTAACAGTGCTGTGGATGTTGGCGTGTCAGCTAAAAAAGGAATCTCAAAAATACAGGTCTGGCAGTGCAGGCCAACAAAATCCCTGTTTCTCTGGCAATTTCCAAGCCTGTCACCCCAGTGAACTCTGCCTCCAGAAACCTGCCTGCATCCCCAGGCAAACAAGACAACCACAGGCACAAGAAAAGCATCCTCATCCTGATTTTCTATGTGGAAATCCAGACACAAACATCCACTAAGCTGCCCACAGAGGCAGGAACTGCCTCTTTAGAGCTGAACTCTCCCTCTTAACACTCACCAGCTGCCTTTTGACACACCACATGGACCAGCCCTTCATCCTGCTACAATCACATTGGCACAACCAAAATCAAATGAGAAACAGGCACAAATTATTCCTTTTTTTTAAATTTTTTCCTTTGTGGCTTTGCTTGCACCACCCCTAGTGCTGTACCTGAACCTCAGGAACCTGCTCTGGGGCAGCTCTGGGAGGGTGAAAAAGGAACCTACTGGAAATTACCCTAATTTGAACTGGAACCAGAACAGGTTGTACAGCGTTTAATCTTATCATGGTTCACAAGTGGTGTCAGCAGAACTAGGTAGCCAAGTGCCAAACCCAAATAAATATTAAAAGCCTTCTGGTGAAATAAAATCTGCACTTTGGGGAGTTTATTTTCCTTGTCTCTTCTTCACAGAATACAATATTTTGAAGCTTTGCCATTTTTTTGAAGCACAATCTGTCCGTGCCTTTGAGCTGCCAAGACACAGGCACCATTTAACATTCTTTGGGGTTTTCTTTTCAAGAAAAGAAGAAAAGGAGCAAGAATAAAACATGGATTTCATGGTGGCACCGGGAGAAGGGATGGCAAGTGGGAATTGCTGTGTGTGGGACGGCACCTGCAGCACTGACGGGATGAGCTGGGGGAGCAAAGGGGACGTGGGGACTCTGCTCACCGTGGGGTTATTTACTGAACCCTGGGCTGAAATCAGGCCATTTCATGCCTCTCAACTGCATCAGGCCAAGTTTCTGAGCTCCTTTTGTTCTGACATGCAAAGCACTCATCTCTCTGAGCCTCTGGGGCTGGCGGCTGAGAGTGGTTTGCAGGGAGCACTGGCAATCCCTGACACTGCCTAAAACCAGGAACATGGGGCAGAGCCAGGGCTGCCACCTCAGGGGCTGCAGGAACTGAGGTGCCCCCCTGTCCCAGCCCCTGGAGCCCCTTGCACAGCTCAGCTGAGCCCCTGCAGCTCCCCCAAAACTCAGCGGTCCAGCTCACGCATCCTTGAAAGAGTCTCCCCCCAAAGACAAGCACAGTTGCTTAGAGGGTTTTATTTTTTTAAGGAAAAAAATAATTGGAAGTCCCAAGATCAGTTCTCTTCAATAGGAACTGTCAAGCAAGTGTCTTGCTGTCAAAATAAAATCCCCCTGTTTGCCACAGCTTTGAGAGATGACGCCGTGTTAAATTGCAGTTTGCAGAGAAAATCATCTGCACAGGAGCTCAGAATGTGAAGGCAGCTTAATAACATACAAAATTGGATGTTACCTGTTCCATCCACCAGCAAACCAGTATTTTCCACAGCGTTTTTATGAATCATTACTATTTTTAGCTTTGTTTCCTGAAGAAAATCACCACATGTGTTTATCTGAGAGTCTGTGTCCTTTGTGGTAAGTGTAAATCCACTGGCCCATTCCAGCCCCATCTGACAGAGAAATTGAGCTTTTGGAGATTGCAAATCTGACAAAAATAGGTGATTAAATAAGTCCCCACCTCAGAGACAGGCACAAAAGCCACCCATGGCAGGCACCAGCCATCCACACCCAAGCTGTGCAGAAGCCCATGAGCAACTCAGACACCAAATTAACAGCACAAGGTTTGCTCCTGAGGCACAAACCAAGGTCTGAGCACCAGTGCAGGGGGTTCACTGCAACTCCTTGGGATGTGCAAAAAGGAAAACCCCAGTGAGCCATGACACACAGCACAAAGCCTACACGTGGCTCCTGCTGCAAAAGGCTCCCAGTGCTGGGGGATCAGCAGATGGGATTGTGCATCTGCCACCCAGCACCCAAAAACCCCATGAACTTTCTGGGTAAACAACCCCTGGAGCCTTGCTGGTCTCTGAGCCTTCGAGCTACAGTTCACTCGAGAGCTCTCCCTGCAATTTGCCACCCAGAGACATCCACAAGCACTTCACTCAAAAGCCAAGTTTTAAGAATAATTGAGGGGGAAAAAAACCAGCCTGGCTTGGAGCGATGCTGAGACATCTCCAGAAGCCAGTTTTGATTCAGCAAAACATCCAGGATATCTGTAATGTTAATCATCAGCTTAAATTTGCTTTCTTTTAGCAAAAAAAAATCCCAGGGTAGATATGGAACCCACTGGTGCTGCAGAAGTTGCCACCTTTACAAAGCCTTTGTGCTTTCCTTGCAAACACACTGCTCATGGCAGCTGAACAGCCTCAGATGAGAGGAAAACAGTCTCTGGTTGTGTCAGGGGAGGTTTAGATTAGATTTAGGAAGAATTTCTTCACTAAACGGGTGGTCAGCATTGGAACAAGCTGCCTGGAGAGGTGGTGGAATCATCATCCCTGGAACTGTTTAAAAGACATGTGGATGTGGCACTTGGGGACATGGATTAGTGGCAGGCTTGGTAGTGCTGGGTTAGTGTTTGGACTCGATGATCTTGGAGAGCTTTTCCAGCCTTAATGATTCCATGACTCCAGGATTTTAATGCCAGCAATTGGCTGCAGCATCACCTCCAACTCCCAGCACCGACCCCACGTGCCTCCTGCACATCTCAGATCAGCCCCACTGAGCCAACACTGAGAACCAAATGAGGTCTGAAAGCAAAATCCTAATAGGAAAAAGAAACCCTGACTTAATGAAAACACATTAAATACTTCCCTGTGAAGGTCTTAAACCCAATTCCTCAGGGAGGGGAGAAAAATACACTTCCAATGGGCTCGTTAACCTCTTCCCACTGGCACTGACAGAGCAGAGAGATGAATGTCCTCAACCCCCTTCAATTAGGGCAGTGTTAAATATCAGTATTGAAAAAGGAAACTTCAAAGTTTCCCAGCGAAAGGGTAAGAAGCAGAACAGAGAATAACAAAGGGAAGACAGAGGAATTCACTGCCCACATAGGCTGTAACAGAAAACAAACTTCGACTTCTGAAGGAAAATCCCATTCCCTTGTCTCCAGACTTTTCATTGCAGTCAAAAACTTTTTTCATGATTTAATCCAAAGTAAATGGTTCCTTGCCACAAAGAGCTCCCATTTCCATCAAAGGATATTAACTAGTTCTGTCTTCACCACAATTTATTATTAAAGCTGTGTTCAATAGCCATGTAGCAACATTTCCTTTCAAGTAACACTCTAAGAACTTGCTGGTAAAATTTCCTAGGCGGGACATGCCTCTTTCTCCCACTTTTTCAGGAGATAAAAGTGGCTTATTTACTGTCTTTCCTAAGGATTTTTTCTCTGATTTATTCTCCCAGCCTGGCTCTGTTCCAGCTGAAATGGAAATCAAGTCCTTAAATTGATCACCAGTTGGGGGAAAGAATTTAATATGCAAGCAATGCTTAAAAGCTGTTGAAGTTTCAACCAAAGGCCAAGGGAAGGGATGAGGTGGATATTGCCCTTTCTTTGTCTTCTCAAAATATAACTGAGCTGCTCCCTCCTCAGCCCTGTCAGTAGGTGGCCAAGTGCCACTGGCTGCTCTTCCATCACTGCCATGAGCAACTGGATCAGCTGGAGGCAAATGAAGATACTCCAACAAGGACGATGGTATGTCCTCTGCACAGGACAGGGATGTTTCCCACACGTCCTTTATCTGTGTCTTCCCTTGTGGTTGTTTGCAAGAACTCCTTGGAAACAGCAAATTTGAAATCTGTTTCCTTAACAACTCATTTCAGGGCTGTCTGGGGAACAGAGCTGAGCCTGCCACGGTTGAGGTGGCTCCCAACTTCAGGCTTTCCTCCTCTCCTTTCAGTGCCATGGAGCTGCTGGGTCACCTGGTGGCCACAGACACATCCATGTCTGATTTAAAGCATTATTTATTTTCCTTTTTTCCCCCCCAGGAACCACATTTTGGGTCAGGAAGAGGGGAAGGCAAGAGCACTTTTATGCCTGTGATGGATTTTGCCGATGAGTTTCAGGACAGCACAGAAGGAAACACTGAACACCAGCACAACATCCAAGCAGATGATGCTGCACTCACAGGCCACTTTAATTAGCAAGGCTCCTGAAGAGGAGAAGAGCATGACATGCCATGGCCTGGGCACAGTTCCCCCAGTGACCACATACCAGCTGATCCCAAACTACTTGTTGATATCACTGGTACCCACACTAAAGTGCTGGGAATGTAAGTCACTGTCCTGCCCCAAGGGTGGCCATGCTGTCCATGTCCCAGCACCTGCCCATGTCTCAGCACCTGCCCATGTCCCAGCACCTGTCCATGTCCCAGCACCCAGCTGTGCCCCAGACATGCACCAGGCACCCAGATAGGTCCAGCAGCTGTCAATGTCCCAGCACCCCAAACATGTCCCAGCACCCAGCTGCGCCCCAGCCATGCCCCAGCACCCAGCTGTGCCCCAGTCATGCCCCAGCACCCAACTGTGCCCCAGTCATGCCCCAGCACCCAGCTGTGCCCCAGCCATGCCCCAGCACCCAGCTGTGCCCCAGTCATGCCCCAGCACCCAGCTGTACCCCAGCCATGCCCCAGCACCCAGCTGTGCCCCAGCACCCAGCTGTGCCCCAGCTGTGCCCCAGCCATGCCCCAGCACCCAGCTGTGCCCCAGCCATGCCCCAGCACCCAGCTGTGCCCCAGCCGTGCCCCAGCCATGCCCCAGCACCCAGCTGTGCCCCAGCTGTGCCCCAGCACCCAGCTGTGCCCCAGCTGTGCCCCAGCCGTGCCCCAGCCATGCCCCAGCACCCAGCTGTGCCCCAGCTGTGCCCCAGCACCCGGCCTTGCCAGCGACTGCCCCAGGGCTCAACTCGCAGGGCTCAACTCGCTCCTCTGACTCAACCCTGCAAGCTGTAATAAAGCCCAGGCAGGAGAGGCCCACCCCAAAATAGCAGGGCTGCAGAGGGAGCGGTGCAGCTGCACCCAGTGCACCGGTGGCAGAGGTTGAGCAATGCCAGGGTTATTTGTGTCTCTGCTGCAGGAGCCGCGCTCTGAGTCGCGGCTGACGTCGCTCAGCTCTGCCGAGGCACAAACACAGCGGAGACAAAGATCTCCAGCTTTGCTGTGAGGTAAAATCCCAAGGTCAGCCCTTGGTGCCTGCCTGAGTGGCCTCAGCAGGAGACACTTCGGTGGGGAAGCTCTGAACAGCACAGAAGAAAATGCTGGAACAAGGTGAAGCAGAAAGCTCTGCAACACGGACTCCAGGAGACTAATCTCTGAATCCTGCAGTGCAGACACACAGAGAAATGTCACCAAATCCTGCAAATCTCAGGACCTATTTGCCTGCCTTTCAGTGAGCTCTGTATTTCAGTAATTCAATTCCGAAGGTAATTTCCTGTTTCAGGCTAATCTCTCTTACTCTGCCCGTTCTCCTCTTAACACACCCTCAGAAGGGCTGCAGGCTGCTGGGTTATTTGTGTCAACACTGAAACCAGGGGGATGCAATTTCTCCTTATCTATCTGCACATTTTGGTTAAGAGAGTCTGTCTCTCACTCTGATAAGAGTGCATCTCCAAATTTTAGAAGACCTTCTGAGTGCAAAGCGGAAGAGACACTTAGATAGAGATTAGACATGAGATGCTGTGCTAAGACATGCACTGAACACAAAGACTCTGGGGATGGGCAGGAAGATGAAACAGTTTTGGGGGCAATTCTGTACCCCCTGGAATCACCCACCAGACAAAACTGAGCCCTACTGCAGCTCCAATCCACAGGACCTTGCAGGGAACACTGGGATAATCACATGCTGGAGCAACCATCCAGCAGGTTTTGTGGGACACCAGCACCCAAGGCCAGTCTGGAGATGAAGGCTGGTCTGATGGAGAGGAAGATACAGTTGCACAGGAGAGGGTATGGGAGTTCAGGATCATCTTTCATGACTTGAGGAAGTCACTGCCACCTCACTGAGCTGTTTCACGGGCTCCCACATGGACTTGGACATTCCATCCATCAGGACCTTTGACCTCCCTTCCAAACTGGGCTCTGCCCCGATTTGTTCCCTGCACACCATTCCACTGTTATCTTGCAGGGAGCACCAACATGAGAGGAGACTGGGCCTTCAGCACCCATTTTCACACTCATAGACCAGCACAGAGCAGTCATAGGCTCTCCTCTGATGTTAACAGGCAGGTGACAACAAACAGCTTTTCCAGATGATGTCCCTTCCCAGCCCAGATGCAGCATCACTTCCAATCTATCACAGGAAGTGCAGGCACAGCGCGGGGCAACCACTCATGTTCCTGCTGGGCTTGTGCCAGGACCACACGGGTATCTGCAGATGTGACAAGGCCAGACAAGCTCTCCCCTGCCGTTCTGCACTGCCAGGCAGCCTTTGGATCAGCCAGCTTTCCTTCAGAAAACAGATGCAATGCAGAGCAGGCTGAAATCCAGCGTACCTGAGGTGCTGATGGAAGTGGGAGACGGGAGGCAGGAGCGTTCTGCCTGCCCACGGTTTTTAGCACAGGGCACAAGAGACTGGAATATTAAAAACCCTGTTACAACACTTTGGCTGAACTCATCCGGCGTGTGCATCCAGCTGCTCCAACTCCAATGGCCTGGGGGAAAGGGCACAGCTCCTCCCAAACTGCAGCACCTCCGTGCACACAGTGGCAACACCACCCAGCAGGAACAGCGCCCGCTGCACCCGAGCTGGGGCACCTGCCCTCAGGTAATTCCACCCTCCTTGGTGCCAGGATCTTCCAGGAGGGTGCAAAGTGGGAATGTTCAGTTCTCTGCTGATTCACCCCAGCTGTAAGATGCTCTGTCAGGGACAGGCAGTGCCTCAGATCCATCAGATAGAGGGGAGGAGGTGGTGGGTGGAAGGGATGGGGCACTCGGATGTGCACACTCTCAATTACCAACCCCATCCATGGCCATGGGCAAGTTAGTCAGAGAATCACAGAACATCTCCACTTGGAAGAGGCCCATAAGGATCTCATCAAGTCCAAACCCCAGAGTTGCACAAGCCTTGTTTGTGTGCGTCCCCTCTGCCTGGCACAGGTGTGTGTGTGTGCAATAACGAACTCAGACAAAAACACCTCTGTTGCTGTGGGCTCTGACTCACATCCACCAAGGCAAAGGACGTCCATGGATGAGGACACTGGCAACCACCAAAGGATGCAGCCCACGTTTCATGGGGGCTGCACAAGGCAGCAAGGGATCACACCACCATCCTGTTCCCCCTGGCATCTGAGAGTATTCACCCAAATCCATGGAAGTGGTTCAAGGTAAGGATGGGAGAGCAGCACTGATGCCCACCAGGCTTGGGACACACCTGTAACGCCCTTTAACTGCAAGGAAACACATTCCTGTGCCAAGGCTGGGGCTGTGCCTGGATGTTCTAGAGATGCTGGATCCTCCAGAGACCACAGTGGAGGCACATGCATAAAAACACAAAATGCAAAGGTCAATGCTTTGTCCATGTACACTCCCATCTCCAACAGCTTGCCCCAAATCCTACAGGGACCAAAGCCTCTTCCCTCTTCTCACCTTCCTTTGCTTGACTGTTCTTTTACCCAGCAACATAACTTCACAGAAACACCACCTCCACTCCTCTGTTCCCATCACACTGTCTCAAACACCCTCAAATCCTGCAAATCACCTGTGGCTGCACAACAGGAGGCTGTGAGAGCCACAGGCAGCCAAAGGCCCAGGGAAATCCCACTGGAGTCCAAGAGATGCCCAAAAGGACTTGGTTTTCTGCTCCTCATGGTCACTGGAGCCAGCTGCATCCCTTGTGGTGTTCCTGCACCTCCAGCACTCAGGCAGCTGCATCCTCCCGAGCTGTGGGAAAGATGTGATGGTGCTGCAGATCCCACGGCCAAAGAGACGCCACCAGGGCCTCATGGCCTGGGGTACCATGAGAAACCCCAGCAGAGGAGCTCTGGGTGCTCCCTCCAGTCCCCCACACACCATAAATCATGCCTGTATTTCCCCTCTGCCAAGGTCCACTGGCTTCACTGCCTCCCCATCTCAGAGCCTGTTTTCTTTGCTGCTTATCTCAAATTAGGAAATCCACAGGAATTGCAGGCCAGGGAAGCTGTTTGTCAAGAGCCTCCAGCCCTCGTGGGGATTTTTTTTATGAGGGATTTTTCGTTTAGCTGCTGCTTTGTTTTCAGCCCTCAGTCTGTCTGCTTCCAGTGGGAGTTCGCTGGAATCAAAACTGGAGAAAAGCTCTTGGAATTCACCCGGGGAACAAAAGGGGTTTTGTGCCGGAGGGTTTGGAGGACGTGGCTGCTTTCACTGCCACTACCTTCGTGCTTGTTTCCTCTGTGCCAAAGAGCACCTGCCCGTGGCACTGGAGGAGGTGGGCACTGCCCTTGCACGAAGGGATGTGTGGGCAGGGGCATGGACACCTCCCACTGCTGCCAGCAGAGGAAGAGGAGCACAGAAGGGCGAAGAGCTTTCCAAATATTCCTGCCTCATGGCATGCAAGGCTTATCCAAGCCTTTGTGCTCCCTGCCCCTCAGGAAGGCAGGGTGGGCTTTGCTCCTCAGGGCAGCAGCAGCACCCTGAAAAGTGTCTTAAGGAACCCATGCCATGGGTGCTCCCTGTGCAGTGCCATGGATGAGGGTCTGCAGCTCCCAGAGCCAGTGGGTGAGCTGAGGGGATGCTGTGGGTTTGCCCATGAACTGGGCAACATTCCCGGTGCTCTGCTTGCTTTTTTTAACTTCCCCTTGTCCCCCAGGCTTTCACCCCAGAAGGCCACAGTGAGGGACCACAGGCAGCTCTGACCAGCTTCCCACACGAGCACTGAGCAGGCAGCAGTCCTATATTTAACAGCAGAGCAGGTGCTCCATCCGCCTCGGCCACGATGGGGGCAGGATTTGCCTTCAATCCACGTGCCACAGCCCAGCTATGAACACTTCCACAATTCCCAAACACGCTGCTCCATGGAAAACCTGACACAGTAAAGGAGCATCAACCTCATACAGTCACAGAATCGTGGAACACCCTGAGTTGGAAGGGACCCATAAGGATCAGAGTCCAATTCGTTTCCCCACTGCTCTGCAGAGCCTCAAACCTCAATTTTCTTAGAGTGGTAAGATCCCCTCCCCATCAGACACCCCACATCAGACACACTTTTGCTCAAGGTCTCCCTCCAGATTCAATTTTGCTTTTAGGTTTTTTAACGTGCTTGGTGCAGCTGTGATTTTCCCCCAGTGGATCTTGCACAGAGTTTTTAAAGAAACAGTGGGGGCCCTGCATCATAGCTTTGTCTCCCCTGAAAACACAGAGCAGCTCCTGCATCTTCCCCAGCTGCCCAGCCCTGAGGAGTGCCCAGTTCTTGCATCCAGGACAGGGACTGATGTCCTGGCAGTGCCAGCACCTGCCTCCCGAGCCAGAGCCTCTTGGAGCTGTCAGATGTGCTGGCAGCACTGGGAAATGCAAATTGCTTTGGAAAAGGAAGGTGACATTTCCACTCACTGCTGTGCTGCACTCACAGCCCATCTCAGCCCCGAGGCTCCAGCTGGGAGGGCTCTGGTGTCTTGTTGGTGCTCAGATTTAAGCACAAGCTCAGCATGAGCTCACATTCCCACTAAGGCTGTCCTAAGTGCCACGCTGAGAGGGATCATGGGTGTAAAGGCTGTGCCATGCCACTGGCTTAGGCTTTGCAATAGCTGCAGCATGTCCCTGTCCCCTGGGCACCTGACTGCTGCCCTCTGCTCCTCTTCCAGTCCCAAAAGGGACAACCCACACACGGACACCAGTGGCTCCCCATCATCACCCTCCTGTGCCCGATGCTGACCCAAAGCACCCACTGGCAAAGCCACGTGGGCAAGTGCCAAGGCTTGTTCAGCCAAAATGAGTCAGGAGGCTTGAACAGGGGAAAAGCAGGACTTTCCTAAAGCAGGAGAGTGTGATGGGCCAAGAAGGACTCACCTGAGTTGCTCAGCCAACAGCCCCTTTGGGGTGTCACTGTCCCCAGAACAGCAAACACAGAGACTCATCCCCCAGCTCCTGCTCCCCTCATCTTAATGCAGCCTCATTTCTCCACAGAGATGCTTTTGCCCTCTGAACACCTTCCCTGTCCTGGTGTCATCACCACCACAGCAGGATGGAATAAAATTCAGTCAGTACCACAGAGCAACCCGAGGTATGGTTTTATTTCTGTTACCAGGTGCTCCAGGCAGCCACTGAAGTCTCATTTTACCAATTTGTTCAGCATATTGTAAATTTCTACATTTCAACCACACCATTATCAGACATCTACTGCTGATGCTCTGCATACAAAAACTGGAGTTATAATTTTCTGCTCATGAGTGAAGCCACCTTCAGTCAAAATGAGCAATTTATGTTCCATCGAGAGAAAACTGCTCATTGATTTGGTCATTTTGTGAGTTATTAAGTATCAATATTACAGCCAAATGGGAATACTCATGGAAACAGCAGAATGTTCTACAGGCCATTTCTTCAGTGACCTCCTCCCCTCCTGCAGAAGTCCTGAGGAACAGGAGGTCAATGTTAAACCATGAAATTAGGTGGCAACCTTGCCCAGAGGTTTTCCTTCATTAGAGGAATATCAGGGCACCAGCAGCACTGCCATGGAAGGAGAGCATCTGCTTCCTTCCCTAACATTTTGTCATGGGGAATTTTGGTAAAGGTTCAGCCAAATTTGGTGATTAATTTTTCAACATGACTTTGACCAACCTGCCTTTGTGCTACCCTGTTGGACAACCCTCTCCTGCTGTTCTTTAATGACTTAAGAGCTTATTTGCTTATTTTTATATCTCAATTATTAAAGATGGTATTTCATGGTTATGGACAGTGTAGATGGAAGGAACCAACTCCTGCTCCCTCTGCTGGTAATGCCTCCAGCAAACCTGTAGGTCCTACTTTAAAAACACACAAGACCACTATTTACAGGGGGAAGCCAAGGAAACTGCAGGAAAGCCAAACCCACATCCCCTCCATGCCCCAGCACCCACCCAAGGCTCAGCTCTGCAGCTCTGGGCACTGCCCCATCACCAGGGCAGGAGAGGAGGCTCCAGGGAACAGCTGCCCTCCTATTCATTGCACTGTCAGCAATATCTGCTGCAGGAAACCACCAGCCCAGAGACAGGAGGGAACGGAGCAGCTCCAGCACTGCTGTGGCAGCGAGTCTGTCCCACCACAGACACAAAGGCTGGTCCTGCAAACACCTCAGCAAGGCAGGTTGGCACAGGCAAGGAGGCTCCAGGAGCTCAAAGCTGTGCAGGTGAGGGTGGATGCTGCTTCCAGGGAAGCCCTGAAAAGTTCAAACCCATTTTAGTCAGAGGTCAGAGAGCATGACCTGCCAGACACCTGCGCAGAATCATGGAATATCCTGAGCTAGAAGGGACCCACAAGGACCATCCAGCCCAACTCCTGACCCTGCACAGACACCCCAACAATCCCACCCTGTCCCTGAGAGCATTGTCCAAACACTCCTGGAGCTCTGGCAGCCTTGGGGCCGTGCCCACTGCCCTGGGGAGCCTGGTCAGTGCCCACCACCACCTGCAGAAGAACCTTCTCCTGAGATCCAGCCTAAACCTCCCTGACACAGCTCCAGCCATTCCTTTGGGTCCTGTCACTGGTCACAGAGAGCAGAGATCAGTGCCTGTCCCTCCAGGGCTCCTCAGGGAGAAGCTGCTGACTTCTGTGAGGTCTTCCTCAGTCTCCTCCAGGCTGAAGAGCACACGCTTGTATGTCAAATAAGGAGCAAGCAGCATGTAAAGAACAAAAGCCTTTCCCCAGTTTTTCTCATGCAATTTTATCTCAATTTGGAGAACACATTGAAGTAATCCACTACAGCACAGCACTGTTGCAGAAGGCAGCAAGAGTTATCCTTTTTTCCCTAATAAAGTGTCCCTGACACAACTGGGCACATTTTTTCTCTCCCCATACATCCATGTGGATCAAAGCCCGTCAGGTCACATCTCTCCACCCAGTCCTCTAAATCAGGAGCTGAAAATACAAACCTCCTTTTATAAGCCTTTCTGTCAAAGCCTCCACCAAACTCCTCATGCAAGTTTTTAGACTGTCGTTTCACTTATACACACACACTCCCAAAAATGATGCTGCTTTCTATGGCAAGAGCAGATAAGCAGAAATGGGAAAGAAGACCAGAAATGAGGAAAAAAAAAAGCAACCAAGAGAAGCGGGATAGCATAAATCATGGCCACAAATCCATAATGTCCATCTCACTTAGCAACCAGGACAAAATACATCCCAACCTTGTAAATTCTTATGCGTGTGCTCAGCCCCAACCAAGCACATTCAGTCCCACTGACTCCTGCACAAGGACTGGGATGCTCCAAGTTCAGCACGTGCACATGTAGGTTCAAGATGAAAACATGAAAAAAATCCTACTGAGCTTCTCCTTTAAGGGAAAAGAAAAGATTTCCTCAGCCCCTACTCGTCCAAACAGGGCCCTGCTTGGGCACAGCTGCTCTGCCTGAAGCTCAGGACTGCTCCAGCCTTTTTAAAACACACTGCTGGGGAAGGAGCCCTCCCTTTGCAGGAGGTGCTGGCTGGGGAGATGCTGCACAGGATGGGCCCTCAATGAGTGTGCTTGGAGGTGGAGTGAATGGCTGATGACGCTGGAAGTGCTGGCATTGTTCTGGTTTGGCTGCAGGAAGAGCCAGAGGAGGAATGCTCTCCTAGTGCAGGAAGCTGTTCCAGCCCCTTATCAGACATAAAGCTTCTGATTTCTTGCGGGGGAAATACCAAATGTTTATGAGGGGAAGAAAAAAACAGAGGGAAAAAAATGGCAGGCTCAGCTCCAAAGGAAGCTGCCTAATGGCACGAATGAAGCTGAAGTGGTGCCACGAGGGAGCTGGTGCTGCCCAGCTCAGGTGGCACATTCCCCTGCTGTCACCCCACACAGACCTGCAGAGGTGCAAGCCATGGGGTTCCTCTCTCTGCCAAACCTGCCAAATCAGCCTGTCTGATCTCCAGAAAGCAACTTACTACTGATCCTCTCTGCAAGCAGTGCCTGTGCCACCCTCCCCAGCTGCCAGGGGCTATTTTGGGCTGCCCCTCCGGCTCGTGCTGCTCTGTTGGGGGCTGGTGTGGGATGTCCATCCATGCACTGCACCAATCTGGTCTTTTAGTTAATTTGTGGAACCAATTCCTTGGCAGGAATTCAAGTTTTCCGCAGAGATGTTCCAAGTTTTTTCAGCAAGGAGCAAATTGCTGGTGTCCTTGGGAAAGGTAAGGAAGTCAGAGATATGTTGATTGCCTGTATTTTTTTCTAGAGAGTATCTCCCAAAGGACAATTCTATGCCACATACCAGAGCTCTCAGGTTACACAAGGACCAGTCTATATAATGGGTGTCTTGGCTTATTGCATAAATATCTGAATAAACTTAAGTTCTAAGTATATTCACTATTTTTTCAGACTGTGCCATGTTCCAGCCAAGCACTCTCTGTCTCCAGCCTGGTTTCTCCTGGTAGGTTGTTAGGGGACTGTGGTTTTCATCTCTCAGAGTTAAAAAGCAGAAAAACGCTTTGGAACAGGTCAAAACCCAACAGTATGAGCATTGCCTTTCTTCTGCTTTAATAGGCTACTCTGACAGCCCTCTGCTTGTTAAATGAGAGAAAAATCTGTGGGCATGCAGTGAAGGTCAATCTTGCGGGTTTTGAAAGCATTTAATTAACAGAGTTAAGTACCAAGGTCTGCTTGGGAGGGAGCTTCTGCATTAACCAGCATCCTTCCATGCAGAGAAGCAAACCTGCAGGAGGGGACTGCAGGATCCATCTGCATCTCCATGTCCCAGACATCAATGCTGTTCAAACTCAGGTGCAGCAGCCTCCCTGCCCTGTTCCTACCTCCCAAACCTGCAAGGAGTTTGGAAATCACAGTCAGACCTGTGCCTGCACCCCACTAACAGCAGAGTCCCAGCTGGTCAGATCCTGACCTTCTTCTGCAGGGGCTGGGGTGGCCCAGGGCACCTGCGGGGCCCAGCAGGGCTGCCAGAGTCCTGTGCTGTGCCTTGTGCTTCTGCTTGGGGCAGTTTTGCCAAGTGCTGAAGCTCAGTGCTTAAACAAATCTACTTAAGCTGTAGCTTAGCCCCAAGGGGGTTTGATGGCAGCAAATAAAGTCTCTGTCTCCTCCTTCATCCAACTGGCAGAAGAGGATGGCTATTCTCAGCTCCTACAGGTGTTCAGTCCTTGAATCACACTACAGTAAACATCACATATTTGTGCTTTAACCCTGGGCAGACACACTGTGGTAGTTTAACCCCGTTTGCCTTTAAAACACTCCCTCTCCCTTCCTTTTTGGTGCCAGTTCTCAGGGAAGGTCTGTCTTTGTCCGATGGGGACTTCCATCACTTTAGAGCTGTCAGAAAAAACAAAAGACTTTTGAGTCACTTTCTGTATCTGCCCTTGAACTACTGGAGAAGCAATAAACATTCATAAGAGGAATGATAACATGGAGTGAAGCTGTAATTTTTATAACTTGTTGCTTGAGTGTGAAATAAGACCTGCCAAAAACACAGGAGTGAGGAACTTCAGGATCAGACCCCACTGCAGGATGAACACAGGCACAAAAATATGTTGCCTGGGACTTCCACAGAGCAACCAGAGGATGCTCTGAGGCCATTTGGCACTGATAAGCATATTTCATTGAGTGCAATTACATATTTTTGTTTAGAAAAAGACTCTCCTTCAAAAGCAGCTCCAAGTCCGTGCTGATTCAGCCTTCATTAGAGGCCTCTTATTGCAGACACACTGAAGTGTTGACTCCTGCACTGATTTTCTATTGCTGCCTTATCTTTGGCATCTCATCTGCAACTTCTGCTGTTTTTTATTTTCCTTTTTTCCCCCCACTGTTTTCATCTGAATGCACTAAAAGTGGATGCTGCTCAGGCTCCAGTTCTCCTAATGATTTTTGATCTGCCTGGGTGCAGGCTGAGAAAATCCAGCCTTGATTGTAACATTGCAGGCTAAGTAGGCTAACAAAACAGCAACAGCAAGAAACTGGATCAGCTTTGCTCTGTGAACTTTTCCTGCTCAAACAGGGGGGGAAATGCTTTTTCTCTTACAGATATGAAACCCTACCTCAGCTGCAGAGCCTTTGTGCAGCTCTCAGATTTTTGCAGCCCAACACGCCACGGCCACTGCTCCTACAGCACCTGAAAGGGAAGCAGCCAGAGCAGCTCCTGCCCCAAAGCCCTCTCCTGATGCCATCAGATGCTGCTCTGACCATGCTTGTAAAAATTCAGGCTCCTGCCTGACTTTGGGATGCAAATCCAGAGGGATGTTCAGCCACAGCTCTGTTAGCACCAGCAGACAGGGATGCACAAGTGGCTTCTCAGAGCTCCCACAAAGGATATTCAGTGTTTTGTCTGCATCAGTTCCAAAGTAAAGGTGACTCAGAAGTCCTTCAGCACTCTGGAGACTTTCATGGAGGATGAACCCTCTAAAACATCAAGAGGGTGCTTGGAATTCCTGGCTGAAAAGGAAGGATTGAAGGTTTGAAGGATAGGTTTAATTTTGGTTCTGAGGTGAAAGAAAGCTCTACAAGCAACAGTCTCAGACTTGGCCTCTCCAAACTGTTTTGCACTGAGCCAGGGTTACTGAGCAGGAGACACTTCTCCATTCACACTTGTCAAAGTGCAGAGTGTTGTGGATTTGGAAAACAAAAGCAGAAAAAGCCCCAAGTTTTTGCGCAATGAGCAGATATGGAAATTGCACTGAATGGCCTTCACCACTTTGCCACCACAGATCACAGTATCTGACATGGCACAGCTCCAGGCTCCTGGATCTGCCTTCCTGCTAACACTGCTGTAGCTGATAATGCTAATCCCTTAAACTATTCCCAGACAGGCCCTCAGGAAGGGAGCTAAGTAACTCTACAGGTAATGAAACAGATTGTTTTTTTTAATTATAGCTCTGTCCATGTCTAAAATTAAAAGAACAGTCCTGCAATTTATCCACCCACTGCAGACTGACTGAACACTTCACACAATAATGCTGCTGGTGGGGGTCACACTGCCAACTCCAGTGCACCCCAAAAGGGTCCCCTCAAACATGAGTGACTGCAGGAAGGGACACTTGTGTGCTCGGGTGAGTAATTCTCACTTAGAATTACCTGTGCCACCCACTGCCATCAAAGCTGGGACCTGCCCAGCAGATGCTTCAACTCCCTGGGAAGTTGAGAGCTTTGCCTTTGGAGCTGCAGCAGGAGCAGCCCTTGTGGGCAGGCTGAGCATCAGGAATGCAAGTTCATGGGGTGAAGGCAGGAAACCCCACGGGGAAGGGTTGGGAATCATGACCATGACCAGGGTAACAGAGGCTGTGGTCCTCCAGGTGCATTTGCAGAGAGCTGCAAGGCCATTCCCACTCCTCTGCTGGCAAAACTCCCATATTATTCTGCTTTTTCCAACTTAAAAAAGGGATCAGAGCTTTTTTCAGGTGTGTTGTTTTTCAAAGGCTTCTATAGGTGTTGTTACAGCTCTTTTCAGCCAGAGAAAATGGACAAGTGACAACAAACACAGGTACTGTTTGGGTGTGAAAAAGGCAACTTTTTAGTCATCTGGTGTATTTTGCAACTACAGGACCCAGAATTTGCAAATCTGCCGTACCCCAATACTCTGGGAGGGATGAAGTGTCTCATCTCTCTAAATTACTCCTGTGGTTTTAATTGAGCATCATTTGCTTCACCTTAGCAGCTTGTGTATGTGTCACAGGAGGGAATTCACCCCAAGGAAACTCGGAGTTCTTGGTGACTAAAGTAACAAAGGAGCAGCACTGGCCTGGCAGTGAGGAGAAAACAGCTCTTTGCTCCTTTTCCCTGCAACTTATCACTTTTATGGCTATAATTGCTTCCATAGTTTGAGCTTTTAAATGTTTGTGTCCTGTCCCTGCCAAGCACGAGGGAGCTGCTGCCCTGCCCAGCATGTTGCTGCTGTCGTGATATGTCAGGACATGGGGACAAGGCACCCTAAAAACACCTCCTCAGGGCAGTGGAGGGGGTGCAGGCAGCAAAACAGCAACTGGAGGGACTCAACCAGGTGCTCACCTGGGCACAGCAGGGATTTGGTCTATGCCAGACTTCATCTGCAGCCAAACACTCTGTACCCCAACCAGCTGGTTTTCCTTCTTCCCATGCAGGTTAAATCCTCCAGCCTGGAACTGCACAAGGCTTTAAACCTCTTTAGAAACACTTTCCCCCTCTTAACCCAAAGCAGGTACACAGACACCTCCATCACTGCAGCAGGGCAGGCAGCACATGCAACAGGGAGAAACGAATTCAACAGGGGATCCTTAAAACAAGAATTAAAACTGAACCAGCAACTCGACCTGAAATGGCCTGGTTGCTGCTAGTCCAGGCTTTGCTAGGCTTGCACCTGGCTGACCGTGCCATGGCTTTGCTCCCTGTGCCCGTGCCAGGTCCTGTGTCATGGCAGTGTGTGAGTGGGGAGAAGCTGAGGTGGTGCTGACGAGGCAAAATGCACATTGCACAACCCACAGGAGCTGCTCACAGGTTAATCTTACACCAGCAACAACCTGCCACCTACCCAGGATTTAAAAAAAAAAACCCAACTACCACCATTTAGCCTTTACATCTGTTCCACTGAGCCTTCTAGCTGGAAAAAAAAAAGTGTTTCACATAAAAATGTAGTATTTTGAATATGTGCAGGGCCTTTGGTCAAAGTCCATAGGGTACATGCTCAGCCAGCATCACGTGGGACATGTTGTGCTGCTCATAATCTCAGTCTTCCCTCTGCAGCTCAAGCACAGAAAATTGCATTTAAAACAACAAAGTGTAAGTTCAACAGGCAGCAATAACTAGTTTAAATATCGCTCATTCCAATGGACTATTTATGAATCGCTGCCCTACTGGGAACTGCTCCCCCTCCCCTTTTCTTCTTTCAATGGAGAAATCTGCATATTTGCAGGTGGCTTCTCCAATGTGGGCTTCTCCAGGGAATAATTCCCTGGCTACAATGAATTTGGGAGATTCAGATTTAGAGCCTCAAACTGTGTTTAGCTTGTAATTAACAAGGACTTTCGCTTTTGTTTTTCCCCTCTTCCAAAATAATATCCCATTAGCCACAACAGCCAAATGGGCCCTATTTGGGCAGTGCCTCAAGTTCTGAGCTCCATCAGCATCAAGTCCCACTTGTCTGGGATGGGCTGATCTCCAAAGGTGAGGGGCAACCTGCAGGGACCTGCTGTGCTCAGGAACTTTGCTATGGATTGCTCCATCCAACAACAAAAAAATAGTTCTTTTCAGCTTTGATGAAGGTAGAAATGAGCACGGGGTGAGATGCAGGGGTTTGCACCCTGTGGTGAGTTTGATTTGACCTGTATTTTATATTTCAGTGGACCCTTGAGGAGCCCACCAGGGTACAGGTGGCATGGCTGAGAACTATGAGCACAGTGCTGGAGGCATCTGCTCCCTCCTGCTCTGGAAAGGGCCAGAATGAAACTGCTGTTTCTGAATTCCAGGGGGAGTTTTGACCTTTCCAGCAGCCCATGCTGTGGTTGTGCAGGAAGCAGATCACCTCTGCTTGTTCACGTGCCACAGGTAGGGTCCCCCTGAACTAGGTGAGATTCCTTGCAGGGAATAACCCTTATGGAAGAACAACCCTCCTGCTCACATGTTCCCCTGACAAGCTGCATCAAAAAAAAATTAATCTCTGGCAAATTCTCAGAACAACTTTGGAAAGGATTCAAAGCAGGGAGAGGGTTCAGCAGCTGGCTGGGGCTCTGGGCTGTATTTTAGAGAGCTGACGAGGAACCTCCTGTGCAGCACATGAAAGCTGATCCTGAAATGCAGATTATGCCTCCCTGAATTCATCCTGAGGAACGATACCTCTGGTGCAAACCCCGGGGCTGAAACCCCTTCCCGAGCAAACCCTCGGCCTGAACAGCTGAACTTGGAAAAGTTATCCGTGTAAGGAATTCCAGCTTCGACACTGGGATTGCAGAGCCGAGACGGACGGAAAAGGGACTCAAGAATGATGCCATTCATTGAGATCATGTTTTGTGGGTTGGCTACTCCTGGTCTCCCTTTTTGCCTGGTACTGAGGAGGACGGAGAAGGAAGTGCTGGGGAGAGTGGGGGCTGAGCAGCCCCTCAGCAGGGTGGGCTGCAGGGCCACCAGCACAGGTCCCTGCCTGTCCCCAGCTCTGCACACTCAGGTTTTCCCATCCCAAGGCTTTTTGGGGACCCCCATGGCAGCAGCTGCCTCCCTGCCCAACCCCTGCCACTCCAAGGGTCCCCCAGGGACCCCCTGCCATGGGCAGAGTGCTGTGGGTATCACCAGCTTCGACTCTGCATTATCAAACTTCCTTGGCTCTTTCTATCGGAAACTTTTACAATTCCCCACTTGGCTGGAAAAGATGACTGCAGCAAACCCAAATTAGGAATAAATTATACAACAACTTTACATTTTTCTTACAAAGGAAAACTGTGTGGCAAGAGCTGTGCAAGCACCTCCTTCCCCATGTCCTCCCTGCAAGGATTATTGGGAGAGGCCACTGACTTCACAGACGGCTTATTTAAAATAAATAAATAAATAAATAAATAAACGCAAGAAGAGGCAGCCCCAAAGCCAGTCTGGGACCTGCTCCCACCATCCCAAGTATGTGCAAGGGCTGCAGGATGCACTGAGATCCAAGCTGCAACATCCAACCCAAGCATTTAAAAAGCTCCCAAAAAGCTGCATCTGTGTGGCCGGTGCTGACACATGGGCATCTATTTTCACAATGAATGGCCACAGCAACTCCTCCTTAAACCTCTCCGCCTGCTCTTGCAGGGGCTGTTTCATTCCCACAGCATTTTTGCAATATTAAATTCTCCACCTCCTCCCACCCCCCCTCCTTGCAGGACACAAGGCAGAGCCACTCTGGAATAACCACAGAGTTAAATGCACAGAGCGAGCACTCACCACCACACTGGCAAAAATAAATCACTGCCGTCCCCTTCCCAAACCCCTTCCCGCTGCCTCCGGGCCCCCCTTCTGCCTTTCCGCAGCCCTTAAATGCTCCATTCCTGCCCTTTTGCAGCCTCTAAGGGCTCAATTCCTTCAGCTCCCAAATTTTCAACTCCTGCCCTTCTGCAATTTGTGCAGCTTCTCAATGCTCAGGTTCTGCAGCTT
This sequence comes from Pithys albifrons albifrons, assembly GCF_047495875.1. Classification (NCBI taxonomy): domain Eukaryota; kingdom Metazoa; phylum Chordata; class Aves; order Passeriformes; family Thamnophilidae; genus Pithys; species Pithys albifrons. The sequence continues at coordinate 2,054,635 of NC_092476.1, read as the reverse complement.
CCAAATTCTCAATTTTCTGCCCTTTTGCATCTCAACTTCTTTTTGCATTCTCAACTTCTGTTCCCCTGCAGCTCCCAAACGCTCCGTTCCTGCAGCTCCCAAACGCTCCATTCCTGCCTTTCTGCAGCTCCCAAATCCCCAATTCCTGCCCTTTTGCATCTCCTACACGTTCCATTTCCACACTTTTGCAAGTCCTAAATTCTCAACTTCTGCCCTTCTGCAGCTCCTAAACGCTCCATTCCCGCAGCTCCTAAATGCTCCATTCCTGTCTTTCGGCAGCTCCCAAATCCCCAATTTCTGCCTTTCTGCACCTCCCAAACGCTCCATTCCTGCCTTTTTGCACGCTCGGAGCGTCCTGGTGTGACAAACTCCGCTGCTGCCTCTGACCAAAAGTTACCAAATATTAAAGGGGGGGGGGGGAGAAATGAGTGGAAAATGATCTCAGCTCTGGCACAAGAACAATACTTTCCCATGGAAACATAGGTATATATTTAATTCCTGGTAACTCCACTCCAGTTTCACCTTTCATCTCCTCCGCTGACTTGTTTCAAAGTTTGCTTTAACCCCGCACCGAGCGCGGCCGCAGCTGCTCCTCCAACACCCCCTTCCTTCCCCGTGTCCCGGCCGTGCCAAAGGCGGCGAACGCTCGGGAATCCCGGGAGCGGATCCCGGCTGGAGCCAGCGCGGGGCTGCAGCGGCGCAGGGAGCAGGAAATGCGGCGGGAGCTGCACCGGGAGCTGCACCGGGGGCTGCACCGGGGGGTGCACCGGGGGGTGCACGGGGAGCTGCACCGGGGGCTGCACCGGGGGCTGCACCGGGAGCTGCACCGGGGGGTGCACCGGGGGCTGCACCGGGAGCTGCACCGGGGGGTGCACCGGGGGCTGCACGGGGAGCTGCACGGGGAGCTGCACCGGGGGGTGCACCGGGGGGTGCACCGGGGGGTGCACCGGGGGGTGCACGGGGAGCTGCACCGGGGGGTGCACCGGGGGGTGCACCGGGAGCTGCACCGGGGGCTGCGCCGGGGGCTGCTGCTGCACCCCCCGAGGAACGCGGGCGTGCAAACACGCGTGCACCCGCACATGCACCCGCACACACATGCACACGCACACACATGCACACGCACATGCACCGCACACACATGCACACGCACACACATGTACACACATGCACACTCACATGCACACACACATGCACACGCACACTCACATGCACACGCACCGCCGAGCTATGCGGGCGTGCAAACACCCCTGCACACCCGCACACGCACCCGAGGCTGCACCCCCGAGGCAACGCGGGTGTGCAAACCCTCGTGCACCCGCACAAGCACATGCACGCACCCGCACTTGCACCCGCACGGGGCTCCTTGCACACGCACATGCAGCTGCAATTGCACACGGAATTGCACACGCACATGCAACTGCACATGCAATTGCACACGGAGCTGCACATGCAGCTGCACACGCACATGCAGTTGCACACGCAGTTGCACGCTCAGCTGCAGCCGCACCCGCACGGCCCCGGCCCCGCACGCCGCTCACCTCGGGGCTGAGACATTGTCCCCCGCCTGGCTGGGGGAAGGGCGCGCACAAAGACTTCCCCCGCGCGGCTCCTCCAGGGGCGGCTCGCCCGGCAGCGCTGCGGAGCGGCGGCGGCCCCGCCTGCCGGGCTGCGGGCGCTGCGGGCGGGGCGGGGCCGGGCCCGGGCCGGGGGTCCCTGCGCGGGGCCGGGGCCGGAGCGGCTGCACCTCTACATGATGGGCCGGGGCGGCCGCCCCGGCCTCGGCTCGGCACGGGGGCCGCACTGCGCAGGCGCCCCCGCCGCGCTGCCTCCTGGAGGATGTAGTTCGGATAGAACGCCGCCTATGGGCGGCAGGGGGCGCTGCGGGGCTATGGGGGGGCAATGGGGAGTGATGGGGGCGATGGGGAGTGATGGGGGCGATGGGGAGTGATGGGGGGCAATGGGGGGAGATGGGGGCGATGGGGAGTGATGGGGGCGATGGGGAGTGATGGGGGCGATGGGGAGTGATGGGGGGCAATGGGGGGAGATGGGGGCAATGGGGAGTGATGGGGGCGATGGGGAGTGATGGGGGCGATGGGGAGTGATGGGGGGCAATGGGGGGAGATGGGGGCGATGGGGAGTGATGGGGGCGATGGGGAGTGATGGGGGGGAATGGGGGGAGATGGGGGTGATGGGGGGCTGTGGGGGAAGTTGTGAGTTGATGGGGGGGCAATGGGGGTCCTGGAGGGGCACGGGGAGGGGAGGGGGTGGTTCGACCCGCACCTCTGCCTGCATCCCTGTGCCCCTGCCTGCATCCCTGCCTGCATCCCTGTGCCCCTGCCTGCATCCCTGTGCCCCTGACTGCATCCCTGCCTGCATCCCTGTGCCCCTGCCTGCATCCCTGTGCCTCTGCCTGCAACCTTGCCTGCATCCCTGCCTGCATCCTTGTGCCCCTGCCTGCATCCCTGCCTGCATCCCTGTGCCCCTGCCTGCATCCCTGCCTGCATCCCTGTGCCCCTGCCTGCATCCTTGCCTGCATCCCTGCCTGCATCCTTGTGCCCCTGCTTGCTTCTCTGCCTGTATCCCTGCCTGCATTCCTGCATCCCTGCCTGCATCCCTGCCTGCATCCCTGCAACCCTGCAACCCTGCCTGCACCCCTGCATGACCAAGGAGACAGCGTTGCCCCCCAGGGTCTCTGTGCTGTCAGTCCCACTGTCCCCCCATGTGCTTGGGCACACTCAGAGCCTCTGCCACCTGTCACGCTGCACCATCAGGTGCCCCACGGTGAAACAGAAAGATCAGGATGGAAAAATACAGTGGGAAGAGGAAAAAAGGTGCACTCTGCTTTGTCTCTGTTGGGTTGAGATTGTCAGGACCCTCTGGAGAGGAACATGTTGCCTCAGTGCTCATCCCATGCCAGGGATGTCACACATTCCATGGGGCATGGGGTGCCCTGACACAACCACAGCTCTTGGTCTTATAGGCATCAGCAAGTTCATAATCTTTGACTTACTTTTCCCCTCACAGGCAGATCAGATGAAGTGAATTTACCCCAAGTCAAACAGAGTGTGTCACACGGTTTGCCCATGGGAAGAGCCAGTGGAGCCGATGTGGTGACATCCCCCTGAGATGGCACATTGTCCATGTTGGAAACACAGCTGTTCACTGGGGACTGCTGGATGAGCTATCCCCTTTCAGGAAAATCCCTAAGGAAAAGATAGGCCTTCCCAAAGGAGTGCTTTCCATTAAATAAATATTTTCTTATAGGAACGCTGGAAGAATAAATAGAAATAACCAAGCACTAAGAAATTCGTGCTTTAAAAGCATTTACAGTTAAATTAGTGCCAAGGATATTTTACTCCCCAGTGAAATACTCATGACAAAGGTGTAGAATCCAGCAAGAAGGCTTCATGGAGAGCAGGGATGGGAGTGTAAGCAATTCTGACACCTTTTCCTTGGGCTGGAAAATGTGTGTTGTAGCTGATTTTGATACTGTGCCTCCATTTCCCAGCCAGCCCCAGGCAGTGAAATCACACTCGTCTGGCCTTGCCATTTTTAACTACAAGGACCAAACTCTGGAGGAGGCTGCAACCCTCAATTAGGGATCTGTGTGGACCTTCCTGCTGTTCAGAGGGTTTCAGGGATGAGGGAAATGTGCTGCTGTGCGTGGTCCTTCCTGCCAAACTTCCAGCTCGAGCAAATCCTTGGAGCCAAGCAATAAATCCCCGAAATGAAAGGCTCGTGATGGAAACGCTGACAGACCCTTAACTCAGACATCACAACTGGCAGTGTTGCCACTCAGTATCCATGAGCTAAACCAGCATCAGGGCAGGATCACCATGGGGAGCCAGAGGCCTTTCCTCTGAAGTTGTGCTGCGAGGCTCTGGTTTTTAACTGGCTTTTAATGTTTCTAACAAACTTTTGTTGGTCAAATTTGCAAACAGGTGCCAGCTGGGATGATCCTTTGGGTATTTATGAAGTTTTTGGCTGATCATTGGAAGATCATCCACTGGGAGATATCTAAACCCTGTTGTTTTCATAGAATCATGGAATCCTGGAATAGCTGAGTTTGAAGGGACCCTCAAGGATCATCCAGTCCAACTCCTGACCTTGCACAGGACACCCCTAAGAATCCCACCATGAGCCTGAGAGGATCATCCAAACACTCCTGGAGCTCTGGCAGCCTTGGGGCCATCACCACTGCCTTGGGGAGCCTGTTCAGAGCCCAACTACCCTCTGAGATCCAACCCAAACCTTCTCTCACACATTTTGAAGGAATGTTTTGCTATAGAGGATGGTGTCCTGGTTCTCCACAGTTCCCTGGAGTGCTGCCATGTTCCTTGCTGGCTGCCAGGTGCCATCAGGTGTTCTGGGATGTCACTGTCACACACACAAGCTTGGGCAGCACAGCAAACCCCATGTCCCACCACGAGCACCCAGCAAAGAGCACAAGGTCAATTTTTCCTGTCTTTTCATGCTGCCCCTTTTCCCCTCCTCAAAGGCATGGAGGGCTCTGGGGTGCCCCTGCAGCGATGCCTTCCTCAGAATTAGGGCAGCCTTGTACAGTGCCCTGCTAATGCCAAGGGGAATTTTCTCCTGATTTTCATGTGTTTGGGCTGAGCTGGGGCCTGCAGAGGCTTGTCCACCTCCCGTGCTGCTCAGCAGTTCCTGTGTGCAGGGCTGGAGGGTGTGTGAGGCTCGGCCAGAGGAGGAGCCCCAACAGGCTGCGGCAGGACGGGGAGCTGCAGGAGGTGGCAGGGACACACAGCAGCATCACCCCCAAACTGGGGGGCTTCCCCAGGGTGTGGGGGCTGCAGCCTTCCCCAGTCCCTGCAGGATGCCCTCCCCTGCCCTGGAGCTGAGTAGGGGTGTTGGTGGGTGACATAATGTAGGGAGGACTGGACTTGAGAGCACCCAGCGAGAGAACTGGTTACTGTCAGTTCTGAGTCACAGAGAGGGTTGGGCTGGAAGGGAGCTTTAAAGGGCATCTAGTCCAACACAAACCACAGGCAGGGACACCTTCCACCAGCCCAGGTTGCTCCAAGCCCCATCCAACCTGGGCTTGGACACTCCCAGGGATGGGGCAGCCACAGCTTCTCTGGGCACCCTGTGCTGGTGTCTCACCACACTCATAAAAAATTTCTTCCAAATATCTAAATCAAGTGGTCCCAAAACACTTTATTACCTTTATTGTTCTGTTGCTCCAACACAGTGCCTGGCCTGTCAGCTCAGAGTTTAGGTTTCCCTTGTCAGATCTTTTTCTCACTAAAATCTAAATTCTGCAGGCACTGCAATCAGATCTCCTTTGCCCAGGTGGGATCACTCTCCTCCTGTCCAGTGACTGGCTCAGGTCCCCACCTCTGCTCTTCAGGTTGTCTCCTTCAGCCAGCAGCAATCCCAGCCTGTGGAGAAGGGAAGGGAATCCAGACAGCTGGACAGAGATCTGCCTTCTGCATCTGTGTCTGGCTATAACTTTTTTCTCCAGTACTTACTCCTTGCCTAGAGTTTTTTGAATTATCTGCATATTCTGGTTTATTTATTCCTCCTTCCAACTCGCTCCTTCATTGCTAAGGAACGAATTTGCTACAGAGAAATTGGACAAACACGCTGTGGTTTCAGGGCCCTGCTGAAAAATGTCTTCTCTGCATCTGTAAACAGGAGATTTGCACCGAAATATGTATTTGTTTCAGACACAACATTGTTTCCAGCACTTGCTTTGATCAGGGCTTGCTTGGAAGCTGAGCCGGGTCACGGGTTGGGTTTGTCCAGGGAAAAGACAATTAGAGGCTTCAGTGTCAGTGTTTGTGTGAACACTCTCTCGGGGGTAATTAATCCCAGAGCTCTGTCCACAAACAACAGCGAGCTCCAAACTGTCCTGCCTTGCTCTTGCAGCACCATTGTCAGAGGTAGTTTCTGTATCTCAGTTTCTTACATCTCGGTGTGTTTTTTCCCCTGGTCCATAACAGTTTATTAAGAATTATTTGGAAAATTCAGCTGCTGGTCCTGTGTGGTTTATAACTGTTATAATTATAGGTGGTGGGAAACAGAAGCAAAACTGCTGTCCAAACACCTGTGGGACCTCCTTGTGCATCCTTGAACACCAAGACCAGGACTGTGGGCTCAAACCAGGGTTTTCCCAGGTGTCACAGTGTGTCACACAGTGTGGGGGGGTCGTGGCTGTTGCTCTGAACCTGTTGTGTATTTTGGAGTACAGCCCTGTCAGGGACAGACAGAAGTCCCAATGCCTGGGAAGTGAGATATTCCAAAAATACACTTTATGAATTAAGAAATCAAGCAGAGGAGCATGGTGAGCCAACTTCCATGGAGCAGGAGGTGGGACAGGCTCCAGCAGGACCTCTGCAGAAGGCCACAGTGGCTATTTCAGGGTTCTTCAGTTCTGGTTTGTGTTTTTGTTGGATTATGCTGCTTCCAGCCACCACCTTCCTTCATGGGAATAGGAGTTGTGGGGAAGGAAGGATATTGTGGGACAAGTGCAGTGAGGGTTTGCCTTGCTATGTCCTGTGGGAGAGTGTAAGGATGGCTTTAGAAACAAGAGGCAAGACCATGACATTTTCAAGTGTGACCCCATCCCCTGAGCAGCATCTCATGAGATTTCCCATTGTTTTTTAGCTGAGGTAGTGGTCAATTCCCACAGACCATGTGGACAGGGAAATGCCAGCCATTCCTGAATGCTCCAGAGGTGCAGGGGCCTCACACTGAAGCTGAAAATTAAAAATAGTAGGAATAAGAACACTGAAGGCTCTGCCTGCTATAGGGCAGCAGAAAAGGCAGGACTCTCAGCTATAAAAGGTGAACAAACTGCAGGAAGTTCTCCAATACAAGAGGGACCAGCTGGGAAAAGAGATGGTGCAGAAGGATGTCTGGGGAAGGAGGTTGGAAAAAAAAGCCAAAGCAAACAGTGGGTGCAGATGCTGGGGAGGAGAATACGGCTGGGGGAGAGAGGAGGTGAGAAACAATAAACTGTCCGGAGCAGGAGCTGCTCATGGGAGCAGAGACCATCTGCTCCTCGGGGTCTGAATGGGTGATATCCTGCATTCCTTTGTTCCCCGGGTTACAGGGAATTGCAGGCTGCAGGCATTTAAAGCCAAACACAGTCCCTGAGAGTTCAGCCACATCTTACCTTTTGTCTGAATTTCCTCAGTCTCCTCCTCCTCCAGCCTCTCCTCTTGCAGCCCGCAGCTCCCAGGACGTTTTTCCACCTCGGATCCCGAGGAGGTGGATTAAAGCCCAGCAGGAAGTTGCAGTTCTCAGAAGTTAAACAAACTGGGCTGCACTAAGTGGGATGTTGGTAAACAGAGTGAGATGTTGGTAAACAGGCTGAGATGTTGGTAAATTCTCTCCTCCGTGGCTTTAGCCTGATAGGTGGGGAATTGGGAGAGAATAAAATGACCCAAGAAATACGTGCAGCTCATAAAGGAGGCAGAGTAAATATGACCAGCAAATAAAAATTACTTTCAGCTTAGTAATAATAAGGTCTTAGAGCCATAAATCTGGCTGGACAATAATGATGGGTCAAGCACATCCTTTGAGGAGGAGCAAGGGTGATGCTCATGTCTGTTAACCTAAAGAAGAGGGACAGAGGTGGGGGTGGAGAGCCAGGTAGGATTTTTTACATTTTTAGAAAAATAGGAAGTTAATGCACAGATGAACTAAAGTAGTCTCATACCTCTGGAAATCATTGACTTGAGGGTTGGGAGAAAAGGCATTTTTATATGGCCTGTCATACATTGCTTGACCCTCCTTGTGAGCTTTGCAGTCCTGCTCTTGGGGATGGTTTTCTCTCTTGTAAAAAGCCTGAAATTACTGGATATTTATTATGTGGTCCCCTTTTTGCTGTGTTGCTGCACAGGGGTGCCCATGGAAAAAACCCCCATCAAAGGTCCCATCCCTCTGTCACATGTTGGGGTCGGGGTTGGCACAAAAGGGCAGCTCTGAGAGTCGTGGCTGCTTTTTTCTTGGCTTCTGGTGTGGGTTTTAACACTGAAAATATTGCTGGGTTCTTTCTCCTGTTTGCCCTTCCTCCTCTCTGCACTCCCTGCATCACTCTATAATACAGTCTGTTTGCTTTGGTGCAGTAATGGACCCAAATGCATCCTTTGGGCATCCTGGGAGCACTTAGCCCAGCCTTTTGTGTTTGCTGCATTTGCAGGGCTGGCTCTGGGTCCCATCCCGAGCCTGCTGCTGTGCCACAGGCTCCCTGCTCATGGCCCTGGGACTGCTCAGCTCTGCCAGGGGCAGCTGGATGCTTCAACATCTTTTAGGGTCAGACCCATCACCTCTAGTCCCCGCGGGTTTAACATTTGCAGGTCACTCACCAAGCATTGTTTGAATGCCCAGTGATTTCACCCCAAAGACAGGAGCAATAAAGAAAATGTAGTTTCCTAAATTCTGCCCAGTCACCCATATCCCAGCTCTTTCACAAGGCTGAGGGCAGCAACACATGTGCTGCTCTGAGGGATTTTTAAATTACTCTTTCAAGGTTCCTCTGAAGCCAAGGCATCTTTAAGCCACATTCAGTAAACACCAGCTGTTTGGGGAGGGATCCTTACTCCTTCCCAGGAGGCAGAGGTGGGAGCAGGACCCCAATGAGCCAGAGCTGAAGCCCCCAGCCCTGTGGCACCACTGGATGGCATTGTGTGGGTCACTGGTGGCTGGGTGGAGGTGTGGGCTCACCAATCCCCCCAGTCCCCTACCCAGTGTCCCTCAATCCTGAATGACAGAAGCATTTGGGATCTGGAGGGGAGAGTTTCACCTCGGGCCACTGCTCTTCACTTTGCACTTTGTTTCTCACTGTTTTTCCCTGACTCCTTCATTCCACCGTTTTATTTTCTTTCCACCAAAATGAGTTGCAGGCTCATTCAACAGCACAATTAACAGTCCAGTCATAAACTACTCATTTCTCTGGATCCCCATGGATGCAAATCCATTCTGCACTGCTCCTGCACAGGGGCTTTCTGAAGGACCCTGGGTCCCACCTGGGGCTGAGCATCTCCAGGAGGGGTCCAAGGGCTCCTCTCTGCCACACCAGAGCTGCCCATTAGCTCTCCAGAGTAAGGATGGTCTTCATTCCTTGGGGTGAACAACAACCACCATGTGAGTGATTTTGTCGAGGTGGTTTAATAAACCTTTATTATATTTCTGTAACTCCTCAGGCAATATGATCTGGAGTTCATTACTGGAGCTGAGTTTCTTTGTGAAGAGTTTGTCCAAAGCCTGTGGAACTCTGCTCTGTTTAACAAGATACAGGTTTGGATGGTTTGCTGTAAACACTGGCATCAGAGGGGCTTGGACCTGGCACTTGGACACCTTGGACACTGAAGGTGAAGGTGGCCACAAGTCCTGGGTGGCTTTGCCAGGGGTTTCATCTCTGCATGGCAAAATCTCTGCCGGGATTGGAGGTTCCTGATGATTTTTTGGGTATGGATGCAAAGCTACACAGTGTCTCATCCATTCTGGGGTTTGGTGGGAGACCATCAGGAAACTCCCAATATGGAGCATGCAAGGCAAGGAGACCTGGATATTTAGGGATAGAAGCTGAGCCTTCACCAGGGAGAGGAAGGAGGAGGAGGAATCCATTGCAAAAATGTTCTAAACATGGTGGAATGAGGCTGAGCAGCTCCAAAGTGAGACTCTGAGAACAGCAGTGCTAAATAAGGACAGGTAGAGCCTCTGTCTGAAGGGATATTTTTATTGGGATGGCAGCAGGAAACATAATTTTCTTTAGCTGACATGTATATCTGGAGTATGTTGTAGTACAGAGTCAGCCAGTGTGGTGCTTTTTTAAAGGAGGAAATCATATTTCATAATCCATGCAGAAAAACCACTGGGAAGGGAACACAGCTGGAGGTGGGCAAGTGGCCACTGGACCAGAGGATGGCAGTTCTGATGAAAAATACCTGTTTTCTGTCACGTCCCCATCAGTGATTGGACATGGTTTCCCCCTCCAAACACTGCTGATTTAAATAGACATTTTGGTGGGGTTTTCTCTACAAACATGAGGTATTATTCATGGCCTGAATGAATATCTGTTTGTCCCCATCTGGCTGTAATTATAGTATTCTATATGCATCACATACAATGTATATATTGTATATTACAGGGCTGGCAAGGCTGTTGTCGAGAGTCTGTTGATTCTTCAGTTTAAAGCTTGTTTTTTTCCAGAGGTTTGTAACTTCCCGTAAAAGCCTATTCTGGGCTGAACCTCCCTGTGCCAAGTCTTAGGCCAAGACTGAAATTTCTTTTATGAAATTTTATTTTGAGCCAAATTGGAATGTTGTTCCAGAAGGTGGATAAGGGCACGGAGTAAAATCTGCCTCTTGCTTGGTGGGAGCAGATCTGACTCCTCAAGAACTTGAGTTTTGGGTAACCTTTTACAGAGGTACAAAATGCTGCCATTCTCAGCTGGTTTTTAACCCCTTTATAACCAAGAATAAATCACTCTCGGTGTTGGTCTGTACATGATCATCATGCCCTGGGTCTGACTATCAGAGTGTTTCTGCTGTCCAGGAGCTGGTGGCTTTGACAGTGGCTGAGCACTCTCTCATCTGGGTGCAGCTGCAGATGTGGAGCAGTAAATGCTGAAGGAAGTTGGGTTTGCACAGTTTATTTTTGTCTCTTTCTGGCTCTCAGAAAAGGCAGGTCTCTAAATTAGGTGCTCTGAATTCCTGCTAAAGGGCTTCCCTGGCAGGAGTCTGGGCTGTAGCATTAGATGATGCAAATGCATCATCCTTGTGCTTTTCCACAGGTTTGTTGATGTGAGCACATGGTTTCCAGTAAATATGCAGTGTGTCTCCTCAGGCAGTGCCTGAGCCTGCTGTTTTGCATGAGAAAAAATAGATCTAAACAGTAGCAAGAGATGGGCAGAAGTGACACTCTAGTTAGTTAAAAAGTGGATGGTAAGTCTAAAGGAAAATATAAAATAATTTGGTTTTATCTGTACTTGAATCTGATTTATATGATGGGCTTCTGGTTCCCAAAGGGCTCTGCAAAGCTTTGTTAAAAAAAGATACTGAGAAAGAGCAGCTGCTTTACCTGAAGCTTCTGCACCAGTGCACAAAATCATTACAGTGTTCCTGGGCTTCCTGAGAGCTCTCTGCAGACTGGGAAGAGCAGTCAGAGGCCACACTCTTGCCAGCTGTGACATAAAAGCCAGAGGGGACAGAAGGGCCACATCCACTGAGCTGAAATTTGAGAATAATGTTCCATCTCTGGCCATTTATTTGTTGTCCTGATCCTGAGCTTGTTCTCCCCAGTCTGCACAGCACGAGAAAGGATGGGCAGGACTTCCCACATTTACTTGCAAGGAATGATGGAGGCATCTCCTTCTGCTCTGCTCCACCCAGTGCAGCAGGTTTTGCACAGGATCCACAGGGATGCTTCCAAAGAATTTGGAAATGGTCCTTTGTGATTTTAATGCTTACCTTTTTTTTTGTTCTCTTTACTTTTGAAAGGCCGAGTCAAACAAAGAAAGAAAAGAAAGGAAATTCAGTCAGTCACGTTTCCTTTCTGAATGAATTAAGGCATTAACACTGCAGTGCATTGAACTGTGCTTCCATAATATCCTGTTTACTGAATTCCTTAGGTGAGCACCTGTGCACAACTTTCCTTGTCAATTAAATCCCCCTGTAAGGAGATCCTTTAAACAGAAAGTGGGAGAAATGGCACAGCCTGGCAGGGAGGAAGTGCCATTCTGCATGTGCTGCTGTGGCTTTGGAGCTGCTCCCAGTGTGATTCAGAGTCCATGAGACCAAAGTGATGAGGACTGGAACAAGATGATCTTTAGGGTCCTTTCCAACTCAAATAATTTCTTGAGTCTGTTATAAATCTTTGCTCAGAAATGTCATCTGGACAGGCTTGTGATGGCCACTGCTTGCAAACAGCATCCATTCCCATCTCAGTGCAGATTCCTTCTGGTTTGGAACAAACTACATCACCCTCAGCTTTTTGTGTCTATGAATCGAGGTTGTTTGAGGCACTTGAGCATACAGGGCTGTTGTAAACATGAATTAGGTGGTGGTTTTAATGTGCTTTGAAGATGAAAAGCCTCTCAGTGCTTTAGGTGATAATTGCTCTCTAGAGGTGCTCTCCCCGTGGTGCGGGTTGGGTTTGACCCTCCGGTGCTGCTGCTGCTGTGTGTGTTTGGTGGTTCTCTGGCTGCAGCAGCACCCAGGGCCACGACTGTCTCCCCAATCTGACACTAAAATGCATTTTAGGGGGTGTTATCCTCCCAAATGACAGAGCCTGATGTTTTGGAGCACTCACATGTGAAACCCCTCCCCTGCTTTGTGGGGACCCTTCTCATATCCTGGCCATGAGCTGTGCTGGGGGGTTATTGCTGCAGACTCCAAGCTCTGAGCTCTACCCTGGAAGGACAGAGCTTGAGGTAAGTAAAACTGTGAACCTTTCAAGGAGGATTTGTTGGGTTAAAATACCCTAAACTCCAAGGAATGGGTTGAGTTGGAAGAGACTTTAGAGACCATCTTGCTCCCACTCCCTGCAATGGGCAGGGACACTTTCCACTAGACCAGGAAGAAGCAAAACATGAATATGAGCAGTTAAAACTTTTGAAGTGTAAAAAGAGACCACAACAAACATCAAAGTGACCAGAAGAATTCAGCCCCAGATGGGCTTCTATTCTGTTTAATGCTTGATGGACGAAGATAAATTTTAGTTTGGGGTTCTTTTTTATTGAAGTTCTAGTTATGTCATTGTATTAGTCAGTATTCATAAGGCAAAACTGAAGGGCATTAATTAATTAGAGGGCTTTTATCTAATTCTCCTTGTTAAGATGGAAACCAATGGGGAAAAAAAAGAGTTTCCAAGAAATTTATGCTCTGGGACTGCAGCACAGGGTGCTTGTGTCTAATGAGGGCTGTGGGACCACACTGGAGCTTGAATCCTGGATATTCCCAATAATTACTGCAGGTGAAGGTGTGGATGCAAAGGCTTCTGCATGGCTATGGTACCTACTTGTGCAAACAGTGCTTTTCCCTCCAAACTGGGCTGTGAAACTCTTTCCTTCTTTCCAGACGAGGACACAGCCTCCCTTCCAACTCAGAACAGTCTGTGAATACAGATCTGTGAATCTCCGTTTTCCGAGCAAAAATGTGGAATCCACACTGAGGTTGCAGAGCTGAGCACCAGCGCGTGATGCTCGCGTAGCTCCGCAGGGGCACAAAGGAATTCCAAACCCAGCCAAGGAATTCCAAACCCTCCTCCATCCTCCGCAAGGATCCGAGCGGTCTGTCCGCGGAGCCGCGCGGTGTTTTCCTGAGCTCGGGATGCAGCGTTTCTGCGGCACCGCTCGGGATGCTCGGAGGCACCGCCGGGGCTCGCGTTCGGCTCAGCCTTCCCCAGCACCAGCTCTCGGGAGGAATTTAGGAAAACGAGCACGTCGGATTGCGCTCCCGGCGACGGGAACAGAGTGATTAACATCTCCGTGGGTTCGATCACATCCCAATGTCAGCCAAAGGCTGCTCACGGGCTCAGGCGCGTCCGCAGGGTGACAGGGACACCGGCCGGTGACAGGGACAGTGGCTGGTGACAGGGACACCGGTCGGTGACAGGGACACTGGCCGGAGGGGCAATATCTCAGTGGGAACCAGCACCCACCCGTCAATGACAGGAACTCCGCTTTTATGTTCAGGGCAGCACTTTCAACACTTTAATTTTGCGTAATTTAATAAAATACTGGCGGACCTTCTGGATGGAGGCAGGAGGCAGAAGCATTGACGGACTGAGGCGGCTCCCACCTAACCTTAAATCCCTGAGCCCCCAGAACGTTTTTCCAGCCCCTCTTTCTTCTGGGAGGCTGGGCTGGGAGGTGGAGTGGGGGTTTCCCTGGGGGATGGATCCCCAGACAGAAAGGGGTACCCGGCAGGAGGGTCTCCCGCAGGATGGGGTCCCCGGGATGGGGGCAGTCCTTGGGAAAGATGGTCACCCAGAGAATGGTGTCCTCTCGAGGAGAGTCTTTGGAAAGGGGAGTTCCTTGGAGGAGGGGGTCACCCGAAAAATGGGGTTCCTGGGAAAGAGTGTCCTCGGAAGGTGTAGTCACCCTAAGGAAGGGGTCCCCAGGGTGGGGCTGGGGAGTCCTCGGAAGGGACGGTCACCCGGAGGATGGAGCCCTCGGGAGGGGAGTCCTCAGGAAGGGGGTCCTCGGGACTGGGGGGTCAGCCGGAGAATGGAATCTTCGGGAGCAAAGTCCCCAGGGGCAGAGGTGTGCCGGGGAGGGGAGGAAGGTCGCCAGGAGGGAGGTGTCCCGGCCCTGCAGATCGGCACGGCAGCCGTGCCCGGGTGCCACCGGGATGCGGGGGCGGTGGGTGGGCAACCCTGCTCCATCCATCCCGCTCCATCCATCCCGCTCCGCCCCGGGACAGCGGGGCGGCCCCTCGGTGCTCCGGGCGGGGCGGACCGGGGGATACCGGGGAGTATCGGGGGGTCCCGGGGATCTGCCCACCCCGCTCCACTGCGGAGGGAGGCGGGACCGGGGGCGGGGAGGGGGGCGATGGCAGGACCGGGGATCGGCCCCTCCCGGGGTGGGTCGAACGGGAAGGGGAAGGAGCGGAGAGGAAGAGGAGGAGTTGGGCTGCACCTGAAATGCGCGTCATTACTCCGGAGTACGGGCTGGGCTGTCGGTGGCTGTCCGTGCAGAGGGCTCGGGGCTGCGCGGAAAATGGTGAGGAAACCGCATTTAAAGCGATTTGGCGTGAGGGGGGAAAGGGAGAAATAGAAACCTGAAGGAGTGTCCGCCCCCTGAGACCTGCGGAGGTCCCCGGGAGCGACGAGCTGGGGCGCGGCAGGGATGCAGGAGGATGCTCAGGGATGTTGGGGTATGCAGGAGGATGCTCGGGCGTACAAGAGGATGCTCGGGGATGCAGAAGGGTGCTCGGGGATGCAAAAGGGTGCTCGGGGATGCAGAAGGGTGCTTGGGGATGCAGGAGGGTGCTCGGGGGTGCAGGAGGGTGCTGAGAGATGCAGGGGGATGCTCGAGGATGCAGGAGGATCCTCGGGGATGCAGGGGAGAGTGCTCGGGGATGCAGGACGATGCTCAGGGATGCAGGAGGGTGCTCGGGGATGCAGGGGGATGCTCGGGGATGCAGGGGGATGCTCGGGGATGCAGGGGAGGGTGCTCAGGGATGCAGGAGGGTGCTCGGGGATGCAGGGGGATGCAGGGGGATGCTCGGGGATGCAGGGGAGGGTGCTCGGGGATGCAGGAGGGTGCTCGGGGATGCAGGGGGATGCTCGGGGATGCAGGGGAGGGTGCTCAGGGATGCAGGAGGATCCTCAGGGATGCAGGAGGATCCTCGGGGATGCAGGAGAGAGTGCTCAGGGATGCAGGAGGGTGCTCAGGGATGCAAGAGGGTGCTCGGGGATGCAGGAGGATGCTCAGGGATGCTGCGGGACCGGGAGTTGTGCTGGAACAGCCCGGCCTGGCTCTGCTCAGTGTCATTCCTGGTCCCCGCAGTTGAACAGGGATGAGTTTGGAGGGAAGGGAATTGCAGTTGCAGGGCTCTCTGGGACTGTGCGGCCCCAGGCACAGCTGGGCTTCCCCTTGGGGGTCAGATAAGGGACGTTTTTAAAAATTCTGTAAACAAAGCTTCTCACTGTATTGTTATGTATGATTATATTTGCAATTTAAATAACTGAAGAGCAGTAAAGAGCACATCCGAGTTTTCTTTACGTATCATTTTGGCTGCTGTCTTCTTGCAGCAAGATCAATAAACTTGTTTTCTGACTGCTCTGCGGGGGTTGTTCACTGATAAGTTGTTTTCAACTCGAGGTGCAGCTCAATTAGCTGAGGCTCACAACCCCCTTGTTTGGGTTTCTTTTTTTTTTTTTTTTTCTGAAAAGAAGAGGCAAACGTGATGTGCAGCACTAAGTCACCGTCTGACCTTTAAAGACCGTTGCCAGGCTGATGTCTGGGGAAGGGAGGGGAGTCTTCCCAAGGATCAGCTGAGCATTATTTACAAAGCACTGGCATCTCCGATGTGGAATTAAACCCAAACCGAGTCATTTCCTTGGCATTGCTTTGACTGAGATGCCCACAAGCAGTTGTGTGCCACCTGCTTCCCCTGTCAGTGCAAATCATAAGGCAGTGGCTAAATTGGGGTGGGGGGAACTTCACGGGTTCAGAGTGTGTTCATTTTGCCCAGAATTATTTGACTAAATGTCTTGGCAGCTTTTTCTGCTCAGCCTACGTGTTCATTTTCCTCATCTGGAGTTTCAAGGAGGATTTGGGGTTGTTTTTATCCCAAATAAGGTTTTTCACCATACAAGTGATGCTTTTTCAGTGTCCTTCATCTTCTGTAGCTTCAGTTGCTCACATGGAGGTGGCAGGTGTAGTATGAAAAATTAATTAACATTCTTAGAATGACCCTTCCTCCAACCTAGGTGATGTAAATTAAAACATGGCAGGATTCCAGTAAAGATGTGGGAGTGTTTTGGGTTTTATAAGTGGATAGAAAATAATTAGAGAAACAGTAACTGACACTGATGATTGAATCTGGTTTAATCATCCTGCCCCAATTTTGGATTTCACTCAAATGGAGAAATGTGGCTGAGGGAAGGGGTTGCTGTGTCAGACCATTGTGTGGCTTTGAGCAAGGACCTCAATGCAACTTCTGCTCTTCTAAATGCTTTTGAAATGTGCTCCTGAGAGCAAACAGTGGCAGTCCAGGCACTCAGAGGGCATGCTGTGAGCAGAGGGGAGAAGCACACTGGGTTTTATGACCTGTAAGCAGGAACTGCTGCTTTTGATTATTTTGCAAACACTCTGCTGTCAGTGTGAAGTGTTTCTTCCTCCAAAATATCCGGAGGAGTCGTACACATTTTCCCTGCAGGACTGTTACTGTCATGGGTTGGTGCTGAAGCATCTTGTGGTTGGATTTTCTTTGAGCAACATAATTTTTTGTTTCAATTTTATTTTCGTGGTTGAAGTGGATTTGGTGTGACTTTAAGGGCAGCACTCCAGGCTGTAGGTGGGATTGTTTCCCAAGGCTTCTCTTTCAGGGATGAGCAGCTGTGCCCCACATGGATCCTGGTGTTGCTCCAGGAAGGACCCCAAATACAGCCAGAGGGGCTGAGAGCAGGAGATCTGATGGATTTGAGCCCTTTTGCCTCCTCTCCTCCCTCCTGCACTCAGACACAGGCTCTCAGTGCTGTGTGTGAGGTGTCTGTATACTTGAAGCTCTCCCAGCCCAGCAGTGCTGACATCTAAACAACCTCCTGTGTCCCATTAGGGAGGTGCTGTCTGTGCTCCAAAAATAGATTTCCATATTAAAATACAGCCAGGGCAGGAAGTTTGAGCCATGTGGTGGCCAACAGATAACAGAGAAACCAGGTCCTGCTATTGCCAAATAGCTCCAAAATCAGCAGGATAAATAGAACCCTCTATCACTGACTTTTTGGTGTTAGAAAGCAAGACATTACTTTTATATTCAGTGCTGGGTGTGTATGTGGCAAACAAAAGTCCTGTCTCCACACAGACACCAACACATCACTTTTTTATCTAATCATGCATTTTTAGCAAGCAAAGAAATGAAAACTGGTTCTTGATTACATAATTCTCTTTAATTAGTTTGTATTCTACCTTCTTTTGCTTATTAATTTCATGATTTCTGTGCTAATTAAGGCCACATTTTTAGTCTTTTTAGTATCTTTTTCCCTGGTAGGGACTTTCCAACACATACACTGAATTCTTTGTGAGTTCTTTTACCTTTTGATTTCTGCAAAAGGTCCTTGTAGGTCATAAATCCGTGTTCCAAATGTCCAATTTCAGCCCTGCATCTTTCTCTCTGCCAGGCTTTGTTCCCTGCAGCTTATCAAGGTTAACCTGAACAAAACTTCAGCTTTAGTTTAGTTTAGTTAGTTTTTAACTTTTCCCAAGCTGTGTTCTCACAGAAGTTGCTTATGACAACTTTTTGCTAAATGCTGGCTGAGTGACTTTAACACAAGACCTGGGATTAATTAAAACAACTAAATTTTAATTGGGATAATTAAAAAGTTAGAAAAGTGGTATCATTTCCAACCCTGTCATGCAGCTGCTTGGAGTGTGCAGCACCAGGAACATCAGGCTGGCTCTGGAGCAAGTGTTGGTAGCTGTAAACCCTGGAATATGGATAAATTCCTAAAATCTGTGCTGGTTTGGCTGAAGTTCTGAGGAATGACTCAGTTGTTCCCTGGGGGTGTGGAGGTGGGATGGAAGGGTGGTGGCCATGGACCTGTTCTGGGGCTCTGCTCTCTCTCATGGTTATGTTTTACCTTCACAGGTGAAATGTTTGAACAGTCACAGGTGAGGAAGCAGAGAGAGATGTAGATTGACCCATAACTCCAAACCTGAGGCAACAAAGTGGTGGCAAATCTGGGCAGAGAAATCTGCCAGTTCCCAGCCCGCTGTCCCTCGGCAGGTACGTGCAGGACTCTGTCTCCTGGGAAAGCATTTTTCATTTAATTTAATTTAATCTAATCGCTTTTCTCTTTCCTAAAGGTTCTCTTCAGCACTCCTGTGCTGTGCAGCTGGGCTGATGAAAAGGTTAAAATGTAATGGAAAGGAAAATAAGCAGTGCTGGCTGTGCTCCAGCCTGCAAAGGGGTTACTCACGGTAAATTGAACAGCTTGCCTGGGGTGAGCTGGCTCTGGCTTTGGGATGCTCTGCTCTGCCTGCCTGCCCTCAGCCCTGCCAGGGATGCTGCAGTTGTGCTCCCAGACACATCCTCGGGGTTTTAATTTAGGTGGAGAAAGATAAGTCCAGGTCAGGTCAAGCCTACGGAGCTTCCCTAGAGCTGGTGCTGCCCTTGGGTGGCTCAGGGGCATCCCGAGGCATCTTCTGCCTGGATTCCCTGCTGGATTCCCCAGCTCTCACTCTGAAGGAGAATTACCAAGTTCTCCATGTAACAGACACCCAGCACATACATCAGAAGGCATTTTAAATATGAAAAACTGAAAATAAAGATTTCTTTTTATGGAAATATAAAAATAGCAGACACGGAGTGCTGCAACTGCCTGGCTTTGGATTTAAATTATATTGTCATTTAATATTGATTTATTTGTTTTTCTTAAACCAGCCTTGAAAAATGGCACCAGCTGCTCCACGAGAAGCAGGAGTGTGGAGGCAAACCCGAGCTCTCCTGTTCAAGAACTGTCTTATTAAGTGTAGGACTAAGAAAAGCAGCGTCCAGGTGAGGGGACAATCCTTTGTTCCTGCTGCTGCACCCACAGTTGTTCTCTGCCTAAACAGCTCCCAGATCAGAGGCAACACTCAGCTTTGTTCTGATGTCTGTGAAGCTTCATGGTCTGCATGAATTTGGGGTTGAAATAGGCTTGTTCAGAAGGTATTTTGGGATCCTTTGCTTGAAAACTAATCCTAATGTGTAAGGCTTTATCCAGAAAATAGCCTTGAATATAAAATTATCTTTAAATATAATATAAGTTAGTAAGAGTAATATATAATATTAGTAAAATAATTTAGTAAAATAGTAATAGTAATATTTTAATATATTAATATTTTAGTAATATATAATATTAGTAAAATAATTTAGTAAAATAGTAATAGTAATATTTTAATATATTAATATTTTACTAATATATAATATTAGTAAAATAATATAGTAAAATAGTAATAGTAATATTTTAATATATTAATATTTTAGTAATATATAATATTAGTAAAATAATTTAGTAAAATAGTAATATTTTAATATATTAATATTTGCATATTTATAATGGAAATAATAATAATTTTAAAATCTTACAATATTACCATCTTAGTGCTCTTTTAAAAGCATTTGCAGCTGTAACTACACAGGGTAGGAGGGGGAGACCTCCCCAAGAGAGTGTTATCATTCCTACCAGCTCAGCCCTGTGTGGGGGTGATCTGGTGGCACTTTAAGCTGAATTTTGAGGAGAAGAAGAGATTGATCTGATGGCACTTTAAGCTGAATTTTGAGGAGAAGAAGAGGTTGATCTGATGGCACTTTAAGCTGAATTTTGAGGAGAAGAAGAGGTTGATCTGATGGCACTTTAAGCTGAATTTCGAGGAGAAGAAGAGACAATGCAGTGCTTGGCTGGGCTCGTTTAGTGGTTCCCAAGCTTGTGTTTTGCTCCTTCCCAAAGAGCAAGAATTTGCAGATGTTTGAAGCTTGTAGAATTATCCCTTTGGGCCTGCAAATGGCTTCTTAGGTTACTAATGCAGGCGATTAAAGCCCTGCCTCGGCGCCAGGGAAGGATTTGGCACTAAAACTGCTGTTGCACTGGAAACATTTGGGGAATTTCACAGTCCCTGCTTTGAGCTCCGCGTAAGAGAAACTCGGGAAGGATTTCTTTTGAAATGTTCCTTTTCTCTTTGCACAGGAGGTGCTTTTCCCGTTGTTCTTCCTGTTCTGGCTCATCCTGATGAGCATGATGCACCCACACAGGAGGTACGACGAGGTGGCCAACACCGACCTGGGCACCCTGGACCCCTCCCAGCTGGTGAACTTCGTCATTGGGTTCACGCCACCCACCCAAATGGCACGAAAGATCATGAAGAAAGTGGCCTTTGATAACTTTGAAGATGGTATTCACCCCCTGACTGTTGTGTTTTTATCATTATACCTCCCACTATGACCTGTGTTTGAAGAGGGAGCTCAGGGGTGCTGCTTAAGAGGGAAAAGCCATTTATTTTCTGTCTAAGTGAAGGCATTGGTGGGGTTTTTGTTGACTTTTCTTGGTTGGCAAATGTTGTGGCACTGCCATCCCAAAGTGATTCCCGTTCTCCTGGTGCAGCCCAAGAGTTGTGTGGCTGCAGGGGAGGGTTTGGGTACAAAAAGCCCCTGAGCAGCTCTAGGGCTGATTGATACCTGTCCTGTGACACTCAGGAGCTGGTGCTGTTCCAGGTTGTGTTTTCTATGCTGGTGTCACTACCAAAAAACATCTTTAGATGTTTTTAAGTGCTGGTTCTCATTAGCATAATGTCACCTCTACTCTCAAGAGCACTTTTCTTTTTCTTTTGCTTTTTTCCCCCTTGTTTGGTTTTTCCTTAATTTTTCCTTCTCTATGTTTTTTTTTTTACATTTATTTGTTTTTTTCCCATTTATTGTTTTTCTTCCATTTATTTTGTTTTTCCTTGTTTGTTTTTCCTGGTTTTGTTTATTTTTCCCAATTTGTTTGGGAGTTTTTTTCCATTTGCTTTTTTTTTCCATTTGTTTGATTTTATCCTTTGCCTTTTTTTGCCTATTTTTTATTTTTATTTCTCTTTTTTCTCCAGTGCTCTTCCTGCACACCTCACACATAAGACAGGAACTTTTTCTCTCCGATCCCTCTGATGTATTTTTAGTTTGATATCTTTGATTCTCCTCTTTATGTTCCTTGTGCTTCAGAGGAACCTGACCTTGGACATTTGCAGGGATGAAGCATCTACAGCTTCTCTGGGCAACCCCTGCCAGGGCCTCATGACCCTCACAGGGAAGAATTTCTTCCTAAAATCTAATCTAAACCTACACCTGGTCAATTTAAAGCCATTTCCCCTTATCCTGTCATACATATATATATTTATATATCTCCAAACTCAAATAAATCATTAATGATTAACACGATACTTTAAATAAATGTTGCATATTTTTTCTCCCTGCTGTGAGAAAAAACCAATGTGATAATTTCCTGATGTCTTCCAGGCATCATCACTGAGGAGTATTTAAGTGAGGAGGAGCTGCAGGAGGCCAGTGCTCTCAAACCCTCCAACTTCGTGGGGGTCGTGTTCAAGGATTCCATGTCCTACCAGCTGAGGTTCCACGACTCCATCGCCATGTCCTCCATTTACATGGAATCCAGAGGTAAATGGGAACACTCTTCCTTGTGCTCTGCAAGGGGATGAACTGGAGAATCACTCCCTCTTTTTCTTCTTTGGGCTGCTGTTGCACGTATTGATTTCTGGAGGTTGTTCCCTGCATGGTCAGGGGTGGCCTCAAGCTGCACGTTGGGGACAGGGCAGGTGTAACTCTGGGGTTTGGCATTTTAGCCCAGATCTGTGTTCAGTTCTGGGCCCCTCAGCTCAGGAGGGATATTGTGGGGCTGGAGCGGATCCAGAGAAGAGCAACGAGGCTGGAGAAGGGACTGGAGCACAAGTGCTGTGAGGAGAGGCTGAGGGAGCTGGGGGTGTTCAGCCTGGAGAAGAGGAGGCTCAGAGGTGACCTCAGCACTGTCTGGAACTCCCTGAAGGGAAGTTCTGGCCAGGTGGGGGTTGGTCTCTTCTCCCAGGCACTCAGCAATAGGACAAGGGGGCACGATGGGCTCAAGCTCTGCCAGGGGAAATTGAAGTTGGAGATCAGAAAAAAATTCTTTCCAGAGAGAGTGCTCAGGCATTGGAATGGGCTGCCCAGAGAGGGGGTGGATTCCCCATCCCTGGAGGTTTTTAAAGTGAGCTTGGCCGTGGCACTGAGTGCCATGATCTGGTAAAGGGACTGGAGTTGGCCCAAGGGTTGGACTTGATGATCTCGGAGGTCTTTTCCAACCCAATCCATTCTAAGATTCTGATTCTATGATCTTGGGTGGCCTGGGGGTGACAGGGGCTTTCCAGCTCACAGGTTCCTGCTCTGTTCTGCAGCCAGCTGCTCCAAGCTGCGCAAGGGCTGCGAGTCAGTGACCTACTGGAGCTCGGGCTTCACGGCGCTCCAAGCCTGCATTGATGCTGCCATTATCCAGGTACCACTGCACAGGCACATCCTACACCCAGGGGGGTTCAGCTCCATGGGCTGCCTTGGCTCTGGCTGCTTGCCTGATGTTGGCTGTCACTTGTGGGAAATGCCATATCAGAAGTTATCTGGACCCTGATGATGACCCTGAGATCAGCTCAGTTGGTTCAAACGTGGTTGTAATAATTGCAAGGTCATGGGTTCAATCCCCTGTGTGGGCCATTGACTTGAGAGTTGGACTCGATGATCCTTGTGGGTCCCTTCCACCTCTGAATAGTCTGTGCTTCTGAGAAGGCAGAATATTTCAGGTGTGTTCTGCTGTGTTTTTTAGGAATTGTTCCTGTTGGGTTGAATAAGGTGCGATATTTGTCTTCATTTTCATCCAGATAAGCCTGAACACCCATCTCAACAGTCCTCAAAACACAGTGCTCACCTCAGAGTGCCATTTCAGATGCTGAACCAAAAGGGGCTGCAGAATTTACCTTATTTTGGTGTCAGTATTGGTCAGCAATTTTTCCCAATTTCCTTCTCCTCATCCTCCTCGTGGTGAGAGCAAATTTCATCTTTCCAAGTGATAGAAATTTCCCATTTGCTAATTTTACCTCCAGGTATTCAGGTGTTCTCCAGTTTCCATGTTTTTGGGTTGGGATTTAGGGTCTTCAGATCTCTCCCTGCCAATGGGGGTGGAGATGAGCTGAGCTGGCTGGGATGGGGCTGAAAAATCAGGAGCAATCCCAAAATAACCCTTCCTTCTTTTCCTCTCAGCTGAAGACCAATCAGTCTGTTTGGGAACAGCTTGAGCTGACGAGAGCAATGGTTATGGGAGAGGCTGCCATGGTGGAAATCGATAACTTCCCTCGGGCAATCATTTTAATTTACCTGGTGATTGCCTTCTCCCCATTTGGGTATTATTTGGCCATTCATATTGTGGCAGAAAAGGAGAGGAAGTTGAAGGAATTCTTGAAGATCCTGGGACTCCATGACACTGCCTTCTGGTATGTGAGTGTTTGGGGTAACCTGTTTTTAAATAGAAAATGTAGGAACAAATATTTAAAGGTACCATTTTCTGGGGGAACTCTTCTATCCCATCTTTCCTGTTTTTAAATTGTTTTTAGTCTTTAGCTGAAGTTTTTTTAACTAAAAGTGAGATATTCTGGAAAATCAAACCTAAAGACACTTGCAGTATCATGAAAATACAAATATTTTGAGAAGTAAACACCAGAGTAATAACACTGTTGCCTTTATGTGTGTAAAGCTACGTCAGACTTGGAGGGATTAAATATGTGAGATTTTTATGTAAGTTTTTTTATTCTTTTTTAACTATTTTTGGCTCAGGACCACCTTTCCTAGAGGCTCAACAGGTAACCTGAAGCCTCTGTTCAGAGCTTAGCAGCAGTTTGCCCAACACACAATTCAATGAATCCAACTATAATTTTAACAAGACAGAGCAGAGGTGAAAAAAACTTTAATTTGTTTCCTTACCGTGATGGAAATTGTCCAGTGCAGTAGAATGTTTTATTTTCCCCCAGATGGGAGGATGTGCTAATTTGAAATCACTGATAGGTGAAGAGATAAAAGCAGGTTTAGCTCTGCCCTTTCCTGCAGTGTTTTCACATCTGTCCCCACTGCACCGAAACAGCCACCTGGGGTTGTTGGAATGATTTGTTCTTACTTCTGAGGAAATGGGTCATTTTTTACTACC
Organism: Pithys albifrons albifrons; assembly: GCF_047495875.1. Classification (NCBI taxonomy): domain Eukaryota; kingdom Metazoa; phylum Chordata; class Aves; order Passeriformes; family Thamnophilidae; genus Pithys; species Pithys albifrons. Next base: position 2,030,251 of record NC_092476.1, on the reverse strand, counting down.
TGTACACAAACCACCCCTGTTTCCTGAGGTCAGAGTTGCTCACAGAGTCACAGCTCTGCTTTTCAAAAGAGAAGGATTTTATTACCCTGCCCAGTGACTGGAATGACCAGTGTATTAAATTTTAAATAGAATTTCTTGAATTATTGAAACCTACGACTCTGTTACCTTCTTTTGGTTATACCAGGGAATTAATTATGCAAGTTTAAAAACCAAAATAATTGTGAATCATCTAATTGTGTGTCCTTAGCTGCTCTGGGTATCTGTGTGTGTTCTAGTGCTGAGAACAATTCCAGGGGTGTTTTACAAGAGCTCTTTTATTTGGGCACTCTTGTTTTGTTGCAAGCTTGGCCTTCGGTGCAGCTGTCTGGAATATTAAAGAATGGTGGGTTTAGCTTTTTATGGGGCTGATTCAGGCTGGGGATTCATTGCTGGTTTGTGTTTTCTCCCCCTGTCTGTTCTAGGCTTTCCTGGGTGCTGCTCTACGTCAGCCTGATTTTTGTCATGTCCATTCTCATGGCAGTGATCGCCACGGCCTCTTCCCTCTTTCCCCAGAGCAGTGCCTTTGTGATATTTCTCCTTTTTTTCTTGTATGGAGTGTCCTCAGTAAGTATTCCTGGTCTTGTTAAATTCAGCCATCCTATCCCTGTGGGTTTTATTCCCTTCCCACCTGATCTTAGATTCATAGAATCACAGAATCATAGAATCGATTGGGTTGGAAAAGACCTCCAAGATCATCGAGTCCAACCCTTGGTCCAACTCCAGTCCCTTTACCAGATCATGGCACTCAGTGCCACGGCCAAGCTCAGTTTAAAAATCTCTAGGGATGGGGAATCCACCCCCTCTCTGGTCAGCCCATTCCAATGCCTGATTATTCTCTCTGAGAAGAATTTTTTTCTGCTCTCCAACTTCAATTTCCCCTGGCAGAGCTTGAGCCCATCGTGCCCCCTTGTCCTATTGCTGAGTGCCTGGGAGAAGAGACCAGCCCCCACCTGGCCAGAACTTCCCTTCAGGGAGTTCCAGACAGTGCTGAGGTCACCTCTGAGCCTCCTCTTCTCCAGGCTAAACAACCCCACGCTTGTTCTCTACTAAAGCATTTGGGACAAATGTTGCTTCTCTATAGGACTGAACAGTTCTGGGTGTCTGACTTGTGCCATCCCCTTCCTTGGCTCTTTTCCAGCGTAGGATGTTGTGCAGGTGTCACCCATCACTGTGGGAAATACCTTTCCTTACTGAAATATCTGGCTTTATAATCCTCTGTCTTTGAACTGAAAACACTGTATGGAACATTTTGCAGTTCAAACCCATCTTCAAAGCACTTGTTGTTGCTGTATAGTATAATGCTAAAACCCTAATTAAAGGTCAGAGGATTATATTATAATGTATTATAAATATATTTATATAGCAGATTGCTTGTCTGAGTTCATAAGCAGCCAGTGCTTTGCCATCACTTGCAGAAGGGGCACTCACCAGGGTGAAGGTGCCCACTCAGCTTCATGGCTCCTGATTTTGTTTCTATAGTTTTTTTCACCTCTGGCATCTCTGGGAAATCTGTCCCTTCTGGTGTTCTGGAGGGATATAAAAGCCAGGTCAATGTGGCACTTAAGGACATGCTTTAGTGGTGGCAGTGCTGGGGAAACAGTTGGGCCTGATGATCTGAAAGGTCCTTTCCACACCAAATGATTCCATAATTCTGTGTGGGTGAATTCTGAAGTGACCATACCAGGATAATACGATTATCAGAGGCAAAATGGTATTTACCTTAGTTTTTCTATACCTGTGTAATTGTTATTATTATTTAATATGGTACTTTCCTGTCTGTTTTTTTCCTCTGCCCTTAGGTTTTCTTTGCCCTTATGCTGACACCTCTATTTAAAAAGTCAAAGCACGTGGGCATAGTGGAGTTCTTGGCCACGCTGGCTTTTGGCTTTGTGGGCCTCAACATTGTCCTGCTGGAGGATTTTCCCAAATCTTTCGTGTGGATTCTCAGCCCTTTGTGTCAGTGCAGCTTCTTGATCGGTGTCGCGCAGGTAAAGAACCACCCACTCCTCCTCATCCCTTTGTCCTGGGTCATTTTCAAACAGATCTTCATGGAGATACTCTTAAATATTTGTTTTGTGTTTAATAAACCAGTGATAGTGCAGGGAAGTGCCTATCTGAGGAGCTTCTCCTGGGAATTTGATATCCAGCACCATCATAAGCTGTTATTCTTTGTGTTCAGTGCTGTGATCTCATTCACTTGCTCATTGTTTTTGTTTCTTTTGCCCTGTGCTGGTCCAGTGCTGGTGTGTAACATCTCCCTCTGTCCATACAGGTCATGCACCTGGAAGATTATGAAGATGGGGCAAGATTTTCCAATATAAATGATGGTCCTTACCCACTCTGTATCTCCCTTATTTTGCTGGTGCTGGACAGCATCTTTTATCTGCTTGTGGCCGTCTACCTTGACCAGGTTATCCCAGGTATGTTCCTGAGAGCTGAACTGGGCAAGGATCACCAGTTCCTGCAGTCCTGAGCCCCCCAGGCTGGGGTCATCTCTCACTTAAATTCAGCTGGAGAAAGGAGGTGATGCTGTTTGCAGATAGATTTTTACACTGTGACTCTGAATACTTTTAGCTGAAATAATTTACAGCCTTTTAAAGCTGTGAGGTGTGAGGAGGGGTTTTGGCATGTTGAGAATTGCTGGCTCTAAAAAGCTGAATTTTTCCCTCTTTCTAGAGGAAAGGTTTCCTTGCTGGGCTAATGAATGCTTCAAACTTTAAAGTTTGCTCTTAGAGAGTTGAAAACCAACGACTCCTCTGCCTGTTCCAGACCTTTCCCTGTGGCAGAAGTAGCTTAACATGAAACACAGAATAAAGTTGCTAATCTTGCAACCAAAGCCTGGCTAAGCCCCTCAGCTCCATTCACCTCTGGCTTTCCTTCCCCTGTGTTTAAGTCACTGTTCTTTCAGCACTGGGGGTTTCTCTTGCTTAGAAGGAGATTTGCACATATATTTAAATTCTTGGCAGGGCTGGAGCCTGCCAACAGTGTTGATGGGGAGCCGTGGCTTAAATGCAGAAGAATTAAACTTGGCTGATGAAATTGCTGTGGAATAGAGGTGTGGGTTGGCTCCTGGACCTCTCACAGGGCTTGGAGAACCAAACCCCAAAAGCTGAGGAGTATCTGACCCAAGGTTGTGTCTTTCCCTGTGTTCTCAGGGGAGTTCGGGCTGCGCCGCACTCCATTTTTCTTCATGAAACCCTCGTTTTGGTCAAAGCACAGGAAAAACTACAAGGAGTTGTACGAGAGCAGCGTCAACGGCAGCCTCACTTTCAGTGAGATCGTGGAGCCTGTGCCTTCAGAATTCCAGGGGAAAGAGGCCATCAGGTACAGCCCCTGCCCTGCCCTGCACATGGGCAGGTCACCCTGGGATTTTGTAATGTGGAATTTGAAAATCCCCTGTTTAGTTTTCCCCTGGTTGGATTCAAACAGCATATGGGATGCATTGCAGAGAGCCCTGTGTGCCCACCAGCAGCACCGGGGACGCTCTCCGAGGATAAATCACTGGGCTTGAGGAGAGGGTTGGTTTGTGGGTTGTGTTGCTTTGGTTGGAGTCCTCTCCAGCCAGGCTGCTTTTCCATTCCCTCAGTCTCACCGAGGCCACGAGCGGCGTAAGCGGTTGCAGATGTTGGAACGTCTGCTCTGCTGGGAGGGTTTAGTTTCTGGTAACACATTTGAGGACAAAAAGGCAACTTGTAGGTTTGTGTGGAGGCTGTGGTGTTCTCCATAGAGCAGAGGGCAACTTCATGGTGGTTTTACCCAGATGCCACATGCAGGAGGGTGAAAGGAAACAGATGTCCCCACTCTCATCTTTCATGCTGTGCTTTGTGTCACCTGCTGTCTTGCATCTGGACTGTCACATGCTATTTGGTGTTTCTCAGATGGTATTTTCAGTGTCTGCCTTTTAGCCCTTGATTCCATCATTTTCCAGTGGCATAGCCTGATGGAAGATGTGGAGCTCTGCATCTTCACTCCTGGTTGGCTCCACTAGTCTCAAATAAATATTTGAGCTGAGTGACCAGGACATGTCTTGTGTTGTCCACACCATCTGTATCTCTTTGGGCATCTGCTGTAGGTTCAAGGGTCCAGTTTTAATCCTGATGTTCACATCAGAATGTTGTGGCCGTTGTTCCATTAAGTCCAGCCAGCCTGGACTCTTTTCATACCATCCTTCCACCAACTCTCAGAATATTCACACTATCTTGTAATCTTTACATGTACAGGGTTTGTTTTCTTTCATGCCCAGTTGTCCTCCACCCATAACCCACTCCCATCCTCATTTCCAGGGCAGCCAGGCTTCCCAAACCCATCCTGAAGGATGGAGAAACAGTGGGGCTGGAAGGAAGGTTTTTACCTTTCTTGGAGAGAAAGATACCTGCTTTCTTTTCATTTTGAAGAGCTGTCAATAATCACATCTTGGAGTCTCTTTTGCTCACACTTCTGTTGTGTATCATATCTGTGGAGTCTGCTGTTGTATTTTGCAACTACTGGGAGTAACTGTTCCTTTTTCTGCCTTGAGAAACCTCTAGTGTGTTGGCCTGCCATGTGAAAGAGACACAGATTGGAAATAATTCAGATTGTCAACATAGAAGTGCCTTAAAAAGTTACCAGCAAAAGCTTTCTGATGCCAGGGTGGAGATGGGCAAAGCTCTGTGACAAGATGTCCTGTCTCTTGACTTGCCTCGACGGGTCTCGAATGTGTCTGATGTCACTTTAGTCTGGTTGTCTTGTTGTGACTGTTGCCAAGTATTGACCTTTCAAAATGACATGTAAAGATCCTGACACAGTTTATACAATGACATGTCTTCTTTCAGAATCAGCTGTGTTCAGAAAACATTCAGGAAAAAGGGGGAAACTGTGGAGGCTCTCAGAAGTAAGAACATTTTAGCTTTTTAGCTACTTGTCAGATGCAGAGGAGCAGTAGCTGAATTGCTGAGTGATCTTTTGTGTTTCAGTTCAGGCTTTTTGGTTTCTTTCTTTTAGAGGGGTGGGACCTTGGATCATGAGTGCCAGCTGTGTTTGTGTGTGTGTTCTCTCACTGCTTTGGCAGTAATCTTGTTTGAAACAGTACCCCAACAAATGAACCCTTCTACCACTAAGGAAAGCCTTCTGGTTCATCCCTGGTATTCCTCCTCTGCCTGTGTCCTTAGGAATATGATCTTCCCTGCCCCTTCTTCCTGATATTTTTATCTTGTTTCCCTGTGTGGCTTTTAAATGTGGGTGCAGGGCACAGAGGTGAGGAGTCCCCCAGCAGTGTGAATGCATACCCCATATGTTGCATTTGAATTTCCCTCTGCACTGGGAGCTGGCTCCAGGTGCCAGGAGCACATCCCTGACATCTCCTCTCCCTCTGCCCCGGGCACCAGATTTGTCCTTTGACATCTACGAGGGGCAGATCACGGCCCTGCTGGGGCACAGTGGCACCGGGAAGACGACGCTGATGAACATCCTCTGTGGGCTGTGCCCACCCACGGATGGTGAGTTCCCAGAGGCTTTGGGCACCCTGATTTCAAAGCCACAGCTGGTGACCTCTGTGGTTATTCCAGGATTCACTAAAATTTGAAATAGAATCGTAGGATCACGGAATGGTTTGGGTTGGAAGGGACCTTAAAGCTCATCCCATTCCACCCACTGCCATGGACAGGGACACCTTCCATTAGACCAGGTTGCTCCAAGCCCCATCCAGCCTGGCTTTTGCAGGGATGGGCAGTGCACACCCTCTCTGAGTAAGCTGTGCCAGGGCCTCTTTACCCTTATAATAAAAAATTTCTTCCTAATGTCTAACCTAGCCCTGCCCTCCTTCCCTTAAGGTCTTTCCCCCTTGTCCTATCACTGCATGCCCTTGTGAAAAGTCCCTCTCCACCCTTGCTATAAGACCACTTCAAGGCACTGCAAGGCTGCTATAAGGCCCCCCAAAGTCCACTCTCTGTTCATATGCACATTCACCTGCTCTCTGGCTGTAAAAACCTTCTTCCTTGATTTCTCCTGAAATTTTTTTCATTCTTTTTTAGGGTTTGTCTCTGTCTATGGGCACAGAGTGTCTGAGATCGATGAGATGCTGGAAGTGAGGCAGATAACAGGGGTGTGCCCTCAGTCTGACATCCACTTTGATATTTTAACTGTGGAGGAGAACCTCTCCATATTTGCTGCCATTAAAGGAATCCCTCAGAATGACTTGATACAAGAGGTGAGTCACCTGGGCACAGGTATTGTACATTTTCAACCTGTAAATCAAAATACCCTTACAGGGATTTCTTTAAGACAAGTTTGCAGGGAAATAATTACTTTGTGGTACAACAGGCAAAGAGGAACAGACAGAGAATTTGGCAAAGATGAACTGTTAATTTTTCCTGGGAGATTAAAATGGTCATGACACATTTGAAATCCTGGCATTTGTGTTCAAGCATAGAAACTATTAAACTTTGTATGTACAGCTTGTGCAGTTCAAGTATAGAATAAACTGGGAATAAGCAACAGTTAATTTGAATGTTAATTGTTAATAATCTGGTTTAAAAACTTGGAGGGGTTTTTTTTAAACAGTAAATGTGTTTCTTGTGTTTTCAAGGTGCAAAAAGTGTTGTTGGATTTGGAGATGCAGCCCATCAGGGACAATCAAGCTAAAAAATTAAGTGGAGGGCAGAAGAGGAGGCTCTCAGTAGGAGTTGCTGTTCTTGGGAACCCCAAGGTGAGAGACATGGAGTTATTCCCAACTTGCATCACTGATCCACTGAAGGGTTGGTGTCTCTTGTCAAAATCAACTAATACGTATAATAATATGTAAGATGCAGAGATTGTTACTTTCAGCATCTGTTGCTCTTTTTTTTTCCATTTATGGCTGGAAACAATTAAAATCCCTTTAATGACTCAGTCTTTCTGCTTGAGGCTGTTAATGGCTCAGGTGATGGCAGTAGCTCTGGATTTAATCTCTTTGGGAAACAAAGAGTGTGACAAGTTTTCTGTAATTTCTGGCAGGTCACATTTAGCCCCCAACAGTCCAATTGTTGAATACTTCCCTTACAGAGCCATCCATGAGCAGGAGTGGAGCCAGAGAGCTCTTTTGTGTTACAGCTCTATAATTCCTGGCCTGTGAGAATGGGGATTGCTTTGAGATCTGTATTTAAAAATGATGTGTGTGACAGTTCCTGGGGGTTTTAAAGGCAGGTGTGTGTATTTAACCACCCCTTAGCAGGAAAAGTGACTCCAGAGCTAAATTGTTAATTCTGATACGTAATTGTATTGGAACTAGAATAAAACAGACTATGGCATTAACTTATTTTAGCATTTTTCCATTTGTCACAACAAGAGATGGATTTATTCAAAGCACAGTGGCAACAGCTGCCTTGCTCAGTCAGGGATGTTTTAGAGGAATAATTACCAAAGCCCCCTGGACGTGTAGGGATTGCTGAGGTCAGTGCCTGTGGCTGTGGCTCTGCAAACCCCTGTTGGCTGTGCCCAAGGTGCTGCTGCTGGATGAGCCCACGGCCGGGATGGATCCGTGTTCGCGCCACATCGTCTGGAACCTGCTGAAGAGCAGGAAGGCCCATGGGGTGACCGTGTTCAGCACCCACTTCATGGACGAGGCAGATATCCTGGCTGGTGAGTCCCCTGGCAGCAGCCTGGGCAGGGCAGGCACAGCGGTGCTTCCCCTGGCATAGAACACACGTCTGTTTGAAACTATCCTTGTGTTTTGGAGGAAATGCTCTATCTCCTGCTCCAAAGGGCGTTCTTGGCTTTGTTTCCAGATCGTAAAGCTGTGATTTCCCAGGGGATGTTAAAGTGCCTCGGATCTTCTCTCTTCCTCAAAAGCAAATGGGGCATTGGCTACCGCTTGAGGTAACTGCTCTGTGGTACTTGTGTGCCAGCATGGATCTTTTTTTTGTTGTTTTCTGTTGGAATGTGTGAGATAGCACTCCCTGACCCCCCAAAAGATCCTTTTATCACCTTGAATGATAAAACTGGATGTTTGCTGCCTGCTGCTCTGCTGGCTGCTGGCTGTGGTGCAGTGTCAGGAGAAGCTCAGGCTCTAAACCCTGAGATCAGCTCAGCTGGTTAAAACTTGGTTGTAATAATGCCAAGGCCATGGGTTCAATCCCCTCTGTGGGCCATTGGCTTAAGAGTTGGACTCGATGTTCCTTGTGGGTCCCTTCCAACTCTGAATAGTCTGCGATTCTGAGTCTGTGATTCTAAACCCTGAATTTCTGGTGCTGTTTTCAGCATGCACATCGATGCCTACTGCAACACAGAGGCCACGACCTCTCTGATCAGGCAGCACATCCCTGCAGCCACCCTGATCCAGCAGAACGACGAGCAGCTCGTGTACACCCTCCCCCTCAAGGACATGGACAAATTTGCAGGTATTGATGGGGTTTTGTGCTGCAGGGCTGAGTGGCTGCAGAGGGCAAATCCATTAGGTGTGTCTGTGGCCTGCACTGTGCTTTAAAGTGTCAGGTTTGCATGGATCTGTTTTAATACTTATTATTATTTGGCTGGGGGTGTGTCAGTGAGGTGTTCTCAGGTGAGTGAGGACTTTGTTGCCTCCTCCAAGGGGGCTGTGGTGTGTCAGAGGGATGGAGGTCCCCAACTACAAGTGCTGGGGAGATGCCTCTGTGGTGAAGAAACCCTTTCACTTGAGCATCATCCCCATGTCCTGCAGGAGCATCATCTTATTGCAGAGGGTTTTAGTGGGCCAAGCTGGCCCCCTTGCAGGAATCCAGCAAACCCCAAGTCCTGCAAACAACCCTAGCTCTGACCTGCAAAGAGCCTCATAGCACAAACAAAAGCAATCTGTGAAGTGAGTAAAACAATAATCACTCAAACAGCAGCGCTGTCTGTGTCACTGCCTTGAGGTTCAGTGGCAAGAGGCAGCGTGGAGCAGATGGGAGGATTTCACTAGATGGCAGCAATTATCTGATCAGTCCTGTGCAGAGCTCCTTGTTCACCTCCCAGAAATAAATGGAATAAACAACAGTGTCCTATGTGCCATGTGGAAAGCAAAGGGAGAATCAATACTGATGGGAATATGCAGCTGATATTTCATAAGTGGTTTTTTTTGCCCTTCTGCATTTGAGTTAATTAATAATTTATTAGCTTTGCCTTTAGCAGTCACTGCATGTTCTTTTGAGAACAGGCACCTTTATGTAAGATGGAATCAATTCCCCCAGACTCCTGCAAGGAGAAGCCAAGGTTGGGAATGTGCCTTGGTCAGTGGGGCAGAAGAAACTGTAGAGATTTGAGCAGCAGCAGCAGCAGATGGTCAACTGCTCTTCCCATTCTACACATCTGCATTTCCCTTCAGCCTGACCTTGGCTCTGAAGCTCCTCTTTTTAAGTCTTTTGTTTCCCAGGACCGACAGGAGCCCAGTAGGATTTTTCACCTCAAAGTGTTAATTAGTGCTCTCACTCTGAACCTTATTTTGGTTCTCAAGCTCTGCCTGATGTCCAGAATGTGCTGCCCAGTTACCTTGGCTTTACACACCTGGGAATTTTTTATATATACATAAAAATAGGTATTTTATATAGAAATAAAACCACTCAGTGGTTTTATTTCTAAAATCCCTTTTTGCTTGGGCAGGGATCAAGGTAGGGTGACCTGTCCTGCAGACCTTGGGTGTGACAATTCCGGGTGAGGGGCTCTTGAAGCTGCCCAGAGACAGCTTTGAGCTCAGGAGCTTTGGGATGCTGAGGTGATTTTCATTAACACCACAGCCTCAGGGAAACCTGCCACATTTCCTGACCACAGAGATTAAAGTTTAGTGCTAAAATGACCTTATCCCAACCTTGGTCCTCAAGCCATGGCCTGTATCTTCATATTTAAGCATTGATACTCCTTTCCCCTCCAGCAGAAGCCTTTAGGGATGTGTCTCATGTGCTTAGAGCTCTCTCAGGTGGTGATGGAGCACAACTTCAGGGCAGCTCATGTCACATCTGTCCCTAGGCTTGTTTTCTGACCTGGACACCCATTCCCACCTGGGGGTCATTACCTACGGCGTGTCCATGACCACACTGGAGGATGTCTACCTGAAACTGGAAGTTGAGGCAGAGATTGACCAAGCAGGTGGGGTGGACCATGAATGTTCTCTTGTTTTCCCTCCTATTTCATTTAGTCTCAGTTAGAGTGAAATTGTCACTGCCAGAAGGAGGTGGGAGCATCAAGTCCTCTCACTGAGTGCTGCATCCAGCACTTGGGGCTCCTTTGGCCTCTTGACATTCCAGGGTGTGGAAATACTCAGCATGAAAACCAGAAAAACCAGGGAATTGGGCTGGGGAGTGGTTGTGGGAGGATCCAGGGGAAAGGCTTTTTCCTTATTAATTTTTCCTTCAGCATACTTACATCTGACTCCTTTGCTTTTCAGGCACACATTTTATGACTTGCTTTTTAAAATGTCCTTTATTTTCCTAGTGGAGTTTGCTTTCAAGAAATTATAAATGCAGAGTATAAAATTAATTTCCAGCTTTCTGCATCAGCAGCAGCATTAGTAGCTGCACTTAGGCTGAAACAGCTCAACTTGTTGCACTTCCCCTCCTTTAAATTAACTTCCAATTCAAATGATAAGTTGAATAAGCTTAATATTGTTCCACAATTAATCAGTTCTTTTTGTTTTATGGTATAAAATGGTCATGAAATTGGGGCAAGTCTGCACCTTCTGAGTGATAAAAATTTGTGTCATCTGCCTTGAGTATTTGCCCTGGGTGTGATTGGGGTGGAGCTGTCATTGACCTTGGGGTTGAGTTGAGGGGGTGGGATGGGTGGGATAGGGTGGGGTGAGGTGGGATGGGGTGAGATAGGATGGGATGAGGTGGGGTAGGATGGGATGGGTGGGATAGGGTGGAGTGAGGTGGGATGGGGTGGGATAGGGTGGGATGGGTGGAATGAGGTGGGATAGGATGGGATGGGTGGAATGAGGTGGGATAGGATGGGATGGGTGGGATAGGGTGGAGTGAGGTGGGATGGGGTGGGATGAGGTGGAGTAGGATGGGATGGGTGGAATGAGTTGGGATAGGGTGGGATGGGTGGGATATAGAGTGGGATGGGGTGAGGTGACATGCAACAGGAAGGGGAAGGAGAAGCCACCTGGCTCCTCCACCTGTCCCATTTCAAAGCTGTAGCTCTCTCAAAGCATCAATCTGTAGAGTTTTCCTCTCCCCTTTTTCAGATTACAGCGTGTTCCATTCCCAGCAAGTGCAGGATGAGATGGACACAAAATCCTTGGATGACATGGAGCAGAGCCTGCTGATGCTGTCAGAGACAAAGGCACCAGCCATGAGCAACACAGCCCTGTGGAAAAAGCAAGTTTCCACCATAGCCAAAGTGCATTTCCTCACTCTGAAGCGGGAAAACAAATGTGTGAGAGTTATGTAAGTATTGGGATAAAGAAACATTAAAGCCTGTTTGAATGACACCAGAGAAAGGGCAGGATGTGATTAAATTTTTTTAACATACTGTTTTTTAAATATAAATCCAATTTCTGTTGAATATGTGCTTTTTGGTGGGTCAGGGAGGTGTTTTATTAACATGCACATAAACTGGACTGGCTTTCACTGAATTTTAATAAACTCCAACCTTTTATTTCTTTCAGGTTGTTGCTTTTTCTGATTTTTCTTGTAGTTAAGATTTTATTGTTTTTCATACACCACATCATCAAAAATTCTGTAGCTGCTATCAAACTTTCCCCAGATTTGTACTTGCTGAAGCCTGGAGAGAACTCTCACAAGTACAGGAGTCGGCTCCTGCTGCAGAACTCCACAGGTAGGGCAGCAGCTCCTGTCTCCACCTCTCCTTTAATGTAGCTGCTTCTGGGGTTGGGGACAAACTTGGAAATTAACCCAGGTGAAGAGTTTCCAAGTTACCAAGAGATGGTAAAGTGTGAGTATCCTTTGTGCCCCAGGGTTTGGTTGGAGACCTTCCTCCCCCTCCCATGTGCAGTACCTTGTTCTTGTTGTGGCAGAAGATGATCCATATGAAGGAAGTGGCCAGAGGTGTTCAGATCCATCAACATTAAAATCCTGCTATAAAACATTTTGGAAAATTGCTTTTTATTTCAGCTTAGGGTGTTTTCAAAGTGCACAGCAATAACCCAGGCAATAGAAAGGAGCATCTGTTCAAGCTGTTGGGAATTTTTGCCTAATACAACTTATTTTCTCTGGACACCATGTCAAACTGTTGCTGATTTCCTACTTTCTTTGGGTGATTCTGTGATCAGCTTGAAGTTTGAATATCCTGATAATGCTTGTTGGCATCTCTGCTCCCTCACTGCTGCATTTCACTTGCACAAACTAGTTGGAGATTGTAACAAAAACAATTTTCTTGAGTTCTTTGGAGGCTGTGGAGTGGGAATCCAAAATAAAATAATTTGTGTTGTTCAGAATAGCAGAGGAGTCCTTGGTGGGCATGAGTGGAATGCAACAGTGATCCTTCATATATCAGTGAGAAAATGCATCAATAATTGTGTCAGATACTCCAGGCTGGTGGTGAGGAGGGGCTTCAAACTCATGGAGATGTGGCACTCAGGGACATGGTGGTGGGCTTGGCAGTGCAGGATTAGTGATTAGACTCAATGATATTAAAGGTCTTTTCCAAGTGAAATGATTCTGTGTTTTCCTCTGTTCTCACCAGAATCGGATATCGATGACATTGTCCACTCCCTTGGGAGCATGAACATACTCCTGGAGATGTTCAATGACAGTGATTATGTCTCAGCTGCACCTCACAGTGCAGCCTTAAACGTGTTTGCCCTGGAATCCAGACAGGTAGGATGGACAGCCTGGCTGGGTTGTGTCCCAGAGAGCCCTCAAGCAGCTGAGAGGGGCTGTTTGTAATTCTCTTACCTGAAAAGCACCTGTTGAGTCATGGAATCAAAGAATATTACACAGTATTGCTTATGCCAAAGGTCTGCAAAGAGGACTTGTATTAAAAGAATGGAAATATTAGCAAAATGAATGTTCTTTCATAATTATAATTATAGTAGGCCAATCAAACTTCCTTCCCCCTTTCTTTCCCACAAAGACACAACAAGCCAAGGGAAATGATTTATTGCACAGGAGACCTGGCATAGAAAATTTTTATCTTTTTTTTCTTTGTACTGACTGAATTGCACAATTTGACAGGAGTGTAACTCCATGGTGCTCTCATGTGTAAAGAAAAATGAGTTTCCTGGATGGTACATGTTCATTTCCATGTGCTTACTGAAGGGCTGTCTAGAAAAGATGTGAACTTTGGGGTTGGATTTAATCCCCAGCAAAGGAACTGCTTTGCAGTCTGCAGCTCTGGCTCTAGTTCCCATTTAATTCATTGGCACTGCTCACATCAGTGTGCCAGTTCAACCCTCAGCTCCTGTGAATTTTTGCCTGTCTGGTTTTTAAATCCATTAGCAAGAACATTCGAGTGTGGGTCCTTGTGTGTTTTGTTTTTCAGGCTGTAATTGTCTCAAGTGTCATTTGTCATAGTGTCACTGTTCCATAAAACATGCTGGGAATTTATTCCAAATAATTTGTTCTCCGTGAACATGACTGTTCTCCTGAATTAGGTTGTGTGTTACAATCACTCTGAGCAGCCCAGAGCTTCCTGCAAAGCAGACTCAATTATGCAAAGATTTTTCCCAGTGTTCAGGTTTAATTAAGGAGAGCCCTCTCAGGGAATTGCCCTTCGTGCAGAAGAATTAATTCAGCACGTACTTTCCTTCCTAGAATTATGTTTTTGCCATCATATTCAACAGCACCATGGTGCATTCCCTGCCAGTTCTGATGAATATTGTCAGCAACCTCCTGCTGCGCAGCTTAAACGTGACTGAGAGCATCCAGATCTGGAGCAACCCCTTCATTCAGGTGAGCAGCACCCCAAAGCCCACCCTGCAACATGGGGTGGGTGGCAAAGCATCCCTGGAGTGAGAGGGGGAGGGCAGAAACACCCCAAAATCCAAGGGAAAAGCTGGTTGGGACTATTTGAGAGGATGTGAAAGGTGCTGGGATTTTGCTCTGCAGATTATGGAAGTGGAGGGAAAAGGGGCTTGGAAAGGGCATGTTGTGTTGGGAATTAGTGGTTGGAGCAACTCGGTCTAGTGGAAGATGCCCCTGCCTGTGACAGGGGGCTGGAGCCAGGTGACCTCCAAGAATCCTTCCAACCCAAACCATCCCTTGAGCCAATGAATTTTCTGTGGTTTGTTAGAGGTTACCTGCCCTTCTGGGTCTGCTGCCTCCTGTGTGGAGCTGGGGTGGCCTTTGGGAGAGGAGAGGACTTGCTGCAGGAGATAAATGCTCTAGGAGTTCATTAGTTATTATTTATTCCTTATATAAATACTCCCAGAACTTCCACAGGTATTTTTCTTCCTGCTGCAGCTCAGGTGATCTTGACCTACACAGACTTTATAATTCAGCATTTACAGTTCCAACATTCCAGTTCTTAAGGTGCTGTTTTGGTCCTGCCCGTTCTGGCATTGAGGAAACCCTGATTTATGTTGCAGAATCTCCCAGACACGATTTTCAGGCTGGAGATCTATTTTGAGGCTGTGTTACTGGGGATCATCATCACTGGAATGCCACCCTATTTTGCCATGGACAACGCAGAGAACCATAAGGTAGAACTCCCAGAGATGCCCAAAAAGTTAGAAATCGTGGGATTTGAGGGAAAACCCCAAGAGGGATGTAAAATAATGCCCTGAGAGGCAGCATGGACGTGGCTGCTGTTGCTGCCTGGGGTGGAGCAGATTTTGGAGTAACTAAAACTGGCACTAACACCGGGGCAGTTTAACACAATGCTACTTTTAATTACCATGTAATTAACACTGTATTTTCTTCTGCTGTTGCAGATCAAGGCCTACACACAGCTGAAGATTGCAGGGCTCTATCCCTCTGCCTACTGGACTGGCCAAGCCATGGTTGACCTCCCCCTGTTCTTCTCCATCCTCGTCCTCATGGTCGGGAGCCTCTTTGCCTTCCACTATGGTGTTTACTTCTACGTGGGCAAGTTCCTGGCTGTGGTGAGTGTGGTGGGGAAGTGGTACTGTGGTTACCTTGTTTTCTGCAAGTGCTTGTTTTTCTTAGGTGGTTCAGCAGAGTTTTTCCAGTGGATTTACAGGGAAAACACCCAAGGCTGCACAAAAAAAAATTGTTCAGATTTTGTGAGTTTCATTCAGAAATGAAATAAAAAGAAGCTTTAAAATACCAGTATTTTCCAAGGAAATCCTCCATTCCCTTTTGCCTGCTGCTTTCTCAGCTTGCTTTGTGCTCTTGGCTGACTGATAATCGCTCTGTTTGCATCAACGTGCTGCTAATGACAAGGTCACAGTGACTTTGAGCACAGCCCATCTCTGCAGTGCATTGCAGCATGTGATTAAATTGAAGACACCACAAGACTTCATGTCTTTGATATTCAGAGTGAGCTTTCCTGTGAGTTTGGCTGTAATTGAGAGGAATCAGGAGCTCTGAGATAATCAGATTTGGGATGTGCCTGGTGTGCTGCAGGGTTGGTTTTCTCCCCTTGTTTTAATTTCTAAAAAATTACTAAGATGGAATTCTTAATATTTGCCATAATTTTTGGGTCACCATTTATTGGAGTGTTACAAAAGAATGGGCAAGAGTTTAACTGAGTGAGGGAAGTTCCTGGCTCTCCACACACTCTTTCATTTCTGTCTTTAACAATACACCAAGGTAGCAAAATACATCAAATGAAGTGACAAAGATGAATCCAGAGTTATGTGTGACATTAAAGTAATTCCAGTGGATAATTCAGCTCTTGCTGCTGCTTTCCTGAGAAGCCTTTCGTGTCCTTGCAGATTTTTTGCCTGATTGGTTACGTCCCCTCCGTTGTGCTCTTCACTTACGTGGTCTCCTTCACCTTTAGAAAAGTCCAGAACACAAAGGAATTTTGGTCATTTATATTTTCAGTGGTGAGTAGCATGAATTGACAGAACTGGGAGGGCTGGTGATCTCCAAAGCCACAACAGCTTCCCAGTGGTTTTATTCACTGTCTGTCTTTAGTGCAGAGGAAATGTGAGACATTTACCAATGTCTGTGTCTTCCTGTCACATCCTAAATGATAAAAGCTTTAAAAAATATGCCTCAAATTAGGGATCTTATGCTTAGAGAGCCTGAACTGGATGTAAATGGCCTTTTTTCCCTTTCTTTTATACAGACAGCCTTGCTCTGCACAGTTGTCACTGAAGTGGCCTTTTTTCTGGACTATTACCTGATAACCACCATCCTGCATTATCTCTTCTCCATCTTCATTCCTATTTATCCTCTAATTGGCTGTCTGATTTGTTTTATAAAGGTAAGGAGGGCACAGGGGATCCTCTTGAAAGCACTTGCAGGTGGCTGGGATTGGGTGGGTGTGTTTAATGTGTCATCTGGAGCCATTTAACAGGTGAAGAATAGTGAATACTGGGCAATAAAACCACCCTTTTCCTGTTAAAGTGGTTCAGTTTTGAAATGAGGAAAGTAGCAAGTTTTCCATTGAATTTCCTTCCAGTACCTGAAGGGAACCACAAGAAAGATGGAGAGGGACTTTTTACAGGAGGGTGTAGTGACAGAAAAAGTGGGAATGTTTTTAAACTGAAAGAGAATAGGTTTAGATGAGATATTAGGAAGAAATTCTCCCTTCTGAGGGTGGTGAGGGAGGTTGTTCAGAGAAGATGTGGCTGCCCCATCCTTGGGAGTGTCCAAGGCCAGGCTGGACAGGGCTTGGAGTGACCTGGGCTACTGGAAGGTGTCCCTGCCCATGGCAGAGTGTGGAATGAGATGGGTTTTAAGCTTCCTTCCAACCCAAACCATTCCATGATTGTGTGATATCCACAGGAAAACAGTGTGTTTCTTAGTGACCAAACCCTGTGATGGGACATTGGCTCATTGGGAGTTGGTGGCTTTGAACCCGGGAGCAGTCCCAGGGGTTTGGATGGAGTTCTGGTATCAGACTCGTGCAATCAGGTCTCTGCAGAGCTCAGAAAGTGCTTGAGCACCATGAGTGACTGATGGAGATGAGTACACAGCCTGTGGTAGGTGATTGTTTACCTCAGCCTGGTTTTTCCTGCGTTCTCAGGTGTCCTGGAAGGGCAAACGGCAGAGCGGGGGATACTCCGACCCGTGGGACCGGCTGCTGGTGGCAGTGCTGGCTGTGAGCATGGCACTTTCCTTCCTTGCCCTCCTGGCTCTGGGGGATTTCTGGCTCCTGCTGGGGGCCCCTTCTGTTCACAGCTTTATTCCTAAAGCTTTGATCCGGTGCTTGGTGTTGCTGAGCCTGCAGCTCCTGCAGCATGAGCACAGTCAGTAAAGCTCAGCCTGTGCTGCCTCAGTGGCCTGATTAACACTCCCAGCATGAATTCTGGTTGGTATGCGAGTCCATGCTGGTGGAGCAGGAGCTCCAGAGCAGGGACAATCCTTTATCTCTCCAAAACCCCCAAATAATTGCCTTTAAATCTAAGCAGACTTCAGTTGTGCACCCTCAGACCCACTGAGCAGCGTTTAATAATACATTTAATATTCTTGGCAACACCAGCACTTCTGTGGTGATGCAGAGCTGGAGCCTTTTGTCCCTCATCACACTGGTGGGATCCTCACTTTGAGGATCACCAGCCCTGGAGGGCTGGCAGAGCTGCCAGTAACCAGGGGGTGTTTGTCTGGTTCAGCCCTATTTGCAGTGTGTCGTGTGGCTCTTCCTGCTGCGCTGCTTCGAGCTGAAGAACGGAGGGAGGATGGTCAGAGAGGATCCCTTTTTCAGGTGTGTCTCTTAAATATTCATTTTTTAAAGTAATAGCACAAAGAAACTGGTTTTAATCCATTCATAGAATCAGAATCACAGACTGTTCTGAGCTGGAAGAACCCACAAGGATCATCAAGTCCAACTCTTAAGTCAATGGCCCACACAGGGGATTGAACCCATGACCTTGGCATTATTACAAACAAGTTTTAGCCAACTGAGCTGATCTCAGGGTCGAAGGTGCTGCTGGTGGTGAAACTGGAGTGTGTAGTTCATAGCTATGGAGGAAATACAATCACTTTTGTGATATTCCATCTGAGGTGTCTGAAGAATTTTTTCTCCTCGCTTTAGTTGTCTGAAATTCAGGCACTGAAGTGCAGAAATAGGTTGTTTTTAACTTTTAAAGTTGTATCAGTGCAAAATCAGGATTTTTTAAAGTGTGTTCCCTGTATAAAAACAGGGGCACTGCCTTTTCCATTGCATGGCCAGTGATGCCAGAACCCAACAAGTATCTCAGCTCAAAGGTGGCACAGGGATAGTCCTTGACAGCTCCTTCTGCTCTCAGATGAGCTGCAGGAATCTGTTCCCTCTGGGCTTGGCATTCAGCAGCAAAGCCCTGAGCCAAACTGAGCTGAGTGTTGTTTTCTTCCCCTTTAGAAAATGCTTAACAAAAGCCAAACCCTGGAAGTTCCCAGATGTCCCACATGAGGAGAATGAGGATGAAGATGTGAAGGCAGAGAGGCTGCGAGTCAAAGAGATCCTGAGCAGCCCCAAAAGTGAGGAGGTAAAGCCTTGCCCCCCCCCAGGCACTGCCCAAACCCCACATTTGGGTTTCCCAGAGCTGCTGGGATCTGCAGCCACTTCCCTCTTCCCTACTAGATGCCAGCAATCCTGGTCAGCAGCTTGCACAAGGAGTTTGATGAAAGGAAGGAATTTCTTCTGGGGAGAAAAATAAAGAAAGTGGCAACGAAACATGTTTCTCTCTGCGTCAAAAAAGGTTGGAGTTCAGTGACTTGCTGCTGAGCTGTCTTATGTACAAAAGCAACTCTTGGATCCAGTTTTCTGACCTGGGCAATGCTTTGTGTCCTCCTTTCCTTAGGAGAAATTCTGGGTTTGTTGGGACCCAATGGAGCTGGAAAAAGCACCTTAATTAACATGCTCGTTGGAGAGATTGAGCCAACCAGTGGGCAAGTATGTTACATGCTACAAGTTATATAGCAAATTAACCTTTATTTACATTTTATTATCATTATTGCAAGCATTCCCAAGCGTGTTCTGCTAAAACTATACAAAAAGTTTGGAAATTTGTAATACTTGGGAGTAAGGTCTGTGTGTTTTCCTCACAGGTTCTGATGGGAGATGATTCTTTGGGGCAGAGCAGTGAAGATGACTCAGTGAAATTTGTGGGGTACTGTCCTCAAACAAACCCACTCTGGCCAGATATTACCCTGCAGGAACACTTTGAAATTTATGGTGCTATCAAAGGAATGAGTCAGTCTGATGTTAAGGAAGTCATCAAACGGTGAGTAGTTTGTTACAGAAATCCTTCAAGTTTAGCTGTATTTTTCTTAGGGTTTTTTTCAGGGTTTTTTATTGCTGTTTTTTTGGCCTTTTTTTTTTGTGGGAATTTTTTCTCCTCACTTTTCCTAATGCAATATTTTTCATTAAAGTAGAATTGGATCTTTCCACAAATTCACTGAATGTGAATTTTTAGGTGAGATCAAGATTCAGCCACACAGAATTCAGTCGGTATTTCTAATTTTTATATATATTTTCTTGAAGTTATGAAGTCCTACCAATGACCTTTGCTGAGGCTGCAGGGATGGGGAATCCTGGACTTGGAGCTGTTTCTGGGCTGTCACCACAGGCTCCTCCAAGACACAGGGTGGTTTTGTTTGGAAGAACCACTTCCAATTCTGCTTATTCTGCTTTTTTTATGCTTCATATACAAATATTTCTAACTGAGCTCTTCAAATGGGACTGTTTGTACACTGTGATGAGGGGGATGCTGAACCATCAGCCTCCCAGCTGATCACACCTGGTCTTTCCTTTCCACAGCATTGCAAGTGCTCTGGATTTAAAGGACCACCTGCAGAAGACGACGAAGAAGTTGGGTGTGGGGCTGAAACGCAAGGTATGGGGGCTGCCTTGGCACCTGTGCTGGGGGGCACCAGCACCAGCCTGGCCTCACTCTGCCCTTTGCCTCCCTGCCAGCTGTGCTTTGCCCTCAGTATGCTGGGCAACCCCCGGGTCACGCTGCTGGATGAGCCGTCCACCGGGATGGATCCCAAAGCCAAGCAGCACATGTGGTGAGTGCCCCCGGGGCCACAGTGGCCACAGGATCCTTTCTCCTTGGGAGTGTGCCTGGTTTGGGTGTGCATTTTCCATGCTAACACTAGGGAGAGCCATAGGCAGGGAATCCGAGAGTGGTTTCTGTTGGAAGGGACCATAAAGATCATCTCCTTTCACCCCTGCCTTGGGCAGGGACACCTTTCACAACAGGGATGGGACAGCCACAGCTTCTCTGGGAAACCTGTGTCAGGGCCTCACCACCCTCATAGGGAAGAATTTCTTCTAACATCTCTCTAACCCTGCCCCCTGGCAGTGGGAAGCCATTCCCTGTGTCCTGTCCCTCCATCCCCTGTCCAAAGTCCCTCTCCAGCTCTTTTGCAGCCCCGTTAGGCACTGGAAAGGGCTCTCAGGTCTCCCTGGAGCCTTCTCCAGGTGAACATTCCCAGCTCTCCCAGCCTGTCTCCAGAGCAGAGGGGCTCCAGCCCTTGGAGCATTTCCATGGTCTCCTCTGTCTTGCTCCAGCAGCTCCACCTGCTCCTATGCTGGAAGCCCCAGAGCTGGACACAGTGATCTGGGTGGGGTCTCACAAGATGGGGAGAATCAACCCAACCTCAGTTCCAGGTGCAGTGCATCTGTGTCCCAGAATAGCTTGGGAATTAAAAGCTTGAAAGCTGAAAGAAATCCTTAAAATAATACAAGGAGTACAGACTCGAGTCATCTTTGGCAAATTCAGGTGCTAATTGTTGCCTTGGGAGTAGTGTCAGTCCATAAACAGAGGGGTTGTGTTTGACCATCACAGTGCTCTTTTCCTGCTAACCCAGGACCTGCTGCCACCTGCCAGATGTTTTGATCAGGGTTTTTTGGGGTTTTGGTTGTGTTTTGCAGGCGAGCAATTCGAGCAGCCTTTAAAAACAAGGAGAGGGCAGCGATCCTGACCACCCACTACATGGAGGAGGCAGATGCTGTGTGTGACCGTGTGGCCATCCTGGTGTCTGGGCAGCTCAGGTACCACCAGAGCCTCCCCTGGGGAGGCCACGAACTAGAATATGTTCCTTTGAAAATACAGATAGACAATTGTTTTGCACCTTAAAGTTGGAGAAAATTTAATCTTAAACTGCCAAAAGGGTCTGTTGGAAGTTCGGCTGCTCTTTGAGTGTTGTGTAACGTGCACAACTCGTGTTTTCTCTCTGCAACTGGCAGGTGTATAGGTACTGTCCAACACCTGAAGAGTAAATTTGGCAGAGGATACTTCCTGGAGATGAAATTAAAAGAAACAGCAGATGTACAGCAGGTGGAGTATCTGCAGAGCCAGATTTTGCACATCTTCCCCAACGCCAACCGCCAGGAAAGGTGAAGTTTGACGAATACGCAGCGAATTATATTAATAAAAGCCTCTGATTTCTCAGCATCAACTTGGCACTGAGTAGGGAATGTAAATGTTTACACACAGCAGGAAAAGAGGAAGGGTTTGGGGAGCAGCAGAGCCCGGGCTGCCAGGGTGGGGCTGGCAGCTCGTGCACAGATGTTTGGCACGGGGGAAGCAAAACTCAGTTGTGCAGAGCTGTTGTTTGACAGCTTCCTCCTTGCCCAGGGCCTGGGAGAGGGTGCAATCACAGACACCGAGTCCCTGCCCTCACCCAGAAATCCTGAGCCCCCTCTGGGGCATCTCCGAGTTTCAGGGTGGGTTGGTTGGTTTTCCTCCACCAGCTTTGAGTTTCTGCCTGATAAACTCGAGGGTCTGGCTTGGTGACTGCTGAGCAGAGTGTCCTAAAGGGCACTGCAGGCATCAAGGAGTGTTCCTCAAATGTGGGAGATCTGCAGGGAGAGGAGTTCCCTTTCCAGCAGCAGCTGTGTGTGGCAGAGCAGCTCCCTGTCCTGGAATCTGGGTTGCAGGAACTGCTGTGTGGTGCAAAGTTCCAGGGGATCTGTGACCTCTGCCTGAGCTCATTTCAAAGGAAAAAACCTCAGAAATGTGGGACTTCCAGGCAGCAAATCCCATGAGTAAACAGAGCAGGAATGGTTGAATCTTAAGTTGAAGAGCAGAACAGGAATAAGCTTAAGTTGAAGAGCATGTAAGTCATAGAACAGTCTCTGGGGTTCTCAACTGATGCACCTGGACCTGCATGTCTGAGGTGAAAAACCAGCTGGTCTCCTGAAGCTGCATCATTCCTCCTGCCTTGTGGGATCATGACTAGTCAGAATGCCTGGAATAACCCTCAGAAAATGAGTTTAAATCCATTCAACTGGATATTAATATTTTTACTTGGAGTGATTTTGCTTGAAGCTAAATTTGTTCTGTTTCTTGTTGCAGTTTTGCTTCTATTTTGGCATATAAAATTCCTAAAGAAGATGTACAGTCGCTTTCCCATTCTTTTTCCAAGCTGGAAGAAGGTAATTAAGCACTTGACATAGATCACATACAGAAATCCTTTTGTCTCCCATAACTGACATTTTTGCCATGCAGTGTCACTGCTCTAAATTTATTTAATTTGTTTTTCTTTTATTACTGTTGTCCCCCACTCTGTTTCTTGTGAAGTCAAGAGTAAACAGTTGTAACAGCTTAAAATCCAATTGTGTGAGACTGTAAAGTACCCCTGAATCTGCTCTTATTAATTCTCTCCACAGTAAAACATGCCTTTAACATCGAGGACTACAGCTTTTCTCAGGCAACACTGGAACAGGTATGGAAAGTGTATTTTGTGGAGGTAAACCCTGCCAGGTGGAGATCTCAGAGAGAGGGAAGGATTAGATGGGATTTTGGGAAGAAATTCTCCCCTGGGAGGGTGGGCAGGCCCTGGCACAGGGTGCCCAGAGAAGCTGTGGCTGCCCCAGCCCTGGAATTATCCAAGGCCAGGTTGGATGGGGCTTGGAGCAACCTGGGCTGGTGGAAGGTGCCCCTGCCCATGGCAGGGGGTGGGACGAGGTGATCTTTAAGGTCCCTTTCAATCCAAACCATTCCATGGTTCTCTGATGAAGAGCCCCATGCAGGCAGCTCATCCCCCATGCCTGGCTTTCAAAAGCCACTGGGGCCACTTTGCTGATTCCTGTTTGGGTATTTTTGGGAAACTAAATTCCCCTTTTCCAAAGTGATTCGGGATTGCCAGTTCTGCTGCTCTTTATTCCCATTTTCTCCTTTAAAAATAAGATGCCAACTGCAGTGACTGGAGGAAAATAAATTTGTGGCATTAATGGGAAAGCTGCTCTGATTTATTCTGAGGATGGGCATTGCTGTTCATGGTTGAAAGGAGAGTGAAGCTGAGGCTTGTTATTGCTTATTCTGAATTAGTTATTGCTGATGATAAATATCCTTCAGTGTGTTTGGTGCAACTTCTTTTCATCCTATTTCTAAAGGAATGAGGTGGGAGGGTATGAGCAAGGAGAAGAAACCCAAAATATTAAATCTTGCTTGGAGATGAAACAACACTTTCAGTGCTCATGAGGTGTTTAGCCTGAGTTGTGTTTGTGACCTTCAAGGAACAGGGGGTATCAGTGTCCTCTCCATGTGTTCCAGGTTTTTGTGGAGCTTGCTAAAGAGCAGGAGGAGGAGGACAGCAGCTTTGGCACCCTGAACAGCACCTTGTGGTGGGAGAGGACACAGGAGGACCGGGTCATTTTCTGAGCTCCTCGTGGCCAGATCTGCTCAGAAGCTCCTGTTGGTGCCAGCAGTGATCCTCTCCACACACCCTGGGGCGTGTGCCTGGAAAACAAGGGAGCTGGGAAGGACAGGGAGAATGATATTTGGGAGCCCTGAGCGTGTCCCACCACCCTGGCCTTAGGAATAAGCCACGGTAGTGGGGAGCGTCCCCACTGTTGTTCTGGCTGACCTGGAATTCCTCCTCCCCTCCTGTTCCCTGGTTTGTGTTGGGCAAGAGGACACTGCCATGACAGCTGGTTGTCTCCTGGAGGTGGTGGCTGGTTCAGGGGTTCCCACCAGCCTTCCCTTGGCTCTCCTGTGCTGGGTGGGTGCCAGAGGCTGGGCTGTCTGAAAGGAAATCCTGCATCTGAGCAAACCCAGTGGCCACTGAACATCCTGCCCTGTGGGGCTGGTTCACAGGGGCTTGCTGTGCCCTCTGCCCTCAGCTGGCCTGTCCCACAGGGTGCCCTGCAGACACAGCTCTGCAAGGTCCTTCTCCTCCACCAGCTGATCCATCACTGCTTATGCTTTGAAGATGCACCTGCTTGGAAGAGAGGGGGGAAAACCACTCCAGAGTTATTGTATCACTGCAAAGAGGGTCTTGAATTCCAAAATAACCCCTCCAAAGTAACTGCATCACTTCAAAGAGGGTCCTGAATTCCACCACGAGCTCGTCTTGGTGTCTGACCAATGTGAAAATGTTCATTTGCAGATAAAACATGGCACTGTTGGCACTTCCATTTGTTTCTCCTGCAGGTTGGCAGCTGTGGGTGGCACTGGTGTTTGTCCTGCATGCACTGGGGGTGATGGGGTGGACAAGAGGGGATGTGCTGCTTCCCCTTCTTGGTAGAAGTACAGAGACATAAGTGTGAGTCACGGGATTTGCAGAGATGTGAGTCCTCCTTGTGTTCATTAAAACCAGTCCAGTTCTTTCCTTGGGTGTAACAATGCGTGTCCTGCCAGCTGCTCTCAGGCACAGTCCTTTGGAGATGTTTGCATTGTCCTTGCCAGTGGATTTGTAAGTACACATACCAGTATTTCCTAATCCATCTTTGTTATGACATTGGCTTTGTCCTGGCCTGGCAATTTGTCCCTCACCTTTGGAAAACCCAGAAGAAAATGATCCCAATTGGCAGCCTCACCTGTAGGAGCAGTGCCTTTGGTTTGCACAGAAGCACTAAGAAGGGTAAAATATGTGATCCTTCAGCCTAAGAGATGACAGATGTATGTTGAAAATATGTTATTTTTGGGGGTTTTCAACACAAAGCTATCATCACTTTTTTTAGTTTTATAAGGTGAAGTTAAAGATTGCTCCCAGTTCCTTGTGCTCTGCAATGAACAGATAGAGAGATGTGTTTATATCGAGGCATTGGCTTCATAAGTCATATCGTGTGTTTAACTTCACATTAAAGTTAGAGGAGACCTTTGTTTGTCTTGTGAAAACTCAAAGAAGTGGGTTAAGGTGGAGTTGTGTCCCAGCTGTTTGTAATTATCAGGCAATAAGGTGTGTACTATGTGTGATAATGGTTTGAGCCAAAACCTATAACCATTAGTTTCCTGTTCCACCACAGGGAGATGTGAACTCTTTATGTACCACTTTGCTTCCTCTTTTGTACCTGTACATTGCACAGAAATGTGCAGCTTTAGTTTGGTAGTTAAAATAGGAGCCCAGGCACTGCAGAAAGCCCTGGACATCCCACTTGCTTCCCCAGGGAACCACAGCCCTTGGTTGTGCCCATTTTGGTGAGCCCTGGAAATGAAACAGAGGTAAAGGATGGGATTAAAGCACCAACCTCTAAAATGCAGCTCCAGTGGAATCTTCTAGGGGTGAACCTTCCCTGTCAGAAAAGAAAATGCCCCAAATTCAGGTGTTTATTTAGCACCTGGACCCCCAGCCCGTTGCTCCCAGCCCTATCCCTGCTGCTCTGAGTGTTTTCCTTTACTTGGAGCCAAGGTGGGACCCAGAATTTTGGCTGATGGTACTTTTCCATGGAGGCATGGACAAGTTCAGGGTGTCTTCTCCAAATCCCATGTTTCTCACTTTGGTCTCTCTCTGTAAGTGGTGTGTCAGCCAAGTGTCACATCAGTCCATCAGTCCTTGTCATGTGAACTTAGGGAAGTACAGTGTGACCTGTGAGCCTTGGTGTCTTCTTTTAATTTTCTTCTTGAACTTAGAGTTAACAGTCTATAAAATAATTCTGTGCTGTCTGGGTGACAACATCCTGTTTCAGAGAGTTCCATGTCTTCTAACTTTTCAGGTGGATGAAATCTTGGGTTAGCAGCCAGGTCAGCTGCGTTTGGTGCTGATGTTTATCCTGGAGGAAGGAGGGGTTGGTGGCACTGTGTTTATGCAGCTCCATGGCCAAGGGATTTGGCTCATTTAATGAACTGTGCATTTTGGTGGGGTCTTTGTGGCGTGTTGACGTCGTGTGTCAGTGTGGGGTGAGATGTCACCCCAACACGTCACTGCCATCGTAGTGCATTCTACCAGAGGTGTTTCAAAGTGTCACACAGTGTCTGTAATTGCCAGCAGAGGGAAAAACACGTGCAAAATAATAGCAGAGAATCCCCTGGAAACACGAGAGCTTTATTCCTGTGGTGTTGAGTCCCTTTGTTCAGCTGTTACGCCAAATCCCAGATGTACAACACGCACACCCAGCGGGTGCTCTCAGAGATAAACTGGAGCTCAGGCAGCTGCATTTGGGGCAAATCCACCCACTTTGGGTCACCATTCCCAAGTGTGAAGGCTTTAATTACCTTGCAGGGTTGTTGTGAGACAGTAGCTGATATACCCAAAGATTGGAAAATGCGTTTACTTTGTGGTGTTGTACAAGGTTGTATTTTTCTATGGAGAATTTAACGTGTCTGATTTTGTTTACATTATCAAGAAAAGTCCTTATTTAAAAATATCTCTGTATAGTGAGTGAAGTCTATTGCATAGCCAACATCCAGAACTTTGGTAGCAGAAGCAGAAGGTGTTGGGTCTAAAGGTGCCACGTTTGTGATGCTCCTCCTGATGTTGAACCACATGCAGTTCATTTTATACACTTGCCTTTCTTTTACCTCTTGGCTGTACTTGTAAAGGTGAGGATTTTCCTTTCCCAGCAGAAAGTACTACCAGAATAAAGATGGATTGGATTGTTAAATGCTTGGCTTTCTGTTGTGTTGTGTGTTTTGCTGTGCTAGAAACAAAGGGCTTGTTATCAAAAGCTTTGGTTGTTCTTGGGCTTCAGGTGAGTGGGCTCGGGCAGAGTGTGGGGGGCCCAGCTCTTGGCATGGCTGGGAGGGTCAGGCTGCATCTTTTAACTGAAGTTGGGGAATTTTTCACTATTGGCCCTGAGATCAGCTCAGTTGGTTAAAACTTGGTTGTAATAATGCCAAGGTCATGGATTTAATCCCCTGTGTGGGCCATTGACTCAAGAGTTGGGTCCCTTCCAACTCAGAATAGTCTGTGATTCTGTAACACTTGGGATTCAACCTCTGGTCGTTGAATTGCACTTTGCAGGTGGATTAATTCAGCCCAACTTTGGGTAGCAGTGACCCCCTGGCAGCTGCACACGCTGCTGGCACAGCATGTCCTGCATCTGCAGCCATGAATCACCTCCAGCCCTGGGAAAATTAACCCCTCTGAGAAAAAAGGATTTATTTTCCTGGGTGGGGCTGAGCCCAAGGTGAACTCGCTGGGTGGGTGCTGGCCCTGGGCTGAGGGGCAGTGAAAGAGAGAGGTTTGGCTGAAGGTGGGACATGGACATGTGGTCTGCAGGGCTGGAGGACACTGGATGCTCCTTGGGTGGCTCCCCAGAGTGGCCCTGCTGAGGAAGAGGAGGAGGTCACCCTCCAGCCCTGTGGATCAGTGAAGGGTGTAGCAAACAAAGGGATTTGTGCTCCCCAGGCCTCTCAGTGGGGAGGAAAACAACCCCAAAGACATCCAATCTCATTTTGGTGACAGTTCCCAGAATTTCATCCTTGTCTTTAGTGCTGTGTAAGGGCAGCGTGCCATGTATTTTATTTTTTTTTTCCTAAAGAAGAAGCTGTAAACTTAATTCATTCCCTTATAATGCTGCCTTTAAGAGCTCTTCAGAAAGTCCCTGACTGAACATGCAGAATTCCTCTTTGATAAGGGTTTCCCGAAGCTCTTGCTGTTCTTTTTTCCTGCAATGTCCCCCTGGAAGGGTCTGGCTCCATTCCAAGCTGCTCTCCTCCTCCTGGCAGATACAAGGGATGGTCCCAAGTCCTGT
Organism: Pithys albifrons albifrons; assembly: GCF_047495875.1. Taxonomy (NCBI): domain Eukaryota; kingdom Metazoa; phylum Chordata; class Aves; order Passeriformes; family Thamnophilidae; genus Pithys; species Pithys albifrons. The sequence continues at coordinate 2,002,366 of NC_092476.1, read as the reverse complement.
TCCCTGAAATCCTGTGGATCATCTGCCTAGGGATTTAATTACTGGTATTTTGAAACTCTGTGTTCTCCTACTGCTTTTCAGTGGAGTCCTCAGGGGTTTCCTTGGACTGGGGTCCAGCAGCAGAGCCACTCCCAGGGCACAGGATGGGGAACCCCAAGGAGTGCTCAGAGCAGGTGTTATTTTTATGTTCAAAAGCCTTTTCTGTAGCAAACATCCAGTCATGCCAGGGCTGCCCAGGGCTGGGTGCTGCCAGCACGCCGTGGGCATGGTCAGAAATGTGCTGGTTTTCAGTGAAGTGCATCTCAAATGGACTTCTTTGCAGCCACGAGGAGCCTTCCCTGTTTGTCCCTCGCTGCCCAGTGGGAAGTGATACTGGAAAACACTCTGCTCCTCTCCTAAATGAGCTCATTCCATGAAAATGAGTAAATCAGCAGCTGCAGCAGAGCTACAGCCTTTTGTTAAACAAGAACCAGACAGCTCTTGTTTGGGGCAGCTCTGCAAATCAGGTGCACAGTCCTCAAGCTGTCGAAGTTCCAGGACAGGCAAATTATTTTGACTGGTTGAATTATTGTGTGGCCACAGGCCCTTCCAGCTCATTTGGGTTTCCTGGCTTATCTGGTTTCCTCAACTCCCTGCTTTGAATGCAGATCCATTGGAAAGATGTTTTTTAAAAGCCCAGCTCATTCCATCCTGATTCCAGCTGTGTGGCAAGTGCTAGAAAAGCGGCTAAAAGGAGTGGAAACTGAGAAAAAAAATTACTAAAAACAACGAGGAAAGGAGAAAGAAGAACTGAAATCCACTTTGTCCTGAAACACCAGAGTTGCCTCAGCAGAAGAAGGAGCATTTGCTGAGTCAGGCTTTGAGCAAGATGGGGAGAAGGCAGCAGAGTTTTCCCTCTGGAGGAGCTGGGACAGGGACAGGGTGGCTTTGCCACCACTCAGGAGCTCAGTGTCACCCCATCTCAGGGCCCCCCAGATTTCCTGCCTGGTGGAACGCAATGCACGAGTTGTGCTAACCCTGCAAACCGTGGTGGAAACATCTCCGGGCTCTGGGCCAGCTGGTTGGAGCTCCTGCTCCACAATTGTGTCATCACCCCAGTTTTGGGAGCGTTTGCAGGGGGGTGACGTCAGGCTGGAGAGGGCATGGCCATCGGTCGGGGCTGCGGGCTCAGCCCTCGCCGGGGCTGCAAAGGGACCAGGAGCTGGGACACCTCAGAGCTGAGGGACACCTGGTCCTCATGGAGAACACAATACCAGGTAAGGAGTCTCATATTTCTCTCTCTAAATTTTTTTTAAGGGAAAATTTATTCAGAAATAGAAATTAAAAAATTCTTCTCAGAGCATTTCCATGCAGGGTTGTGTTTGGTGAGGAGTTTTTCCCCTGATTATTTAATACTCTGTTACACTGAATGCAGAAAAGCTGCACCTTTCAGCTCTGTTCTCTGGCAAATTTTAGGCTTCACAACAAAATATTTAAGAGGCAAAAGAGTGAAAATATTCAGCTTTTCTCTGTGTGTGGGTTTTGATTCTCACCAGGGATGTACTTTGGCTGCAGGTTGATCACTGTGTCTTCCCAGATGATAATCATTCCCTCCACCCTCCTCCTCCTGCCTTGCTGTCACCACTAAAGGCATCTAAAAATGCAAAACCTCAAATTTCACTTCTCTGGAAGAGCTAAAGTGTTGAGCTTTGATAAAAGGGAAGGTTTGGAGCTGTTGGTTTGGTTTTTTTTCAAGCTGAGAGTAGGAAAATAACCTGTCTCAAAGTTTATGTGTTTAAGAGTAGAGCCAGTTCAGATCTGGCTCGTGTTTATCAGGGGGCCAGATGCAAACACAGAGAACTGCACTAACTGGCAAACAGGAGGGTATGGAAAGAGCACATTCACCTCTGCACTCCCCACGTGCAGGGATTCATCCTGGGCTCTTGGAAAACCTGGGGCTCCTCTGGGAAGTGGGAGATGCAGCATTCATTGATTCCTTGACAGCCAGCACAGAGAGGCTCCTGAGGAGCATCTTCATTTGAGGAGTTAAACCCACCAACTCATAGAATATTTTGGGGTGGAAGGGACTTTTAAAGGACATCTTGTCTAACCCTCCTGCAATGAGCAGGGACACCTTCAACTAGATCACAGTAAGTTAAACTTTTATTAGAGGGTGGCGAAAGTCTGAGGAGATGCCAACTAGGAATTCCCTGAGACAATAAATTAATGAAGGGGTTATATGGGATGTGCCTTTCTGGGGCAGACTTTGGTAGAGCAAAGTTAAGCACAGAATCCAGCAGAAGTTCCTGCAACACCTGGAGAGTGTGTTCCTGCAGAGCAGGAGTTTGGGTGTATTTAATGAGCCCTCAGGAGGCAAACCCCTCCAGAGACATCCAGTTGTGCAAATGATGCTCTTAACTGGCTTAAAGCTCCTCACTGTTGCCTCCAGATAAACTCCTGACAGGTTTATTTTGACTTCTGAATGTGAAATTTTGAGCCTCAGATTTTGCAGAGGATTCTCTTTTTCTTGTATTTTTACCTTTTTGATAATTACCTAATGAGTTGATTAGATATTTGATTAAAAGTTGATAATATCTAGTATTTATTAGGTACCTAATTGAAAGTTAAGTTCTTCCTGATTTTGTTCACAGGCACCATCACTTGTTTGAATTCCTGCCTTCATATTTGGCTCCCAGTGGTTTTTCCTTCTCACTCCACATGAAAAAGTTAAATTAAAACTGGTAGAAACTTCATTGGCATTTTCTGAAAAGCTTTAGATTTGCTCCATCATTTTTAAATGAAGTGTTTATTGTGCAGTTTTTACAAGCCCATCATGTTTTCCATGTTACCCAACACCAGGAACATTTGTTTACTGCCCAAACATCCTGGGCTGGGCTGCTCATTTCGGTTCACAGCGCCTGAAATTCAGCCCTGAGCGTGAAGAAAAAAAAAAAAGGAACCTTTCCTAGAAATCTCTTCCTCTTTGCCTTTAAACTCCACCGCAGGCTGTGGTGGGGAAGCACAGGAGAGAGGAGAGCAGCAGGAGATAAGCCCTGTGATAACACTCAGAGGGTAAACAGGGATTCTGGATCCACAGCCCTCAGAGCAGGCAAATATTTAATTCTTCCAAAAGCAAGCAGGGAAGGAAACAGAGTAGTAGAACCATTTATTAACTCCAGCTGCCCAGCCCTTGAAATCAGGAAGTGATGTCCAAGGGGATTAGAGCACTGAGCATTTGAGGTTGCTTTGATTTGGGGTTTCAGCCTTTTGGAAGTATTGAAATACAAAAACATGGTGGGAGGTTCCTTCCCCTGCTCTCCTCCAGGGCAGGGGGTGAGACCTGTCCCTCTGAACTTGCTGCTGTTCTTGCACAGGGAATTTTGCCCATGTGATTAAACTTGGAGTGGAAATAAATATTCCCCATAAAATTATCCCCCAGTAAATACTCCCTGCTAAGTATTTAGAAGGATATAAAGGATCACAAGGGGGTTGAATGCTGCCCTGCTCTAGAGTCAAAGTTCATCAGCATCTGGATGAAAACAGAACAAATTGGTCTCTTCCCAGGCCCCTTGAGGGCCACAGTGGCAGCATCTCTTTTAGGCCACTTTTAGATCTCCCCAGTGGTTCTGGTGGCCTCCTGGGGGGCAGCTGCCTTGCCCCAGAGGTGATGTGGAAAGAGGGCATGTGTGTAACAGGGATGATTTGGGGTCTGGTTACAATACCAGAGCAGGTGAGCAGTGATTTGCCCACAAACCACATGTCTAAGGCAAGACATAAATTCACTTTCTACAGTGAAATGTAGAAAGTGAACAGTTGTCTCACTCTACAAAGCCTCTTTAGGATGAAGAAGGATGAATCTGTCCACATGGAAGAGGCCCCTGAGTCCAACCCAGCTCTCTGTTCCCTTCCATGATCTTGCACTATTCCCTTGATTGTCCAAGCTGTAAAATGGAGACAAGTTCTCAACTTTTGGCATGTTATTGGCTTCCTCTGAAGTGGTGTTTACCTAAACAAACATATTAACTTCCAGTGATCTGTTTTATTCTGAATTGTATCATTTTCTTTCTCAGCTGGAAAAATGCAGGGCATATTCAAGAAAGCCTCAAAAATATTTCAGCAAACCCGTGCTCTCCTATGGAAAAACATTCTTCTGGTGTGGAGGATGAAGACACAAAGTTTTCAGGCAAGTGTTGGCTCTTCCCAAGGGAAATTCAGATTTGCACTACAAAGTGTTTTTACATTTCATTGTTTTTATGGGAGGGGATATGAGAAGCCTCAGCTGGTGATGTGGTTCCCTGGGAAATGTCAGCAGTTACCCCTCTTCCTGAGACACTGGAATATCCCTGCACAATACAGCCTTGGGACAAAGCTGCCTTGTTGCTTTGGGTTGTTGATCCCACCCTGCCCTGGATAGAGGAACACAATGTCCAATTCATGATGATGGTGTACAATTATCAGCAGACCTCGTTGGCTCTGGTACTAAGAAAACATGTTTTTCACTTGAAACATTCCTCCTAGTTTGAAATCACCACACCTGTGGAGCAGCTCTCCCACATGTACAGAGGAAAGGCACCACACTCCGAGGAGCTGGACTGTGCAGAGCTGCATGAGGAGGGTCCTGCAGGAACCTTCCCATGCCACCACATCCTTGGGCTGCAACTCACCTCTGCATGTCCTTCCTTTCCTCCAGGAATGGGTGACAGCATTGATCTTCCTCCTTGTACTCCGAGAATCAGCAGCCATGATCTGGAGCTACCCAAGGCAAGAATTCCCATACAAGTTCCTGGGGCAGTTGGATGATCCAGCCTTTAATGCCACAGGAACGACACTCATGTACACACCTGCAACAAACACCACCAGGAGAATAATGGGCAAAGTGGCTTCGGATTCAGTACTGAGGGGTAATGCTGCTCTTCAATCCTTGTTCCATCTGTGATGTCTGAACCAGCACTTGTGGTGGGGGAGAGAAAAAAGCCACAATATTTTTGAGGGTATGGATTGTGGTGATGTCCATTTACATGTTCTTGCCTGACTAATCAGAGTTTTAGCTGTGATGGTTTTGCTCTCTCTTTTCTTTTTTTTTTTAATATTAATTATTTATTCTGCTGGCAGGTGTAATATTAGAAGAGATGGAAAATGTGGAAAAAATGGAAGCCAAAGGGAATTTGGAGGATGAAGTTATTGGTGTTGTCTTTAAGGATGACTTCTCCTACAGCCTCAGATTCCAAATCAGCAAAGCCGTGTTTCCAAATGAACTCATAGATCACATCGGTAACAGAACAAACGAAGACACAGAATCTGATTTTACAGTAAAAGCTGTTGAGTTGGATCCCTGTGCTGCTCTGCCACCCCAAAGGGATGGAGGCTGCTTGTGCTAAATGACTCCAGAAAGACATTCATTGAAATTCGAGTTAGTTTTTGAGAGGGAAACAAGTCTCAGAGGAAAAAGTTGTAAGAACAACTGAACATTATCCACAGTCAGAGAAACACAGAATTATAGAATGGTTTGGGTTGGAAGGGAGCTCAAAGGTCATCCAATCCCAACCTCCCTGCCATGGATAGGGACACCTTCCACTAGCCCAGGTTGCTCCAGCCTGGCCCTGGACACTTCCAGGAATGGGGGAGCCAAAGCTTCTCTGGGCACCCTGTGCCAGGGCCTGCCCAGCCTCACAGGGGAGGATTCCTTCCCAGTATCCCACCTAACCCTGCCCTCTGGCAGTGGGAAGTCATTCCCCCTTGGCCTGTCATTCCAGTTCCTGATGAAAAGTCCCTCTCCAGCTTCCTTGCTGGCACACACTGGCAGGTGCTGTGGAGTCTCCACACAACCTTCTCTTCTCCAGGCTGACCAGCCCCAGCTCTCCCAGCCTGTCTCCACATTAAAACATAAAAGGTTGAGTAAAACTAAATCTGCATTTCTTGCCACTTAAGTAAAAGTCATTTTCAACCCCACACATTATATGTAAGTATTTATATACACATACCATGGACACGAATTGATTAATTTTTTTTTTCTTAAATTTCTTTCCCCAACAGAATCCTGCTGGGATTTTGCAGGAAGTTACTGCAAAATTCCTTCGTACTGGTACGAGGGTTTCCTCTCAGTGCAGTCCAGCATTGATGCAGCACTCATAGAAGTAAGTGATCATGATGGAAAATGTGTGCTATTCTTTTCAGAGTTATCTGTAAACTTCAAAAAACTAAACTAAACAACAGAAAAAAACCCACACAACCTCCCCCAAACCATTTCATTTTCCCATCTAGGGGGGAAGGTGTCCCTGCCCATGGCATGGGATTGGAATGAGATGGGCTTTCAGGTCCCTTCCAGCCCAAACCAGCCTGGGATTCCATGATTCTGTGATTTTCTGGAATCATTAGTTTCTTAAATACAGGGTGTGATTCAGCAGTTCAAAGAATGACAGATCATTCTCATGGCTCAAGGCAGTTGTTAGTGTTTTATTGCAAGAGAGTCCAAAAGGATACTAAATATTGGTTAGTTGCCATTTATAAACATAAGCTTATTGTTGACAAAATAATAGTTTTAATGCTTATAAAAATCTGTTTCTTCTGGTGTTGGCTGTTTCATGACAGAAATGAAATTAATGCCTCATTTCTTTTCTTTAGATGAAAACCAACCATTCTGTCTGGAAAGAAATGAAGTCAATTACTGGGGTTTTTCTGAAATCCCCCATGATGAAACCTGTGTTAAGAATAGATTATGTTTGGTTCATTATCTGTGCTATATTGTGCTACTCCCCATTTATGTACTCTTTGTCAGTGAAAGTTCTAAGGGAGAAGAAGAGGCTCAAGGTATTGATGAGAGCCATGGGTTTGCAGGATATTGCCTTCTGGTAAGAAATTCACTGTGTAATTACAGAGGTTGTACTATCTAATGTATGTAGGATGTATAGAGGGGCTTGGAGCAACCTGATCCAGTGGGAGGGAGTCCCTTCCCATGGAAGGAAGGTGGAATTCTGTTGATCTTTGAGGTCCCTTCCAAACCAAACCATCCCATGATTGTATTTGCTGGAGAAGCTCCGTTTCCAAGCATGTTGTTGCTGTTTGTTGTGCCCAGCTCTGCTCTGCTCCCCCAAAGGAGGGAAGAGCTCCCCTCATGTGGCAGGGGGGGTGTGGGGAGGCTCTTGGGCTTGAGGTGTTGTTTGGCTCCAAAACATCAGTGGGTTCACACAGAGAACACAAAAAGGGCATAAATACCAGATTTTGGAGAAAACTGCTGGTGATGAAGCACAGGAGGGACACACAGGGGCTGTCCAAAGAGGCTTCCAAATCCAAGTGTTTCACATCATTAGGAAAAGCACACGGATAAGAGGTCCTGGCTGCAGGTGCTCTGTCTCTCTGTGCTGGCATTGGTGCATCTGCAGAGGCTTGAGGAGGTGCAGGACCTGAACATGAGGAAGAACTTGACCACCCACTAGGACAGGTTGCCCACAGAGGGTGTGGAGTCTCCCTCACTGGAGATATTCCAGACCCATCTGCACACAATCCTGTGCCACTTGCTCTGGGATAACCCTGCCCAAGGAGCGAGGTGGGACCAGATGATGCTCTGCGGTCCCTTCCAACCCTTTGATTCTGTGATATTTGCACCTTTCCACCTGGAAGCTGTGAATAGACGTGTGTTTGGAATTCTGAAGGATTTGAATTACAGACTGTGTCCTGTTCAGGGCCCAAACCAGCTGTGCCTTCCTTTGCAGGTTATCCTGGAGTTTGCTGTACACTGTGTACATCTCCATATCAGCCAGTCTGCTGGCACTGATCACGCTGACAGAGGTTTTGGAAAGTCAAAGCTTCTCAGAACTGTATTTTTTTTATTTCCTTTATGGCATGGCATGTGTAAGTCTGCTTTTGCCTTCTTCAATGATGCAGCTTTTTTTCCCCATTTCTTAATTAAAATGTCTGAAAGTTAAAAGAATTTAATTAAAATTTAAGTAAAATTAAAATATCTGAAGACTGCAGAGTTCTCTGGGGCTGGGTGTTATATGAGAAAGTAACAAAAATTCCTCACTGTTGGAATTTATTGTTATAATTGTCATAATTTATATATTTATATGTATAAACATATGCAATGTACATGTATTTTATTGTGATTTTTTTAATATACCACTCCCATGACATTTTGGGAGATTCTGACTTGAAATCAAAGTAAAGAGAGGTGCTAACACCAGGCTGGGAGGGATTTGTCTGTCCCTATAAACCTGCCCTAACCCTCAGACCCATCTGCTAAATGATGCAAACCTTGTGCTCTGCCATTTGCATCTGCAGGGGACAACAGCAGCTCAGCTGGGTCTCTAATTCTACTCCTATTTTCCTGTTGTTTGTTTAATTGCCATCCTTCTAACTCCTGCTTTTCTCTGCTGCAGATCCACTTCACTTTCATGATCAGCTCGTTGTTAAAGCAGCCAAATATTACCAGTTTTGTGGGATTTCTCCTGCACATCCTCTTGGGGTCAGTGGGGTTTTTGACACTGTTGGACGTTTTGCCACCGTCTTCGGGATGGATTTTAAATCTCTTCAGTCCTTTTGCCTTCACATCTGGCCTCTCCACGGTAGGTCCAACCTAAAGCCAGGGCACCATGTGAGTCCAGGGCACAGCAATCCTGCTGCAGGACCTGCACCACGTGAGTCCAGGGCACAGCAATCCTGCTGCAGGACCTGCACCACGTGAGTCCAGGGCACAGCAATCCTGCTGCAGGACCTGCACCATGTGAGTCCAGGGCACAGCAATCCTGCTGCAGGACCTGCACCACGTGAGTCCAGGGCACAGCAATCCTGCTGCAGGACCTGCACCACGTGAGTCCAGGGCACAGCAATCCTGCTGCAGGACCTGCACCACGTGAGTCCAGGGCACAGCAATCCTGCTGCAGGACCTGCACCACGTGAGTCCAGGGCACAGCAATCCTGCTGCAGGACCTGCACCACGTGAGTCCAGGGCACAGCAATCCTGCTGCAGGACCTGCACCACGTGAGTCCAGGGCACAGCAATCCTGCTGCAGGAACTGCACCATGTGAGTCCAGGGCACAGCAATCCTGCTGCAGGACCTGCCAGCCCCAGTTTGTACTGGCAGAACAACCCAGTCACCCCCCTCTGCTCTAAATACTTTGAAAACCTGACTCCAGAAGCTCCATCCTTATTAATCATAAGGATGGTTGGAGAGTCAACTGCATCAGTTGGACCAAGGGTTGGACTTGATGATCTTGGAGGTCTTTTCCAACCCAATCAATTCTATGATTCTGTGACCATGAGTTTTACTGCCTCTATATACACAATAAATGGAAATCTCTATGAATTAGTGCAGCAGTGGGATGTGTGTGGTGGGCACCAAGATCTGCAAGAACTGTGATCTCTGGAAGTGCTGCCTTGGCAAACACCACGTGCATCACCCTGCTGGGGTAACTTCTCCATTGGCTGGAATTCAGCTTACTGAGGCATTTCTGGTGCTTGTGGTCATAATAAAGCCTTTGCCTCCTTAGTAACAGCATCGTGATCGTGAGTGGACTTGGGTTTTCAGTGAAAGAGGTTGTGATGACACAGCAGTAGTTTGCATGTAGTAGTTCTGACCAAAGGAAGTGCCACATCTGACTTGTGCTCTTTTTTTTATCCCCCTCTAGATGGTAAAATTAGAAAAACATGGGCCACCCTTTAACTCAGAGCTGTACCCTCTCTATAACCTGTACCTCATACTGAGCCTTGACAGCATCTTGTATTTCCTGCTGGCCATCTACTTTGATAAGGTTTTGCCTGGTAAGTGGAAATGTGAGAGAAAAAAATGCAAATTTCCTTGTTTTTTTCTTCTGTAACTCTCTCCCCTTGTAGGGGGTGGTGGGATGAGAGGAAACCGTAGTGCACATGAAGCAAAAAAAAGGTGCCCTGGTAATGAGCTGCTCAGAGTATGGAAGGGCATCTTAACAGCCTTGACACCAGGGAATGAAAATGGGAAATAAATGGTTGGGAAGAAACCTGTTTGCCCAGAGTCTGGGTGTGTGTAAGTGCCTCGTTTGGCTTTGCCTCCAAAAAAGGCTTCAGAAGGAATGGCAAACCCTGGAGTGAGTCCCTGAGATCCTGCTCTGACAGCCCTGACCTCTGGGCTTGGAAGGATGTTGACTTGACCTGATGTTTTTGTACCAAAGAGGGTGCAAGTGGGGTCTTTGCTGTGGTTATTCCACACCTACATTTACAGATATGGATGAACAGACAACTTAAACCACAGAATTTATCAATTCTTTCACTCTGCTGAGAGCCCACACTGTGCAGCTGTCGAGGAAATGGTGGCTGGAGAGTTTGGGGTGGATATTTCACCTTCTCTGTCTCTGAATTAGGCAAGTATGGGGTGCCACACCCTCCTGCCTTCTTCCTGAGACCATCCTACTGGGTGAAGCCCAGCAGGGGGTCCGAGGGGCTGAGAGGTGGCAGCGAGAGGAACCACGAGCCCCTTCCCAGCAGCAACGCCGAGCCGATGCCTCCAGGCTTTGGTGGGAAGGAAGCAATCAGGTGAGGATTCCTGGAAAAGGCAGCTCCACAAAGAATACTTGGCTCTAGAGAGGTGAATGTTAGACTGAGTCCTCTAACATGTATGGGTGAGGCTAATGGCAAACACGTGAAAGGGAGGGTCTGTTCAGTGTGTTGTTCTGCTCCAGAGCTGGATTTAAATATTTATTGGATGTGTTGCATCCTCCAAGCTGGTGACCAACTTGCTGCCCTGCACTTTCCTCCCTGCAGAGCATCAGCAGTGATTCTGTTCCCCTCCACCATCACCCAGTGCAGAGCTAAGGGTTGAACTTGATGATCCTTATGGGTCCCTTCCAGCTCAGCCCATTCTGTGACCTTTAAGCACAATTCTGGTGGAGTGTGGTGAATCAAACTCTGCTTTGTGCATCCTGCCAGGGCTGCTTGGGCTTTTTGCTGCTGCTGCCTGTTGATTGTTACCAGAAAACAAACACGAATCTGCTCAAATAGCAGCTAAATCATCACTTTTAATTAGATAACCAAGTGCAATCTCATTCCCCAGGGCCTCCTTCTTCATCCTCTGCATGTCCAGGGAGTTTGGCTTTGAAAGCTTTTAAACAGCTTTTAGGAAAGCACAGTTGTTAATTCTGCTTTGGAGGTACAAGAAATGAATTGCAAAAAGTGATTCCTTCAGAATGAAGGGGACCAGTTTGAGGTGGAGGTTGGGAAATATTCTTCCAATAGTTTCAAAGGTTATTTTGAGGAAAAATGTCCAAATGGTGAGATTCCATAGTAATGACTTGCTTACCTTTCCTTTAGACTAAACAATATTAAAAAAATATACAAGAAGAAGGGCCAGAGCATCGAAGCTTTAAAGGGTAAGAGAGATTTTGCAGTTTTTATTCACTTTTCCCTAGATAAGATCTCAAACTGCTCTGGAGTGCACTGGCTGTGCTGAGTCCTGCCTCTGGTGCTGTTAAATCACGTTGTGCAATGGTTATTTGTGCTGGGCTAAATTAGTGGCAAATTTCTACCAGGTTGTTTGTTATCTCCCTGTTCCCTCTGGGAAAATCACTGTTTATTACTTTCTGCAGCAGCAGAAGTCTCCTTAAAAGCTGTGGGGTTTTCAGGGAAGAACCACTCTAAAAACCCCCCTCTCAAACCTCCCTTTCAAAATGTAAGATATTTTATGGGAAAAAAAACAACAAACTAGGGGTTTTTTGGTCCCTGGCTGTAGCCAAATCTGCCTGAGCTCAGCTCTCCAAGCATTTGCCAATGCAAATAGTTGACACAGTCATAGCATTGCTGTGGGGTGTTTGTTAAATGCCTTTGTGGAACAGGAACTCCAAGTGAAAATATCAAAAACAAAAAATGTGAAAAATATGAAAAATATCAATATGGTCCCCAATGTCTATGTTGAGTAAAAAAACCCAACAAACCAAACCCATCCACCCACAGAAAGATGTTGTTTTTGGGTTTTTTTTTAAGAAAATGAGGTAGCAAAGCCTGGTTGCTTTGAAATAACTGTTGAAATGTCCCACACTGGAAAAGCTGTGAGCTCTTCTCTTCCTGTGGACACTCTCTGGAACCACACTGAAATAAAAGGTTATGAACCTCTTGGAAAACTGAAGGCAAAATTATTTAAATATGGCAGTTAATATAATTAATTAATGAAGTAATTGAAGTGAATTCAATCAAGACTTGACAACAACTTCCTCACTAAGCTTTGTCCTGACTTTTGGGCTTTTGGGTTTTGCCTCTCAGCTTCAGAAAATGTCACTCCTCTGTCACTTGTGGCAACAAACTGCAGGTGCGAGTCCACTTCTCCCCAACTTCCATCCTGATGTTCTGTTTCTGTTCCAGGTTTGTCCTTAAATATCTATGAAGGCCAAATCACTGCATTGCTTGGTCACAGTGGATCTGGGAAA